>NC_140371.1:20080000-20682500 GCF_054491055.1 Hypomesus nipponensis | reverse complement strand
CCTCAACGGTGGTGGCTCAATAATTGGATTGGATAGGCAAGAGTCAAACACAGTTTGGAGGGAAATTGACTGTCGGTAACACTTTACCATGTCACACTGAAGGACTGATTATAGGCCTTAGCCGCGAAACACAAGTATTGTTGACAAGACAAATATAAACCGAACGGTTTGAAGAAGGTAAAAAGTCAAGACAGCACTCGATTGGATTTCCCAAGTTCATAATAATCCTTAACGTTTCCTGATTTTGTAAATAGCACTCGAACGCCTCTCTCGAGAAACTCAGGACAACATGCCCCTCATTTCACATCCAAGTCGAGACCTAAAAGCCATCTCAACAGGATCTAAATCCTGCATCCTCCTCTGTAATCTACCACAAGCTACCATCTGGGTGTCCACATCCAGGCTGATGCTACGGAGTCTGTGTCTCCATTCTCCCCAGACCAGCTCTCTGCAGACTCTGACAGTGATGGATAACCAGAGAGAATCCAGCTGTCCTCCAAGGGCCCCTGCCTGCAGAGGGAAGACAGTTTTAGCCCTGTCCTGTCCCCAGAGCAGTTAATAACAGTTTGAGAGAGGTTTCGGGGTTAATAACACAATCATTACCAGGAAGAGAACACCAGAGAGCTGGAAGCTTGTATGCAGATAGACAGCAGTCATTAGTTTCTGTCAAGCCGCTGAACAGACATTGTGTAAAACTGCCTTCCATTCACACAAAATCTGGAAAAATACAAAAACACAGCAATAAAAAGCTGCAATAGAACTGTTTAAATTATTATTTTTTTGTTTCTGATCATGAAATTAGGAAATTGTTAATATTTTTATATTACAGAGCTATAATAAATCTCAAACGGCAGTTAATGTTTTGGTCAATGCCTCCAAACAAAGAACCCCATTCCTCAATGTCAACTGTCCGACAAAGAGTTTCCTTTCACTCGTTCTCTCTTTCACTCTTTCTCTCTCTCTTTCTTTCTGTTTTTTATTCTGTCTTTTTTGTCTTCTAGAGAACACACGGAGCACTTCTCCTGCATCGAAAAGCTTCAAGTTTATAATTTGTAGCATTCCCATCTGTTGTAGTTAGGCAAAATTACAGCTAAACCAGTTAGTAAACACTTTGCCCCATTGTCTGTTGTTTTGATAATCACCCATAATAGCATCCAGCATCAATATGGTCTTTAAACCCGATTTAGGAGTTAATGGAATAGAAGGGAGAGGCAGTCAGTAGATGCAGTAGGGGTAATGTCATTAGAAATGTTTGCGGAGGCCAAATTAAATCAGTCGTAGATTGTGCTCTCAAGTCGGCCTCAAAACCCTGGTTCGTTCAAGAGGGGAGGGGGCGGGGGTGGTGGGGGGATTCATATTTTAACCTCGCACAGAAAATGCACTTAAACAGATTAAAATAAAATAGGGACTGTGTGGATGGATGGAAATGGTAATTGCTGCTTTAATGGTTTCCTGTTAGCCAAGGCAGGCTGAAGGCTGAGCTATTTTAAAGTTGGAACAGTGATTGAGGTCATAGCTTCGGCAATCTGGTGATTAAACCACAGTGTGTATGTCACCAAACAGTAGATTAGATGTCTGCAAGGGTTCGCTGAAGGCAGATGTTTCTGGAGGATTTTTTAATGTTGGAAAGCTTAGCTGACAGCCAGGTGCGTGCTCAAGGATGGGAAGGGTAAGACAGGGCAATAAGGAGAGCATACCCACTGAAAGGGTGTGTTAGGCCCACCCAGCGTTGTTATATTCAGTTTCATGTATGTTGACTTGCTGGAGTTTCAGCCCTCACAGAAATCACAGAGCTAAAGACTATTTGGGAATTCCCAAATCAGCATCGTGTGAAGTAAGCGTTTGTTTTTTTTTGCCAAAGAAGTTAGATGACCTGACAGTGCACGCAACGAGACCGTTTTTTCTCTCATAATATTTCAAGACCATATATATAGCATACTTCACATTGAACATGATATGGTGGGAAAGGAAATAAGCACTAGTCATGGTGTGAGCATCTGAATCAGACAGCACTTCTATGGATCTGTAGGTCTTAGTCTACACAGTCCACACATCTGAGTAGGAACTTTATAGACTCATGTTGTACTGCGTGGTGACGTAAATAACACCCCTACACACACACACACACACACACACACCTCCACAAACACACACACAAACACACAGCTCCACCAACACATACACACACGCACACACATGCACACACACACACACACTGCAGATGCACCCCCCATATACCTTGTCAGTGTGTCACTGGTTCCAGGGTTCACTTGAAACACACACCTCTGGCCTGAGGTAAAGCCCTGACCCTCTGCTTGCTCATATTCAACCATTGTGTAAATTAACAAGGCAAAGGCTGTGTGGATAGAATGGCAAACATGCAGGTGATGACACGTCCTCGGCAACACAAAGTACAGGTCATTACTCAGCCTCCACTGAGGAACTGTCACCAACATAACTCATTTTTTCCTTCCAGTGTACCCCTGGAGATGAAGGAATGTGGAGATATTTTTCACCAGCGATGCATGCCAAGATAGCTACCCAATGACACCAAGGAGTGTAATGAGATGATGTGTTTATTATGGGCTAATTTGTTAAGCATGAGATCCAAGGAGAGGTTATGTGTATTTGTCTGGGTGCCTGGAAATAAAGAATGTGAGATTACCTCATCCCAGAAACGTGATACAGGTGTGTAGGATTTCAAGTCCCCAACTTATCACTTCATCTCCAGAAACTGTGCAGGTGTGCTCTGTTGGAGATGACCTCTGTGAGCTTGGATAGTGTAAACCACAAGATCAAACTGCAGGGTACAAATGACAGTTCAAATTCATGTGCACAATCATTTTACTGTTATCAATTCTTTGCTTCTAATTCTATCAATTGAATTTCATTAGAGCACATCTTGGGTTTCATTTAACTTCCCAAGTACAGTTGCTGGGGTGAAAGAGAGCTGTCTTCATTGAGATGTGCTCTCAGATAAGTACATTCACAACAGCATTATCAGGTTACAAGAAAATAGCTGTAAAAAAAAAGAACATCAATTACAAGACTTTTTAAAGGTGAAAAATTATTCTTGTGGGAGGGAAAGATTCTTTTTTTGAGAATAGTGGCAGTTGTTTGGAGACATTAGCTTGACTGACACGGAGGCAACAGCGGATGTCACGAAAACGCTCCACGTGGTGACAGAGAAGGAGGGAGGGGGAAGGGGCAGACAACACACTGGGTCACGTCAAGTGTGAGGCCGGACTCTTAGCTTGCACCCTCGGGGTCTCTGACTCCCTCTTGGTGGGTAAACCGATCTGTGTCGGCCCCTCTCTAAACACAGATATCGGTCAACAATGCACAGTAGCTTCTGGGCGGAGCCCAGGTGACTATCCAGGGTAATCTCAGTACAAAGAAGGAATCAAAATGTTTGTGAGGATGGTGCGAAATAACCGTTAAAAGGTGCATGGCCGATGGAAGAATTTGACATTGGTCATAAGTTGACGCAGGTTGTTGTAAAGGGCCGAAGGACCTGACTTGTTTTATTTCCTCATTAAAACCAAAAATGTGAGTGAAGGAAGGGGAAACTCCGCAGGTGAGCAGTCGTTTGGGCAAGGCCCAGACAATGTTCATTGTCAACAACTCAACCTTTGCTTATCTCAGGAATGTAAACCTCTATAAACGAGCGAATGCCTCATATGTGATTCTATTGTGAGCTGGCCGCTTGTCTCAAAGTGTCTGAATAATCTAACGAAATGAAAAACCAACTTTGTCTGCGACACCAAATACCTTCCTAGGACAGGCGTCTCCAGATTCCTTGGCAGGCAGGTTGACTAGACCACACCAAACCTCCCTGTAGCATTCTTTGCGTGATTCGGGCGTATCTCTTTCCCCCCGTTGGGACAGACGTGAAGAGGCCAGACCAGAGAGCCTGTCGGGAGATGCTGGGACGAGATGCTGGGACGAGATGCTGGTACGAGAGGAGGAGGGACAGAGACACATCTTTGTTGTGTTGTTGTTGGCTGTTATTATGTCCATGTCTCTCGTAAAAAAAAAAAAAATTAACAAGAAAAAAAAGAAAATTAAAGAAAGGGACACATGGATGATGTCTGTGTGTGTTGGTGGGGGGAAGGGGAAATTCCCGTGTCTGGTTGGAATGGTGTGTGTGTGTGTGTCCTGATGTAGAGGCAGCTGTCAGAAGCGAGACAGGGCTGTCTTTGTCTCCCCCTGTAATCGCTTGCTGTACCTTTCCTTCTCTAGTCGTCTTCCCCCCTCCTCTCCTCTCACCTTCCCCTCTCTCTCCTCCACAGATCACCCTGAGTCTCTCTCACCTTCCCCTCTCTCTCCTCCACAGATCACCCTGAGTCTCTCTCACCTTCCCCTCTCTCTCCTCCACAGATCACCCTGAGTCTCTCTCACCTTCCCCTCTCTCTCCTCCACAGATCACCCTGTCTCTCTCACCTTCCCCTCTCTCTCCTCCACAGATCACCCTGAGTCTCTCTCACCTTCCCCTCTCTCCTCCATAGATCCCCCCTAGTCTCCTCTCACCTTCCCCTCTCTCTCCTCCACAGATCCCCCCTAGTCTCCTCTCAGCTTGCCCTCTCTCTCCTCCACAGATCACCCTGAGTCTCTCTCACCTTCCCCTCTCTCTCCTCCACAGATCACCCTGAGTCTCTCTCACCTTCCCCTCTCTCCTCCATAGATCCCCCCTAGTCTCCTCTCACCTTCCCCTCTCTCCTCCACAGATCCCCCCTAGTCTCCTCTCACCTTCCCCTCTCTCCTCCATAGATCCCCCCTAGTCTCCTCTCACCTTCCCCTCTCTCCTCCACAGATCACCCTGAGTCTCTCTCACCTTCCCCTCTCTCCTCCACAGATCACCCTGAGTCTCCTCTCACCTTCCCCTCTCTCCTCCACAGATCCCCCCTAGTCTCCTCTCACCTTCCCCTCTCTCCTCCACAGATCACCCTGAGATGTCTCATCTCCACTCTCACTGGCATTCAGACGCAACGACTAAAAGTAACTGAAAAGCAGCTGTAACGCTGAGGACTTCTGTGTTCAGACAACACAGAGCTAAACGTCAATAGTAAATACAGACAATAGTAACCAAGAACCTCCTGTTCATAGAGTCTGAATCTGATGTCATGACACAGACTAACATCGCAGTGACACATCCAGGCATGACATGTGTAATAAGCCACCATACCTGGGAGCCATGGTTACCTTATACTGCATATTACATCTCAGACAATGTCTGTGACTGACCATCTAGACACAACAACACCGGCTCGGGCCAAATGTACCTGCCAAAAAACATCAAGAGAATCAAAGCTTTGGGTTAGGGTTACGTTTTAAAGAAATATATCAAGATATCTTTGATGGGATTCGCATTCCACCATACATTTTTGTGATTAATCTGTTATTGACCCAAACTTTAATCATAATCCTGGTAATACAAATACATTGTTTTATACAGCAATACTATAATTGTAGTATCTTGTGGATTGTGCGATTATACAAACTGTGTTGTAAACAAGATAACTGACGTGAATCGTTGAAGAGCGTTATATCCCTTGTCATGTGTGGCCCCTTCCATCACCTGGAGACATCACACAGTTCTCTAGAGAGTATGTCTGGAATGCCAGCTTCTCATATTCATGCTCTGTGGTTGGCAGACCACAATGGTTTAAAATAATCACATCTTATTATGCAACCCACAAGTCAAGCAGATGACAGAGTTCTACAACACTGGTGTCTGAATTGGAAACAGCCTTGTCCACCTATACAACAACGTGTGACACTAAAGACAGGATCATTTATATGTACACATACATATATTATAACTTTTTATATATATATAGCCCTAACCCTTAACCCCTTCCAGCCATCCCAGAACACTACCAACCCTCCCTGTGCTTTGCACACCAGCCATCACAGCCAACCTGCCCCAATCAATTCACCTCCGTATTCCATCAACCAAACATAAATCACCCCCAAAAAAGGCTGGAAAAGTGACAGCAGGGAGGCCAGACAGTAAATAAATGTTTGTTTCCTTCCTTCCTGCCTGCCTTCCTTTCTTTCTTTCATCCTTCCCTGTTTTAATGGATGGGGTGATGTTGGTGGTACCCTCTGGGCTGGCAAAGTTGTTTACTTGTGTGAAAAGCCCCCCCATCCTGACTGCGTCTCTGTAGGGGATGGGGTAGAGAACTCCTAGCCACCTTCTTCCCCCCGATAGCTTCCACAGCTAATAGCACTGAGTACAGATGTGATTTATAGCAGCTTCTGCCCAGCACCTGCACACTGCTTACTCTATTCTGCTCCCTTCTCTACCAGTCGGCTCATTAATACAGATCACATTTGAAATTCACTCCAAAGCTTCCCGTATGGATGGTAATTTCATTTTGGGTTGTTTGCTTTAGAAAACACAACACCATCTGCAGGCTATCGTACGCAGACGCGGGTCCTGTTTTTCTCAGAGTAACAGGCAATCCAACTTTCACAGGAGTAGGAACCTGGGCCGTTGGCTGTGGTGTGCACACATGCATCTGGTCCTGACAACTAGACGTCTCTGTCTGTGTGTAACGTTCATTTGTATTGACGTTTTTCCATCAGTTCACAATTTGTGAACTGATGGAAATTCACGGATCACAATCACTCTTATTGAGAGACTTGTTGCTCTTGTAGGTTAGTTATAACGAAGTTAACTCTTGAACTCTTGTACTCACTGTGAAATATTTTACTGTTGATTGTTCTTCTACAGGTACAGTCTTGAACTTTTTGGGGTTCATGTTGTTTTAATTTGTAACTTGTACAACTGTATGCTCTTATGGGTCTTCCCTTTGGCACTCGTTTAGTTTTTCACAATGTATGCTTCATGTTTTGGTTGCTTGCAGTGTTTGGGACTACCTCGTTGTTATGATCAGTGACCTATGCTCTTTTTTAAAGCTGTCTCTTGGAAGTCGCTTTGGATAAAAGCTTCTGCTAAATGCATGAATGTAATGTAATGTAATCAGTTATTATTCTTATGTCGTTGAAGTTGTTTGATGGCTTTCAAGGCATTTGAGAAGAGCGTAATTCTAAATATCTTGGTGGGTAGAAAACATGGACGGGATCTGAAACGTGATCGAGACGAGAGGACACAATCCAGAATGATGCCGGGGCCTCGGGCACTGAGATGAACCAGCCCAGGTTATCTCAGGAGGTCTGATGAACGAGCCCTGGTTATCCCAGGAGGTCTGATGAACCGGCCCAGGTTATCTCAGGAGGTCTGATGAACCAGCCCAGGTTATCTCTGGAGGTCTGATGAACCAGCCCAGGTTATTTCAGGAGGTCTGATAAACCAACCCAGGTTATCTCAGGAGGTCTGATGAACGAGCCCTGGTTATCCCAGGAGGTCTGATGAACCGGCCCAGGTTATCTCAGGAGGTCTGATGAACCAGCCCAGGTTATCTCTGGAGGTCTGATGAACCAGCCCAGGTTATTTCAGGAGGTCTGATAAACCAACCCAGGTTATCTCAGGAGGTCTGATGAACCAGCCCTGGTTATCTCAGGAGGTCTGATGAACCAGCCCAGGTTATCTCTGGAGGTCTGATGAACCAGCCCAGGTTATCTCTGGAGGTCTGATGAACTAGCCCTGGTTATCTCAGGAGGTCTGATGAACCAGCCCAGATTATTTCAGGAGGTCTGATGAACCAGCCCAGGTTATCTCAGGAGGTCTGATGAACCAGCCCAGGTTATCTCAGGAGGTCTGATGAACCAGCCCTGGTTATCTCAGGAGGTCTGATGAAGCAGCCCAGGTTATCTCAGGAGGTCTGATGAACCAGCCCTGGTTATCTCAGGAGGTCTGACAAACACGTTGTGTATTCCTCGTGGATAATCGCGGATAATCCATAAATCCATTGTCACTGCGTCGTTGGCAACGGCCTTTCAAACTGGATATGTTTAGCTGGCATTGTGCCGTGTCTGGAGAAGTCATGAAGAATGAGGATTTCATTCTGGTTGGCAGTAATAGTTTTTGTGTCGGGTTCTTTGATACCAAAAAATGGTTTCAGCACAGACACTAATCCCTGTTGTGTTAGCCTGTGGTTGCCAAATGATAGTATATAATTTCTAGGGTTTTACTGTATGATTAGTCTCCTAGTGTGTGTGTGTGTCACTGCCAGGGACTTTTCATGTTGAGGAGTGTGTGTGTGTGTCTTATCCCTGTAACACAACACGACCGCACCTCAGCCAACCATCGCGTTGCTGCGAGCATCAATTTAACCACAACTGTTTACAGCTGTCAATATAAGGACGAACACTACAATAAATGCATTAAATTGCATCTGGCC
Source organism: Hypomesus nipponensis (assembly GCF_054491055.1). NCBI lineage: Eukaryota > Metazoa > Chordata > Actinopteri > Osmeriformes > Osmeridae > Hypomesus > Hypomesus nipponensis. The sequence continues at coordinate 20,674,191 of NC_140371.1, read as the reverse complement.
TCCGTGTCATGGAAAATAAGGTGAGTGGATGGACTGTGGAGGTGATGTACGACCACTGTGTTATTACACGCCTGTGTCTTAAGGGTCTGAGGGAGGCTGTCCATTGGATTTAATCAGCCTCTATTACCTGCTACCCTTTTCACTGTTAAAATAATCACCCGCAATTACGGACATAAAGGAGAGAGTGAACAGGGGAGGGACAGGGAGCGAAACATCACGCACAAAGTCATTTCTGCCCACCTTGGCTGTTTATGTAGCTTTTGATGTTTTCCGGGGGGGAGGAGGGTAATGAAAGGCTTTGGGGTGTCTGCCACGACCCCCTTCATGGCGGTGAGAGAAGTAGCTCTGGACATCACACACACACACATGTGCTCACGCCCACACACACACACACACACATGTGCTCACGCCCACACACACACACGCACACGCCTACCACTGCCGCCACTATTAACTTAAAAGGTTCATACAATTTATTGCATGCTGCAGATGAAAGAAAAAGCAGAAATAATTCAAAAATTGACCACCTCTAAAATGAAGAAAATAGAAGTGAGAGAAAGAGGCATTGTGATCTACTTTAATCCACAGCGGTCCTGACAAATAAGAGACACCATTAAATGTACCTTTGAAATAAATGGGCCCAATTACCTAGGTGGCTGGAGCCCACTAATGAAGCTTTTGTCAAGGAAGATAAACATGATAGAGAGACACTGGGGAGAAGGGGGAAGAGAGGGAGGACAGGAAAGGGTGGCTGATAGGGGACTCATTCAAAATCATCTTAAAGATGAAAGTTGAATGCACATAAATGCGTGCAGTAGAAACCAGCAGTTGCAGGTCTGAAGAAAAACATCCAAATCGAAATCCCATTTGCTGAAAGATTGAGAGTGAGTGAGAGTAGAGTCACTGACATAAAAGTGTTGGCGGGGGGGCGAGGGAGGTAGGTGGGGGGTGGCTTCCAAAGTATAGATGAAAGCTAACCATATCATTATGATTAATATGTGAAATACAACATTTGTCCTAATAATAATCACAGGGAGAGATGCTCAGTTACATTAGCTGCTATTAGTGCGGGAGATAAATCACATTAAATAGCTTTAGGAGAGTTGTTTTGATAATGGCGTTTTGTCAAAACTCACCTCTCTCTTTTTAATTATCGGGTTAGAGGGGACCAGCTCAAACTCTCTCTTTTTCCGCCCTCTTCAGAGCCGTGAGAGCGTACGACCCCACCTCTCCCAGAACTGAACACTGTGTGCCTTCTATCAAGAACAGAGCCTGTATTACTTTAGTTGAAAGCTCTTCTTTCAGAGGATAGACTGGAAATTGCACTAAAAGTCTGATGAGTCTACCAATCGTGTGCTGCAGAATTTTTAAGAAAAACAAATTTTTTACCTCACCAAAATTTTTCAAAATGGCCTTGTCTCACAATGCTTCAGTTGAGTTGCTAACATGGGTGTCTTGAGGTTCTCTGAAAAAGGCGTACTAGTACTGTGGCAAATATAAAGAAACATAGCGTGGTTAATATCAAAGATGTTTCAAACACTAAGTTGGACAGACCTTGGAAGCTCAGCTTGCATGGACACAGGTTCATATCACAAGATCAAGTCGCAAAGTGTTCCCAAAGACCACAGATCACCTTGTGCCAATCCTGCTGCGCTTCCCTCTTCATCTTCTGTGTTTGATCGATCGTAACCGGCCAGACCTTCTAGAGACCGGAGTCCAGGGCGACCCTTTGACTCAACAGCTTGTCGAAGGGTAAAGGTCAAGACCGTGGGGTGTCTGTGGGGGCCCAGACATAGGTCAAAGGGTCTCATTCAGGGTCATGACCCCTACAGACCTCCGGTCTAAATACATATTCCTTATTTTCACATCGACGTGTCAGGAAGCCTGTGAAACATGTGTCACTTACTGTAACGCTAAAAGGACATGTGTTATGTGTAAGGGATAATGTTTAGTTTCGCTCTGAAGGGGCTTATTTTCCCGATAATGACCGGCGTTCTATACATTATCCCGCTTATTACACGGCTACTTGCCAACAACATGACTTAAACAGTGTGTCTTTTAACAATTTATTTGTTACCATTCGTAGTGTTGATCAGCAGAGAAATAGTTCGCCAAAGACGTTGAACTTCGTAGACGTTGAACATTCTTTAGGCTTCAAATCAGCTGACGTCGCTAAGCAACGGAGTACGCTGGGGTTGAAAAGTTACCGGACTACTTGCGGAGTGCTACGAAAGACGTGAATCAGAAGCAAAAAGGCCACTTTCCTTGACAGCGGTCTGTTATTCATAGCAACGGTCTGTTATCTGAAGATATCAGACCGTAGAACGTTGGGAAGCCTCATTCAAGTGAATGGAGCTTTCTACAGCCGTGTAATAATATGCCGTAGCAAATACTTCACTGCATCGGTTGGAAGTATGGATGTATGAGGAGATGAAGGACGAACCCCAGCCAGCCTGTTCCCTCCTGTGTGCTCTCTGTATGATGTGTACTGACAGTCTGTTCCAGTGTGTTCTCTGTATGATGTGTACGGCCAGCCTACTGTACTATTCATCCTTTCATTACTATTTCATGGACGTGTGATTAATGCTCATCACCGCGGCTACGATCTCATTCCCTGTGTCAGAGACCTCTCTAAAGACTGCTGGGCTTTGAGAGATGTAGGTTTTTTCGAGTCATTTAAATTTTAACACTTCCATTTACCCGCCTTTTAATTCAGCGTATAATGACACCATTACGATGGAATCCATCCGTAGGTTCGGTTTGTGGCGGTTAATGTTCCGGGTCTTTCTCAGCTAAGTCGGCTACGTCCACACTGGCAACAGATGCTCTGGAAGCAACAGATACGTTGTCCTCAATTATCATCCCAATCATTCCCTGGGTTAGGATAAATGTTACTGGATATTCAGGTCAGCAACACATACAACTGAACGAGTAAAGAAATGAAGAGACTGTTGGAGTGGAACCCAGAGTTTTTGATTGGCAATGTTTTATTAAAAGTTCAGTTTCAATGAATAATCAACCCAATAATCAACAATTGGGGAATCACTTGACACAACAATGATCACCTTATAAAAATTTTAGATACGCTACTTTTTATGAAAGTTAAAAAAGTATGATTAGGATGTATGTTAATGCTGAATACAGAGGCTAATTAATTAAACTAACAAACAATTTCCTCTGTGGAGGATTACTGACTACTCATGCCCCCTACACTGCAATGCCCTTTAATCCTCTCTGCTTCAATTATGCAAATGCTAACTTTCTCTCTCTTTCTCTCGCAGCAATTAATGTGATTAATTTTCTCTTGTTTTGAATTACAATTGCAGTGCCTGCTAGCACTTAAAGCATTCATTAATTACAAATTAAATTGGCGGGCTCGTTTGCTCCAGTGGTGCTCGCTGCTGTAGCACTCTGTCTTTATGCTAATTGAGAGAGATTAAAACATCTGACCTCTTATGAGAGGGTAAAAGTTATATTCAACAGGGATATTAGCATATAATATTGCCTTGGCTGTTTTTAATTGGAGGCTGCTTCACTTATTTTAAGAAGTGATAGGCAACTAGAGTTGATAGGATACTATTCACAAGCCTTCATATCGGGGTTTGCATTGATCAGTCCTATAGGGTTAGTATAATACATTTGGTAATTTTATTTAATCAAAGAAAACAAATACAGAACTCATGTCCTGCATGTTGCCGTGCCATGTCACAGAGTACATCTGATTGTGTTTCATTCAGAAGTTTGAATGGTCATAACTTGCTAATGTGTGGTTCCAGTCCTGCTTTTATTCAATGTATCAGGATCATCTTAGAAAGATCCATTCACTCAGCATGTCCAAAACAGACAGTCCTGTTTTATTCCTGCATCTTATGTCTCTTCAGAAGTTTGTTATGACCGCTTGAGTGGCATTAACAGTTCCTTACTCCATTTACCAGAGGCTTGGATTGTCACTAACTGAGTTTCCTTCATCTGAGCATCGGTGCTTCAGGCAAACATGAGTAGGGTGGTTGGGATAGAAAGAAAGGCTTTCATGTCCTGATGTGATCTCGCTGAATGAACTCCATCTACAAGCCACCTGGAACTGCCGTTCCGCTATTTTGTCACAATTTAACACTTTTGTCGTGTTTTGCTATTTCTGGCACTTAAAAGTGTTAAACTTTTTTGTAAATTTGTCACAAACCCTTAATTTGTATGATTTAAATTAACTTGATTTTTTAAAGTTTACATAAGACATGATGATTCACCAGGAGTTGCACAGTAATCATTTTGCAATCTTTAACAATTTATTTATTTGTCCGAACACAAATAAAATACTTAAAAACCCTTAAATCCAAAAGGCTCTCTAACGTGATGAGTGCAGAGTAGGGAATATAATGGCAGAGGGAGAAAAATAAAGGTTATAAAAACTACTGAAGGAGGCCTCCTCCGCCCCCAATCTCCATGTATCTTTAACCTCCATCATGTCTCAAGTGTTCAGACACTGGATGAAACCTATTAGTACTCCTTTAGAATGACAATGCAGAGCACATCACCTCTATCTAGCGTTTTGTTCGGGATAATTTGCAAAGCACTTTGAACAATATTGAAGCATCAAGATGAAAACCACTGTGCTTTGTGATCAAATGCACACTTGCTTACTTCATAGCACCCCTTCTCATCTATATGGAAATGAAAGGATGTTCAGTCTTTCTGCTCTGTTTTCCTGTATGTGTTGTCCGTCTGGTACAATGAAAGGAAAATAAGACTCACTCTAGTGTATTTGAGACTTTTGGTGAGCCAGATTTTAAAGGGCTTTAGCTCGATGAGGGGAACGTAAAATATGTGCATAAGGGGTGTTCAGTATTGGGTTATGTCTGATTGCTCATTCTGAGGTTTGTCATAAACACTGTTTGTATACATTACGGGCATTTATATGACATGTTATGTGGGTACTGTGTGTGTTCATATTCACTGTGTAAACATACCAAAGGTCCACTGAGGACATTGTCCATATACGACTGTCAATGGAAAACAAGATTTATTTGACCTCTATTGACCTTTAAACCATGATGTGTAGCACAGCAGAAAAACAGAACCGTGTACGACAGACCACCAGCCCACCTTCCAACCGCACCATTCCACTATGGCACTGATGATTATGTTTGACACTATCAGCTTGATCTGACCACATATCAGGAAGACAGGAAACATGTAATAAAGAAACCTGTCTTTAGGGGCGACAGTTGGCAATGTCACAGTTCAGGAGTCACATCAAAGGTCTGGTTGACGGACAGGGCCCCAAAGATCAACCATCAACACATACAAGTGAAGCTCAACACAAAACAAACCTGGAACTGGGTCTGAGACCAAAATCTACTCCCTTTCCCCCCTCTCCCCCCTCTCCTCCCTCTCCCCCTCTCTCCCTCTCACCCTCTCCCCCTTTCCCCCTCTCCCCCTCTCCTCCCTCTCCCCCTCTCCCCCCTCTCCCCCCCTCCTCCCTGTCCCCCTCTCTGCCTCTCCTCCCTCTCCCCTCCCCCACTCTCCCCCCTCTCCCCCTCTCCCCCCTCTCCCCTCTCCTCCCTCTCCTCCCTCTCGCCCTCCCCCCCTCTCCGCCCTCTCCCCCCTCTCCCCCTAACCCTCAGGTGGGGCGTCCGGCTCCGCTGAGGGACAAAGGGGTCCTTGTCGTCCAGGAGTCCCCTGTTTTGTGGCGGATGGAGGGCGGGGAGAATCAGGAAGGGGCAGGAACAGGACTCCCAACTACAAGGTAGCAAGGGAAAACCAATCCCTCCAGGAATTAGCCTGAGATCGGAGACACTGGGCTCACCAGACAGTAGATCAATGGACGTCTCCTGGGATGTGGGGCGGGGTTGGGTTGGGGAGCAGAGCAGAGCAGGATATTGCCGAAAGAAAGTGTGCCATGTCCTGGCTAAATTACCTCCAAAGCTGTGGAAGATCTTGTTACCTGTTCAGATGTTTAGGTTGAATGTTCACTTGCCTGTTTGGCTGCCTGCCCACACCTACCCCAGATCAGGCTTTGAAACCTGTATGGCTGATCACAATATGCAGACTTCAGTTACAAGCCTGTTTGCTACAGCGGTGGCCTAAACATGGCCGCTATTATGCTTACAAGTAGCTGCAGGACCCCGGACTACAACTGATAGAACCTTCTATTTTGACAACGTACCACCAGCGTTTCTGACCTAGAATGTCCATCCATTATGACACAGGATGTCATCAATTGCGCCAAAGAACTTCTATACTCTTTGATAGGGCACACCAAATGAGAGATCCCAAGCTTTTTTTCAAGAGGGTGTTTCAAAGGGTTAAAGCTTTGCTCGGCCCTCTTACGTTATTCCATTGTTGCTCTCCTTTATTTCTTTGTGTTGACCCATATCACACACGTGCGGTACGAACACGGCTCTTTTCACATCCTTCACACACTCCTCCTCTTTCGGCCTGGCGTCCGGCAAGCCTTTATCCAACCATTAGGTATCCTCTTTAAGACGGCGCCTGGTGGAAATGAAAGAGAAGCACGCTCGCAGTCCTTGTCCTCCACCTTCTGATAATGTCCTCTTGTGTGGTGCCACGCTTCAAGCGAATGTCATCATGTGACTTGTATGAATAACTGGAGTGCACGCCTGCATTACATATTGATCCTTCTCTGTGAGGCCTTGCAAGCCGACAATCATTACCATCGTCCATTAGCGACTTTGCCAGCTAACATCCCCATTAACGGTCTCAGGTCTGGCCTTTCATAACTGTTAACATTCATCGGGACTTAATTATTTTCTTCAAAGGGTAGAGTACAGAAATAGTGTGGTAAAACATATTTTTAAAGAATGAAAGTGGAACATTTTAAATGCTTGAAATGCATTAAAGAGCATCTAGATTTAACTATGGTACTTAATAACAGTGTGGCTTTGTTCATGGTGTATTCACTCTGGGTAGGTGTTCAAATTACACTTTTACGCACATGCCAAAGAGGTATTATTTTATCTTTTTTTCTCTCTACTCAACAGCGTATTACCTACAACCTCATTGTCTTCTTTGATGCTACTAAAAGTAAACCATTACAGTTTTTTCCTCATCCTTTCTTTTCTTCGTCTTTTGGTCTCTGTCTCCTTTTGACTGAAAGTAACTGTTGATAACTGTAGACCCAGACCAAGAGTCGCTGCTAATAACATTAGTTCCAAAAACAAAGGTTTACAGTTCAGAGCTATTGGCCTTTTGTAGACAAGAAAATCTATGTATGTTTGTGTGTGTGTCTTGCTGTGGCTGTAGACCAACGAGAACTGGAAACAAATCAGCAGATTCAGTCTTTCAGGCACAATACATGTTTATCCTTCTTCCTCTCAAGGCCCCTAAATACCCATTTGAATATAAGCCAGTGGCTTCACATATCTGTTTGTGTTCACTGTTTACTGTTTGTGTTTCCTCTGGCAGCCAAAGATAGCGTCCCTGGGTGGAGGACCCTTGAGAAACAGCCGTCCTGCGTTTCACGTCGGACTGACCCCAGATCCAATCCAGCGCTACTGATATAATGACGGTCTGTGGTGAGTGCCAATGTAGTAGAGAGTGGAGACTCTTGGAGAGGCGAACAGTGTGCGCGCCTTCCTGACAGAGGTGCTCTCTGCCACCCCTGACCTCTCGAGATGCTGTTCTGGGATGCATGAATGTCACGCTGACCTCCCTGACCATCAGCTGGCTAAGAGAAAATGAGTGGGACCGAAGAGAAGGAGAGAGAGACGGGGTAAAGTGCTCACCCACAGCCACTGTGATTAACCATCAGCAGATTTTGTGTAATCATCGACAGTGTGCGCGCAGCCGAATCCCATATGGAAAGAGCTTGGGAGGAAAATCAATCACATTATAACTGTGGACATGCTTTATTGACCTCTGTTGGTTGTTCACACATTTCCTACTTGATTTGTATCTACTGGCCGGCATTTGCAACAACACAAGCAATTTGGACAATGATGAAAAATGGGACCGCATTTTAACATTGGTTCGCGTTTATGGATTGAGTGCTACTTTGGAGAGAAAAAGTGACCTATTTCAGAGTCGTGCCCGCGTGCATTTGAATATAAAAATATCTATAAGTGTTGGAAAGCCGTGCCCTCAATTGGTGGACATCTAGGGTGAGCTCGTCTGTGGCTTGAACTTGTGAAAGTACGACGCACACAAAAGGATGTGGTTGTAGTAACGCTGGCGGCAGACGCAAGCCCATCCCTCCACAGCCACCATTGCAACTGTAAATAAGAGAAGGATGTCTCATTACCTGAACATCCAACCCCGACAGCTGCATTCATCCAAAATGCATTGTATCTAAAGGTTAAGAGTAGTTACGGGGAAAGTAATGTATTATTAAAATACCTTTCGGACTGAAGTACCTTTTGATATATTTTCCTTGGTAATGAAAGCAGCATTCGCTGGAAATGTAATAATTTGCAGGCCCATTTCTCCTAGTCTCTGGTTCTGTCCTGCTATCCGTCTGGGGAGAGAGAGGTGCTTGCAGATTGGGAACAGACTGCAAACATTTTGTGATAGTCTGAACCATCTCTTAGATGACTGGTTTTTCAATAAAATAGCCTTCAAAGCAGTCAGAGCATTATTTGTGATGAAGATGCTTCACAATTTTCTCCCTCTCTTTCTTGGCTCAGTGTTCCTGAATCCTTTCACTTTTGATGTTGTCCGGGGTGTAATTGAATGAAGAAAATAGCTTGTCTTGTTTGGAGTGAGCCGGATGCAGAAATGATTAAAGCTAAAGGGGTTGGAGGTATTCAAAAAGGAGAATGACAGAAAGAATATGGTTAATGCTTTTTTCTTTTCCATTTTCAAGAGGAGGGGTTTATGGAGTAAGTGCAGAACGGCAGGGCAGGTTGGTGTTTTGGGGCGGGGGGGTGGGGGGGGGGTGATAGGGGGGCGACAGAGGAGAGGGGGGGGAGAAGGCCTCACAGAATAGCCTCTACTCAAGTCCCTATTAAAAGCATCAGGATTGCCAAAGCCGGTAAAAAGACAGGAAATCACTGAGTGAAATGAAGCTTCTCTTGCCAATTACTGAATAGCGAGTGCACACCTTGAAGCCTTTTGTGCTTAGTAGCACCAGTCCTCTATCTCTCCTCTCTCTCTCCCTCCCTCTCCCTCTCTCTCCCTCTCTTCCCTCGTTTGCAGGCTTTGAGTCACATGCATTAGCACCCAGGCCTGGAGAAGAGACAGTGCTTTCAAAGGCCAGTCAGACTCACTTCTAGCCTCATGGTTGGAGCTCCTTTTCAGGCTTTTATTCCGAGACAGCAGGGGCAGCTCTGAAAGAGTTGCCCTCAACCTTTCCACTCAAACATTTAGCTCTCCTTTTTGCCGTGATTCTTCGGGAAAGATTAACGGAGAAGGCCATTCTCAAAGCCCTAGCACCTTGCTGCTTAATGTGCAAAAATACCAATTATACATTATTGAAATTATGGATAGACACACGTGTACCTGCAGATGCACACAGGCACACATAGAGTCACACACAAACAAACAAACATACACAAATAAACAAACAGCTGTCTATGTAACAGTATCTACTATTATGAACAATCAATATGCATCAGTTCTATGGCCGGGTCAGAAAGGGTTCTTGGTGTGTACAAGCCTGGATAGATGGAGCCTGTCACGGCTTCTCACCTCCCTCTCCTCTCCAGGGTCCTATAACCCACCTCCATCCCTCCCTCCACCCCTCCCTCCACCCCTCCCTCCTATTGACTACAGCTGTTAATTACCACACAATATAAAACAAGACCACAGTCAGCCCATAGTCATTCTGGCTTTGTTCATGTGGGTTCTTACCCTGGTAATGTGCCTGTGGTTGAATATCCATTGTGTTCCCATCTAGAAGAGCTTTCAGTGTTTCCAATGCTCAATGTTTTAGGTTTTTTTAGTGTGTGTGTTTTTCCGGATGCAGTTATGGTGTTAGTCATTGTTATTGATGTCGTTGAGCAGACAGATAGAGCCCGCAAATTAAACGAATAACACACTCTGACAGGTTATACCTCAGGATCCATAACATTGTTATTGGGCCTTCATAGACCGCAGTAGTGAACGCGCTGTCGCCTTGTTCAAGGCCTACTCTTATAAAGACACATGGGGATATTATTATGTAAGATTACTCATTTCGGAGGGGTTTAACTCTGACCTGCGACTCTGCCGCTGTTCCCCTGCTCCACGCCAGGCCCTTATATCATCTTTAGCTCGTCTGTCAGTTTCTCACAGACAGCCAGGACACTTTTTAAATCACTCAGCATTTTGCCACAAGCGCTGTCGGTGATGGTAATGCGCTTTCCATTTATCTGGGCCGCAGCCGTACGCGTTAAATTGAGCTTTCTGTATAAACACGTGGAGTTTTAATGGCCGGGGCTTTCTATTTAATGTTAATGTCAACAATGAGAAAGTTGTCGGAGTGGAGGGTGGTGTGTTTGGGGTGTAATGGCGTGGGGGGTTGGGGCAGGGGGGCGGGGGGGCGGGGGGGGGCGCATCATCCATGCGAGAAAAGCCGTTAGCCGACAGCCATTTGCAAGGTTAATGTTTTAGAAAACAACATCACCTACCAGCCTACCCCCAACCCCCCACACACACACACACCCCAAAACAGTTTCATTAGCCTCCACCACCCTGACCCCCGTCCTCATGACGTTGTCAAATGTGACATGCGTCAGATTATTGGCGAGCGCCACGATCAATAAATATGCACCGTGTGCGTGGCGGCAGTGTGGTCTCCACGGGAACGCTCCTGGCGTGCATGTTTCAGAAACACCGGGCCAAAATGGCACCCGTCAAACTTCCTGCCTCCCAGCCACCTATCCATCTACCATCACCTAACAAATAGACAGGCTAAAGGCACTGGCTATCAATAATAATAATAATGGAGGGGGTTTTCTATGGGAGCCAGTGATGAATGGGGCCTCGTGTGTCTGGTGATGATGCATGGCTCCTCTGAGTGAGAGGGCTGTAGACAAACACTCTGGATCATGGGATTACATTCGTTAAACAAATACCCAGCTGAATCAAAGGCTTGCCGTTTACACGAACCATGCTGGAGAACACGCGACAGCTAACTGCTTTCAGTCCAACTCCCCCTAATATCCGTGTGATTAATATTCACACGTTTTGAGTCCTCGAATGGTCATTTTTTTCTGTTGAAAGTGTGTGTGAATGCCAAACAGTCCATTTGAATGCAACGCATAAACAGCTGATTATATATTGGCTCTGATGGTGACTCACGTTTTAAATCAGAATTTTGTTTTATGCAAAATCATTCCCTGGCACTCTGTGGTCCTGCGAGGCTGTGGTTGACTATCAAACTGAGAACCACGTTGACAGAGTCAGACCATGATGATACCATAATCACTTTCTCAAAGACAGATGCAGAGTAGTGGAGCTAACATCTAGACAAACTGAGAGGGATGGGAGAGCGATGTCCACATCTCTAAGTACTTCATTGAGGTACATTACACCAAAACAGAGTCCTTTTCCAGCCATATTTGAGATCAACAGCAAACCACAAAAGGTAATGAGAATGTGTTTCATTGAGCTTGTAAACAGTTTGTTTACTTAAATTAGTTTGATCATTTACTTCTCGTTGAGTTTGAATCACTGTCCTCCATTTGAATGAAAGACCTCATATCCCGTTTCTCATATCGCGGTGACAGTGTCAAAGTGAGAGAGGTTTTTATTTCTAGAATGACCACCGTGACAAAAAAAAAATGATCCCTGAAAAATGGCTAGGAAAGTAAAAAAAGTCCTGTGCTGAATGTAAATCCCTTGGAGAATTGTACATTGTCCCACATAAATGAAATAGTGCATTAAACTCTAAATATCTCTGGCTTCTGGAAAGAGATGCACTTTATCTTTCTCTTTTTACTCAATCCAGACCGTGGAAGCGAGAGTATGGCAGTGCTTTCAGTGAAAAGGCCATCTTTAGGACCTCTTGATCAATCTGTGACCTTTAAGTACATAGCCATCTCGTAAATAGGAGGGTGCGCTTACAGAGACTTCAAAAGCAAGGGGATACGATAATTTCAAAATGGAGTCGCGTGGAGTGCCTCTGGCGGGGAGTCCATAAAAGCTTGCCTTGTTCTCCACACACCTCCTCTCTGCAGCACAACAGCCTGTTAGGGTAATAGCCCAGAAAAGAGAGAGAGAGAGAGAGAGAGAGAGAGAGAGGGAGAGAGAGAGAGAGAGAGAGAGAGAGAGAGAGAGAGAGAGAGAAAGAAAGAAAGAAAGAGAAAGAGAGACAGACAGAGAGAGAGAGAGAGAGAGAGAGAGAGAGAGAGAAAGAGAGAGAAAGAGAGAGAAAGAGAAAGAGAGAGAGAGAGAGAGAGAGAGAGGGGGAGAGGGTAAGAGAGAGGGGGAGAGAGAGAGCAAGGCAGGGACGGAGGAAAAGCAGGTAATTACAGGTAATCATTGGTGGAGGAAGAGCCAGTGATCACTACAGTATAACAGATTGTACCGTTCCCTGTTGAAAACACAGAGGCCGGATCCGCAGTCTGCAGGTAACGACAGGGAAATTAGTCGGTAACCTTAAACCTCCCACAGTTTCTCTGCAGCTCTCTCTCTATCCCCCTACTCTCTCTATCCTGCTCTCTCCATCTTTATCTAGGTATCTATATCTCTCATTCTTTCTCTTTCTTTCACCCCCCCCCCCCTTCTCTCCATCCTGCTCTTTTCTCTCCCTCTCTATATATGTATCCATAAGTCTCGCTCTCTACCTCTCTTTCTCTTTTTCTGTCTTTCTCATTTAGATGTTATACTGAAACCTCAGTGTCCCCCTTCAATACAAAAAGCATTTTTCTTGATTATTTTTCAATCTTTTTATTCAGGTAGGTACATCATGCAGTGATTGGCATGAGAATGGCATTGGAAGTTCAATGAGGATGTAGGTTGAGATAAAGAAAGCCATTACACTGAGGAAGCTGTTGATCCTTCGCCTTGATGCATATGCACCAGTCAGCTACGTCATCACATTGATAACAGCTCAGCCTTGGAGTTCTGTGATTTACATGCTGATTCGAGACTCGTCCATAATTCTATAATTGCCTCCATCTCCAGCCCAGTTGATTGGCAACATTAGCAATGTTCTGCTAAAAACATGTGAATCAGAGACGTGTTAAGCACAAGCATATAGCATTTATTCAATGAAAGTGCCTGGGAGTACTGAATAAAATGTGGCCCAATCATTTCCACAGATAAGGCATTTAGAATACGGTGCAAATATACTCCAAACAACACATTTCAGCAAATGTGTCCGACTCACAATTACTGTTGAGTTTGGTAGTTACAATTTCAACACAGTGTTGAGAGGCAGAACTTCTGCTTTGATTTCATGCTTCGTTTGAGTCTGCATCCACAGGTAAACTTGAGAGGTATTCTTTTTTCACAGTCAGACACCCAGGACAAGAATCTGATCATTCGGTGGATCAAACAGAACCAAAGGTTCTATTGATTGGGAACTTTGTCTTTTTTAAGTCCATTGAAACTTGCAGTAGCCTGCTTACAATGGCAGCAATTAGCAGATCAATGAAAACAATTTGTTCCAACTGTTTTCGACTGATCAGAGATAACCTTAATCCTGTTACCTAGTGATAACCCTATGATCAACAAAGGGTATTTCTTGGGATAAGGAAAATATCCATCCTACATTAGGATTTCTCTTTTTTGGTCAACTCAACCAATTCAACTTGTGTATCATCTTCTTCAGCACCATGCAAGGCTTGACTTAAGCACACAAAAATGACTGATAGCAGAACACAGCTATAAAAAAATGTTTGATGAGGACCGATATGTGCTTCATCCTCCAAGCCAGAGCCCACAGCGTGAGAACGACTACACACTGGTCATGTTGTCATGTCACTTAAGACTCATGAGATCACAGCGACTTCCTCCGTGTCCCATAATGGTGACACGATCAGCCTTTATGCTCATTCTGCCACAGTGAAAGGACAGGCGTGAGATCATGCTGTCTTGACCTACATGCCAGAGAACGTACCGGAGATGCTCTGAAAAAACAAACTCCATTTTTAGAAATAATAGAAATTTATGAGGAGGCCTAAACGGCAGTTTGTTAAGAGGGAAAAGGAAGAAAAAGGAGATGTGTTTGGGAGAGAGAGGTTAGGTGGAAGAGAAAAAGAGCTGATAAAACGCGGCTCACTTTAGCTTCAGATGGACTTCTTGACTGACAGCTGTAATGGTTGCCATAGGAAGCTCTTTCCTCCCTCAAACAAGTTGTAGACAGGTGCAGGTGAGCTGTTAGTTCTTGTACCTGTGCCACTGAATCCATCTCAGACACAGACACTAATGCTACTTAGAGGAGACTACATACCTCCTTAGTTTGTTGTCTCAAAGTTAGGGTATCACTCGCCCACTGCCCACACCCAAGCCTTGTCCTGTTTTGTGATGTTAGCTTTACCCAATGCACTGCTTTTTGTCATGGTCGTTCAAAGGGAATTACCAATAACACGGCTAATAATAAAAGGCTTGTAACAGATACACTGGGGGTTTGTCATCTCACTACAGTTTAATCTGGCCCGCAGGTACTTCTGCTAGAGGAACAAGTAACCCGAGACTCAAAGATTCGCTGCATTAGTTCTGCTTAGCTAACCGTGAATGCTAATTGCAGGAAGAACAAACTGCTACTCCCCTCGCTTTCCGTTCCCCCCTCCCCCCTCCCCCCTCCACCCCTCCCCTCCTCCTCCGGCCATCCATAGGTGCTCAGTGAGTAACACAGAGTATCACACAACCAGGTAGAGAACTGGAACAAAGAGGGGTTCCTGAAAAAGTCTCTGACATTGTGATTCACTAGGTGGGGGAGAACAGCTTGAAGCCTTGTCTGTGTGTTCTGCCCACAGCCATCTTTGGTCTTCTTTGACAGGCTGTGACAATTTACAGAAGAGAGGCGTCAATCAACAGTCTGCCACGGATAATCCCTCCAATGAACAGACTTCTATCCGCTTTCTCTACTGGAATCTCTGTCCTTTCTTTTAAGCACAGGCATCACTTACGCCCATATCACCACAGGTGACAACGGG
Organism: Hypomesus nipponensis; assembly: GCF_054491055.1. Taxonomy (NCBI): domain Eukaryota; kingdom Metazoa; phylum Chordata; class Actinopteri; order Osmeriformes; family Osmeridae; genus Hypomesus; species Hypomesus nipponensis. Next base: position 20,659,153 of record NC_140371.1, on the reverse strand, counting down.
TAAAATATGTTTACTAGTACGGGGGCTTCTCTTGAGTGATGAGGCTTTGAAAGCCATTGTTTGTCCTGGGTGCTTGCGGTATCCCTCCTCAAAGGAATAGGCTCATCATTCTTTGGGATTTCTGAGGTTTAGAGCATCCAGTACACTTACCACATATGTTTTGAAGTCAGTTTAAAGTCAGTTTGAAAAAAACACGGCATGCACTGAATAGCAGTGTCTGAACACAACGCTAATTGTGGATCAAGTAATTATACTATTGTTACTCAGAAGATGAAAAAAACACAATGTAAAGGTTTGTTGCGTCTGTTTCGCTCAACCGTGGCCTGTTTTTGTGAGACATAAACACAAAACCGAGAGAGGGCCGAGGGTGAGATAGTTGAACCCAAGCCTAATACCGACACTGATACTAATCTTCGGGCAAGGTCAAGGAACTCGCTACCCACCAGAGGCTAAAGAGCCGCACAGCAGTGGTCATTCCGCGCCACTAAGACCTGTGATTTCTCTCTAGGGTTGTGACCTGAGCAAATGAAAGACCGCCAGCCTACCGGCCACCACCAACCCAGCCTCTATCCACAGATCTTCCAATAGAACAGAGCCCTCGGGCCGGAGCTATCATATAGCCTCTCTAGCTATAGCAGTCCTGTTTTTTTTCCCCATCACTGGAGATTTATTGTAATGAGTAGATTACTTTACAAAAGCAGGGGATCAGTGTTTCTTTAAGGGACTCATTTCGTTCCCTCGGGGGACAGTCTTTGATCCTGACCTTTGAACCTGGTAGGTTAAGCCTCCCCTTTGCAAATGGGTTTGACATGACGGACCACTTCCTAATTGGCCAATTGCTTAGTGCAGGTTCGAGGTCTTACTGGTTTAACAAGTGTGTGTTTACTGTCTCACTGTGCCTCAGCTCACCTGCCCGCACGCTTTGAAGGGATCATCCCTTCTTCCCAGGCTTTTTATGATAGGTGATCCAGAACCTTCGCTTCGATCGATTAGATCTCTTTGGTCACGGGTTTCAAGAGGTAAAGATTTCAAGGGTACAAATACTGATCATCGATGGAAATCAACAACACACAAAACTGCAGTAATCCTACGCTGAAGCAATGGTTCAAAATACATTTTGAAGTCTCCACTACAAGATGTAAGTGAACCAAAAACAGTACTAGAGTGCGATAGTAACATCTACATTTCTCAAGCACAGTCTTACGATAACGTGTCGTTTAGAGTAGCTCTTCATTCAAGGCAGCAAAAACCGACATGTCTTCATGACCAATGTGTTTACGAAGCTAGACACGCCCCTTTTACATCTCCCAAGGTAGATACAGCACTTTCTCACTTCTATCATCTATCAGGGCAGATTCATTTTCTCAGTGTGTTGTCTGACATGCTCAAGGGTGTTGAAGCTATGAGAGCTTTTCCTCTCTGAGAGTGGTGGTGTCGAGTCCCACCCTGCAGCATTGAGCTTTAACCAGGCCCTTTCACCTCCCTGCCCAAGCCCAATCACTCAGTGGACGCTGCAGGCCAGGGAGAACAGGTGGTTTGCTACTGACAAAGTTTACCTACAGTCCCACAGTATAGAGAGGAGAGGAGAGTCCATCACAGGGAGGGTCCGCGTTAAAAACCAGCCACACCACAAAGCTATTCCAAAAGGGCTCTTGCTGTGAGTCAAACTGTTTGAGATGACACATCCTCAGATTCAAGGTAAAAAGTTATGAAAAGTGATTGCCAAAAAAACGAGTTACATAAGTGAAGGTAACATTGTATGTTGATGACTTCACCCATGAAATCCACACACGCACATACAATGTAAACCCCCCTCATCCCCATACACCTTGCATGAAACTCCCTCTTACTGTGAAACACTTCTAATTATCCAGGCTTCTCTGTGACCTTTCTTCAAGACCTCAAGCTGTTTCTCATCCCCACAAGCATGGGAATGCCCCCTCCTTAAATACCTGTAAATACCTGTCCCCCCTCTGCACACAGCACACGTGCTGTCCAACCTACAGCCTGCTCCCAAGACAGATTGTTTTAGGGGTGCAGAATTAGTCAGGGGACACTTCGCCTTGGGGCTCTACTAATTACTTTCTAATGTGATGACGATTCTTTTGAAGAGCTGTTTTCTCGCTGACCAAATCTCTTTAAAAGCATCCCGGGGGCGTGATGGAAGGCCTGAGAGGAGTGTGCTGTACCAGGCCGCAACAGGGCCGCGAAGGGGGCTCGGGTTACCGCCTGCCTGCCGTGATGCATCGTCGGTGGGACTCAGAGGCTCCAGCTCTCCCCCTCACCTCTCCTCATCCACACCACTGTCCCTCCAGTCGGCCGGCAGAGCTGTACAGAAACTCTGATACCAGCGTTGAGGCTCTGCACTCTGCACATGAAACCTTACACTCAACTAATGGTTACAAATGTGTTCTCAAAGAGATCCCAGGTTCCCGTTTACACATACACACACACACACACTTTGGCAGACCATCAGGCGTTTTATGATAGGTGTTACTAAACTGGAGTGATATCAAAGACTCATAAATGCTTCATAATCCTGGGGGACCAGAGGCAGAAAAACTGTGGGCTGTTTAATTTGAACTGTCAGCTGTCACTTTAATCAACGTTGAAATGAGGAAATTCAAATATGAAACACGTTGTTGAAATTAAAACACTGTTAACAGTTCTGAGGTCATTGTAATGGATTTGAAGGCGTGAAAATAGACCTCCCACTCTACACACAGCCTCAACTAGCCGAACCTCCATTTCATATGAAGCAATACAAGCTAAGAACAGGTGTGTCGGGTCTTTGACTGACACTTCACACAGATTTCCCTGACCCTGTGCTTTCTTTATCTTACCCCTCAAAGACAATGGATTCCCTTCCAGGGTAGAGGTCCCTAATGAGCTGTCAGGTGATAGGTTGCTGTGCTCATTGTGTTGCTGGGCGCAGTACTGCAGGGTGTATGGTCAGTAGACACACAGGGAGAAGTGACAGATAGTCTCTCTATACACCACACCCTGGAGGGGGAAGAGACCACTTGGTTGTCACAAAGAAACATCAACTGTCTGTATCAAAAAGACAGCGATATCAAATCTCACCAGATCACAGACCAGTATTTACAAGAGACACTTCAGAGTGCATCTACCCAAGTCCTCTTGGAAAAACAGTTATCTTTCCAGTTAAGATATAAATTGTTGGATTTATAGCATTAACAAATGTTTTTTATTTTGTAAAATGGTTTATCTGTGTGTTTGTGTACAATAGTATGATAGACTCTAAATTGGCAAAATACAGCACTGTGCAATTAAAATATTTGTATCTTGTTCATAATCATTTAGTGAGTTTGACAGTAAGCTGGCCAGACCATGTCACGGCCCACAACATACATGACAAACATATATCCTTTCATACATTTCCCAGTAATGGCAGTATCTTCTAACTGAACAGGACACTGCTAAGGGTGTGTTCTCCGATATGAAAGATATGATTCCTTCCTGTGTGTGTGTGCCTCTAAAACTGTGCGAGTGAGTGTGTGTGTGTCTTTACAGGGCTTTGCAAGACAGGTTCCAGTATATGGCTCAGCAACAGGGCCCTGCTCTGAAGGTCATGTCATCGGCGAGGCGTAAACGTTAGACCTTTCTGTGGTTTGGGTAAATGTACATGGTCGCCAGGGAGCACTCCCCCCCCCCTCTTTAATCGGCGTGTAACAGGCTCGTGTAGAGCCAAACTGTCTGCGACACCTCAGCACTTAGAAATGAAAACCTCGGAGCAGGTCTGCTGGGCCACAGCTGTGGTTGCAAGATCCCATTGGAGCCATTTGGAGGAACACAGAGAGAGAGACCCAGCCTGCTGAACACAGAAAGAGAGACCCAGTCTACTGAACACAGAAAGAGAGACCCAGTCTGCTGAACACAGAAAGAGAGACCCAGTCTACTGAACACAGAAAGAGAGACCCAGTCTACTGAACACAGAAAGAGAGACCCAGTCTGCTGAACACAGAAAGAGAGACCCAGCCTGCTGAACACAGAAAGAGAGACCCAGTCTGCTGAACACAGAAAGCCCTTTGCAAGAGAGTCCCGGCTTGCTGGGTTTACATCTCATCTCACAAATCCTGATCATGTGAGAGCAGAAAGATTGGCAACCTATACTGTTTGTTTTTTTGTTCTTTGACAGTTGATTTGCAAACAGGCATGAATACCATATGTCAACAAGAAGGATGGGAGATGTGCATCATTGGTCTGTCTTTCATAAAGAAAATAAACCATTATGTTAGAAAACGAATGCAACGTTGAATACAACAACATGCATCATTTGATTAGCTAATTTACTTATGTCCCATCTCACTGAAGGTGCAGCAATCTCTACCCTCGAACAATCTTAAATCATAAGATACCAGACACACAAGCAAAACAAACAACAGCTAGACCCCCCCAAAAAAGGGAACAGCAGGCACCTAACTGTCAGCCGGTCTGATCATTTAAGAGAGCCGGGAAAGCTAACGCAACAGTTCTAATGCCCCAGCCGAGAAACTTAATTTACCAATTTGCGGGAAGGCAAGATGGCAGGAAACAAGCCAATTTGCCGCGTGTGCAGCGCACAACAAACCCCAGCCTCACTCGCAGACTCATGAGAGGTAATTATCTCTAAAAAGGATGCCGTTCTGTATTAAGATGAAGACACGTCAAAATGAGAGAGACAGCCTCATTACAAGTAATTATGAGGGAATTAGAAACATCATTTAACTAAACGAGCAAATAATGTCCAGGATATTGAAGAAGCTGCCTGCACTTCTGCCGACTGCTGCAAGCCCCATTACAAAAATTGTAGGTCTTTAATAGAATAATGACAGGCTTTATCTTCCCAGGTTTTCTCTGAGGGAGATGGTATTGGGGGAGGTCGGGTAGGGCTTGAGGGGGGAAAGGAGGAGTCTTCGTGAAACAACTGTTGCAGGGTTGAGCTCTTCTAAGTCGCTCTTCAGCCTTCCAGATAATCTGCCTATTATCCATAGAGATACATAATGGACAACACAAAATTGTGCGCCCTATCCATTATAGAATGTTAAAGGTAATTGTCGGATTTTTTATTTGAAAAAGCTATTGCTTAAATGACTATGTATTGCATTAAGTCCTAATGGCACCATAAATTAAATAACTGAAGAACTACCTGGTAGCTCGCACAAACACTCTTCTTCGAAACGGCTTGCTTTACAATCTTTCATTTCTTATACTTATGTTCTGTCCATCTATTACGTTGTCAATGCCATTGTCAGGATGGCTGAATATTTCTGTCGGCAGGCTGTAGGCGGGGCCGGGAGAGAGGGGGCAAACAAGATTTCCCTTCAGCTCCTCCATTTCCAGTTGATATAAAACAGAATCATGAAAAATCACTTCTGTCCCAAGCTCTCCTTTTTAACCATTAGCCGATAAACACAAGAGCTGGTCAAGTCAGGCGGATGACAGGGCAGGACTCCAGAACCTTGTTATGCTCTCCTCAAATTCATTTAAGGAGCAAAACAGGTATTGAGAGTTGTCTGGCTTAATGCATTGCGATCGCTTTTAAAACTCTTGTCTTGAGGCAGATCCATGGTTCTGTATCTTGTCATGGTGTTGTATTTCATAAACCCTCTTCTCCAATTTAGAAATACACACATCCCCACTGGAAATCCCATTAATGAGAGCTGGGTTATTAAATTGTCTTGTTTATAAAGTAGACGTGAAAAAAATCGAAGATATATACTAAGAATGTTGTCAGGAAAACAAGAACATGCACTTTGTGGTTTGTAGCGACTGTAACACTGTGAGGCAAAGAATAACATACACTGTTATGTGCTTATTCTGAGTAACATTCTATTGATGATTTAGAAGGTAAGTTATTGAAATAGTGTAAATTATTTGCTCTGGGCGATGAGAAGAGATCTAAGAAAGCTCTTGCATGTAATATTTCCTTCCCTCTCTCTCTCTCTCTCTCTCTCTCTCTCTCTCTCTCTCTCTCTCTCTCTCTCTCTCTCTCTCTTTCTCTCCATCTATTACCCACAGTTTTCTGGTATTCCCATCATAAATTATCCCCCAAAGTGAATTACACTTCCTTTTCACTTTAGCAGGCAGCTACGATGAATCCTTAGGCACAACACATCATCTCAACAAATCTTCACCGCAAAACTAGCCTCTGTCTCTTTGCCGTTAAAACCACTTCAAATCATTTTCATTGCCCCGCTATTAAAATTTGTAATTCACAACTGTCATTTAGGACAGACATGAGACAATCCCTCCACTCTTTGTCACCTCTCTCCATCCCTCTTTATCTCTTTCTCTGGCCCAGTAAATCAAACAACCCCAGGTGACAGGTGATGCAGATTTCCTACAAGTCAACGGTGCGCAAACATCCATCCATGATAGCGCTATGTAACCGTCAAACCTGATGACATCATGACCGCTACGGAACTAATAAACAGCTTCATTCACCGAAAGATTTGGCCCCTTTTCATGAACGCTCTCTCTCTTTCTCTCTCTCTCTCTCTCTCTCTCCTTCCTGCCTTTCCTATCCGTCACAAATTCATCCTTCTGCATCTCAACTCTCTGCTGGCGTTGGAGACACCCATAAATCACTGCTGTTGTCTAACACCATCCATTTGCCCAGAACACAGGGTGGCTGTTGCAGAAATTGGGTCAGGTATAATCTGCAACGCAACAGAGCTTCGCTAGTCCTGATGCTTCTGGGTAATGTAGCCATTAGCACAGAAAGAGAGGGTGAGGTGGAAGGAGAGAGGACGAGAGGAGCGAGAAAGAATACAAGGATGAGGAGACAGAGACAGAGGACTATATGCTGTACAACGTGTGTGTGTGTGTGTGTGTGTGTGTGTGTGTGTGTGTGTCTGTTGAATCTACTAATTCATTCATGTGAGTGAGTCAAATCCTACTAATCCCCCTTCACATACAATATAGTTTACTAACAACTTTTTAGAGATTAGAGTAGCTAAAGAGCATTATTTAGAAATACAGTTTGATTTAACGTATTCTTATTGAACTAAAGCTACAAACAAAATAGGACATGAATATTAAGCAACATTTCATGAAGTAGTTATGATTGTCGCTTTATTTTTACTAAGAAAACATTTGCTGGCCTGTTAACACAGTAGCTGTAATTGATACGGTGCTAGGTTGAAAAGAAATGGCATGACAAAATGACACTGAGAGTCCTGAACTTTGACAATGGGGCTTCTTATTAAGTTTCCTCCTCCAAAGCTTCGTGCTTCAGTAGCTTATTCCTGACTTCAAATGACAGCACGTCCCGCCATGATTCTGATTGGCTACTGAGTGTGTGTGTATCTATTTTCTTTCAGAAAGTTTGCTTCCTGCTTTTAGACCTGGATGGTCTTTTAGTTAACTCTGTTCCACCATGAAGGGCTTCACTTTGGTTGATATATTAGACAGTAAAATAATCCTGAAGAGTGTATTAATAGTAGAGTATAGTATAGTAGAGTATAGAGTATAGTTTACACTGTATATGGTTTCTCCATATGTGCAGAAAGTGTGTGCCTGCCAGATTCATCTGTTATTTATGAAACATTTAAATAGCTATACTAATTGTCGTAATTAGTTATCATATTACATTATTAGGTTTAAACCACCCCTGATGCATTTCACCCTTTCAACTCGCAGCAATCATGGCTGACACTTGACTATTTTAGAGTTCCCAAGGTCCCTAACATCTAAATGCTTACTATTTGACCAAAACAATATAATTTAGACCAAGACTGACAGTTGAACAGGTTGGTCTATCGGCCTGGTTTCAAAGCAAGGTTTTTTAGAACAGTGTAGTGTTTTAGATGCAACCTAATTCTCCAGATGTCTTATAAAAACGTATTAAGAACACTAGTAATACAATAAACCATACAATAACACCAAACCGACCAATGATATAGAAAATTTATTGAATGAGTTGGTTATTTTGGTATGTCTATATTACAATAAAAATAAAAAATCCCTCCAATGGAAGAATCGAGTTTGTACCTTTCCCACCATCATCTTAAGTAGGCCCAACATAACTGCATGAATTATGAATTTGCTTGCCATACCTTGAAAGCATAGAATAGTCTTTCCAATAACAGATATTTTGGCCTTGACCAATGTTAAATTGATTTTCTGTATTTAAAAGCCAAACGTAAATGTATATAGCAGGGACAGGATCCTTATTTAAGCAAGTACAAAATCAGTATACACATGGTGTATTTCATACGGAGGGAAGCCTGTTACTTTCTGAATTGTTTAGCATGTTAGCTGCATAAGAAACATATTTAACACCAAAAAGAATAAAGTGATATAATAGACTGGTTATGTCCTATAAGAATGTTTTGTATTGTGTAATAATGTATTATTTGTGAGGACAATTATCACGAGCAGAGTCAATATTCAATCTTGTTATAAAGATTGTACAATGGTAACGCTGGAAGGCTGCTCCCGGGGTAGTACAGAGGCGTTGGGAAAGCAATAGACCTTGGAACTGGTACCCGAAGCAGCGAGTTATCTCTGAAAACTAGCGGCATCCCCACAAGTGTTTGAGCAGAGGCATGTGCCATGTTTGCCGCCTCCAGTTCGGCCGAAAGCTGTCGCTTCCACTTGTTCCTGCGGTTCTGAAACCACGTCTTTACCTGAGTTTCAGTCAGTTGCAGACTGGATGCTAAGCAGGCCCGTTCGGAACTGCTCAAGTATCTTTTCATATCAAAGGTGGACTCGAGTTGGTACACCTGACTCCGCGAGAACACGGTACGAGTCTTCTTCTTGGCTGAATTACTTTGTTTGTCTGCACCGTCTGCCTGTCTTTCTTCAGATATCGGTGACATTTGATTGCATGGTCTCTCTTGCTCCTCTTTGTAATCCTGCAACATAGTCGGTCGCCGTGCAATCCCGTCATTGTTGGAAATAAGTCCTTTTGGTTTACCTGCATTTAAGAGATAAGTGGGAAAATATTACACCTCAAACAGCTGCTTCCACGAAATGATCTCTGAATAGGCCTACGTCAACAGCATAACTGAGTGCTGACATGAACATGTGATTTATACGGTTATTAACCTGTAGCCTAAAGCAGAAAATACTATCCGACACATGCACTGTCTCAGACGAAATTAAAATTATATTTTGAAACTACAGCCACTGCTGTAATAACACACAAAAACTGGTTGAATAAAGACATTTCTGAAGCCTGCAATTTTTCGCAATTAGGCCTATCTATTTTCACATTTGACAATTATATTGAACATTAGGTAGGCGTATTAGCCTATACAATGAGCTTTTAGAACACCCCAATTGAAGTTCCAAAATTGTTCGATAGCCTAGCCTACTCTGTACAAGAGTTCATTAAACGTGAACTTTGACTCATTCATCGACTGCTTAAGGGTTGTAAGTGCCTTTTAAATAAACAATTCAATATGACTATGCCTGGTGTACAATTTTAATTAAATCAGGCTACATTTAACGCTCAATTGACGATATGTAAGTGCTGTCATTGTGAAAACATAATCAATTAGAAGACTTGATCAAATGTGGAATGAGGTGAAAAACATCACGTTGATTATTTTACTTTTTGCCTGTTCGGTAAGATAGGCTACATAAACACTTTTAGCGGTACAATAAGTAAGCTCATATAAGTAGAGATAGGCTACCGCAACCAATCTACTTTCTTGTTAAAAAACAAATCGTTTAAATATCCAATGTTCTTTTTGAAATCCTAAAAATGCCTTAAAATGTGTTGTTATAACTGTTATAAATATTAGGCTATCTTGTCATCTAATTTATAATTTGTTCAAGAGATAGGAGACATATTTCATGGACAGCGATTACAGGCTAATGCTGAAACAGAGTTTTTTTTATTTTTATCTACAGATATTTTACTCACCTAAACATGAAAAATTTAGAGGTTGATGTTGGATGCATGGTTCGTTGTGGCCAGGGTCCGAGCAGAAACAGTCCGCAGAGTCTTCCCCGCCGCTGCATTCTTCCTCAGAGGACACGGACAGAGAGCGTCTACGCGGCAGGAGACCCTTGGAGCTTTCCTTAGACCCTGACCGAGGCGCGTCGGACGATGTGCCCAGGATCGACTGAATAGTGAAACTGGAAATAGGGGTTGACGAGCACTTGCTTCCGCTGTCTTCTGTGTTACTCATTCTCGATTCATAACAGTGAATATAAGTTCGATTTCAGATTGTATTTTATTCGGTTATCAATGCTCAAATTTACGCTTGCACCTGGGTAAAGGAATTGAGAAAAGTATATGTTTTTAGATAGCTTCTTTTTATGGGGATGGGGTTAGCGTTGTTTTTTCCTAGAGCTCAGGGAACATGAATGTATTCCTGCACTACTTCCACGCGCTCTGGACCAAAGACAGCATTGTGGCGTTGCCTCATTTGCATGTAGGTAAGCTCCTCGTGGGCCAATCACACGCGCAAACTAAGCCCGGAAATTTCAAAGCCATGTCACGGCTCAATATAGGATGAGTGAAGCGAGTGTGTTAGTTTATTTTAGCATGAATATAAATTCAGAGACAAATAGGCAATGCGGCTGAGAAATTAGAAACAAAACATTGTAGCACATTGTGTGTGTTTGTGTGTGTTTGTGTGAGTGCGTGTGTCATGATTCCATGAAACGTTGCTAGGTGTGTGTGTGTCATGATTCCATGAAACGTTGCTATATACAGTATGTTAATTAAACATTCATTAATTATGGATTTATATTGAATGATATTCTGCATGCATGCACAATTGTTAGCTGTTAACAGTTATACATATAGCATAGAATCGTTTTTTATAAAAGCTTGATCCTCCAGGGTTGTAATTTATCATTGATGTAAATAACAAGCTGTGTTATATTTACTCAAAACAACGCTCATATACAATCCCAGAATCTCCAACTTTAACAGACGGCCCCAGCATTCTAAAAACGAATTTTCCTGTCTCTGAAAACAATTAGATATGTGAACTCTGTAATCAATAGATTCACATCCGAACATAATCGTTGATAAATGCCAGATGACAGTTAATCTCGAGTAGGGTATGCCAGGAGAGGACCGGTTGCAGGCTATCAGAGTCGTGTCATCTCGCAATGGCTGAATTTGCTTGTCGTCGTTATCATCATCATTTGTCACTTTCACATAACTCAGCAAAACTGAGATATGTGTCTACGACCATCACAAAGTGATGGAAATCCCTGTATTAAGTGTGGATGAATGACACATGCCTACATGCTAAACCTACTTTTTTTGCTATTTCTTAGGTTGATTCGAAGTAAAGTGATACAATATGCAAAGCTTAGGCTATTAGGTGTCAACAGATACGAACTGCACAATGATATAATGTAATGTATTATCCTAAGCATCATGCAGTACTTTGCTTGTAGGCGAATAATACAACTACAGGCCTATCGTCTGCAGGGGCCTAAACTCTAGGAAATAATAAAGTCTTCCCATGTCCAATATATGCGATTAAGAATTAATTTGATAATTACTGAGCTAATCTCGCGCTGCCGCACGGAGTGGGGGCCATCTAATTGATTGACTAATTGATTGGAGGGTGGGGGCGCATCCCACCTCTGTCCCCCCTCCTCGCTCTCTCTCTCTCCGTGGCCGTGTCAGGCAGGGCAGCTGCGGGGCTTGAGTTCGCGGTCCTAGCGCATTATCCCTTTTTACTGCTTTCTGAGACCCTAGACACATTATAAATGGTGAACTTTAATCATCATGTCAGCGCCCGCACCCTCAACACTCAGTTAGATGATGACCCCTGCTTTTGACTCTGTTTTAAATATTGTTTGCATGGATTGTAGTAGGCCATTTATATGTGCTTGGGACATTAGTTTTTCAGCATCTGTTAGGCGCATATGCCCACTGAGATGACCATTTACAAGAGATATAGCCTCTAATGTATGAGGACATAAGCTTGGATGTACGGTGGCTACACAAAACGCGTGAAATCTGCAGTAAATGGGTAGATTTTTATTGCTTTTGCCGTCTTTTTAGAATAAATACTTTGTTAACAGTGGTGATGTATTTTTAGACTTGTTTCTTCTGCGATGTTTAGGCCACATTACATGTAGTTCCAACATAGAAAATATGAATATTGATAGGGAGCAACATTAGTTCTCCTCTGCTGCGAAAAACCAATTCGTGACCATGTATCCAGACTTCAGGCCTACGCCCAGTGATAGTAGGACTATAGGTCTAAGTTCGTGCTCTATCAAAAGAATAACTGTTGCATGGCATGCCTGTCGCTATATAGAACACGATCTTTACCATGGGAGAAAGGTCTTAGTAAGAAAAGACATGAAGTTATGAGCAGCTTTGATCTAGGAATCAAGCTTCGATAAATATTAAACAAAGACCCTTACACGTGTGTATTATGATATATGGTGTGTCCAGCTCTAGAATAAGGAAATTACCAGAGAAAATGATATCAATAAATTTTGTAAGTATAAACGTTGATTATGTTTCGATTTTCATTCAAGGATCGAGGCTCCAGTCTTTTTTCTTTTTCCAATGTGTGCATGTGTGTGTGTGTGTGTCTGTGTGTCTGTGTGTGTGGGAGGGGAGAGAGAGAGAGAGAGAGAGAGAGAGAGAGAGAGAGAGAAGGAGAAAGAGGGTTTTTATAAGTGCAAGGCAGAAAGCGCGAGCCCTGGAGGTGTACGATTTATGTAATCTGAGTCTGGAAATGAATTGGGTAATTTATTGGAAAACAGAAAGTCAGGAAGATTGGATCAGTATAGCCCATCCAAGGGCTCCTATCCATCAAGTTCCAATTAACAACCTAACCATTGAGTTTTAATGGCTTTCCAATCTACTGCCCTGATAGACTCATCAATTCCTCGGGGAGAAATTAAGAAAATCGACCGCCCGTCGGCGTTTCGGTGTCATTCTTCACAGCAACTATATGTCAAATTAAAAACACAATTAAAATTTAAACTGTTCCAATCAGACGGTGCCCTGCAACCTATGTTTCACTTAATAGAACTTTGATGAAAATCGGATGCTCACATTCAATCACAAAAGCAAATGGGATAGAATAAAGAAGATTTCTGTCTCAGAAGTGTCAGATATGTTGTGGGTACTGACTAACTGTGACCACACACTGCCAATTCAGCATGTGGGTCAACTAACAACATGACACCAGTGTGACTATAGGCCCACTTAGAACATGTTTCTTACTTTTAACGATGGTTCAATCTCGTGTTGGCTCCAGAATATATTGTATTATATAGCAGTATGTCAATTTTCAATTATATTCGATAATAGCCTACATTGCCAAACATTAAATGTTCAAATCCAAGTATATTCTATTAGTGACAGAATATCTTCAGATGTGTGCGTGCATTCGGAAAAGTTGTCTACTTTATTTGTCCCTCACGCACGTGAGCAGACAGATGCCCAGCAACAAGAGGGCTAAAATTACAAAAGCGGTTGGCCACTTGATCCGCGCGCGTATCCAAACTGGCACTATAGTCGGCCTATATGATGGGCTGTGCTTAAAATCAGCCACTCAACTTTCCATTTTAATGTAATACACTGAGCTGCCTGCGGCCACGTCCGTCATGTCCATACTTTATCTGATTTTTGCACTCGCCCCTTCTCCTTAACATAAAAATGTCGTACAAATGGAAATTATCGAGTGGTAATTTTTTCAATTTATGCGCGCAAACCAAGGTCAAAAGCCTAGCCCTAACTGTCCGTGAACGCTGTCCTTATTTTAAACAATATTTTTCAGACATTTTCTGATCAATACTTTCTGGGGGAAGAGCGCAATGACAATCTATTAATTGGCTTTAATGGGGCCATATTCAGTTTGCATGATATAATACGTCAATACGAGAGTGAATATCAGACTATATTTGCATGTGTTGTCTGGTGCTTTGGTCGTCGTAGAAATACCAGATGTTTTGTTTTCAACAACTTGTCATAGGCCCTAGACCAAAACAGAGTTAGTCTTTTTGCAGTTAAGCTGGTTACAACGATTTACGCGACAGTGCTTTGCGATATTGTTATAAAATGTAAATAGACTCAACAAGGCTATGTCTGAAGGTGAGCTTATAGGCTATACTTGACATTGAATGTAGGCTGGCTAAAGTGTCGTCGTAAAACACGATGGCCGTTTTGCCAATGCGTTGCCAGTGCATGCGTAAATCAATAGTAAAAAATACACTTTTTTCAAGACAATGAACATTTCTATTTTAACAGGAACATTATGTGCATTAGTATTGAAAATAATATATGGTGTATTTTACCTAGGCTGCTTGAAGTCCACGTGCGTGGGCCTTCTCCTTAAAACCTGACTGTGGTATATGCAATAGCACAGTGTTGATAGGCAGAGTTCACCTAAGTGGAGTTGACTTGATGAGGCCTACTGTTAATTTTCTAATAATAACGACATAAATTAGTATTTAGGTTAGTTCCGACAACTGAAAAAAATCGGCATGGTGCATTAACTGTGTGACCGGTCAGATGCACCGAAAACATAAATAAAAACACTGCAAGTTAGTGTGTAAACTATGCTTGAACGCACCCACACGCGTGCTCTAACCCACGTGCGAGCACTATTACTTGCACGCGCACACACAAATGGTTAAGTGGCTGTCATACTCAACAGCAATTTCCTCCTTTGAATACATTACCTATAATTTTGGCAAGATGGTGGCAATTACGCATCTAATTGACCGAGCCATTTTTTTATGTAAAACCACGTTTTAAAGTGTATAACAGACGGTTGATTACGATGACACACCTGCTGAAGTTCTTCCCATACATCAGGAGTTTAATATCAAAATGAATGTATTTGTGTTTTCGTTTGAGTACATTTGGATAACTTGAGCTGACTACGGATTACATAGGCTACTAGCCTGCATATTCTAAAATACGAAACACATTTAAACTTAAAACATCATGAAAAGTCACTTTTTAATGCTTAAAATTATGTAGGCTGAATGTTAAACATATGATGTAAACTGTAGCCCAATCAGGACTAAAGAAGCAAGCTTGATAAAAATGACTGAAGTTTGAGAAGACAATCAAAGTGAGACAGGTAGCATAGCGGGAAGACTATGCTTGATATCCGGTCACGATAGTTCAGACGGTAAATGTTCCCCTGGTTTGGAAAAAAATCTGAATTATAGGCCTATATTGCAGTGACTGAATAAAAATGTCATGCGAATGTAAAGCAATACGTTACAGATAACGGAAATCATGTACAAATGTGTATTATGAATGAATATTTGGTAGCCAGATAAAATGGAGGTATTGGAAGTAACGCCACCTGCAAAACAATAGCCTAAAATAACCTGTGGCTTTTGAGAATGTGAAGTAAGATGTACCCTAGAAGGTATGAAATAATCTCCATTTATTTCACATCAGATTTCAGCAATACAATATCAAAAAGGTTTTCTTTTTTACTGTACAAAGGAAGAGCACAAATGGATTGCTCAGTTCCTTAACTCGATTAAATATATTCATTTACATTTGTACACCACGTAATTGATTCAAACACAACGTGATATTTCAGATAAAGGTAGAGTGCTAACAAGTCAAATTGTCGACAAAATATAGGCCAAATGGGAATTAGTAGGCCTACAATAAACATAAAGCAGAATTTATATTGTACATAAATAGTGTATTCGATTGTCCCCTGTAAACGCGCTTCATGAAATAGAATCCTTAAACCAGTTCGATAGTTTGCCCAAGTGGCCTTGTCCATGTTCCAAAACAGCCAGAAAGGAGAAGGCTAGGACATAGGCTTATGCCAACTGTTAATTCACTGTACATTGTTTACAGTATTGCACATCAAAATGTAATTGTTCACATAAAAATAGCCTACAAATCTGCTCCCGTTGTTGTAAATTATGCTGCACTTTAATAAATTTGGTATTTTGCATGTTTTATCCTGAATCCGAGATAATTCTAGGAAAATGAAAACCACGGCTATATTTACACTGATAACTGAAGGGTCACATAACAATAATAATATTATTACTAATAAAATGGCGTGTATGTTAAACATTGAACTTTGGAATTTATCAGAAATTCACCCCTTCCAAGAAAGTCTCTCCGTCGTATTTTTTGTTACAAAAATATGTCTTATGTAGGCTATTTTAGTGACTGATTTTTGTAAAGTTTTTGTTGTTGTTGTTTGTTTATTTTTTTTAAACTGAGGTATTTTCTCAGACTGGTCTGAGAAGCGGCACGGAGGTGACGATAGGGTGGGAGTAATAGACAGGGTGAGGGAATGTGAGGAGCGGCTGGCTCACAGGCACGTTGGACGCCGCGCTTCCAGTATCCGAGGCCGAGCTCTCGTGGTAGAGGATGGGCACTCGCACTATCCTCTGTGCTGCAGCGTGGCTCAGGTTGGCAGCTTCCAGTTCAGCTGCCAGCTGCCTCTTCCATTTATTTCTCCTGTTCTGAAACCAAATTTTAACTTGGGTCTCTGTCAGGTGTAAAGAAGCAGCCAGGCCGGCCCTCTCGGAGCTGCTCAAGTAACGTTTCATGTCAAAGGTGGACTCCAGCTGGAACACCTGACTCCTAGAGAAGACAGTGCGTGTTTTCTTCTTTCGACAAGGTTTCTTGTCCGCGCCGTCCTCGTTTTTCTTCCAGTCATCTACCCCACTTTCCCTCTTTGTTTCCTCTGAATCACTCTCCTCGAGAACAATCTCATCGCCGCTTTTGTTGTCATCGTCATCTTTACCGTCTGGGTCGGATTTGAGCACCAGGTCTGGCGAGTCGCGGTCTGTGCCGGAGGTTGGAGAGGAGTCTCTCGCACTTGCTTTAGCCGCAACTAAAAGGAACAGGAAAAACATGTTATAAACGTGGCTTTATATGTTGCCCCTGTTAATAATTCTAAACAACAATGGACTACATTTTCCTTGATAGCATTGACCGCTCATAGGCTACTGTCATGGTAAAAATATTATAATAAAATAAAAAGCACAGGCTTGTCTACTGTGGAGCATATTAAACATGGATACATTTCAAGATAACTTAATTTTATGAAAACTGGTGATCAAAGCATGCACCCACACAATAAATCTGTAGCGTAATCAACTTCATTTCCACAAAATCAATATGGTACATGTTTCACCTACTTGAATCGAATTAATTAAACTTCCACTAGTTCCATGTGTGTATGAACTTACCTTCAGTCCTGTGTAGATGGTTGGACGCACTCAGCGTGTATGGATACCACCAAGCTGAAGCTCGCTCAAGGTAGTGTGCCGGTAGTGCAAACCTCTGTGTAGGTAACTCGAAGCGAGGAAAGTTCAATTCCCCGACGTGGGAGAAGGAAAAGCCACCTTCCAATGCCGTTTTTGTCGAGGCAAAAATAGGCTTGGGTTTAGACGGTTTGCTATCACAGTTCAGCAAGTTTTTGATGAAGAAAGGGGAGTCTTTAACTGTAGCGCACGTCTCTGGTGCCGTCTCGGGCATGGCTGTGCGATGTTTGCGATCCGAATGCAAAGAAGTAAATATTCAGTCTTAACTCGCCAACAACAAAGCTTGCTCACAAACAGTCGATGGTTTGGCTTTGACGTCTGTTAATTTCCCTTCTCTCAGATATTTAATGCGCAATGCCTCCGTGGATAGGTGGCTGACGAGAACGTCAAAAAAAAATACACTTTGGTCAAATAGCTTACTCAGAAAGTAAATAGCCTATAGCTTATATTAATATTGCATCCCAGTCTTGTGTGTTCCTTGGTCAAAACGCAACCATGTCCACAGCGTCAGTCTGGCGCCGGATGCTAATGATGAAATAAAAATGTCATCCAAGTTAAATGCGGAAAGTATACGGCGATTGGGCACGTACAATGGCAAATGGGATTAAGGAAGAGATCGGAAGCGGAGAGAGAGAGAGAAACAGGCGAAAGAGAGAGGGAGATAGAGAGAGTGCAGGATAACAACGAAGTCCAACCTCTCTACACTTTGCGCTTTGGCTGTAGGCAGTAAATGCTCGCGTGTTATTGGTCTTATATAGTCCAATTAGGTAGCAAATGAGGACAGGGTTGTTAGCACAAAAGGAAAGGTTTGGGATAAGCGTCTATAGTGCCACAATGGGTAAACGACTCCCATCAAGCAGCTATAGTCTTGAATTAGGTCAATAAGCTGCAGTTTATTCTTTCATAAACAACACATTTTTATTAGGCTATTAAAACAACTTTCAATGGTAAAATGAAGATTATCAGTCAAATATAGTTCTCTTGGTTGTTATTGTTTTGATTTTTTAATATATTTTTTCTATAAAAGTTTCAAATAGTCAACTAAATTGTTGCTTAATAGAGTAGGAATAGCCGAGTATAGGTTACTTTCTTTATCTTACGATAAATAAACTTCCCTCACAGACTGTGCCAATTTGCCGAATACTCTACATTGTAGACTAAATATAAAATGTATGTTACCCATATTGTTTTTCCCACGATTGCCGATATTGCTTTCATGTTCCAATGCATGTTGGTTTAGTTCTGACCATGAATTAACATGGAGGGTTGGATATCGGGGGTTGAACAGAACTATGGTTTGCAACAACGAGGAAACACCGATTTAGTATATCTTGAAAAAATACGCTTAGTTCGAATGAAAGGACATAGAGAGGATAGGCCTATCAGTTCCAAAGTAGACGTAGGCCTACTCATTAATTATTTTATTTAATTAGAATTTGAACACAATCAAATATTTTACTATAATGAGGTCCAGTGTCGTACAGTGAGAGCCCCGCAAGTTCCCCATGTGTCAACATGGTTTTCACATGCAAAACTTGAAAATTGTAAAATCCTGTTTTAATCCAGCCACAAAAATGTTTAATCACTGCCCAAATAACTAATTTAGTACTGTAATTAAAATGTGTCATCAATGACCAATTATAATCATATTTCATTGATTTTCAGAGCATGCCACTTTTATAATGTTCCTGGGTCGCATACGCATTCATTTTGTCCTAATCGATTTAGTTAATTCACTCCTCAGATTGAAGCCATTGTAAATGCGGTTTGTATATTCATTGATTGATATTAATTGATTTGTTAGTTCGTGTCCAATGCTGGATGAATAACGAGGAGACAGCGTCCTCTGTGGGTGATGAAAGCTAATTGCAAGTGTCTGAACTGCTTTCTTGCAGGAATTAAATGCTGCTCCAATATATTGTTTAGATTTCCACCAGATTAACATTCAATTCATTAGTAATTTTACATTGTCATCATTGTTTTCGTCATCGTCATCATTCCATTTACCTGCCTTTAGACGAGATGACAATCTTATTTTTTTACTTAGAGGAACACAGTCAACATGTATGTTAATGTAAAAAAACGTCAGTGGACGGTATACATTACAGGATAAAGGTAGCTGTATTGAGTGGCATGGAGTTTTTCCATGTGCTTATGGTCTCACGAGGCCTCAAATATGCTAAAGCTACTTGAAGTAATTAACATGTTCATTTAGACCTGTGCTCAAGTGCTCATATCCTGTGACGTAATTACCGTATTTAGTTTCTTGTTTATTATCGCAGGCATTATTATCCATGCGTGATGTTGTAAACATGTGCCTGTTGGCAAGTCAATGAACCCTATAGTCTCCACATTTACTGTATTCCACTGGAGTAAAAGTAGACCATACATCCATAAAATATGTTACATGCTTGGACATAATATTACAAGCATTGACAATATGGGTAGGCAATACCAGCATCTTAAAAACGTATGCAATTGATAAACATAGCCTTGATTATAAAGACATGTTACAGCGGTCCCATGCATAAACTGCGAGGCAATATTAATACGGGCTTCTTCGTGTACACTAAGTATATTTCCCTCCTGTAGGCTACCCGTACTTTTATATTATTTATTTCAAAGCGCCTAGATATTGATTATTTCACGAGGAAAATGACAAATGGCAGTGGGGAATGACACGGTCAGCAGGTTCTATTAGAGAAATGATAGTATTGCTCATGGTTTGTTAAAAGGTCCAGTTTAGATACTTTATAGGTTTACATCCATCATCGTCTAATGACCTATATGATGAAAAACACGAGGCTTGGTGACACCAGCCCTGTGAAGGCAACTCTGATTTGTAATTGCTCCCATATTAAATATAGATTTTTGTTTTGATATCTTGTGAGAATTCCTTTCTGCGGGTCAAGATTGTGATAAAAGACATAGATTTAATGGTGAAAGCACAGAGCGAAAAACAAACTTGAAAAAATGGACATGCAGGTAAAAAAAATCTCCAAAATATCTGAGCCCTGTTGAGAGCTTTAGTTACTGAACAGTTATAATAACCACACCTATCAAATAAAGGCATTAGTGCCAGGTATTAGGCCGACCTGAAATTTCTAATGCATGCAGGCTATGTTTTTGAGGAAATTACAAATGTTCTTCATGTGAAGAACATTTAACGATTGACCATCGTATAGGCCTACAGTAATGCATGAGTCCGGTGGAACCTGACCAGTCTGAACTCTTTCCACGTTTAAAGGTAATTTCCGTTTGAACGAACCATTAAACAACCGAAGGTCACTGCGATTGGCTGCATTTAAGACTTGCATTTAACTTGTAAAAGAATAGGTGGCCCTTCGATGACCCGAGAAGCCTTAATTGGGATTGTGCCGGTATTGATTGGTGAGTGGTCGGGCGAGGCCTGAGTTACAACCCAGTAAGAAGGTGTCTGCCACTTTCATTTGCCCTCCTGCGTCAAGACCAGCCAATAGGCGGATTAAGGGTCTCAATGTCATTCAGAAGGTTGGGAGATGATGTTTGCTCTGGAGTGACAAAACTCGGCACTTCCTGTTTGAGCAGGAACATGCATAAACCGAGGCTGTGTCTGCAAAGATGACACGATGGGAACAAATGGGAATTCCAACAGTCACGGCTAGGGCTGTTTGCGTGCGTCTTCGGTTGATTTGAAATAAGCCTTTGAGAGAAGAGAATGTGAATTAATGTAATTGAAGCCACACCCGACTGAGCACCTATCACTCTTAGTCAGCGTCTGAGCTTCCACCTCAGGGAATACGAAGATGTGGGCATTTGAGATGGGCATTTCTCTTTCTATACGTCTCACATTTTATATCTATACTTCTGTATCTTTATAACTCCGTCTTTCCCATTATCGTTTCTCTGTAGAGATGATGACCGCTGTGGAGTTTTGATGGACACTGTCAGAGCGATGTAGCCCTAATTCACCATTACGACCAACCTAGACAGAACCCTACAGGCTTCCAGTTTCCATATCAACTTCCTGCTTTGGAGAAACTGGACCGATTCGACACTGAGCCTGGGCATTTTACCCGCCTGCACCCAACCTGACTCGACATGTCATTACAACTGGGTAATCTGGTGCGGGCGACAGAAAGGTTCTCATCAGTGTCAGTCTGAGATATAGATATGGGCCGAGTAACAAATGGCCAAATGCACAGGCAGCAGAGCAGACCATCAATAAAGCAATTTCTAGTGTCATAACAGCTGCGCTTTTCCTAAAGCCAACCTTTCAAAAACTTTTCCCTCTGCAAATCGCTGCAGCTCCACCATTAGAGGCCTGCCTTGTGACTTTAATGGATTCCGTACAAATAATATTCCACCATAATGGAAAAGGTTGAAGTCACTGAAGACAGATGAAGTCATAAACACGTATAATTGAGAATCAAAGACCGATAAATTTTAAACTGCTATCCATTTTCTCTTTTTAGATGATGATCTATGCCGTGGCGGTGGCTGGAAAATGAAAGAGATTATGGGAGAAAATTATAACAATAAATTTTCTAAACATACACCTTGATTATGCTTCGATTTTTTGGAGTGGGGGGGGGGGTGAGGAGAAGGCTACGATTGCTGAAAGCTTGCTAGCTAAATGGCACTATAAAATAGGTCCCCTGCTCTTTTGCCTGCGGAACTCAGGCATGCCTGGAGCTGTGATTTTCTCCCTCTAAATGGGGAAATGAATTGTGTAATTTATTGCAAACTCGAGCACAGTGAGATTAGATCAGCATATCCCATCAAAGGAACAACAATCAATCAGCTTCTAGTTAACAGCTTGAAACGCATAAACCAGGGCACCTAATGGCTTTCCAATTTAACAGATTGATAGACTTATCCGGTCTCAGGGGATGAATTAAAAAATCGGGTACTTCCACACGGGTACTGACACTTTTGACAGAACATTTTACCCTCATATTGCTGTCTTACTCCCTATATTTAGTTTTTAATGCAGATAAAGAGTAACAAAGTTATATAGCCAACCAACTTTATCTTTCTCTATTGCTGAGAAAGCGAGTATGCCTATTCAGATGACGCGATAGTGAAAGTGTGTCAGATGTGTAGAATGGTTTCATTTTAATGACCTGATTATCGCGGGTCATTTGGAAAATCTCGGGGAGCTATTCAAAGCCCCTTAACAATATCTAAATGTGACCCAGGCGACCTATTCAACCGAGTGAAAACGAATAAAAAATACCCCTTTTCCAGCCCTCTTTAGTCAGACGAATGACTATTTAATGAATTGATCTGAAAAACAGCTATAAGACCACCAAAGAGGTCTTGGTCTGCAGCTAAATGAAACCAGCAAATTGTTTCCACGGACAGAAAACGAATCTGTAATCCCCTATCAGAAGGAGCGACCACCACACTGAGATAGAAGTCCAGTGGCGTTGTACAGGCCCAGGTCCGCCCAGACAGGCTTTGAAACAGAGAGCCAATGAACCACTGACTCAATGTCACCATGTTCTCGAGGCTAGATGCTGTGAGAGATTATCTCCCTGTGGCTCTACATAATTAAGGAGACGTTGGTATCAAGGATGTGATCCTGAGAGGAATGGGAAAGTGTTATCTTATATTCGGACAATCAGGGGGTAGCAAGCCCATTGTGGGGCTGAGACTGGAATGGATGAGTCCCACTCACTAGAGAAGTGTCTCAGGTCACTTCCCTATCAACAGGACTGAGCCCTTACAGAACCAGTGGCCTGCAGCGAACATGTGACTGCCATACATATCATTAAAAAGAAACAAGATCTTCTCATCGGCATGAACTAAATAGATGGTTGGGGTCAATTTCATCTAAACTTGGTCAGCGAAAGAAACAGAAGGAGAATCACCTCATGACTTAGGAAGGGACAGTTACTGATTATCTATATATATATATATATATATCAATCAGTTGACCAATGAAACTGCCCCACTATTGGTGAATCAACCAATCAGCACCACAGTCCCTGTCTATGTCAGAGCAATAAACCCTGTAGACACTCAGCCAGAAATCCTCAGCACAATTATATGCCTCTGTTGACAGACAAGTATTCCGGAACAAGCTTTACCCTTTTTTTTTCTTTCTATTGTGGCAGGAAATGAAGTTGACACACAATTGGTGTTTACCTGACACGAACACTCATGTCATCGCCGTGGATACAACTGCAGTACAAGAAGTACAAGATCACCCAGCACACCATGCATGATTGCCCCCTCCTTGTGAAAGACAGTAATTGGTGTTTGTGTGCTCTCCTTCTCTTTCTCCTGTCGCTTTAAAGAGTCTGGTAAAGAGTGCTATCACTGGCGCCTGATTAGCATGTGTCCTCTGCCTCTTCCAGCAGCTGTCGGGACTGCCTAATGACAGGAAACTTGAGCAGAGACACACATGCAGACACACACACGGGCGTGCACACACACACAAAGGCACACACACACAAGCGCACACACACACAGGGACACATGCACACACACACACAGGCAGGCACACACACACACACACACACACACACACACACACACACACACACACACACATGCACAGCTCTGCTGAAGTCATACATACCAGTACTTGTTCCTTTTCTGTCAATAGTGTACCTCTTTCTTCGTCATTTTTCTCCTGTCTAAAGTAGGTATGCTATTATAGGCTTCTCTATTAACCAGTCAAAATGGAGCATTGATTATTTGTAAAAACATAAGTGCAAATCAAATCAACATAGCACGATAAAAGATGAGGGTTGCTTACCTGCACATACACAGGAAAATGGGAACAATTATTGACCAATTGATTTTCATGTGTGGGGCATTTATTTTCCCCCTTGAAAAGGCCTTGACTGTGGAACTCCCCCATTTCTCCACAGCACCATCACACCAACAACCACCACCGACTCCCTCCTGTGCCCTCAATCTCCCTGCACCCTCCCAGGAATTCATTTCTCAGCCTCTGGAATGCAACTTTTCCATCAGCACTGTTATATATTTGGCTTTCCATTTCACTTTAATAGGGACGGAATTGGCTACATATTCTTTTACAGCCCCCCGACACCATTAGAAAGCCTGTTGTCATTTGGATTATTTATGAAAAACTATTTCATGCTTACTTACATTTGCTGCTTATTTCCCCCCAGTGCAACCTACAGCAGATTTGGTACATTTCAAACGTCTTAAAGACAGTTTTTTTTACATGTGTAGGTCGCAACTCTCGATTGCGCCCGGGCTGAAATGCTGGTGTAGAGGGCCAAGCCATGGAGAAAAGGTGACATATAGATTATGGGGATGCCATGTGAGGAAAGAGAGAATGGAGAGAAGGTGCCATTGCATGGTTAGAAGGACATGGATTATAAGAGGTAGATGAACATGAAGAGCTACACAAGGTGGAAAATATGAGACAGGGTAAAATGGAAAGCTTGAAGAGAAACATTTAAGAGGGTGCTTTCTAGAGGGCAGAAACATGGTAGATGTGAGTTGGGTCAAGAAATAACAAATATATGCGGATACCATAAGGTAACACAGTGACAAGCAAACAGAGAAGGGTGTTATGTTACCATGACAAATATAATAGTTTGGAATAGACACAGTAAGAAACATGCTAAGATAGCAGAGGAAGTTATACCCTGGATTTATATTTTAGTCATAAAACATGCCATTCCATTTGTCATCGTATGGTGTTTATGAGTGTCATTGAATGATTTTAAACCATTTCTATCGACTTTTTCAACAGTTAAAAAGGCAATTTTGTCACGCAGCTCAAATTTAATCCATCAAAACTGCCTTACTTAAAGTTAATGGTATAGCCAGATAAAGCAGGTGACACACTCCTCAGCAGAATGACACATCCATCCTTATAATCTCAAGCTTACTGTATACCCCCACCCCCTCGCACACTCACGCACATACACACAGACACACAAATACACACACAAACTCTTTCCAGTGTTTGGCCTGTGTTTTATAAAGTGACCCTAATAAACTGCGGTGTGGCGCTGCAGGTTTGTCACTGTCACAGGTAAATGATGTAATTAATGAGCGCAGAGGGGAGCGTATCGGGGCTGGGCTGGTTCCTCTTAAACACCTCTCCAGCTGGCTGGGTTTGGGAAGGCCCAGCTGGACACAACCACCGGATCGATGCAGTGTCAAGGGTCAGCCGACCCCCCTATTATGGTCTGTGCTGCTCTCGTCCTAACTAACGATGCCTGCAGGAGCCAGGACAGCGGCTGGGGATGGAGTCTGGAGTCGGTCGAAGCCTCGAATGGTTTGGACCAGGCCTTGGTCTTGGGCCCTGGAACAGGTCAGTGGGCCTGGGTTGGGGCCTTTGTTCAGGCTTTGGCATGGACATAGTGCTTAGGCCACAGCCAGAACAGGGAGGGTTTGTATGGTAATAATTTTGGACTAAAAGGAGGTCTCTAAAACGTTTAATATACAAAAGGTACTGTGGTACAAAGTGGACTGACATACTGTATTTCTGATCTCAAACACAACATAGCTACAGGGGGAAGGCCCTTGGCTAGCGCCATGAGTCATTGAATAGCATAGGACACAGAGCAGCAGGGGAACATGGGAAATCGTTCCTGGCTAGATTGGGTTTGATCAATACTCTCAAAGGGCACAGCCCTCATTAATCTAAAACTTCCCTCACATTAGGAACTCTGTCCGATTGAGACCACTCTTTATTTGGACTCAATCGCTGTCCCAATAGATCCATTTAGTTATCTAAAGCATTTCATCTAAAGTGCATATATATAGGATGTAACGTTTGTGGAATCTAAGAAGGAAAACATGCATTGTATGTGCCTATGTGCAATATAGCACTAAGCAAGCATGATTGGATCTGAGGCTCAATTAAGTTCTACTCAGGCGATTATTTATCACTTAAAAATAAGCGATAAATACAAATGAAACCTAGATCTCTCTGTAGAACCTATAATAACCGAAAAGTCAACTTCTTATTGGTTGTATTTGTCAGGTTTTATTTTCAACTGTTGCATGCTGATGAATATCCCTGAATGTCCCCACAGACATGCCTACGTGTGCATGGTTTGTGAAATCAACCCTGAAAAAGTAGACAAGTCTTCTTTTGTCTGAGCCGTATGGTGGACATGTGGAGAGGTTCTGCTTCACATGTGACCAGCAGATCATTGGTGCTTAAGGAAGTGCCAGTGGACACACTATATTATCCAGCTATGGACAGGCTCATCCATTATGGGTCTTCTCGTGGCCCGAGTGAAATGCTCGTATTAGGGCAACTGTGCGTTCAGAGGCATCATTCAGGACAATGAGCTATAGCCACAGAGTGACAAGCTAGAAAAATGCCCCCACTTTTCAGGCTGTACAAATGACGTTTGGCAACGATAACTCACAACTGGACACTTCATTTCAAGTTGCTAGCGAGCCAGCCAGTCAAAACCTATTATACCATCTTCTTTATTTGTGGCCCGTGGTTTTGGTAGTCAGGCTCTCAAATAAATACTACTCAAATGCCACTTCAGTCAAAAATATTGGCCAATTCTTTCTGTACCTCGTCTGGGTCTGGATGGCAACCTGCTTCTGGAGGTATAAACCTTTAGGAGTCAGGTGGTCAGGCATCCATCATGACCAACAGCAGTATGGGCAATAGGATAAATGCCAGTGACTAGAAGTGACCAGTACAGTTCCCTTGAGGGCTCTTCACCAAAGCATGGTATTCAAATGAATTGATTACCAATCTGTCATAGAAGAACTGCTTGCTCAAAGGTATAATCATTCTCCGATGAAGAAGAGATGGGTTTGAATACCTTTAAAAATTGACAGTCATTCAAGAGTAATTGTATCGTTTGTCACTATACTGACAGGGTATTTCATTGTTTTCAATATTTCAGCCCTGCGGAAAATGTGCCAGAGGAAACCCAGGCTGTCATGGCGTGTACATGGTGTGAATTCCTCTAAATGTGCTTTAATACGGTAATACGGAAGTCACAGGGACATTCCTACTTCCTAAGGTGACAGCAGCTTTATTGTGCATCGCGTCATAAAGTCACATCATCACTGTTCCCTACTATTATTACATTTAACGTAGTGTGTGTGTGTGTGTACGTGTGTGTGTTTATGAGAGACTGAGTGTGTGTGACAGCCTGGTGTTTGTAAACAAACATGTTTAGAGATATAGTCTGGATGGGGGGAAAATGCGCCTTCTGAATTTGCACAGTGGCTTCACAGTGTCTGAAGTTAAACATTTCTCTAAACTATTTTTTTTCCCTTCCAAAGCATGGGTAGTTTTGGTCAACCTTAGGTCAATAAAATGACTGTCCCCCAAGCTGGTCTATCTATCAAAAGATAAGAGTTTGTCTTTGGAGGCCAGACTGAATTCATGAGAGACAGTTCTCTTTGGTTTGCCGGAAATTAATCAAGGAGATGAGGTTTTGGTGTGCCTATATCACATCTAATCTGTCCTTTGTGAAATCGTAGACGGCTCCAAACCTCACCAATCGAGAACCACACAGTCTTTATGAGAAGCCACTTGTTCCCTGCATAATTGCGGGGTCTCATTGCTGAGTTAAATAGGAGACGGGGGTTGTCGGGATGGCTAGTCTTGTTTGCCCATGTAAAGTGTGATCCAGATAATAGCATTCTCATCAAAGGCGGCAATTACATTCATTACACCGGCGCGAGGAGCGCCTGCAAGGAAATTAAGTGGTGCGGGGAAAGAAAAGCTTAATATATACCTCTATTATTCTCCTCCCCACCTCTCTGCTCTTTTTCAAATGAACCACGTGGAGCGGGGGGGATCTCAAGAAAAGAAATAGTCTCAGAACAAGAAGAATAAATCCAGTCAAAGTCCCCCTTCACCTTGCTGCCACAGAGGTCGCTCTGGCTACAGTTACTATGGCTGCACTCTCAGGGATTAAAAAGCCTTTTCTCGGAGGCTGACATGCATGGAGCTTTAACACAACACCATAATATGACTGGAGTCTTTAGAAATGGCTTTAGGCCTTCTCTAAATTAAAACCCAATTTCTTTCAGGAGCAAGGAAATGGATTGTCTTATGTCCTGTAAAACCACAAACAGCTCACAAATCAAGCAGTTTAGAGGAGAGGGAACCATTTTCATTTAGGGCACTTAATTGTGAATTAAGGCAAGTGGATAACACTGTAATCTCCTCTAAAGCAGGTGCTTTTCTATCTTCCCCACTCCTTTCAGAAACGTATACTACAGAAGTGAAAATTAAAAAGTACACTGTTGAACATACTTTAGATAGAACCATACATTTAAAATGTTGAATAAACTGTATTAAGTACTTACACTTGGAATCTTTCACATTTAGCCATTATTAAAGCAGACCTAAACATATATTTTCAATCTATTTGTAGAATGATGATTATGTGTTGATGCCTTGGAATCATGCAATGCTGGCCCAAATTATGTTCCCCCACAACAGTTAGATCATCAGAAAACAATAAACACAAGGCCGTTATCATTTAATTCCCAGATGTTCCCGTCTAAATGTCAACTTGAGTTGAATGAGTTACCTCCTCTACAGCCTCATTAATACACACTGCCCTTTTACCACAGTGACCAATACATCCTGCAGTGGGTATATTATTTATGCCAAATGAGCAGGACGTTGGCTTGGAAACGCCAGCATAGTGGACTCAGGCTTAGAAAATTTGTCGCCTCGCTGACTGGGCCTTGATTTTACTTGTTTGTGTTTATTAACAGCTATCTGGTGTAAACAATAAACGTAACACAGGCTACTTATTCACTTAGACCACACTGGGTTTTGAAAGATTGGATACATGGAGCAGAGGGAACAGGTTTGATCAAATTTGCAGTTGAGTAAACCACAAAAACAAAAACTGTCATTCATCTTTTTCAACTGACAAATTATTGTCAGTGTGAGTTAATTATTTAAAAGGCTCTGCCCCCATTGGAAACCTGAGCATAATTAAATTGCAATAAAATAACATTAGTGTCGACAGGCCATTAGGAGATGAAGTAATTGACTGCTCTCGCGGTTGTCGTTTCAGACAGTCAGGTCGGCTATCATGTCTTCCAGATACCAGGTACCTAATCCATGAGGCTTGTTTTGTCTGTGCTATCCAACTCAAACAGTACATATCTGAGACTTGTTTAACTGTTGTTCATTACGTCAACGTTAACTTCAATGTGGAATGATCAATGATCACAGTATTTTTGTTTCAATGTGGGTTCTCTGTCGATCAATGTCAAAAGCGAACAGACGGAGGCAAACGTGTTTCAACAATAGGACACGTATGCCACCCAGTGCCAAATATCGGGACTGTCTCTATTGTAGCTAATTTTCGTTTTCTTTAATTAATGTCTAGAATGATTGCAGCATACGTATGGTGTTCTAACTTTTTCTCATCCAAACATATTAGGTCAACTCAAGCCTTTCTGTCAAGTTGCTCACGTTGCAAGGTCAGGCGGTGTCTATTACTTGTTGTAATTTTCTGGTTGCTTCCCAAGAAATACGAAGGCCTATCATTGAAAATTGATACGATGGCTTCGCGCAAACTAGTCATTTATCACTCTGTCTTCAATGCTCTTGCTTTAACTTTGACACAACAGGGGCAATGTGATCTTCTTTAAACGTATTAAATGTTCAATTATTGATTGTGATGAAACATGCATGAGTCAATAGCTATTTAACGCAATGCGTCAGCTCAAATAAGAATCTTCGTGTAATTGCGGGATTGAATTTGTGTTTGGCGTTTTCTAATTGTCTAATGCCATGCAGGGATTCCGTTTTTCAGAAAATTGCATTCTAGGAGTAAAACATGTTGTTATTGAAGTTATCCTACAGTATTTTAATTTAAGGCATGATAAGTAAATGGCTTCTTTAAAAAAATAATATATATATAGCTAGCTAGCCTACCAATTACTGTAAACTGAATTTAATCATTTTTCCAGTTACAACATCATAGACACTAATGAGCAACAACGTATCCTGTAGGAACTGTTCGCGCTCCCATTGCACCATAGGCGGGACAGATTTCACTGATGGACTCAATGAACTTTAACCCCATGAACAGCTTCATTGTTGTGATTCTGGTAGACAAGCGCCTCTCTTACACATTTTAAAGACTAAACAGAGATAGCCAGTACGATATAAATTTGGTATGACTTATTACGGTCAGAGCTTGGTTATTAATATTAGTCATTTTTAAGGTGTCAACACAGTTTTTGTGGGCTACAAATGACGAAATGTCTTTAGGGGTAGATAGCTGGCTGACGCGTTAGCAACCACAGCAACCTGATGATGGGGAATGCTGCTTAGCCACAACGACTTTCAACGCCACGGACATCACGCAATATTGTCCATCACTAGCGTTGTATGCCGGCCATGTTAGTCTAAAACATAGCTTACGCTTGTTACTTAGGGAACCTTTCGCTGACGGTCTGTAAATGTAAGTTAACTCTTAGTGGATATTGCAACGTTAACTGGTATACTGTAACTAGCTCTAACTTTATAATCAGTCGGATCATGTTTTAATTAAAGCGATGTCTTATTCCAGCATTTGTAAATTCATGCTGACGCAGTCTATTGTATTTATTTATTTCAGTTGGAATATTGCACGGAAGGCCACCTGAAGCCGCCATTACTATATTCCAATGGGTGAAGAAAAGCCAGACACTTTGGACTTCGTAAAGGATTTCCAGGAGTATCTCAGCCAGCAAACGCAACATGTAAACATGATATCAGGATCTGTCAGTGGTGTCAAAGAAGCAGACGATCTTCCAGCAGGTAACAAGTTAACTATTCATTTACCCGTCAACGTACATGAGTGGATAATGTTGCTGGAGCTAGTTGTCACCGTTCAGTTAACACTGTCCCTTTTCATCACCCATCAACAGTGAAGGCATTCAGCCTTGTATCCAACAATTTTTTGTGTTCTTTCATTCTGTGTCCAGACTGCAGTCAGAATGGTTTGGACCATCCATCTGTGGACATGGCACTGGAAGATGGTTCAGGCCTACTGGTAGACGGCTTTGAGCGGACCTACGATGGCAAACTCAAGTGTCGCTACTGTAACTACGCTACCAGAGGCACAGCCCGGCTCATCGAACACATCCGCATTCACACCGGTGAGGCTTCTGGCAATGAGACCCTTGTCATATTTCTAATGATGTGTTTCCTTCCTCGTGTTTGTGATGCGTGTTTTTACCTTCCGTAGGAGAGAAACCTCACCGATGCCACCTGTGTCCGTTTGCCTCGGCCTATGAGCGCCACCTGGAGGCCCACATGCGCTCGCACACGGGGGAGAAGCCCTACAAGTGCGAGCTGTGCTCCTTCCGCTGCAGCGACCGCAGCAACCTGTCCCACCACCGCCGCCGCCGCCACAAGCTGCTGCCCATGAAGGGCGCCCGCTCCCTCTCCCACAAGAAGATGCTGAGCGTGCTCCAGAAGAAGACAGGCCTGGGCTACGGTCGCAGGCTCCTCATCAACTTCAGCCCCCCTTCTATGGTTGTGCACAAGGCTGAGAACATGAACGACTATTCCCACGAGATGCCTCGATTGCGCCAAGAGGCCTACGACGACCAGGGAGGAGAGGGCGGGGAGAGCCGGTCCAGGGACGACTCCCACCACCATGACCTGATCATGGAAAACCCCCTCAACCAGCTGTCCACCCTGGCCGGCCAGTTGGCCAGTCTGCCCTCAGAGACCCACCAGGCCAAGACTCAGACCCCCATGTCCCCGGGAGCCGAGTCCTGCGTCGACGAGAAGCCTTTCCTCATCCAGCAGCATCACCCAGCCACGGCTCCCGCCGCCGTCGCCGTGGCAGCCAGTGCTGCTCACTCCTCCTCCCCCATCACCCCAGAGCCCAGGCCCACTCCTCACAGCAACTGCAGCCCGGGGATGGGCCCCTGCAGCGAGCACAGTGGACGCACCAGCACCCCCAGCGTCACCAACAGCCAGCCCAGTACCCCGGCCCCGGGCCTGACCTCCCTGCAACAGGACCCCCAGATGCTGCACCACTGCCAGCACTGTGACATCTACTTCCCCGACAACATCCTCTACACCATCCACATGGGTTGCCACGGTTACGAGAACCCCTTCCAGTGTAACATCTGTGGTCACAGATGCAGGAGCAAGTATGACTTTGCTTGCCACTTTGCACGGGGTCAGCATAAGCAGTGATTGGCCGGAGTCAGCATAAGCAGTGATTGGACGGGGTCAGCATAAGCAATGATTGGCCGGGGACTGCTGAAAAGATGGAAGAGCTTGGTTTTTATTTGATTCCATAATTGGGATTTTCGTATTTATTTATTGCTTTTAAACTTTATGAAATTGGCCTTGATGTAGCCTAGCCTTTACACGTTTTGTGGACGGACATTTTTTAAGACTGACTTAACATTTGTAGACTTCAAGATGTATTTTTGTGTACATTTTAGAGTGCCCATGTTATGTATTTATTGTTTTATAGCGATCAAGTGTAATAGAGATTTGAGATCTCACATAAATCAGTTAATCATCACCATTTCTTAAGTTCTTTGTCACCACTGCAAAGATTGTATTATTATATTTGTGATGTGATTGCACTTGAAAATAGTCGTCATTTCACAGCACATAGAAGGCACTTTTCATTCAAATTTCCAACAGTGCCTCAGATAGAATCTGGTTAGGATAATTTATTCAAGGATATAAAGGGACGTTAATACACAGAGTACCATGTCACTTTTCTAAAGTAAATTTATCTTTATAAAAACATTTTTTCTTTTTATAGAGGAGTAACTGTTGATTTGCAAAGGTCCCTTACACAGTGCCCTCTGCAGAACCTGAGCAAGGAGGCCCACCTGTGGCCGTTACTGAGGGGAAGAGAGCTGCCTTTGCATCATATCATCACAAGTTAGCCTAACGTGTCAGGAAGAGATCAGATCTTCTGTTCAGAATTGCCAAGTAGCACCGGAGATGCCATGTTTTAGCCTGATGTTAATCACCTTGAATTGCCTCAGTCGTGCCGCAGTATCAAGGCAGTGCATTACACTGTACCTGGTTCTCAAATCTTTTCTGGATATTTACTGAGTGTTGTTTTCTGAGTGGTCAGGTGTTGTATCAATAAAGGTGGAAATATGCTGAAGGTGAAATAACCTACTTTAGCAGGATCGTTTTTTTGTGTTGGATAATGTCATGTTTGTTGCCTGGCAACAATGAGAACATAGCAACTGTTTCTAGGACCGCGTGTCATGCTTAGATTAAAAACGATGTCTGATGATGAGTTTGTTGTCGTATGTTTATAGACTTGCTTGGTGAATGTTTTAAGCGTTTTGGCGATCACTTTCTATCCTACGGGATAACAATTATGTGAAGAAGAAAAAATAATCCTAATAAAGTGTTTTCTAACAGAAATTCCCGTTGTCTTTTCATGTTTGCAGTTATTCCTTTTTAGAGGCATCCTTGTACAACTAACAAGTTAACACTTCAGCAGTAGCCTACTCTAATTTCCTCAGTATCCTTGCCATTTAACTGGTGTAAAGTTCTCAAATATACAGAAAACTTGAATTCAACAGTCTTTTGAGGATGCTTTTATTGATTTTTCAGAAGAAAACGGTTATAGTGTAAGAATCAAAAGTTACTGAGTTAGATGTGCTCCTGATTAGAGGAGCTGGTTCACAGGTTTACTCAGGCCTTCACCTCATCCTTGACCTCTGGTTGAAGACGTTCTCCTTCCTTCTCAAGGTCTGAAAATGGCAGAAAAATGAACATGGACTGTCTTTTATGTAGTACTTGACCTCAATTTTTGATTCATTTTTATCGCCGTCATCATGAACCACAATCATAATCCTCTCCATGGGTTTTACTCAACTTGGCTTGGACTAAAACGCAGACAACACAGAAATGACACGAGAATAGAAATACACATGCATGAATGAATCTTTTGTCAATTAATGAATCTTTCATATGATTCAGTGAGCACCAGTCTGCTGACCTTGACGTTGGATGGGGCCCAGCACCAAGGTGTGGCTGTCGTGGCTGGAGCCCAGGGCCCTGGCCTTGCGGGAGGAGCAGCCTCGCCGACAGCGGGAGTTGTAGTCCGAGGCCTGACAGATGATGACCTTGCACTGAAGGTAGATAAACTCGTGGGTTCGCAAAAATTTGAAGGCCTTGAAGGTGAAGCGGGCGTAGCTGTGATTGCCTGAGAGGTAGGGACGGTAGGTGTTGTCCCTTGGACATCTGTGGGGACATTGAAGAGCACATGCAACTTTTGAGTCCTTCAGAATCAATAAATGTATGGTTATGGAGGTATACATGTTTATATTAAAGTAATCAAACCAACCATGAGTGAAAGAGGGCTCAAACACAATTTTTACTTCTTACCTACATGAAAAAGGTATCATGAAATGTACTTTAACATAAGAAGCTAGTATTTCTTACCCGTTGCGGACCAGGTCATAAGACCTGGTTTGGAAGTCGTGAGGTGAGGGCGAGGCCACGCAGGTGTCCAGGAACAGCACCAGACTGCTGTCGCTCCTCCTCAGACTCACCTGGACGTACAGGTCCTGGTTGAGCTTGACCTTGAAGGGGACCTCTGTCACCTGGTTGTAGAAGCTACTAGAATGGTAGAAGGCCATGGTGCCGTTGAACCTGCCCGATCCTGTGATGGAGCTGTTGGAAATCTCGTTGGCTTGGTACATATTCTGGACCATGATGTCCTTCTCCATGTGACACTCCACGTTCAGTTTGAATTGCGACTGACGCGAGATCTCACCCGAGCTAGA
This sequence comes from Hypomesus nipponensis, assembly GCF_054491055.1. Classification (NCBI taxonomy): domain Eukaryota; kingdom Metazoa; phylum Chordata; class Actinopteri; order Osmeriformes; family Osmeridae; genus Hypomesus; species Hypomesus nipponensis. Next base: position 20,624,224 of record NC_140371.1, on the reverse strand, counting down.
CGGAGATGCACGGAGCGCGTTGGTGTAAACCACTCTCTCATTCACAAACTGTCAAAGTGAACGTAAGAGGAGGATGAGGGAAAGGAGAAAAGAGACAAGCTTCATTGAAACTATAGTCTACACACAACATAAATCTACTTGTCACACATCTCATTACCGCATCTTGCAGCAGATCTATTGTGCACAGTGTTAAGATATATTGGATCCATTATCTAATAAATCGTGGCACTCAGGGTCTGACTTTTGCAACGTGAAATTCTGTGGTAACCACTGGCCTCTGGCATGAGTGGTTACCTTTCTTACGGTTCCACAGGTGTTGATGGGGAAGCTGAACACCACTTGATAGCTGGAGACTGACGGGCGACAGCGTTGGTCATTCAGGTACAGGTTGTATCCGTCGTAACCCAAAGAGTTCAGGTAGGATCTGGAGACCACTATGTTCATGATGTCCGAAGAGCAGTCCACCCGTCCTGACAAACGACAGAACAAAAACATCCTGTTTGTCTCCCCCATCCAGAAGAAGTCAGTCTTGCTGAGCCGGGAGGTCCATCTCTCTCTAAAGCAGATAACCTTCACACACGCTTATCCACAAGGCCAAGAAGAGAGACGCTGTGTTTCTACCGCTCAGTCACCCATGACGAGTCTTCTATGGAATACAACCCCTTGCCTTTCTATCTTATTGAAGACTACATACATTAAGATAAAGACGCCAAGCTGGTCAGAGAAATGTGCTTCTTTCAAGCCTTCCCTGTCCAGGTTACCTGTGCTTGCTGGCAGAGAGCTGCTGAACTGAGCCTCAAAGCCACGGCTGACCACGGATTGGTCGGAGCGGAAGACAACCGTCAAGTAGCTGGAGGAGGAGTGGAAGGCATCCAGCGTGGTGTTCCCGGAGCACAGCTTCCCCAGCGGGCGAGAATGAATGGATGGACCATCGTACACGGCGACATAGTCACAGTTACAGCAGTTCTCCAACCTGTGTAAAAAAAACTAATTTATTCATTTAGGGGTCTTTAGCAGCAGGTCCCTGACACGGCTGAGGAAAGCGACCTGAGCTGCGTTTCCGGATAGCGATGGATCGTAGGCTAACTAACGAGCAAAAAACGAAACCATCAATATTTCTTACGTGTGTTTCCCAAACATGCTTTTTGGCTAATCTATCCACTTTCAAGAGCTACGAATTTTCAAGAGACACTTTAGCCACGATGTCTTTGGGAACGGCCAGTAAACTAAGATTCGTCGTATGATGGATTCTACGATCAACTTAGGCTGATGTTTCGGGAAATGCAGCCCTGGTCTTCGATCTCCGTGAGCTACACTCTTATAATAAATGGTTCTATATAGAACCAAAAAGGGTTCTATCGCATAAGCGAAATGGTTCTTTGCTCCCAAATATAAAACTCTACGGTTCTATATTGAACCCCAAGAACCCTTTTTTTTTTTTTTTTACCTCGCCCTCACCTCACGACTTCCAAACCAGGTCTTATGATCTGGTCCGCAACGGGTAAGAAACTAGCTTCATATGTTAAAGTACACTTCATGATACCTTTTCATGTAGGTAAGAAGTAAAAATGGTGTCTGAGCCCAATTTCACTCATGGTTGGTTTGATTACTTTAATATAAACATGTATACCTCCATAACCATACATTTATTGATTCTGAGGGACTCAAAAGTTGCATGTGCCCTTCAATGTCCCCACAGATGTCCAAGGGACCGTCCCTACCTCTCAGTTAATCACAGCTACGCCCGCTTCACCTTTAAGGCCTTCAAATTCTCGCGAACCCACGAGTTTGTCTACCTGCAGTGCAAGGTGTGTGATCGAGTATGACACTCACTCCAGCGAGGTGAATGACAGGTAGACCCTTTGTCCACTAGGGACCGATAGCTGCCACACACAGTTAGCGTTGTCATGGTAATAGCCAGGGTGGTAAGGGCTGGTGAAGGATCCAGAGCCATAAAGGTTCTCTCCACAAGGCAAGTGAGGCTCTAGAGCGAGGAAAGGACAACGTGAGAAAAGGAAATGTCAACACCTCAGATCTTCAAGAGTCTGTTGGGGATGTCAAGGTAATTAACGAAAAGTACATTTTACTGAGAATTGTCCATACCTGCTGTTGTGTATGGGCTGTTGGTGCCCGTTGGACAATAAGCTGAAGGAAAAAAATGGGAATTACATTTAATAATAATAATTTATGTGGTCATCTATGAAATGTTCAGTCACCCTGGAATACTTTAAGTACACGGCAAACATTTTAAAAGGCTTTTATTGGAACAAAAGTTGCCATTATTTGTGTAGTTCTGCATAATAAAATGTTCACATTGGTACATTATAAGTTGAGAAAGCACAAACTTTCACCCATTGTCTCTAAAATTACTGAGATGGTGTTCAGTCAGTCACTGAGCTAAAAACACTTACAGCTGTAGTCATAGCAGCAGTTGCCATAGTATTGACAGGAACTGCTGCAGGAACAGCTTCCAAGATTCGAGCCACAGTTGTACCGACAGGAGCGCTGAGCTGGAAACATAAAGCAGGTCCCTCATTAGGAAGAAATTATCCTGTCCTATATGGTGTTGGCAACTGCTTAATTAACAAGTACCAACAACCAAACAAAAACATTGATTTAGGTAAACATGTTTCTTTTGAATATGCCTTAAATAAATGCAAAAATTATGAGTTATAGATATAGCCGCCACAAATATACCTGTAGTTGGAGCATCTGGTGTTGTACTTGCACAGTAATCTACAGAAGACAAACATATCCTTAAATGTCCTTTACATTGTAAAACAGGTGACCAACTATTGTAATTGGTAACATAAGTTGAGAACGCACACTGTCACCCATTGTCGCTAACATGACTGAGATGGTGTTTAGTCAGTCACTGAGCTGAATAACTTACAGCTGTAGTCATAGCAGCAGTTGCCATAGTATTGACAGGAACTGCTGCAGGAACAGCTTCCAAGATTCGAGCCACAGTTGTACCGACAGGAGCGCTGAGCTGGAAACATAAAGCAGGTCCCTCATTAGGAAGAAATTATCCTGTCCTATATGGTGTTGGCAACTGCTTAATTAACAAGTACCAACAACCAAACAAAAACATTGATTTAGGTAAACATGTTTCTTTTGAATATACCTTAAATAAATGCAAACATTTTGAGTTATAGATATAGCCGCCACAAATATACCTGTAGTTGGAGCATCTGGTGTTGTACTTGCACAGTAATCTATAGAAGACAAACATATCCTTAAATGTCCTTTACATTGTAAAACAGGTGACCAACTATTGTAATTGGTAACATAAGTTGAGAACGCACACTGTCACCCATTGTCGCTAACATGACTGAGATGGTGTTCAGTCAGTCACTGAGCTGAATAACTTACAGCTGTAGTCATAGCAGCAGTTGCCATAGTATTGACAGGAACTGCTGCAGGAACAGCTTCCAAGATTCGAGCCACAGTTGTACCGACAGGAGCGCTGAGCTGGAAACATAAAGCAGGTCCCTCATTAGGAAGAAATTATCCTGTCCTATATGGTGTTGGCAACTGCTTAATTAACAAGTACCAACAACCAAACAAAAACATTGATTTAGGTAAACATGTTTCTTTTGAATATACCTTAAATAAATGCAAACATTTTGAGTTATAGATATAGCCGCCACAAATATACCTGTAGTTGGAGCATCTGGTGTTGTACTTGCACAGTAATCTATAGAAGACAAACATATCCTTAAATGTCCTTTACATTGTAAAACAGGTGACCAACTATTGTAATTGGTAACATAAGTTGAGAACGCACACTGTCACCCATTGTCGCTAACATGACTGAGATGGTGTTCAGTCAGTCACTGAGCTGAATAACTTACAGCTGTAGTCATAGCAGCAGTTGCCATAGTATTGACAGGAACTGCTGCAGGAACAGCTTCCAAGATTCGAGCCACAGTTGTACCGACAGGAGCGCTGAGCTGGAAACATAAAGCAGGTCCCTCATTAGGAAGAAATTATCCTGTCCTATATGGTGTTGGCAACTGCTTAATATACAGTACCAACAACCAAACAAAAACATTGATTTAGGTAAACATGTTTCTTTTGAATATGCCTTAAATAAATGCTAAAATTATGAGTTATAGATATAGCCGCCACAAATATACCTGTAGTTGGAGCATCTGGTGTTGTACTTGCACAGTAATCTACAGAAGACAAACATATCCTTAAATGTCCTTTACATTGTAAAACAGGTGACCAACTATTGTAATTGGTAACATTATAAGTTGAGAAAGCACACTGTCACCCATTGTCGCTAACATGACTGAGATGGTGTTCAGTCAGTCACTGAGCTGAATAACTTACAGCTGTAGTCATAGCAGCAGTTGCCATAGCGTTGACAGGAACTGCTGCAGGAACAGCTTCCAAGATTCGAGCCACAGTTATACCGACAGGAGCGCTGAGCTGGAAACATACAGCAGGTGCCTCATTAGGAAGAAATTATCCTGTCCTATATGGTGTTGGCAACTGCTTAATATACAAAAAAACACTGATTTGGGTAAACATGTTTCTTTTGAATGTGCAAAAACGAAAGTACTAAAATAAAAACAGTTATAGATGCAGCAGCCAAGGATATGTAGCAACCACTTTTGACTGCATACATGCATTCCCCCCCCCACACCCCCCCAGTGTAAATCAACTGTGGCTGTCACACAAGACGGTTTGCATGAGGTTTTACCTTGAGATGTTTCATATGTGCCCTCTGCTGTTGTTACTGCTGTTGTGCCCTCACAGTATTCTAAGAAAGGTAAATTATTGGCATGGTGCCACGGATTAGAACAGACGAGAGAGACACTACTAAAGTAACACAACACCCCCAATATAAACACAGATCGTAAGATCTTCACATACCATAGTAGCTATGGCAACAGTTTCCATAGTACCGACAGTTGTAATGGCAGGAGCAGTGTCCAACATTGTAACCACAGTTGTACCTGCAGAGATCTTGGTGGAAAGGGGACACACACACGTTGAGAGGTCTTCACACTTATCAAATTACATTTCATAATTTATATAGTATTAAACAGATTTATTGAAATACAGTAATAGTACAGTATATACTAGTATAGTACAGTATACGCCTATGAACGTCAATGGTTTTCATTCCTTCTCTGTTAAGCAGGTTAACCTACCTCTGTCAGCAGTAGTGTCCATAGGCCAATGAGTGGGCTCCATAGTAGTCTCCATGGCAGTGGTTGTTTCAGGTTGCGGGGACCCACCTTGACAGTGGTCTAAACAGACACGAAAATTTAATGTTTACCATTGAAAAATGGGACGCATCAACAAGGTAAAAGTTTTACCAATGAATGAGGCAAAGGGGTGAAGCCGGGGCATTCTTGGTTCTTACTTCGATAGTCGTGGCAACAGTTGCCGTTGTATTCACAGAGGTAGGAACATGAACAGTTCCCCATCTGATGGCCACAGTTGTATCTACAGGATCCTTCAGCTACATGTAAACATGAACAGATTTAATCAACCATTGGATGTTGCTTCTAAAACTTGCTATTTCTTCAAGAGTAAACCGCCTGTAGACAGTATTCTGTTAACAGTATTCACTATAGTGTGAAGATGTATAAGGAGAACGTATTCATAAATTCCCTGTCTACCATATTAAAGTGCAGAAAACACAATACACTATGGAGATCCAAGACATGGATAGTTAGGTGATGGGCTGATGTGTTCCCCTCAACTGCAGTGACTTGCTAGCTGCTCCTGGCATTCTCTAATCCCTGTTCTCCTCTCTGTCCCCCCCACACATCCCCTGTGGTGTGGGGGGTCTGAGCTGTCAGGACCTGCCTGGTCATCGGTCTACCAACGCTGGACCAGGGCTATACAAATAAATTTGATTTGATTTGATTTGACTTACCCACTAACTGGTATTCAGCCCGAAAGCCTTGGTAGTTTTGAGATCCATCACTTCGGAACCTCACGGTCATATATGCTCCAGTGGAATGGAAGGAAGAGGACTGTCTGCCACACAGCTTCCCCAGCAGTCGGCCTCCAGTCGAATAGCTGTCGTAGACAGAGATGGCATCGGACTGGCAGTTGGAGCCACCTTCCAGACTGAGAGCAGAGACAGGGAGGGAGGAGAGGGATGGTCAGGTTTCCTCGCTTGTTTGCTAACTATCCGTCACATGTCTAATATGCTGTGACTGTATTATTTAATGGATTCATCGTTTTCATCTGAAAGTTGAATATAAGTGGGAGGAGCCAGCTTTGCCTTCTGTCAATAAAAGCAGAAGTTATCAGTGTGTGAATGGAAGCCTGCTTATACCTGACGAAGGGGAAATCCAGTTGAATAACTTGATTTCCTCCATGTGCCTGGATGTACCACAAACAGTCTGCATTGTTGGGGTAGTTGTATGGGTAGTTGGGGCTGTTAAACCTTCCACTTGACCCTGACAGAGAGCCACCACACGGGGCTAAAAAGAAGAAGATGCAGCATTTAGAACAAGTTGTTGCCTCAGTCACCATGATGATTCCTTCTAAACAGGCACCTTTGAGAGCATATACCAAATGTCCTAGGTAGCTAAACAGTGCATATGTCAAGACGGACATCTTTGTTAGGATTGCCTCACTACAGTCGATGATGTCTGTCTTTTGGATGAATTCTAACAAATCAACGGTCCTGAAAACACAAAATAACGTGTCTCTAGTCATTGCATCTTCCTTACTGTCGGTTGTATACCATGGATCCATAGGTGATGGTGTGGTCCATTGACCTGAAAAAAACAGATTAAGAGTTTATGTCAATGAGCAGAGTCTCAACATAAATGTTTGTCAGAGGCACATTGATGGCTGCAAATCAGAAGTCAGTTTACTCTTAGGAAACAGACGAATAAATTCAAAGCATAATGTAGACGTTCTGTAATCTTACCTTGAGCTGCACTTAGGAGTAGCAGAGAACAAGCTACAAAAAGTGTTGCCATGTTTCACCGATGGTCTGATTGTGTCAGTCCAACATGACAGGGGTTTAAATACCCAACGGATGGCTTAAAACTTCCTTAAAGCACCAATAAAACTGCATCTCAAATCATGTCTCAAATTCTTTATGATGACTGCGTGGGAAAGTGTACACATGGGCCTGTGGTCATAAAGTATTTTACTCAGATAACAATGAGGACGTCACACAGAGCAAAAGTCGAGCATCTCATAAAGCTTAACTTCCAACAAATGACAAGAACATTAAAGACATACGCTTGAATTACCAAAAGGAAGAGTAATGCATGCTAACCCTAACCCAAGCATGATGGACCCAAGCACTCATGTTGAAGATTCACTTATTCTTCTTATGTAAAATAAACATGAAGAGGAGAAACTCAACAGGTGGGCAAAAGTGATGAATCTGCAGGCTAATGAAAACACCTTTCCCACTCTTTATCCATGTATACTTGCATTGGAAAATGGTTTGATGCCCCAGTACAAACCAGTAGGCTACATGGTAAATGTGTATTTGTAAAAGGACATTATTTGTTAAATGCATAACCTTTAATTAATTCAAAACTGCTTCTGTCGAAATAATGAACATTCTGACCAAGAACTTTAGTTTTGTTTCTTTAGATTACACTAATCTTCGTCTGGGTGATTTCCTTAAAATGCAACCCCATGCTGAGATGAATGATTACCTAAACAGTGTCACATCTCTCAAAGGCTATGCGTTTTGCCAAATATAATATATATATATATGTGTATGTATTTGTTTACATTAGATATGTCAAGTGTTAGAGATGGAGTGAGCCCCGGATCCTAAACTGTGTAGCTGCACATGATGTATTCTGTTGACCCAAGTGCCTTAAGAGGATTTTCCTTATTATGTGTGCAATTCTCTCTTTGAGGCTGTAAAGCAAGCACCTGTGGAGTTTACGTCCTTTTCCCAAGACAGAATGTCAGATCAGAGTCACTACCGTTGAAGAGACCAGTTTAGCGTTTCTGTCTGCTAGTTCTGGTTTAAAGTAGTAAGTGTTAATCCATTCACTTCTACTTAATTGAAAATAGGCTATTCCTTCACTCTGCACGTTACACTTGCAGACGTTCGATAGACCATCCAGTGACTCGGTGTGGTTCTATTATATCCTGTGTGATGATACAATTCTGTATCGGCAGAGTTGGGGTTTGGTTGTGATACGGTGGGAATATTAGCATCCCAGTGTCACTGGAGTTTACTTCCAAAGCAGGCATTCACTAGCTTTTCGCGGCCACTTGCATTGCTTCAATATTTTTGCGGCCCCCCCAAACCAAACTTCAACAGAGTACCCGCCCACATGGAAGTCAACGCTTTTCAATGGAGCGAGGCCAGACTCTCTGTACAAATGAAATGTACGAGAGTCTGGTTAGGACCAGGCTACTGTGCCCCCCCCGAACTGACTGAATTTATTTCTTATTCTAGTAGTCATCATGAATCGAGGAGGGGACATTGCAGCCTTTTTTGCTCCAGTAAATAAAAAAGTTAGAGGAACATGTCAAGGTATTGAGAGAGCTGAGGAGCTGGAAGAGGGAGAGCCAGAAACGTTTGTATGATTTTTATGTAAAGCAAAATTAAAGTTCAATGTAATGTTTAAATATAATTACTCTGATTAAACACTGGCCCCCCTTGGCCCCCCAGTAAAATTAGTCTAGAACCTCCACTGGGCCTTGAATTTAGGTATACCTCTTTTCTCATTCCGAAACCAGCTCTAGAGGGTTGTCTTTCGTCCTGGAAGACCTTAATTTGCATACAGTATAAAGTTAGGTTAGCTAACCATTAAAATGTAAATCAAGGCGCCTGCCTTTGACGGCCAAGTTTTAGAATCGATCGATATCTCGACTAAATATTGTGTACAACTGAATTTTACCACTAGATGGGGCAAAAAGCGTTACGTGCGCTGTAAAGAACAGCAGCTCGTGCAGCAGTGATGGTCTGTTCCGAGTCAGCGTCACACTTGACTGTTATGTCGAACAAGCTCACCACATTTACCGGCAGGAGTGTAGTGTGAGTGGGTAAGTAGCTGGCTGTGTTGATGCTAATTCAGTGTAAATTATAATACTGTTTTACCAGCTAGCTTGTCGTGTTGGTTTAATTAAGTGAGCTACGCAATAGCTAGCCCTGCAACACGAATTGTTTTGGATTTAACTCTTTCAAGTAATGCTATCTAGCTAACTAGCTACTGTATGTTATTTTTCTTCAACAAGGCCAGTTAGGTTCGTATAAAGTGTTGACCACACTCACGGTTAACGAGTTAGAGATGGATATAATTCAAAATATAAACGAAGGCGAAACTCTGTCCTCTGTCGGATAGCCTAGCTATTAGCCCCAATGTATATGCATCTGTGCTCAGGTAAGACAAGTCTGTCACCTTTCGTGAATGAATGCTATAGGAGTCACCGCCGGGAGGCCCGGGATAATTTCACGGAATACTTTTCTGCTCTACTCGATCGCTAGATTTGTTCGTTATTCTACTCTAATAACTAGTTAGACAATGTGGCCTCTTTCATCCCGTTTTCTACACAGCCAAGATGAACTAGTCTGGCCATACCATCAATGTCCATATACAACGCTAACTAGCTGCCAGAACTTAATTTCTGTAATTATTGCTAGTTTGCTAATTTTTAATCGAGAGGTTATCCATTTTCTAAAGGTCTGACGTGCATTGGTTTGTGTAGGAGGACGTGGTCCTTTTTTCAAAACGTGTTTGAAGAAGAAGTTCCTCTAACAGACCCTTCATTGTCACCAAATGCTCATTTGAATCTAGGACCTATTTAAATGAAGCCACACTAGGAAGACGCTATGATTCCCTAGTCATATTCAAATGCAATTCAACTAGAAAAAAATTCTAGCCAAGCTGCTTCGGTTGTTCTGGTGTTGCTTGATTGCAACAAAAGTTAGCCTGAGGTTTTGATGGGTGATTGATGAGGTGGGGGTCTATTAAAAGTGTCCATCTTTTCAGCAGAAGCGTGACCACATTTGTGAGGCGCAGAATATTTGTCAGGATCTCCCAATCAACACAACGTTTACCTTGAAAACATTCCAGCTAAACATCAGTAATCCCCTAATTCGCACACTGTCGCTTATTGCAGTCCTTGTTGACTGCAGAACATGAATGTAATGTGGAACACAGTGTTGAGTGGTCATGAAAGACAAGGGACGTGGCAAAAGGAAAGCTGATTTAGAGACATTTCGACAAAGAATCCTAGCAGATAAACAGGCAGCTAAGCTGTCTGTACGCTGCTGTGATAGAAGACACATTGTTTCTCTTGTCAAGGAGTCGGTTGGCAACCAGCAAGACATCACGAGGATAGCGCCGGACACTGGCAACATGAGTAGCTGTCTGGTCAAAGAGCAGACATACTTCTGATGCATTCTCATCTCGCATCTAATGCGTTTTAGTTACGTTTTCTATCAGTCAGACCTGTCCATTTGTCACCATACCCCACCTCACAGAACTTCTTTAGTAGACACCACACCACCATGTGTCAGCTGTCATTCATTTTCTGCCATTCCGAACTCTCACTCGTCTTGTTGTCTACCCCTCTCCCCCCTCTCCCACCCTTTCTTTGCCTTGGTGCTGTTTTATGGACGACCATTTGGTTGGTAGGAGAGGAGACAAAGGCCTCTCTCACTCGAGTCGCTATGGAGACCCACATGTGTGAGTGATCCAGGACTCGGCCGTAGGCAGTGGTCAGCTATAGCAACTCCTCCCACTCGGTCTGCCTTGACACTGTCTTAATAGAGAGTGAGAGTGTGTCTGTGAATGTGAGAGTGTGTGTGAATGTGAGTGAGTGTGTGGGGTCACGGGGCGTCTCTGCCTGTCGTAGGGGGCGTGTCCAGAGAACGTGTGGGCTGGCCTTGACGTCACCCTAGATTCAGCATGCAACAAGCAGAGCTTCTGTCTCAACTGCTCCTTGTCTGCGCACATATGGCTCATTGTCACCCATGCTTAAGGACGGAGGAGAGAGGGAGAGGGAGAGGGAGTGGGAGTGGGAGAGGGAGAGGGAGAGGGAGAGGGAGAGGGAGAGGGAGAGGGAGAGGGAGAGGGAGAGGGAGAGGGAGAGGGAGAGGGAGTGAAGCCTGTGCTCTTAATCATTCACTATCTCCTAAACCACACTTACTGAACAGGAATGCCGGAGGTGTTGTGTTCAGCTGGCTGGCTGAGGTGAAGTTAAAGATTAGCCAGTGACCCCACCCAGGCCCAGCTCCGGATAGTGTGTGGTACTGCACACTGCTGGCTGGTGACCTGAAGCTGAAGGGTGTTCTCAACCATGAATGTGTCACTTGAGTTATTCTCAGTTAACTGTGGAGGAGGGAGGGAGAGAGAGAGAGAGAGGAGGAGGAGGAGGGGGGGGGGGATGAGAGAGGGGGAGGGGGAGGGATGGGGAGGGGGGGGGGCAAAAAGCATGAGCCTGGCAGACGAGGCCAAGGGTGTGGAAGTGGTGGGGGCAAAATGAAACAAAGGATCGAGTGAAGGAGAATAAGGCTAAATAAACGACATTGACATAAAAGACATTGGGTGGCAACTCCTGCTTACTCCTGTCTCCCCCTCCTCTCTCCCCTTCCTCTCTCCCCCTCCTCTCTCCTCTCTCCCCCTCCTCTCTCCTCCCTCCTCTCTCTCCCTCCTCTCACCCCTCCTCTCTCCCCCTCCTCTCTCTCCTCCTCTCTCCCCCTCCTAGCTCTCTCCTCCCTGCGTTTGCTGCCGGACCCCCAGCCCAGGGAATGGTCCGACGGGGACATGCCTTACGTGGATAGGCAGAACCGAATCTGTGGCTTCCTAGATATCGAGGAGAATGAGAGCAGCGGGAAATTCCTCCGTCGCTACTTCATCCTGGACACACAGCTGGGCAGCCTGGTGTGGTTCATGGACAACCCGCAGGTAACGATCACCCTTCACCTTCTAGACTGCCCTGCTTTTCTTATAGTAATAATACTGTGTTCATTTGGCAGACAATTGTTTGGATAGTTCCACTCCCCTCAGCGAATCAAACGCGTGTTCACACAAACGGGTCATAAACCAAACAGTCGACCAATCAGCGACAAGCAAGGAAATCCCTCAGGAGGGCAGGTTTGACAGGTCATTAGAAACATTCAAAACCTCTCAGAACAAAGGCCAGATGGCATCAAGTTTCTTAATGAATTAATATGTGCTTGTTTTATTTGGGAAGCATCTCTGCTAACTAAATAGCTCCTGTTATTTCCTTGAATGATGATGTTTCCCATATCTCACTGTCTCTCTCTCTTCGTCTCCTTTCTTTCCTCCACCCCCCTGCTCTCCATACCCTGCCCTCCACCCCCCTGACCTCTACCCCCCTGCCCTCCACCCCCCCTGCCCTCCACCCCCCTGCCCCCTTTAGAATCTGCCCGTGGGTGCAGACTGTGTGGCCTCCCTAAAGCTCACCTACATCTCCAAGGTAGGAGTGGCTACTCTCAGCGTCATGTCAATCCATTTCACCCCTATTATACCCGATAGAGCGTTGTTATTCATTCCTTTTTACTGTGTGCATTTTGTATCCTTTCAAATGTTACCCTGTATTGTTTTGTCAAACTATGCTACGCTAAGTGCCTCTGCAAATTGCCTCTCGGGGACAAATAAAGTGCATTGAATTGAATAAGCTTCCGTTTGTCTGCTTCACACAGTCCTCCTGTCTTTCAGGTGAGCGATGCTACTAAGCAGAGACCAAAGGCTGAGTTTTGCTTTGGTAAGTCTGACCGTGGAGCAACCACAACCTCCCCTGAGATTCCTCTCGTCAACCTCCTCTGGTTAAAGGATTGATCCTTTTCTGACCTTGCCTGTGTTTCCACACAGCCTGTGACAGCAGAGCCAGCCTCCATGTGCAGCTCAGCCAGCTCTCGTCCTCAGCTGGAAAGCTAGCGCCCGATCCTCAGACACTCTTTTCTAAAGAAAGACAGTTCATATAACTGGACTCCTCACAGCATCATGACCCTGGACCATTGTACATTTACATTGAGTCATTTAGCAGATGGTTTTATCCAGAGCGGCTTACAGTAAGAACAGGGACACCTGTGGCCCTGGAGTAAGGCTCAGTTTGGCCCTGGAGTCAGGCTCAGTTTGGCGTGAACGTGTGGGTAGACTTGGACTGGAAGCTGGTGTTTATTTCTGAACCGGTTGAGGAACTCCTGGGTTAAGGCCTAAATCATGGTTTGCGTTTCACGGTTGGTTAATTTTCGTACTTCTGGCCAGCTTGTTCATGCTCGCTATAGCTTTAATGCGTTCTTAATTGCTCTTTCCAGGAAAGGCTGTTTTGGAAAAGCCGTCATATAGGCAAATACTTCAAGATGGACTTACAGTAAAAGTAGGGTCAGAGCAACAGGCTGATCAATTGCTCTGTGTGTGTGTCTCTTAGACCAACACCACATTTTAAGGCATGTGTTTGATCCCAGCAATGAGTCAGATAATGGATCTTATTCCAGTTACCCCGGAAACCCCCCCCCCCCCCCTCCACCCCACCCTCCCTTCATACCAGGTTTCCTAGCAACCTCCGTCGTTCCCTGGTCTCTGCCCCCTGATTGTCCTGACGTTCTGGAGCCTCTGCTCCGAGTCCCACATGAGGATGTGAGGAATCTTCCCTCCTCTGACGCTCCTTGGTGTCTAGAACTCTCTCATTTGAGAGGGTGCTGGTACTTTGGAACATCTCTTTCCTTGTTACCGGTCGACTCCAAAGATAATGTTTAGTGACAGGCAGTGTTCCTCTCCTTAGTAACTTCCCCCCTCTCTCTTCTCCCTCTCTATGTTGGAAATGTTGTGCTACTCAAATGTACGCCAACTACAAGCAGAGAGAAGGTACAGGGAGAGCATAGAGGGAGCGGGTGTCTCATGGATTTTCCTGCACTGAGACAGGATGTGACCACAAACTCTTTCTCTCACACACACACACCCACACGCGCGCACACGCACACGCACACACACACACACACACACACACACACACACACACCCACGCGCACACAGAGAAGTGTGGAAGAATGATGTCCTTTGTGACTCCGTCCTAAAAAGTGTTTCTCTGTGCTGCCACCCCCCTGCCCTGCCCTACCTCCCCTCCTGCCCTACCTCCCCTCCTGCCCTACCCTGCCACCCCTCTGTACTGTCATTTACCCTGTTCTGTAATGCCATTTAGAATGTTCTAGAAGTTTGGAAGAGAGGACAGGGACATGCATGCAGAGGGAGAGGGAGAGAGAAAGTGAGAGGGTGACAGAGAAATAGAGAGGCACTCTGTGTCAGGATCAGTGATTGAGAGCTAATGTGTTTGACCTAAAAGTCTTGCGTGTGGGAGTGAGAACCAGGAGTGATTTGAGCTCATTAGCGAGAGGCTTTTTCCACTTCCAGGAGCACCCAGTGTTCAAAGTCCTGTTAACGAATCGAATCCCATCTAGTACAAGCCTGATGTGCTCCCATGTGTGTTTCAGTCATCAACGCTGGGATGAGGAAGATCTTCCTGCAGGCGAACGACCAGCAGGACCTGGTGGACTGGGTCAACGCTCTCAACAAGGCCACCAAAATAACTGTGAGACACACACACACACACACACTTTATTCTGTCCATGTGTTGTCACCTATGTGTGTGGAGGGTGTGTGGAGGGTGTGTGGAGGGTGTGTGGAGGGTGTGTGGAGGGTGTGTGTAGGTTAGTGACTCAGCGTTCCTCCCTGGGCAGGTCCCCAGGCCGTGTGATGGCCAGCAGGACGTGCAGAGGCAGGGAGCCCTGCTGGAGCTGGCCCAGGGGCCCAGGAAGCAGGTGTCTTACAGGACGGAGATCATCGGAGGGGTCCCCATCATCACCCAGACGCAGGTACCTGCAGTCCCCACGCGCTGCCATGTGGACCTGGGGGGTTACACAGTGAGACACACTCACACACAAGTATGGACTCTCATAATGACCCAACATCCGTCAACACCCCCACCTCACCCCTTCCACCTCTGCTCCACCTCCCTCTGTTCCCCCTTCCCCCAATTCATCTCCACCCCCTCCCCTGGGTCTCCCATCCTCCGCCTCCCTCCCTCCCCTGCTACCCCCCCTCCCCCCTCTCCAGCAGGAAGGTGTAGAGGGCCAGGATGGGTCAGACAGGGACGGTCTGCGGCGGTCTCACAGCCAGCTTCCTTACTTCCTGGGCAGGCCGGCTTTGGACCACGCGGTCATCAAGTCTGGCTACTGCGTCAAGCAGGGCGCCGTGGTGAGTGAAAGCCAGTGCTCTGATGGAGCTGCAGGGTCTCCAGGGGTGCTAGGATAGGGCTGGCTACCCTGGAGGCCTGGGGGAAGGACCTCCAGGAGTGTGCCCTGAGACAGTTTCTCTTGTTTTTGACACGTCTTCTCTTTCCCCAGATGAAGAATTGGAAGCGGAGGTATTTCTTACTGGAGGAGAACTCGATGAGTTACTTCAAATCAGATCTGGTAAACTGCCAATCTTATCAACACTGTTAATGCAGTCTTGTCTGTTTCTAAGTGACAGATTTCTATATGGTTGTACTTCCACTCATTTCTCTTTCTGCATGCCACATACACGGTTGTAACACGTTTCACGTTATGTCTGGAATTCTGTACATGACCAGACATGCCTCTTTACCTCTTCCCAACCTCCACCCTCCCACACACACACACACACACACACGTCATTACCCGTATGTGCCTGTATTGTAGACCTAGTGAGACATCAACAGTATGTGCCTGTATTGTAGACCTAGTGAGACACCAACAGTATGTGCCTGTATTGTAGACCTAGTGAGACACCAACAGTATGTGCCTGTATTGTAGACCTAGTGAGTCATCAACAGTATGTGCCTGTATTGTAGACCTAGTGAGTCATCAACAGTATGTGCCTGTATTGTAGACCTAGTGAGACACCAACAGTATGTGCCTGTATTGTAGACCTAGGGAGACACCAACAGTATGTGCCTGTATTGTAGACCTAGTGAAACACCAACAGTATGTGCCTGTATTGTAGACCTAGTGAGACACCAACAGTATGTGCCTGTATTGTAGACCTAGTGAGACACCAACAGTATGTGCCTGTATTGTAGACCTAGTGAGACATGAACAGTATGTGCCTGTATTGTAGACCTAGTGAGACACCAACAGTATGTGCCTGTATTGTAGAACTAGTGAGACACCAACAGTATGTGCCTGTATTGTAGACCTAGTGAGACACCAACAGTATGTGCCTGTATTGTAGACCTAATGAGACACCAACAGTATGTGCCTGTATTGTAGACCTAGTGAGACACCAACAGTATGTGCCTGTATTGTAGACCTAGTGAGTCATCAACAGTATGTGCCTGTATTGTAGACCTAGTGAGTCATCAACAGTATGTGCCTGTATTGTAGACCTAGTGAGACACCAACAGTATGTGCCTGTATTGTAGACCTAGTGAGACACCAACAGTATGTGCCTGTATTGTAGACCTAGTGAGACACCAACAGTATGTGCCTGTATTGTAGACCTAGGGAGACACCAACAGTATGTGCCTGTATTGTAGACCTAGTGAGACACCAACAGTATGTGCCTGTATTGTAGACCTAGTGAGACACCAACAGTATGTGCCTGTATTGTAGACCTAGTGAGTCATCAACAGTATGTGCCTGTATTGTAGACCTAGTGAGACACCAACAGTATGTGCCTGTATTGTAGACCTAGTGAGACACCAACAGTATGTGCCTGTATTGTAGACCTAGTGAGACACCAACAGTATGTGCCTGTATTGTAGACCTAGTGAGACATGAACAGTATGTGCCTGTATTGTAGACCTAGTGAGACACCAACAGTATGTGCCTGTATTGTAGACCTAGTGAGTCATCAACAGTATGTGCCTGTATTGTAGACCTAGTGAGACACCAACAGTATGTGCCTGTATTGTAGACCTAGTGAGACACCAACAGTATGTGCCTGTATTGTAGACCTAGTGAGTCATCAACAGTGCCCAAGGACATGGGCTGTCTGTCCTGTCAGCGCCAGGCTTAGAAGACAACAATGTTACTATCTCAGTGTCACTGAACAATGTTACTATCTCAGTGTCACTGAACAATGTTACTATCTCAGTGTCACTGAACAACAAGGCCTACTGCACCATACCACAAGCTTTCTCTTTGGTTTAACATTTATTATTATTTGTTAGTTTAGCATTTATTATGAGAAGTTTAGGTGTAAAGAATAGAACCTCATCTCTCTCTGCCTCTCTCTCTCTTTTCTCTCCAGGAAAAGGACCCTCTGAGAGTGATCCCATTGAAAGAGGTTAACAAAGTCCAGGAGTGCAAACAAAGGTGCAATAACAAACGCCTCCTCTCTGGGGAACAAAAAGCCCCCCTCACAGCTGCCCCGTCTAGTGCTGGGTGATCCTGGTACTCCCTGACTGACTGGAACCTGGCTCTGCCCCTCCCCTCTCCCCCACTCCTCCCTCCTCCCCCTCTCCCTCCACAGTGACATCATGATGAGGGACAACCTGTTTGAGGTGGTCACCCCGTCCAGGACCTTCTTCCTCCAGGCCGACAGCCCAGAGGAGATGCACAGCTGGATCAAGGCCGTGTCTGGAGCCATTGTGGCCCAGCGAGGCCCCGGGAGGTCTGCAGCCTCAGTATGTACCTGAGCCCCTGGGCTGGGGGAGGGCCGGGGAGGGAGGGAGGGCCATGGAGGGAGGGCCGGGGAGGGAGGGAGGGCCATGGAGGGAGGGCCGGGGAGGGAGGGAGGGCCATGGAGGGAAGGCCGGGGAGGGCCGGGAAGGGAGGGAGGGCCGGGAAGGGAGGGAGGGCCGGGGAGGGAGGGAGGGAGGGCCGGGGAGGGAGGGAGGGAGGGCCGGGGAGGGAGGGCCGGGGGTGCATGTTGTCTTCTCCTCTGTCTCCTGTCCTCAGTGTGTCCAGCTGCAGGGGATGCCTTCAGGATCAGGGGGTGTCTGGAAGGGCTCACGCTAGCAGCCATCCAACCCCCTGCTCATCCACACACAAGCACCAATCAAATCTTTTAAAAAGCAGTAATGCTCTCTACGAGTATTGCCCTGTGTCCCCCCCTGCCCTTGTAGAGATCAGAGCCGGACTGCCCCGTGGCTCAGTCCAGCCTGACCCCCCCCCCCTCCCCAGGCCACACCCCCGTGTGCTCTAATCCAGCTTTGCACTGTGTTGTTGCAGATGCGGCAGGCCCGCCGGCTGTCAAACCCCTGTATACAGAGGTACACGTCCCGCATCGGGGAGTGCAGCAGCACGTACGTCAGCTTTTCTACCCTCCTCTCCCTCCAAACCTCCTCTCCCTCCAAACCTCCCCTATGTCCCCATTTGGACACTTAACCCACCCCCAAACTACTGCCCCCCGCCCCCCCCTGCTGGGATTGCTCGATAACAAACCAAAGCCTTCTCTCTCTGCCGCCTCGCTGATCTCTCTGCCGCCTCGCTGATCTCTCTGCCGCCTCGCTGATCTCTCTGCCGCCTCGCTGATCTCTCTGCTAGCCACCCCCTGGCCGTAGCTGTTGGCTGCGCGTCTTGAGTTTTCGGTTTACGATGTTGTGAGCTTGGACACAGTTTCAGTACAGCGGCTTGGCTGTGCCGCAGCCCCCCTCCCCTCCCTCCCCCTCACACCCCCAGGGCTTGGTTTGGGGTGTTCGAGTGTCTCTCACCCACCCTTCTAATTGAAGATAAACATTTCTTTGCGATGTAGTGAAATCTACAGCTTACGCACACAGCACTAACTACCTCAACTTAAATAGTGAACTCCTGACTGGCTCATTTCCTCTTTAAAGTCTGTTTTTATATGGACCTCTAATTCTCTCACAGTGTCTAATCCTCTGTCTGTCTGTCTGTCCTTCTGTCTGTCTGTCCTTCTGTCTCTGTCTGTCTGTCTGTCTGTCTCAGCAGTCTCCTGCAGCTGTGTACGTGTCTTAGATGTGTAACATCCTGCCTGTCTCTAGCCCTGCCGCCTGTCCGCTGCCTGTATGTCCAAACATGCACGCACATGCGCACGCACACGTTTATATTTGTGTCTCTGTGTGGTAGTCTGTTTCATTCATGTGTGTGACTGCTCACTAACATTGTCTATCTTTCTGTTCTGTATTTCTGTTCATCCCCCTCCTTGTTTTTCAGCGAGTGAAGTCTGATAGTGAACTACTAGCATTGAAACACTGAAATCCTCCATCTACTGCTCTCAACTCTCTTATAATACTCCTACCTACCACCACTATACCCATCCTACCACCCATCACTACTGTACTCTACAAGCTTTACTTCCATTACCTACTATTATTCAACTCTACCAGCTACATATATATACTTCTACTGATCACTGCTCTACCAACTTCATGTATACCTCTACTCTACCAGCTATTAATTCTTCTACTACATACGACTGTCCTGTATGAACCAGCATTCATCCAGGATGCTGTCAGAACATCTACCAACACTCTTCCTACTACCACCACTACTGGT
Source organism: Hypomesus nipponensis (assembly GCF_054491055.1). Classification (NCBI taxonomy): domain Eukaryota; kingdom Metazoa; phylum Chordata; class Actinopteri; order Osmeriformes; family Osmeridae; genus Hypomesus; species Hypomesus nipponensis. Next base: position 20,604,807 of record NC_140371.1, on the reverse strand, counting down.
ACTGCTGCAACTGTCCACATGACAACATTACCACTGCGACTACTTGTACTGTAGTATTCCTGCTCCTGGTACTTGTGCTGCTCCAGATAGGACATACTGATCCAGATGGTGCTTCATCAGGTCTTTTACAACATCATCCACTGACTGACTGCAGATGCATACATGTTTTTTCCTGTAATCTTCTCAATTTTGTTTTTTTTATCTGACCCTGTCTGCCCTAATCTCTCTCTTTCTCTCTCTCTCCCTCCATCTCTCTCTCTCTCCGTCTCTCTATCTCTCTCCCTCCATCTCTCTCTCTCCAGGAATCCTGTGGTCGTTCGTCTCCCTCCACATTCTACCGGAGCCCCGCGGGCCCCCCTCTCCCTCGCTCGCCCGTATCTGCAGTGCCACCCTTCCCAGAGTGCCCTGCTGTTGCGGGCGGCGCCCGCCCGCAGCATGGCGTGGGACAGCGAGCACTTCATGAGCCTCCTGCCGCGGCCCGGCCGCGCCCGGCCCCGCCTCTCCCTCCAGGAGACGCCCCTCGCCAAGTGACCGCCGTCGCCACGGCAGCCGAGCCGGAGTCACCGTGGCGACGGCGCAGTCACTTTGAGCCCTGCGAGCCGCCCCTCGACCTAGACGATGCAGACCTGCCGGTCAGCGAGGTCTGACCTTTGACCTCATCCTCTGGTTAGGAAGGGGACTGTAGTAGGCTAGCGTTAGCGAACAGGCTAGCTGGTCCTGGAGTACTTGCCAGATAGGGTTTTGAAAGGAACAGAAAAGGAAGATGGCTCCCATTACGACTGCGTACACCTTGTGCAGCTTAAATGAATACTGGCTGTTCCATGCGGCTGGTCACTGTAACGTGTGTGTGTGTGAGAGAGGACTGCCACTGGACTGAAATATGCACCAAAGACGTCCCCCGCGTCACCTGTCCCTCCCACCTGCACCCCTTTCAGACTTCTTTATTTACTTCTATGGTTGAGACTGTCAAAGTTCCAGGGCTGAAATCAGCTTGTCCTTGTGAAATAGAATACGATTCAGGAAAGAGCTTCGTTAGAACCTGTCAAACAGTGATTTTCTGCCAAGCCAGTATACACCAAGGCAACTTGTAGACAATATTTCCTCATCTAATTCAACTAATTCAACCTAGCCTATTGATAACACTTATTTCCTGTTCTAACATCACTAATCTCTGTAATTAAAAACGTATGTATTTGTGGCATATTTTACCAAATGTGTTGGAGCCACCTATGTCCAGTGTAACTGGAGGGTGTAACCAGTGGTCACTGAGATGACCAGTGTCTACTGGTCGTGGTACCAGAAGATGTGCTGCCTTAAGCAAGGTCTTCTTCTTCGTTCGCCAAACTTTTGAGGGTACTTTGATGGATCCCCGCCACGTGGTTTCCATGGTTACGGTTTCCATTGACTGACTGTCAGCAGTCGTGAGGATGGATTCACTATGAATGGAGCTGGGTGGCTTGAAGGGCCGGAAGGAGATTCTGACCTGCAGTTAGGACCGGTCAGGTCAGGTCAGGACCGAGGCTTTTTCAAGCAGCTGTAAGCAGGTTGTGAGGATCATGTAGAGATGTTGTTTAGTAACATAATACCTTGTAAGAATTTGTCTTTTTTTATATGCATGTTGCCAATTCACTAATAATTTACCCTGGGGCCTCTGTGGAACAGGGACTGCAATGTGTGTTTAAAACAGTGACTGAAATGTGTGTCTGACAAATCATGAAGATGTGATCTTTTTGTAAGCATTTTTTTTTTTTTTTTTTTTTTTTTTTTCTTTTTGCAAAGTTTTTTTTGTATATTAATTAAGCTTTTAGATGTTTCCTTTCAAAGTCCCCTGTGCCTGTTCCTCCAGATAGGGTGGGTTATTCCTGCAGTAGGTGACTGTTCTTCATGTCTTCTATTGAGAGCCTCGTTGTAGTTCTACTAGATGAGATAGCCTTTTAAAAAGTGCCTGCATCAATTCTATCCAAATAACAAAGCAATTTTAACCCTTTCATTTGTCTTGTGTAATTGTGATTGTCACTATTTATTAAATGGATGACTTGAACCAAAGGCCTGGTTAATTACTTTTAATTCTGTGGCAACTGTATTAATTTGGAATAACGCTAATGCACATAGGAACATTTTTAAATGATATCGTACAGATGACTTGGATTATTGTGTTTTTGTTTTATTTTTTATCAGCTTTTAGTTTTGATTGAGAGGTTGTGAGACATTAGAGTAAAGTGGCTGGTGAAGAAGTTAAACTTCTTTCCAACTTCATGGTCAATGGAAGACCACACTGCCCTCTTGTGGCGAGACACCGTCCTACCCGTAGGGTAGACCACATTTCGTCCTGTGTTTGTTTAACACCCAGCCAGTCATTTGGACCCTCTGAGCTGGGCGGGGTGGTCCTGTGAGGATCTCCTTTTGGGACCATGTACTTAGTCTCCAGCTCTTTCATTTGTGAGTTGGGTTGACCTCAGGGCTGTCAGTGACCTGTCCAGGATGAACGATGCTCAGGAGCATGGGCGGGCGATGATGTCATAGGACGGAGACGTCATGGTTACATAAGTGGTCAACAAACTCAACATGTAGACGGTCTTTGGGGTCTCGTAACAGACAGGAGACGCTGAGAGCGCACCCAGCGCTTGTTTCTGACAGTAGTTCTGCTTTTATTAGCGTGTGGGAGATGAATTTGGTTTTACGCTCATAAAGTGGACCACTTTAGGTGGGCTCTTGAGCAACACATGTTCAGCTTAAATACACACGTTGATCATGGTCGTTTTAGTCTAGTTTTCATGAGAACGCTGTTTTAGTCGTATCGGTTGATCAAGTTCGAGGAGAGAGTTCCCTCCAAATATGGATGAGAAATGTGTAAGGCCACTGTATTGTTCCTTAACTCGACAACCCGCATGACCTTTACCATTGAACTGTTTTAATGCCACTTGGTCAGGTAAAAAAAATGTTTTCCCCCAAACTGGTTAGATTTACAACATACGTGAACAAAGTGATCCTTTATTCTTGAATCTGCATCCCGCTGTGTTCATATTAAACACCACAGGGGGGCCAAGCTTTCATCCAGGCCTGGGCTGAGTGGTCTGACCATCTCATTAAAGCTTCATACTCATTAGAATACCCCTTGGCCTCTAACCAATCGTGAGAGCGCTTTATGACGCAGATTCATTGGTTCTCTGTTTACAGGATGTTTAACAGCTCACCACAGGCATGTATGCATACAAAGATGTGTTGTTTTGGTCAAACCCATAACTGGTCATGGCAGTAACTTTGACTTTTCACTGTTTCTATGTGCAGTAGGTGTGAGTTGTTCTGAAGCTGGCTTTGTTTGTGCACATTTGTTCCACAAAAGGGCACAATTAGATTTACAGTAGACCACAAATAAGAAACTAATATTCATTAATTTACTTATGGTGATTAAGTTTCATTCCTAACCACAGGGTTTATTTACTGGTTGTTTACTGTTTGGTAAGTTTCTAACCACACATTTGGCATTGGTGTCTTGAACAGAGAAATATATTGCTCTATTACTCATACAATTAATGAGCTGTATCCACTGTTGAGTTGGCAGGATTGTCGCTGCATTAAGTGTGACTAAGTCATCAAAGAATCAGCTACAATTCGTTTATATAATGCCACGTATACAATACATCAGTACAAGGATTTAAAATAAAAACATTTTACCGTTTAAATTCAAATGTAGGCTTATCTTTTGGATTATTATCGATATTAAGTAGTGGATAGTGATAAAACACTATGATTAAATGTTTTAGACAAGCTTACAGAGCCTACTATATATATGGGATACTACTGTAGGCTGACCAACAAATTGAGTGGAAATAAATACAGCACAGCTCCCCCTTGTATGGGACGTCACGCACATACACCAATCACAAAGCCTGCTGTTATTGTCTAGAAAGTGTGTCGGGTCATGTGGAATTGAGTAGGCTTTCATGAACGCAGTGCCAGCAAAAAAACGCCAAGTCGCGTATTGCTGCGCAGTGAAAGTTGAGCTTTCCTAAATCCCCCTCGCTGAAGAGACTGCTCTGCCCGAAACCGCTCTGTCTCCTTATCCCAAATCACTGTAGCCTCCGCGGACTTTTAAAGGACATTTGATCGTTTACCCAAGAGCTTAACAGTGGTTGTACTTTAGATATCATCATGTTTTGGCCACTATTGTGCGTAAATGTTTTCCTGGTATCCGTCCCTGTACACGCTCAGATCTCTAATAGGTACGCTATTGGCTGTCCCAGTCGCTGTGACAAGTCTATGTGTCCCCGTATGCCAACGGATTGCTTAGCAGGACAAGTTCTCGACCACTGTAACTGCTGCCAGGTGTGTGCGTCCGGGGAAGACGAAGCGTGTGGCGGCAATGGCAAACTCGGCGACCCGGTGTGCGGAGATGGCTTGGAATGCTCGGTGTCCGGTGGTGTGGCATATTCAGCCACGGTCAGGAGGAGAGGCAAGAGTGGCATTTGTGTCTGCAAAAGTACCGATCCGGTTTGCGGCAGCGACGGGGTGTCCTACCGTAACATCTGCGAGCTCAAACGGGTCAGCAAGCGGGCGCAAAAACTCCAGCAGCCACCTGTTCTGTTTATTCAGCGGGGAGCATGCGGAAAAGGTAACTTGCCTGGTTCTATCCTACCGTCATCCTCTGTGGTCACGTTAGAGAGAGTTTTACAGTAACTGGCGAATGTTGTTCCAATGACAAATTGTCCGAATTACAATGTGGACTTTGCATCGCTTACGCATTGCCGTAGATAGTTCCTGTGAGACTGTGTAGTGTGTGGTGTCAGAAAACATGTGTGGATGCAGCTGCAGTCATGGAGGTAACAGTCGCCTATTCATGGTGCAACAAACAGCAAGTGGCCTTTGACAACAAAACAATGGCATCCATTGAAATCCGTTTATGTCAGTGTAATGTACCCATGCATACAAATATAGGCTCAGATTATTGATAATCCTCCGTCGGGAATGGCTCAGTTCAGCTGAACCCAACTAACTCTGTGGTTTTTCTGTATCAGGCTGTAGAACGAGACTAATCACTAGGTTACAGTCTGCATAACACTTTAAGATTAGCCCTGACATGCCTGCAGTCTTATGCATATTTGATGCTTGATTACTGCTATCACATTCACCACACATTTCCCCTGACGTGTCTGTCTTGAGGAGTGATTGTGAACTGGCTCTTGGTACAGCAGACACTGTCAGAGCCGGGCCAGCAGCCTGGACTCCTGCTGTCACAAACCAGCAGGACTTTAGATGAGCCAGACGGTGTCTTCATCTCCTTCATGTTTTCTCTTGTCCGATGTTAGGGTTGATGGATAAGATGCTGTTCTGGTCTCGTCTAACCACTGAATTCTTAGAGAGTGGTGTCAGAGTGAATACCCCCGATTAAGGGATTTGTTCCTCTAAGTCTGTAACAGTGCTGACGGTTACAGAAAACATACAGGTGATGAGAGATCAAAGGAGATCCTGTTCAACTTTGTGTGTGTGTGGGGGACATGAGTGTGTGGGTGTGTGTGTAGGGAGGAGTGTGTGTGGGCCCCGTCTGTTGAGCACCACACCCCAGCACCTGCAGCTTGATGGACAGAATGTTCCCCTTGGCAATAAATCCCCCCCACCCCCTCCTCTCTCTCTCTCTCTCTCTCTCTCTCTCTCTCTCTCTCTCTCTCTCTCTCTCTCTCTCTCTCTCTCAGTTCTCAGTCACCCTTTCTTTCCCCCTCTCTCCATCCTTTCCCCTCCTCTCACTCTTTCCACTTCTCTATCTCTCTCGCCCCCTCTCTCCACCATGAGTAAACACTAGGTTTTGGCAGCGCTCTGTAGGACTGTTTCCTCCGTGATGGATGGCAGAGATGCAGTCACTCCGCTCTCCTCATCAGCCCCTGTCAGCTGAGCCTGGGATGGGAGAGCAGGACTGTGTGAGCAGGACTGTGTGCCAAGCTACATGAGGTCCCCTCACCAGAGCGAGCGAGCTCACCCCCCCCCCCCCCCCCCCCAGGCAGCGAGTCTGGACCCCGGCTTCTCTCAAAGAAAACACACAAAATTGAACTTTGCATGATGTCACTTGCATCTGGTTTCTGAAGTTGTTGATTAGGCAGGTTGTTTAAGTTGGAACAGGATGTAGGTCGAATTCTACTCGTGTGTTTTCTTAAATCACTCACTTTGTCACCGATAGGCATATAAGGACTCCAGAAACAAGTTGAGATTTAGAGGTGTTTTTTAGAGCACAGACTGAGTGAATACATGTGTTGATTTAAGGACTTTGACTTCGTTTCAATGTAAACCATCACACCTCAATAAATGGCAACACAATGTATGGCTATGAGGAGTGATTCTGTGACTTTTCATTGGCAACCCCTGACGGTGTTTGGATGGGAATGTGCAAATACTGTAACTGTTCGTAGTGGGAATGCTGATAAGACACATTTCCCTCCAGCCAGAGTCCCTGCCTCGTCAGTCTTGCCTTTCCTACCGTAACCAGTCCAAACATGGTCCCACATTTCCTCCTCCCATCCTCCCCAGATTCCCACCAGGAACACAGAATGGGATGACTGTTTGTCTACATGGGCATCTCTTTCCTTACTTGGCAGAGAGAAAAGGGATTCTGGGATGTTTTGCTCGCGGTGTGTCGGAGCTTGTGTAAGATCCACAACATCCTCAGCTGTGACCTGACTAAAAGGAGCAACTGAGAGAGAGTGAGAGAGAGAGAGAGAGAGAGGTAGGAAGATAGAGACTAAGAGAGAGAGAGAGAGGTAGGAAGAGAGAGAGAGAGAGAGAGAGAGATTGACTGAGAGAGAGCCTGAGAGAGAGAAAGAGAGAGACAGTGATAGTAAGAGAGAGAGAGAGACAGATGGAAAGGGAGCAGCCTTAATGTAACTCGAAGCCTCTGTAGGAAGGGAAGCTTCCACATAGAGAAACTCATAAAGCAGCCGTGTCAACACAGGCAGGCAGTCTGGGGCCGGTCTAGGACCTGCAGGGTGTGTCAGTGTGTGTGTGTGCTAATGTGCATTACTGTATGTGTGTGTGTGTGTGTGTGTGTGTGTGTGTGTGTGTGAGAGTATGTCAGCAGGGTATGTTATGGGTCGAGGCATCCTGCCTTGTGCTTGTGTTTAAAGCTGCTTGTGGTTTCAGTGGGTCCCTTGCTTGTTTCCCATGGCATGCCTTCTTCTTCTCTTCCCAGGGTCAGAGTCATCAAAAGACCGTATATCTCAGTTTAACTGTCTGTCAAGACCAGTTTGTATGTGTCTGTGTTTGAGAGTCTGAGAGCTTGAGGCTTACTAAAGTATTTGATGTGACTATGCCATACGCTCAACAACTGGCAGTGGTTCAAAAAGACAAGCATCGTCCATGAGATGTGACCTGCAGCTTAATGCTCTCACTACTTTATGAAAGCACCTAGACGTGACACACACCAGCTTTCATGACAGAAATAGCTAACAGTTAATAAAGTAAAATCTTTACAAAGACATTCCAATGATTCTCCATATGTTATGGTTGAGGTAGGTTTTTCCTCTTCTTTCTACAGCTGTTTTTGAGTTTGTCAGATGACTTGATTCCACCAGTCTCCCATTGCGGTCCTCACGCCCAGGAGCACGTTTGTCATCAGAGAGCAACCTGCTCTGCTCTGGAGACTTCCAGAACCTCAGCCACACCATAACCTGCTCTGCTCTGGAGAATTCCAGAACCTCAGCCACACCATAACCTGCTCTGCTCTGGAGACTTCCAGAACCTCAGCCACACCATAACCTGCTCTGCTCTGGAGAATTCCAGAACCTCAGCCACACCATAACCTGCTCTGCTCTGGAGACTTCCAGAACCTCAGCCACACCTGCTTTGCACTAGCCTGGCTGCCAGCCCAACTTCTCCCGCCCACAAAAAAATGTGTTCGGGAAGTTGGGTCTGGAGGGTCTCGTATTGGGGACAACTACAGAAAACCCAGAATCGGGACGGACCAATGAAATTGCCAGGGCGGGCTTTATACGATGAAGGACATATGATCAACAGTAACGTAATCAACAACGTCACGAGCGCTTGGGTTGAATTCGTTTTCAACAAACAACATAATACGTTGCTCTGATTGGTTGTAGGTCCATCCAATTGAGCGTAGAGGCATTTGTTTTACAAGTTCGGTTGAAACACGCTCCGTACTCAAAGCCCAAACGGAGAGTTTTCAGACTCATATTCTGACTAGAATTATGAGGATGACAACGTCAGGCTATCCTCACTGGATGAGGATCACAAAAAATTCATCACACTTTGGCCCAAACCGTTTGATGAGTGTTTTGTGATCCTTGTTTCCATTGCAGCCACGTGTCTGTAGAAACAAATCAGATCTCTGTGTCATGGATTTTGTGTGTGTGTGTGTGTGTGTGTGTGTTGATGACCCAAGGATCACAGACAAGTGAAGGAGACAAGTGCTGGAGGATTTGATGAACTCAACTAGTCAATTTGAGACAGATTCTGGTCTTTTGCTGTCCAATTTTATTCCATTAGATCTTAGATTTGAACCAAAGGTTTGGGGAAAATGACAAGTTCATTTCCATCTCTCTGTACTAATGGACTGGAGAGGAAAAGTTGATGCCTATTGTTTACGAATCCTGTCCTACAAGGACCGAAAGGGTGATCTTCAGTTCCAAGAATTATATTGTGCTTCAACTCAACTTTAACTTAATTACACAGAACACGCCACATTATCCAACACATCAACATACAGTACATGATGTGCATTATTACATTATGACATCACTCAGGAAACTCATCTTTTTCCTGTTTTAGGGAAATCACCATCTCCTGAGGGCATGGAACACTCTGGAATTCCATCCCAGAGTTTTCAGTTTTAGTCCCAAAAAAGCCATGGTTCTGCACTGTGTCATTACTGTATAAAGTGAGCTCAAGTGTACCAAGACATTACACATTCCCACTGACGCGGTTTTGTCGGACCACAAGGAAAACGCTAAATATCTATCCTTCGCCCCTTAATTTTAGCATCACATTACACAGTAGAAATACCCGGGATTTAACTGTAATTGTTTCTGTTGTCCTGCCTCTTTGGTCTCTCCTCTGTTTTCTGAGTGGAGATGTGCTTTCCTCTGAGGTAGATTGCAAAACGGTCTCTTGGAAATGAGGAAATGAGGAAATCTTAGGTGAGGTAGCTAAGTGGTAGTCTATGCCACCACATCTTCCAAACACACTGTCCCTCCTCAGGGAAGGGAAAGATGAAATGGGTGGTCGTTAGGGATGATTGTGTTGTCTTAACTTTAACAAAACAAACACGTCCACAAGAATCTTCTGAGGTGACGAGCAATAATTCCCAGGTTGGGTTTGAAGGTTGTGTTGCCATCCAAGTATGGGTTAATTACATGGGGAATCTACTTAACCTCTGATGCAGGAAACACAGACACACAGTGTGTAGTCTCTAGACCTTTCCTCAAACTCATCTTGTCATCCCCTTCAGAGAACAACCAGTTTGGCTTGATTTTCTCATTGCCCTGTTGTTACAGTCCAAAAATAATTTGGTAGTGTTTTTTGACAATTGTGGTTGTAACAGTGTTGTCTTGTGTGTGTGTTTTCAGCACAGGACAACCCAAACAGCCTGAGACACAAATACAACTTCATCGCTGATGTTGTGGAGCGCATCGGCCCAGCTGTGGTCCACATTGAACTCTACCGCAAGTAAGAGCTGCACCTGTGTGTGTGTGTGTGTGTGTGTGAGAGAGAGAGAGAGAGAGTGTGTGTGTGTGTGTGCATGTTGGAGTATGTTAAGAGACATACCAGGGTTTACTACACAGCCCACCTGCGCATGACTCCACCCTTGATGGAAAGAACACTTAACTTTGAAACCTGTTTTAAGGGGTTTCTCTCCTTTTTCACGATGTCTTCCTGCCACACCATCACATTACCCTCCCTCCCTCCCTCCCTCCCTCCCTCCCTCCCTCCCTCCCTCCCTCCCTCCCTCCCTCCCTCCCTCCCTCCCTCCCTCCCTCCCTCCCTCCCTCCCTCCCTCCCTCCCTCCCTCCCTCCCTCCCTCCCTCCTTCCTCCAGGATGGCGTACTCTAAGAGGGAGGTTGCGGTGGCCAGTGGCTCTGGGTTCGTGGTGTCCGAGGACGGTCAGATTGTCACCAACGCCCACGTCGTGGCCAACAAGCATCGGGTGAAGGTGGAGCTGAAGAATGGGGCCTCATACGACGCCAAAATCAAGGACGTGGATGAGAAGTCCGACATCGCTCTCATCAAGATCGAGACGCCGGTCAGTGAGGTCAAATAATATGAATACTTAATTAAAATAGCTGAGTCTACAGAATAGAGTAGTTCCAGCTGGAGCCAACATCAATGCAATAAGCTCAGGATCAAGACAACACATAAGGCAAACAAGTCCTGGGTCCACATCCCTCAAAGAAAATACTTGTATATTTTAAAGTGTGTGTAATATCCTAAGGGTCATAAGTAGTAGGTTCATGGAGTGTGGCTTTTATCACAGCAATTGCACAGTGCTTCACAGCTTGATCTGAGCTCCAGAGTGTGAGAGTGTGTGGAAATGAAAGAGTTCAAAACACTCAGAGGCAGACAAGAGGCAGACCAGGTTTTGACACCAGGATCCCAGGCCAGAGGCAGTCACTGCCTCTCTCCCAGCCTCAGAGGCAGTCTCTGCCTCTCTCCCAGCCTCAGAGGCAGTCTCTGCCTCTCTCCCAGCCTCAGAGGCAGTCTCTGCCTCTCTCCCAGCCTCAGAGGAAGTCATTGCCTCGCCTCTCTCCCAGACTTCACAGCTGCTACACATCTATACAACAAGCAATAACTGCAATGCAGAACAATTAAGAAGCAGCAGTATTTGGTGTGCTGTCTGTAACAAAACAGCAGGAATTGTTAGATCATTGGGTAACTTCATGATGGGCAGCTCTCGGCTGGTTCATCATGGCCCATGTTTGGCCCAAAAGCAACAAGCGGATTTACAACCATCCTTAAAAGGTGCATAGAATCATTCCTTACAAGTGGATGAAAAATTGGTGCCATACAGTTTGTTTTCGATTACAGCCGTATTAACTGGTACACTGCAGGGTGGAGTTATGTACTTCCTCATAGATGCTGTGATGGAGATGTGCCTTACAAGTCTCAGGCCTTCCAGTAACCTCCAAACCCAGCTCAGATTTGTGTGCAACTCTGTGGGATCCACATCGCCCATTAATCACAGCCAACAGACATATGAAGGAATGTCTGGCAGACAGTCAAAGCCACAGGCTACAAGTTAGATCCAGCTCCGGCACTATAGAAGGACTCGCTGAACCCCCCCCTCACCTCCCAACCTCTCCCTCCCTCCCCCTCCCCCTCCTCCTTTCTCTCTGTGCTACTCAGCACAGCTGAAAGGTCACTCAGGGCCACGATGGAGGTCACCACAGCCTCCAGGTGAGGGGCACAGGGAAACGTTTAGCGAGACACGGCACCCGGTTGGTTTGCCGACGCTAGCTGTGGAAACTCAACCTCCGTTCACATCCCCGACTCCACTGTGAGTTGGCCTCATCCCCGAGTCCCACTGTGGATGATATTGAGAACAGCTGTTGGAATCTTTGCACCAGTTTTGCCGGTGTGAGAAAGTGTGTACCCTCGCCCGTTTGTGCCCGTACGGCTCTCGTCATGACTCCTGTTTGAACAAACACCACAGCAGGCTGGGCAAGGAGCTCAGCTCACACTGCTGGTTACCCTGCTAATGAGACAGATTGGGGCAGGGCACAATGTGTGTGTGTGTGTATGTGAGAGAAAAAGAGTGGGAGGGAGGGAGGGAGGGATGAGAGAGAGGGAGGGAGGGAGGGATGGAAGAGAGAGAGAGAGCAAAGGAGAGACAAATTAAAGTGTAAGGAGACAGAGAGTTAATGAGAGGGCTTGGGGAGAGAAATTTGCCTTTTCTGATTTGAAGTTTGAGGGAAAATACAGTCATCAAAATCCAGACTCTCAGGTCTCTCTTCTTCTCCCTTTTCTTCTTCTCCTGTACTTGTCTGTCACTTATCTTGCCACAAGACTCGTATAAAGTAGGTCGCTATTGTCAAAGTCAGAGCTTTCAAAAGCTGATAATCGATCGCACATGTTCGTGACTGTGAGCGTTTGAAAGTGGGCTTGTTGGATGAGCTCTCCCCTCTCTCTGCTTCATGAGAAGTTTGGTTTATTGGTGGCTGGGCTGGCCTGGTCTTGGGCTGTGGTGTACCCTCGTCTCTGGGGAAGACATTAGTCTGTCTGCAGCATCTGGAACTTCACAGGACGGGAAGGGGAAAAAGTGCTGCACAGACCTGAAGAATTGAGAGAGAGAGAGAGAGAGAGAGAGAGAGAGAGAGAGAGAGAGAGAGAGAGAGAGAGAGAGAGAGAGAGAGAAAGAGAGAGAGAGAGAGAGAGAGAGAGAGACAGTGAGAGGGAGAGGGAGGGAGGGAGGGAGGGAGGGAGGGAGGGAGGGAGGGAGGGAGGGAGGGAGGGAGGGAGGGAGGGAGAGAGAGAGAGAGAGAGAGAGAGAGAGAGAGAGAGAGAGAGAGAGAGAGAGAGAGAGAGAGAGAGAGAGAGAGAGAGGAAGAGAATGTGGTCAAGGCCTGGAAAATGGATCCATATGTCAGGAAGGCTAACTAAGTGAGCTAATAGGCTAATGAGCTAACTGTGTGATGTGGAGATGGGAAGATGGAAGTCTTCATAAGGAAGAACATCTCATTCATGAACGCTATTCTGTAGTTCCCCTCACTTAGCCTCCAACGGCAGGGAAGCATAAATTGTGTTATTACAATGGCCTGGCTGCCAATACAACTCAGGAGAACTTTTCTAGGTTATTTTCATGGTCTAGTAGGACACCATGTCAGAGCTCTTTTGCAGGGTAGCACATGTTCCAAGCCATGAGAGGACATTATAGTAGCTAAATACACTTTGAATTCCTCAGTCTCTGGTCGTAACAGATTCCATTCTTCATGGCCATCATATAGAGGTCTCAGTGGGTCACCCGTTGTGGACTGGTATGCAGTTTCAGCACTCCTTATTCAGGAGCTGTGGAGAACACGCTCTGGTTCTCCTGTCTGTGGAACTCTGCGCCTGGTTCTCCTGTCTGCAGAACTCTGCGCCAGCATCCTTCAGAAAGACGCAGAGGGAAAATAAATCATGTCCCTTCCTCCCTCCCCACTTCCCCCCCTCATCTCCCTCTACTTCTCTTTCTCTCTCTCTCCCCTTTTCTCTGTCTCTCTCCATCCCTCCCTTTCTCTCTCTCTCTCTCTCTCTCTCTCTCTCTCTCTCCATCCTCCCTCTCTTTCTCTCTCTCTCAGTGTTGCGCCCACCCCCTGGTTGCAGGGCGTCAGGGTGGGGGCTAAGGAAAGCTGACGGTCCCTCCTCACCATGCCTCAGACTTGGCCTGCTGTGTTCATTGGTCATGCTTCTGATGTCAGCCTTGCAGGCAGACAGAGCCAAATAGCTCAGACTCATCCCCCTAACCTGTGTGGCCCTCGGTTCAAAGGCATGGAGGTTTGTGGTGTCTAGCCACTGGTGAGCTGCCTTACAGTCATCCACGGTGTCTGTAAACCATGTAACACACACACACATACAGAGACACACACACAGACATACAAATACAGTACTCACACACACAGACACACTCAAGAGACACACACACACATATGCTGTATACACCCACACACCCACACAGAAACACGTATAGTACACACATGGAACCTATAGACATGTGTTAGCTTTTACTCTGGCCACATCAACATGTGTTCACCAAATAGTTTTTCCTGCAATGTTGATAGTGATATGGTTGTCCAATATGACCAAATCGTGTTTATATCATCTATAGAACCTGATTACTCATTGGGGTGGCAATCAGTAATATGCTTTCCTCTTGTACAGCAGCCAAAGTGCTTCACATTTCCGTTCCTGTTAAACAATTCATCTTTCTCCATCCACCAAACCCCATCTAACACACACACCTTCTTACAGTAGACACAGGAGAGACACACACAATCACTCATACACATGCACACACGCACACATAATAATTGACTGGCTCTTACACACACACACACACACACACCTCAGTCCCAGATGAAGAGGCTTGTCTGGAAAGGAGAGCATGATGAATGCTGTCTCTTTTAGTGCACAACTACTCTAAAACCAGAAGTGTCATTTACAGACACAGCACACTGAAATATCGACTACTGCTATTGCACCTCATACTGCGTTTGTGGATTTTTCAGGATGTAAATTGATACTTCTGGCTTTGAAGTCGACTTCTGGAAAGTCACAGATGAAACCAAAGTGACCATAGCAGTGACTGTAAAAGTGGTCAAAGGTCAAATCACGTAACAAAGAGTTTGTGTGTGTGTGTGTGTGTGTGTGATGTGTGTGTGTGTGTGTGTGTGTGTGTGTGTTACATTTGAGTGCCCCTGTGCACTTAACTCTTGCCAGCTGTGTTGGTGTAGGATTCCTGACATCATTTTGTTGGAGTTCAAGTAAAATGAACTCCTGACTTGCGTGAGCATATCCCACCAAAGCCATTAGCCTCAGCCTATCACAGCAGGAAGCACATTAGCAACCAGGTTTGCACCTGGGTCCAGAGCTCGTAAAACAGTAGTTAATGTAATAGGTTTTAACAACACCTAACTACCAGTGCTGTAAGGCTAAACAGAGCCTTGGTTTTCGATGGTAAAAAAATAGTTTGGATTTTTTTCTCTCTGCACCTCCATCCCCCATCTCCACAAGATGCCATGATGCCCTCAACAGCAGAACCTGTAGAATACTGGCTGTGTAGTCAGTATGTCCCTGCCTTCTTCTCTAGATGTGTCTAAGTGTCTGAAATCCTCCCTCCTTCCACCAGGCCTGTCTGTGTGCCCCCACAGGGCTGCATGCCAATATTATGTTCTTTTTTTGGTTCAAGTTATCTTGCTTTTTACTCAAATTTGATAGTCTACATATTTCCACCTTATCTACAGAGAGCCGAGCAAACACTGTTTAGTTTATTTAAGGGAAATAGGAAAATGGAAAATACGTAAGTTGATAAGACCTCAGTAAAAGGTTGCAATTTTCTATGTGTTTTTTGCTTTATGTATAGGATATATATATTATACGGTCCTACGCAGTGGTCAATTTGTATTTTTTTTTATTGACTTTATAAACATCGCCTTTCTCTAGCTCGGAGCGTGGGCTTCTTGAATGAGAGGCTCTGTTTCTGGTTGTGGCTGGGGCTGTGGTACAAGTTCAAGGGCACTATAATGTAGGACCTGCCTTCCGAATGGCAGACTGAGTCACTGCCTTGGCTGGTAAGTGATAGCTTGGTCAGTAGTCACACATCACAGGCCCTGACATTCACTGTTTGATTTAAAGCCATCACACTTGCTCTTTCCGTCAAACAGTGTCTGTCAGCGAACCTGTGCATTCTCAGAGTATGAGTGGACTGTACGTGCGAGGAGAAGGTGCTACTGTTTAACTGTCAGTTAAATTGTTGTTACTGCTCTCCGCTGGATTGTAGAAAGAACATGACTGCTTCGTCTAGTGTGTGTGTGTGTGTGTGTGTGTGTGTGTGTGTGTGTGTGTGTGTGTGTTCCACATGCTGTCATCCAACTTTCTGAGCGGTGACTTTTTTTTTTAAACGCCGCCGGTCACCGTGGTTATGGTCACACAGTCAGGATGGCGGTCAGTCGTCAATGACCACAGAGATACAGTCCTGAGCGTCTCCATGTGTGACTCACACCCACCAGACTTCCTCTCTGGACCACGTGGGTTTGTCTCACTTCCTGTCTCCATCTGTTTCTACAGTTACCTCTCCAGGGGGGTGAAGGTTAGGTCAACTAGATGGGTGTCGAGTGTTTTGGTGGTGGTGACATTGGAGGTTGGGGGCAGGGAGAAGGGGACTGATGGTGTGTTTGTGAGCTGATACTATTCCTGTGCTAGACCCTCATGGTCCCGCTAGAAACACGTGTGTGTGTGTGTTTTTCACAGGGGGGATGGGTTAGGTGGGAAGAAGGAGGAGAGGAGGGGGGCGATTTGAAAGGTTACCCATCCTGACTATCTTTGTCGTGTTCTGTTTATAACTACACCTCAAGTATCCTGTTTGCAGGTTTGAAAACAAAGTCACAGACACATTCCATGTGACGACAAAATAGAATCAAACTGTTCCTTGTGTTGTGAACATGTAACCGGTGTGAATCGGTGAAACTCACTCCTCAGGTATTTAATGGGCCACCCGCATCTGTGATAGCTAGCATTTCTTTGGCGTAGTTGGTAGTGGTTGCGCTTGGAAGTCGAGAGGTGGTAGATTTGACTCCCGGTGGGAGCGAAGATTTGCAAATATGCGTCTGATGGAGCTTGCAAGACCACGTCCGTTTCATACCCGTTACATACACAGAGTGTTGATATTGCAACTATTGGGTGGTCTTTTTGAAAGACCGATGGCGAACTGCAGACTCTTTTTGTTCAAATAAACATAAACACTCAAATCGTACCAAAAAAGCACAAGTACAAAGTCTGTTCTGAATGGGAACATACTGTACTGTGTGATCTACTGTAGCGTGATCATGTTTCACAGCTGAGGAGATCCCCAAACAAGACAAGCTATATCTAGGTGCATAATTTGCATACATTTTCTTTGTCTGTGTGTATGTAAGTCTTGCTGGCCAGTGTCAGTTACCTTACAGCCTCCAAACAGACTATTTTTAAACCATGGGTAAACAAAATGGATACATGCAGCCGTGTGGAGAGACCGGTCTCTCCAGATGGTGTCAGGGCCACAGGCTGCAGTCTGGGCACGCAGACCCACCAACGGGACGTGGCGACGTCGCGCAGGCTAGGACTGATGCCATGAAGAAACGGAAACTGTGATGGATAAATATATCTTTCCTCTGTCCTGCAGCCCTGCTTGCTTGTTTGCTCTTTCTCTCTCTCTCTCTCTCTCTCTCTCTCTCTCTCTCTCTCTCTCTCTCTCTCTCTCTCTCTCTCTCTCTCTCTCTCTCTCTCTCTCTCTCTCTCTCTCTGTCTGTCTATCTCTCTCTCTCTCTCTCTCTCTTTCTGTCCTCTAATGGTAATATTATAGTGATGATTTAGTGGGTTCAGTTAAGGAATGTGTTATTTTAAAGTGATTCATTACTTTCTGACCACTCATAAAATACACAGTACACTGACTGATGCCAGGTAATATGGGCTCACGTTATTGTGGTTTAAGAAAAACTGCTCGAAATAACAACAGAATGCATCTTGGCCTACAGCATACAATTTTAGATCCATTTAATGATGACCACCGTATGAGTCATGTGTTACGTTTTAAAACGTCCCCCTCCATGGTTCTCCCTTCCAGACCAAGCTTCCTGTGCTGCTACTGGGTCGTTCTGCGGACCTGAGGCCAGGGGAGTTTGTGGTAGCGATAGGAAGCCCTTTCTCCCTGCAGAACACTGTTACCACGGGGATAGTCAGTACCACCCAGAGGGGGGGAAAAGAGCTGGGATTACGCAACTCAGACATGGACTACATCCAAACAGACGCCATCATCAACGTGAGTGTGTCACTGCTGGAGACACACACACACACACTCAACACACACACTTAACACACATGCACAAACAGGCACTCATACAAACACCCACTCGAAAAATGCATTTTGTTCTTGGCACATTCCTACAGCCAGCTACAGTGTTCATCTGAGCAGAAATGAACATTTTAGTAATTTCGCAGACGCGCTTATCCAGAGCGACTTACAGTAAGTACAGGGAAATTCCCCCCCCGAGGCATGTAGGGTGAAGTGCCTTGCCCAAGGACACAACGTCATTGGCATGGCCAGGAATCGAACCTGCGACCTTCTGGTTACTAGCCCGATTCCCTCACCGCTCAGCCACCTGACTCTATGCTCTAATCCCTTTTTGTTTTTGCAGTATGGAAACTCAGGGGGACCCCTGGTGAATCTGGTGAGACTCATTTATCTTTCTACAAGGTACCAATAAGACAGTGCTTGCTTGTGAATCCAGTCCAAAGTAACTGTGTAGTGGGTATGGTATCCTAGAAAGACAGTTTGCAATTAAAGTAACGTTTTGTTTGATGGTTGACACTGTAGGATGGTGAGGTGATTGGCATCAACACGCTGAAAGTGACAGCTGGTATCTCCTTCGCCATCCCCTCCGACAAGATCCGCCAGTTCCTGGCCGAATCCTACGACAGACAGTCACGTGGTAGGACATTGTTCCTATGGTTACTGAGGTGTTGGAAATCCAAGCTCCACCAAGCATGTTTTTATTGATGATGCCATGTAATGATTGATAAGGACCGGGCCACACAACCATTAAGATACCTTAGTACACAAACACACATCCAAACCAACTGACAGATTCAAAAGGTGAATAATAAAATGTGACATATATGTTTTTCATTAGGAATGACGTCGACTAAAAAGAAGTACATTGGTGTGCGGATGATGTCTCTCACGCCAGCGTCAGTTGAATCTTAAGAATTACATGTTTTTGTTTATAGTCTGAAAATAAAATCTCTACTCATTAACAATTTATAAATAACTTTAGCCATGTGACTTTTTGTTCTCCCTATCACCCTCCCGGTTCTCCAGTTTGACCAAGGAGCTGAAGGGTCGACATCGAGATTTCCCTGACATCACCTTCGGGGCCTATGTTATGGAGGTTATCTCTAAAACACCAGCTGCAGTGTATGTAATCAACTCCACCACTGTCTACAATTAATGTCCTTGGTTTGCAATCCTACTCTGTGTACGAGGACAAGTTGTGTTCAGCTCTTTTAATGCTCAGAGATATTGCCTTTGGCTCTGTCGACTTTACACACGTTTCACATTTCCGGAAGGCCCTGTACACCCAATGTTCCTCATACAAACTCATGCACACTGTCGGGTACACAAACACTTCTATCTCCCTCACACACACACACACACACACACACACAAAGGTGCTCAGACACAAACAGAACCTTACACAACCGTACACAACCTTAAACAACCTCTTAGCAAAACATGAACAGGCCTCCAGAGGGGGGCTCGTATAGACAGAGGGGGTTTGGGAAGACGCTGAGGTCAGCGATTCCCTTCAAGCCTCAAGCGGTGAGCTTTTGTCTGTGGTTTGGCAAAGCTCCCTCGCTCAGCCTTCTGCCCACCGAGCCCCCTTTGCACCTCTATTAGACCCAGTGAGCCACATAGTTATGTGGGTGTTAGTGATGTCTGGCTGTGAAAACCTCCACTTGCAGAACACGAACGGAATGTGGAAGTGAAGTGTATGCCGGTTGAGGTGGTCTCTGTTCATGTGCCTGCGATTTAACAGCAGTTGCGAAGGAGCTTTGATGTCGTTGCCGGTAAACGACCTCGGTCTTGGTTAAATTTAGACTTAACTAGCTTTTTATTTGGAGTGCCTTTGCAATTTTGGTGTGTCTATCGCAATTGTTGTTTATCCACAGATGGCTTAGATAGGGGGTGATTTAGTCTGTTTTGAAACTTCAATATCCTGAGGCCAACCCTGCTTCTCCCTTCCCATCAGCGGAGGCCTGAAGGAGCATGATGTCATCATCTCCATCAACGGCCAGAGGATCGCCTCGGCAACCGACGTCAGCGCTGCCATCAAGAAGGACACCTCACTCCGAGTTGTGGTGCGCCGTGGCAACGAGGACGCCATCCTCACCATCGTTCCCATGGAGATTGACCCTTGACCCCGCCCCTGCACTTTGGGCTGGAGCTCATATTTATCACCAATAGACCTTATATGGGTGCGGGGCTAAAACCACACCCCCTGGAACTAATAGACTGTGACAGCAGACGTCCAGCCAGGTTCAGACTCTTAACTCTAAGCCTTGAAGGGAACAATTGACGCTCTTAGTAGAGTTGTAGTTCCTCATCCATGTGTATTATACGTTCCTTCTTGTATGCCTTGATTGATGCAGCTACTGTTTACGGTTAACAGAAGGCAGTTGATAAGTTGTGACCCTTTGACTGGTTTTAATGGTTTTGTTTCTAAGACGGACTTACTGTTAAGGTAGGCCCATCATGGACATGTTAAACACACTTAAAGACGTCTGGGAACATCTGATTTGTGTAATTATAGTTTTCTAATTTCCTTGTTTTTAAAAGTACTGTAGCTTTATGTTTTCTTTGTTTGGACGTACTGAAATTAAAGGGTTTTTATCAATTTGGTGGTGGTTTGTGGTCTTTGGGTGGTGAGTGTGGATGTGGTGCTGTCTTGCTCACCATTGCTCACTCACTCTCTCTGCCTCTCTCTCTCCCTCTCACACACACACACACACACACACACACTCACACACTGACATGGACTGCTCCCAGATGGACATCGCAATTTTACATTAGCGTGTGATGTATAAAGCTGAGTCATCACACAAACACATGCACAGACAAGGGTAACATAAAATGGACTCGGGTCTGTTTCTGATTTGGTTTTTATGGCTTTCAGGGGTTGAGGCTGGCCTGCTGTGCTGCTGGCCCAGGGCGCTCAGCGCTGACCTCACAGTGAGGAGGGCACTCCAAACACGTGAACCAGGACATGGTTGGTTTCCACAGATGACTGTGCTGTCACGCCCCTCTCTCGCCCTTGTCCAGGTCTGTTTATCCCACTGCAACCAGAGTCAGATGGCTGAGCGGTTAGGGAGTCGGGCAAGTAATCAAAAGCTTGCCGGATCAATTCCCCGCCATGCCAAATTATGTTGTGTCCTTGTTCAAGGCACTTCACCCTACTTGCCTCGGGGGGAATGGCCCTGTACTTACTGTAAGTCGGATAAGAGCGTCTGCTAAATGACTCAATGTAAACCAGCCCAGAACCGAAGGGAAAAAACAGCTTCATAGCCCGTGGACGGACGTATCACTCAAAAAGGAGTGGGGTACATCAAAAGCAAGAATGGGGGTTTATGCTAGGAC
Source organism: Hypomesus nipponensis (assembly GCF_054491055.1). NCBI lineage: Eukaryota > Metazoa > Chordata > Actinopteri > Osmeriformes > Osmeridae > Hypomesus > Hypomesus nipponensis. The sequence goes on along the minus strand of NC_140371.1, from coordinate 20,583,947 downwards.
ATGATTACGCATGACCCTACTCACAGGACATGGTGAGGCATGACCCTACTCACAGGACATGGTGAGGCATGACCCTACTCACAGGACATGGAGAGGCATGACCCTACTCACAGGACATGGTGAGGCATGACCCTACTCACAGGACAGGATCAGGCATGGCTCTACTCACAGGACAGGATCAGGCATGACCCTACTCACAGGACATGGTGAGGCATGACCCTACTCACAGGACAGGATCAGGCATGACCCTACTCACAGGACATGGAGAGGCATGACCCTACTCACAGGACATGGTCAGGCATGACCCTACTCACAGGACAGGATCAGGCATGACCCTACTCACAGGACATGGTGAGGCATGACCCTACTCACAGGACAGGATCAGGCATGGCTCTACTCACAGGACAGGATCAGGCATGACCCTACTCACAGGACATGGTGAGGCATGACCCTACTCACAGGACATGGTGAGGCATGACCCTACTCACAGGACATGGTGAGGCATGACCCTACTCACAGGACATGGAGAGGCATGACCCTACTCACAGGACATGGTCAGGCATGACCCTACTCACAGGACATGGTGAGGCATGACCCTACTCACAGGACAGGATCAGGCATGACCCTACTCACAGGACAGGATCAGGCATGACCCTACTCACAGGACAGGATCAGGCATGACCCTACTCACAGGACAGGATCAGGCATGACCCTACTCACAGGACATGGTCAGGCATGACCCTACTCACAGGACATGGTCAGGCATGACCCTACTCACAGGACATGGTGAGGCATGACCCTACTCACAGGACAGGATCAGGCATGACCCTACTCACAGGACATGGTGAGGCATGACCCTACTCACAGGACAGGATCAGGCATGACCCTACTCACAGGACAGGATCAGGCATGACCCTACTCACAGGACATGGTGAGGCATGACCCTACTCACAGGACATGGTCAGGCATGACCCTACTCACAGGACATGGTCAGGCATGACCCTACTCACAGGACATGGTGAGGCATGACCCTACTCACAGGACATGGTGAGGCATGACCCTACTCACAGGACAGGATCAGGCATGACCCTACTCACAGGACATGGTGAGGCATGACCCTACTCACAGGACATGGTGAGGCATGACCCTACTCACAGGACAGGATCAGGCATTACCCTACTCACAGGACATGGTGAGGCATGACCCTACTCACAGGACATGGTGAGGCATGACCCTACTCACAGGACAGGATCAGGCATGACCCTACTCACAGGACAGGATCAGGCATGACCCTACTCACAGGACATGGTCAGGCATGACCCTACTCACAGGACATGGTCAGGCATGACCCTACTCACAGGACATGGTCAGGCATGACCCTACTCACAGGACATGGTGAGGCATGACCCTACTCACAGGACATGGTGAGGCATGACCCTACTCACAGGACAGGATCAGGCATGACCCTACTCACAGGACATGGTGAGGCATGACCCTACTCACAGGACATGGTGAGGCATGACCCTACTCACAGGACAGGATCAGGCATTACCCTACTCACAGGACATGGTGAGGCATGACCCTACTCACAGGACATGGTGAGGCATGACCCTACTCACAGGACAGGATCAGGCATGGCCCTACTCACAGGACTGTTATGGAGGTTGGGTCCTAAACACAACATTAACATTTTACATGTAGTCATTTAGCAGACGCTCTTATCCAGAGCGACTTACAGTAAGTACAGGGACATTCCCCCCGAGGCAATTGGGGGGGAAGTGCCTTGCCCAAGGACACAACGTCATTTGGATTGCCCGGAAATCAGACCAGCAACCTTCTGATTAATAACCCGATTCCCTAACCGCTCAGCCATCTGACTACCACACTAAGACACCTGTGGAATATCGGAAAAGGAATACTCGATAATCAAACGTAAAAACCCACTGGGACATTTTTGAGAAGAATTAACATCAACAAAATAACGCTTTTCTTTTAATGAACACTCCGGTTCTGTGCTGCCATCTCGTGGCCCTATCCCACCCCACAGCCAGTCTCTCCAGTATGCATGTTATTAAATTATTAACATATCATCAAATATGATTTGGTCTCTCTCAGTCAAACACAGAGCATGTCACATGTTCAGACCTCATCTCACTCTGCAAAAACATCATTTTAATTGCCTCCTTAATTGACCCATGGACAGAATAACATCACGCACATGTGAGTCTGTGTGTAGTGTTGGCTTCAGCTGTGAGGACAGGGTGGGCCTCCGAGTGAGGTCAGCTGGTGTGAAGCCAGAATGCCAGGATCTGTGCCCAAACCATCAGTAATACAGAACTGGATAGCATGAGCTCATATCTCTAAGCCATGTCACTGCTAGTGTTGCGTTTGAGTGCCAAGCTGTGTCAATAAGTGCAATTGCAGAGTAAGAATCCATGGACAAGCCTGGCTCCAGTCCATGGTAGCTTCATAGTAGACTAGCTTACGTTTGTTATGCGTGATAGCCAGGAAATTAAAAATTTGTATTGATTATGCCACCACGTCACTGATTTGCTTCCATACTTGTACTCTGCTCTACGCTCTTTAATGGTTTTCTGTTCGCCTCTCCTCCTCTCTCCTCTCCTTTCACTGTGTGTCGTTATGGTCGAGACGTTTAACTTTTACAGTAAACACTTACAGGTGTTTCTGTAGATTGTGGGTAGTACACCCACACTACACTGGGGGCAGGATAATTTCTGCAATCCCATTTGTGGACTGTAGCGACCTCTTTCTTTTGAGCTCTGTTGCAAAATGGTTATCAGCCCTTTTAAATGTTCTGTCCAATGAGAAGCCCTGATACTGACACAATGGCTTGATCGTTGGCTCGCTACTAAACATTTTCTACGGTGATTGGGTATTTTCTCCTGGTAGACATGTGACGCTGAGGTTCTTGGCAGCGAAGGAAGAGGGAGGGGACATTTTTAATGGCAGACACAGGCTGAACAAAATGTATAAAGTCTGAAATATGAATTAATTTCAGTCATTCATATAGTAATATTTGAAGCTAATATAATAGATTTCATTTGCATGTGACAATTGGCACAGTTTTCTTCTGTTAGAGAGTTGAATTTAATTTCGTTCTGCGGAGTTACGCGCTTGTTTTGTGCGGTTGGCTAACTACTAGCTAGCTAGCTTCTGTAGGCTAGTGCTAGTTATAGCCTAGCTATATCTAAAGACGAGGCCCTGCCGGCTGCAGAATAAGTGGTGAGTTTAAGTTTAGCTGATACAATCGATATATCTGTCTTTCCATTTTAATAATCAAATTCTAAGGTATATGTTTGTTTGCTTGATTGCTAGCTAGCTACATGTAAACCTGTTTAACTCTCCCGACTAATCCACGGTCGGGACGATGACATTCCGAAGAAAGTCAATGTTTACAGTTAACAACGTCAAAAGGTTCCAGTGATGGTCATGTTCCACTTTCCAGTCCATAAACAGAGTATTTAGCTAGAACATTATGTCTTGGGGTACATATTACGTTAACTAGATGGTGTAACACAATATATAGAGGAATTGCTTGCTCTCTTGAGGTTCGTTTCAGAAAATAGTCGCATCAGGCCTAGCTAGAGCTGTCAAACCCAGTCAGTTTGTCAGTTACTAGCCAACCACACTTCAGAAAATGAGTTGTAGATTATTTACTAGATATCAAACGGTAACATCTTGGTGTTGTGATATAAACAAATGTCTACTCCAACAAGGTTACGTCTTTAAACCAACTTTCCGAGAACGTCTCCAACCAGCGTCATTGCTAGTTACCTGCAACCATTCAGAGATTATCCTTAGGCTGTTGTGGCGATTTTAAAGACATTGTGTTTTCTCTGAGTCATCCTCCTCCTCGGTGTGATATCTAATTGTGTGTGCTTTTCAAAAATCCCCACAGAGAATATGTAACATCCCTCAATCAGCATGACATCTAGATTTGGTAAAACATACAGCCGCAAAGGAGGAGAGGCCAACTCCAAATTTGACGAGGTCTTCTCCAACAAGAAGGCCACCTTGAGCACGAAATGGGGCGAGACGACCTACAAGGCCCAGCTGGGCTCCAAGAGGCCGGCCCTGAAGCCGGAGGTCGTGGAGTTACCCAAGAGACCCAGGATTGAAGACGACGACAGTTCCGAGGACCCGTTTGGCTTCGACAGCGACGAGGACTCCAAGCCTGTCTCCTCCCATGGCGGCCCGCAGACTAAAACGGAGGTGGAGGAGGCAGCGCTGGGCCAGGGGAGCAGTGGGGGCAACACAGCCACAGCCTCGGCACACGGCAGTAGGGACTCAAACGCCACATCTACATGTAAGTAACTCTAGATCATGATGCTTCTCTAGATGTGTTTACAGCCCTTATACTAGCGTTGAAGGTGTCGTGGACAACCAGTTTGCTTTGTTATGTATTGAACATCTACGCATTATTGTGATGAGGATTGTATATGCATGCTTTTGCAGGAGTATACCTGTCTTTTGTTTGGGACTCGGAAGTCTTGCTAAATACACTAACCCACTATTTCAAGTTTCTCTAAGGCTCTCTTTGAAGTTGATATCCACCCATATACTGTCTCAGCTAACATTAGTCTGTTTTATTTATAGTCAAGCCAACGACAGGTGAAAGTGTTGCAAAGAACAGCCAGTCCTGGTACAGGAACACCCAGGACGGTAACCAGAGGCCCCTCACAGCTCAGTCCACCCTCTCAAAGACCGTGTCCATGGAGGGGTCAGAGGACTGGGACTCAGCTGGGAGGCAGATTCCCTCCTCCTCTCCGAGCCTGGACCCAAGCGCCCCGGGGCCCAGCGTGGACGCCGCGCAGGACGGCCTGTCCTCTGAGAGAGGGATGGGCGCGGACCAGACGCTTCCAGCAGAGCCGGTGGAGACCATCGCCCCCTCTCCGTTCCTCCTCCGACCCTCCAACTGCAAGAAGTACCAGCGACCCAACCGCTCCAACAAGGCGCCCGAGGCCAGCGAAGGCCAGCCGCCGGGCAGCGGGTCGACCACACTGAAGCCCAGTAGCATGTCCTCGGCCGGCGGTAGCGCCAGCGGCGTGGGGAACGCCAGCGCGGCGGCCAAGCCGGCCGGGAGGGGGAGGGGACGGGTACGGGACTTCACGGTGCTCCACCCCTCCTGCCTGTCGGTGTGCAACGTCACCATCCAGGACTCGATGGAGCGCAGCATGGACGAGCTGTCCACCACCGCGCCCCCCGCTGACCTGGGCGAGGCCGGGCAGATGAAGAAGAAGACGGATGCTCCGCCTCCCAAGCCCACACGGTAAACAAACTCAGACTCATTTTACCGGCTCGGCGGGTAGAGCACGTAGCGCAGAGGCTGAGGCCTCACTGCTGGGATTGATTGTAGCCCGGGGTGATTTTCTGCATGTCTTCCCCTCTCTCTCCCCCTGCTTCCTGTCTGTAACTGTCTCTATCAGATAAACAAAGTGGAAATTCCCCCCCCCCCCGCCCCTTAAAATAATAAATACATTAAAAACTAAACATTACAGTTTCATTTTACAGTTAGAATGTTTAAACCATTAGTGACACTTTATCTGAATGAGTGATACATTTCCATCTCATCCGGTGAACAGACTTAACTGCGGTCGGATTATGATAAACAATGCTCCTATCTGATCCGGCAGGTTCCGGCCCACCCAGAGCAAAACCAAAAAGGAGACCAAGCTGGAGTTCTTTGGCTTCGAGGACAAGGAGGGCCAGGAGGGCGAGGAGGGAGCCGACCCGGCCACCGGCGGCAGCAGCAGCTACAAGATCAAGTACTTTGGCTTCGACGACCTCAGCGAGAGCGACAGCGACGAGGACGAAGAGAGCTCGCAGGCCGCTGAGAAGCGGAAGGCCAAGAAGGCTGCGGCGGCGGCTGCGGCGGCGGCGGCCATGTCTGTCGACGTCAACAGCCCTGCGCTCAGCGACTCCCAGGACAGCCAGAGCAGCAGCAACGCAGGTGAGACGAACACGGCAGGCTCAAGTTACACCTCATTTCCCGCCACCACGTGTCACCACAGTTACAGCAAAGCAGTCGTGCCAATTAAACTCAGGCTCCTTCCAACAGTCTGCAAAAACATAAACATAACAGTGAGGGGATGTGAAGTGTATCAGTGCAGAGCTGAAGCGATCGGTGGAAAGCTTGAGTTTCAGGAGCTTCTCGCAGAGAGCTGCTACAAGCTAGCATGCAGGCCAGCATACAGGCCAGCATACAGGCCAGCATACAGGCCAGCATACAGGCCAGCATACAGGCCAGCATACAGGCCAGCATACAGGCCAGCATACAGGCCAGCATACAGGCCAGCATACAGGCCAGCATACAGGCCAGCATACAGGCCAGCATACAGGCCAGCATACAGGCCAGCATACAGGCCAGCATACAGGCCAGCATACAAGCACAGGGACCGTGACACGTTTGTCTAACCCGAATGCTCCGTCTGAAAGACTGTGTGGACACACGTGGAGATGGTTTAGGGGAGACAGTCTGTGTTTCCGCTCACTCTGCCTGCCCTCCCTGTCAGATGTTCTGGAGTTCAGCGACGACTCGAGCCCAGGGGGGTCGGAGGGTCAGAAAGGTTGCCCAGGGAAACAGGGGGATAAGTCCAAGGACTTGGGCAGGAAGATCTTCAGCGGGCCTAAGAAGGTCGGAAAGGTAAACGAGGTCACGTTCATACGTGATCTCAGACCTGATCTCAGGGATGCCTGAGGTCAGCTAAACTTGGTCAGCTTCTGTGAATTAAATGTAATCCGTTCTGTGGAACGGTTCCTTTTGAGGTTCTCTCAGAATGTTCCTAAAGCTGTTAACTGTTGAATGTCATTGTATAAAATCAGATCATGGGGATCCTAATGAATAACTCCTCACTAACGGTGTGTTGCCTGCCCCTGGTCCCTGCAGTCTCCTGCCAAGGCTGTGTACAACGCTCGTCACTGGAACCAGCCTGAGGCTGAGGAGATGCCCCCCCCTCCTGCACTCTCCCGCGCCCACACCGCCCCGGTCAGAACCGCAGAGCATCACCACCGCTTCAGAACTCAAACTATAGAAAAGCCATGTATATTGTTATGTCTGATGATGATGATGATGATGATTATCATAATATTTATGATATTGTTATTTAGATCTTTGGTTTGGATTATTGTCAGCTTGCTTGTGGTTTGACCCTGTGCTGATGTGTGTGTGTGTGTGTGTTCAGGCCAGTCTGTCAAGCAGCAGTAAAGACACCAACACCAAGAGCCACAAAGACGACGGCTTGTTCAAGGCTCCTCCCCCTCCGCCCAAGGTCATCAAGTCTGTGACCATCCCCACCCAGCCCTACCAGGACATCGTCACAGCACTCAAATGCAGGAAGGAACACAAGGAGGTGAGCTCGCCCTTCTCTGGGAAATGTCTTTCCCAGCTACGATAGGAAAAGTCTCCTCAAATGTGTCCCTGATGGGGCCCTGTGGCCGTCGCTGAGGGGTGTTCTGTTCCTGCAGCTGTACACGGTGGTGCAGCATGTCAAGCACTTCAACGACGTGGTGGAGTTTGGAGAGAACCAGGAGTTCACCGACGACTTTGAGTACCTGGAGACGGGCTTGAAGAGCAGCCAGCCTCTGAACACGCGATGCCTTAGGTACCAGCCTGCTCATGCTGCATCTCACGCTGTGTGACCAGGAGAATGGAAACACCACTCGGCAAGCGCAAACCTGCTTGTTAAACCTCTCATTCCTAAATCATGGGGCATATTCATATGGAGTCAGTGCTCATTTTGTTTACATCAGTATAGAGTTCCACACATGCATATCCTCCTCCTCTGAATCTAATATTCTCCGGTTTGAAAGCAAAAAGTGCCTCAATCGCTCTTCTTTCCTCATCCCTCCTCTTTCCTGTCTCCTCTCTTTTTATCTCTCTCTCCTTCTCCTCCCCCTCTCTCCTCCCCCTCTTTCCCCTCCTCTCCTCCCCCTCTCTCTCCTCCCTCCCCCCTCTCTCCTCCTCTCCTCCCCTTCTCTCTCCTTCTGTCCCTGCAGTATAATCAGCCTGGCCACCAGGTGTGCCATGCCCAGCTTCCGGATGCATCTGCGGGCCAGAGGGAAGGTGGCTCAGGTCTTCAAGATGCTCAGCGACTCCCCTCAGCACCCTGTAAGAGCCCCCCCCCTGGCTGCTGGTCAGAGCAGGTCCAGCCTGCTCAGAAGGCAGATCTTTCTGCTCTCTCTCTCTGTTCTCTCTCTCTGTTCTCTCTCTCTGCTCGCTCTGCTCTCTCTGCTCTCTCTCTGCTCTCTCTCTGCTCTCTCTCTGCTCTCTCTCTCCTCTGCTCGCTCTGCTGTCTGCTCTCTCTCTGCTCTCTGCTCTCTCTCTGGACGCTGGGTTCAGGAAGCATGTGCTACCTGGCTAGAGATCATGGCCACTGTTGTATTTCCACACTAGTTACTTTGAAAAAGCTAAGTTTGATCTGTCTTATATATAGCCGTTACTTACCTTCTATTTCTCTTCTCTCTCCCTATTCTCTCCTTCCCTCCTCTTGTGTCTGGGCCAGAACCTGGCCCTGTGCACGGCCTCCCTCATGTACATCCTGAGCCGGGACCGTCTGAACATGGACCTGGACCGGGCCAGCCTGGAGCTCATGCTGCGCCTGCTGGAGCAGGAGCAGGAGCAGGACCTGGCGGCTCATCACGACCAGCTCACCCCCAAGGAGGTGGCCAAGGTCAAGGAGAAGATCCGCAAGCTGTGTGAGACGGTCCACAACAAGCACCTCGACCTGGAGAACATCACGGTGAGGAGAGGAGGAGGGGGAGGGGGAGGGGGAGGGGGGGAGACGGGGGGAGGGGTGCTCACGATGTTTGATTGATTTGACAGGATTAGAAATTCGGGCAGTGAGGAAAATGTAAAGCTGATTAGTGTTGTTGTGTTTCGCCGTGAGCAGTCGGGTCACCTGGCCATGGAGACACTGCTGTCACTGACGTCCAAACGAGCTGGAGACTGGTTCAAAGAGGAGTTGCGTCTGCTGGGAGGCCTGGACCACATCGTAGACAAAGGTGTGTGTGTGTGTGTGCGCGCGCCTGCATATGCCCCTAAACTCCGGGCCCACGTTTCATTCAGGTTCATTTGTTAGCTTGTAGTCATTGACCTTCACTTTGTCCGTCACAGTTCATTACCTGTGTGTGTGTGTGTGTGTGTGTCATCCACAGTGAAAGAATGCGTACAGAACCTGAGTCAGGAGGAAGATAAGGAGAATCTGGTGGCGTCCTTATGGGGCGCTGAGAGGTGCCTGAGAGTGCTGGAGAGTGTGAGTACCAAACGTTACTTCAGAGGGGAACGGTGGGCAATTTCTTGGGAAAACAAACAGTTAAAGATAAAAAGGTTTTCCCTTAATGTCTTGAATCTCTTTTCTTCTCCTGCATCTTCCGTCCTCCCCCCCCTCCCTCCCCAGGTGACGGTGCAGAACCCAGAGAACCAGAGCTACCTGATCGCCTACAAGGACTCCCAGCTCATCGTGTCCTCTACCAGGTGAGACCGAGCAGGACTCCCTCCACCACGCTCCCCAGTATGCTTGAGAAGGTGTCAGTCATCAGAGGAGATGCAGAAGTAGGCTTGTGTGCTGCTGCTGGCGGCTTCCATCTGAACTAAGGGCATTCTCCTTCCAGCTGCCTCCCAGCGAAGGCCTTCGTCTTGCTGCTTCTCATGTCCTGTCGACCCTTAGAGCCCGCCAAAGCCCCCATGGAGATACTGTTGTCTAAATCTCTCCCTCTGTCTGTCTGTCCTTTTGTTTCTCTTCACCTTTGCATCTACTCTTTTTCTCTCTTCCTTTCTGCCTCCACCTCCCTCTCTGCCTCCACCTCCCTCTTTTCCTCCCTCTTTGCCTCCACCTCCCTCTCTTCCTCCCTCTCTGCCTCCACCTCCCTCTCCATCCCTCTCTTCCTCCACGTCCCTCTCCATCCTTCTCTGGCTACACCTCCCTCTCTGGCTACACCTCCCTCTCTGCCTCCTTCTCTGCCTCCACCTCCCTCTCCATCCCTCTCTGCCTCCACCTCCCTCTCTGCCTCCGCCCCCCCAGAGGCCTGCAGTACTGTGAGGAGATGATCCAGCGATACAGCCGGGAGGTGAACGTGTCTCTGAACTCTTCGGGCACAGCTCTGCCCCACTGCAGCTTCAGCAACGTGGGCAAGGCTGTGGAGGACTGCATGAGGGCCGTGATAGGAGTGCTGCTCAACCTCACCCATGACAACGGTACGCTGACTGGGAGGGTGTGGTGGGGACAGAGGTGGAGGGATGGGGCTGTAGTGGTGACAGAGAGGGGAGGGATGGGGCTGTAGTGGTGACAGAGAGGGGAGGGATGGGGCTGTAGTGGTGACAGAGGTGGAGGGATGGGGCTGTAGTGGTGACAGAGGTGGAGGGATGGGGCTGTAGTGGTGACAGAGAGGGGAGGGATGGGGCTGTAGTGGTGACAGAGGTGGAGGGATGGGGCTGTAGTGGTGACAGAGGTGGAGGGATGGGGCTGTAGTGGTGACAGAGAGGGGAGGGATGGGGCTGTAGTGGTGACAGAGAGGGGAGGGATGGGGCTGTAGTGGTGACAGAGGTGGAGGGATGGGGCTGTAGTGGTGACAGAGGTGGAGGGATGGGGCTGTAGTGGTGACAGAGGTGGAGGGATGGGGCTGTAGTGGTGACAGAGAGGGGAGGGATGGGGCTGTAGTGGTGACAGAGAGGGGAGGGATGGGGCTGTAGTGGTGACAGAGGTGGAGGGATGGGGCTGTAGTGGTGACAGAGGTGGAGGGATGGGGCTGTAGTGGTGACAGAGGTGGAGGGATGGGGCTGTAGTGGTGACAGAGAGGGGAGGGATGGGGCTGTAGTGGTGACAGAGAGGGGAGGGATGGGGCTGTAGTGGTGACAGAGGTGGAGGGATGGGGCTGTAGTGGTGACAGAGGTGGAGGGATGGGGCTGTAGTGGTGACAGAGAGGGGAGGGATGGGGCTGTAGTGGTGACAGAGAGGGGAGGGATGGGGCTGTAGTGGTGACAGAGGTGGAGGGATGGGGCTGTAGTGGTGACAGAGAGGGGAGGGATGGGGCTGTAGTGGTGACAGAGGTGGAGGGATGGGGCTGTAGTGGTGACAGAGGTGGAGGGATGGGGCTGTAGTGGTGACAGAGAGGGGAGGGATGGGGCTGTAGTGGTGACAGAGAGGGGAGGGATGGGGCTGTAGTTGTAACAGATAGGGGAAGAGATGGGGCTGTAGTGGTGACAGAGAGGGGAGGGATGGGGCTGTAGTGGTGACAGAGGTGGAGGGATGGGGCTGTAGTGGTGACAGAGAGGGGAGGGATGGGGCTGTAGTGGTGACAGAGAGGGGAGGGATGGGGCTGTAGTTGTAACAGATAGGGGAAGAGATGGGGCTGTAGTGGTGACAGAGAGGGGAGGGATGGGGCTGTAGTGGTGACAGAGGTGGAGGGATGGGGCTGTAGTGGTGACAAAGGTGGAGGGATGGGGTTGTGATGGAGGTGGAGTGACGGGCTGTGTGTGTTTCAGAGTGGGGCAGCACCAAGACAGGAGAACAGGACCAGCTCATTCCTACAGCCCTCAACTGCGTCCTCAGAGTCCCCCGCTACCTGCCGCAAGAGCAGCGCTTCGACATCCGAGTCCTGGTGAGAGCTCTGTGTGTGTGTGGATGGGGGGGGGGGGGGGGGGGGGGGGGGGGCAGGAGATGAAGAAGCACCCCTTGGCTTTTTATTTGCTTTTGCTTTCTCCCTCTTCTCATCTCTCTCTCCCTCCTCTTCCTGGGCGCTGCAGGGCCTGGGGCTGCTGATTAACCTGGTGGAGTACAGCGCCAAGAACCGCCACAGTCTGGTGGACATGGACTTCACAGCCCCCAGCTTCCCAGAGGACAGCCTGCCCCAGGCACAGGAACAGAGAGAGCAGCCCCAGGCCTCCCAGGCCCAGGCCTCGCAGCCTGGCGCAGCCCCCAGCGAGCCCACCACCCCGGGGCCTGAGGAGCAGGTCAAGCCCCCTGGTTCTGGAGCTTTGGCAGCTCTCGTGCAGGTGTGTGGCTGTTCCGTGTAGATTACACGTTTGGCAATTTCCTAGTCTGTTTTATAAAAGTAGTGGCAGCACACACAAACTAACGAGGAAAAAAAAAAAAAGACTTGTTTTGATGGTAATTTGTTTTATTTGGAGTGTCATTATTTTATCCAGCACCAAATGCAAATGAGCATTCTTGAACAACTGAAATCTCTGATGTACCCTCACCAGCCGCCTGTATACAATCTGACAGTTCCGATCTTTCTTCCTCATGTACCATTTAATTTTTACGGTTTCAAGCTCACACCAATAGGAATAGACTTGGCATGCTAATTTTGAGAGGAAATCATTTGACCAATAACCGACGCTCGTTAATGACCTTGACCCTGACTGCGCGTGGCTGTTTCCTCTCCTGTCCACAGTTCTTCCTGGAGCGCGAGCGAGCAGCCATACAGGCCGAGGCGCAGACTGATGACCTCATCAGCGAGGCGCCCAAGCCGCAGCACGACCAGAGCGGCCAATGGCAGGAGACCTCGGGGGAGATCCAGTGGGTCGCCGCGGAGACCAACGACAGTGAGAACGACAAGGAGAAGGAGAAGAAAGAGGAGGAGGAGGAGGAGCTGGACCTCAACAAAGGTAAAGAGGCAGAGATCTTCTCCCTCTGTGTCAGTCTGGCTCTGTTGTTCTAGTTCTAAGTCCTGATCTAATGTCATTCAGGGGTTTTGTCTGTTGTGAATTCAGAGTTGTTGATGGTTTCCCTGTATGTGTGTGGTGCAGCTCTGCAGCATGCTGGGAAACACATGGAGGACAGCATCGTAGCCTCCTACACCGCCCTGCTGCTGGGCTGTCTCTGTCAGGGCAGTCAGGTACACACACACCAGCACACACACACACACACACACCAGCACACACGTGAACCCAGGACCTGTGTATTGATGTGTGTGTGTGGTTTTCCTCAGGTCAACGTGACTACTGTGAGGGAGACTCTGCCCCAGGGAGACTTCTCCATCATGACTGAGATGCTGAAGAAGTTCCTGAACTTTATGAACCTCACGGTCAGTCGGATACAACACCACTGCAGCTCATCACAGCTGCACACACTGCTGTCATCTCTACACAGGAATCTCAAACACACACACACACACACACACTGCTGTCATCTCTACACAGGAATCTCAAACACACACACACACACACTGCTGTCATCTCTACACAGGAATCTCAAACACAAACACACGTTTTGTTTCACTCTTTGGGCACTCAGAATTCAGTCCCATAAAAACATCCTGTTTTTCCAACCCTTAATCCATAATCTTGACGCGAAAACCTAACCTGTAAAACAAGTCCACCTCCACACACACACACACACACACACACTCTCACACAGATATTGCACAACAGTGTGTTAACTTGGTGTTGTCTCCCCCCACAGTGTGCCATGGGCAGCACAGGGCAGAAGTCCATCTCCCGGGTCATAGACTACCTCGAGCACTGCTAACACACGGGTCCACATCCCCTCGCTGCCGGAGATAAGATCTCTGCAACACCGCCTGGAGCCACCAGGGCGCGCCTGGACCCACGCTCTCTCCCTCTTTCTCTCTCTCCACTGCAACCTGCTGACGTTCTCTCTCCCTCTCTCTGAGGGGATAAAACCATCAGCGCGTCTCCAAACTAAAGTCAGTCAACATACTTTGGGCATTTGGAAATCCTAAAACACAGGAAGGTTGAAGGATGTTCTTCAAGTAAATCCTTCAAGTCCTGCTGGTCTGGAGAGGAAAGGAGGTAGAGAGGAGGAGGAGAAACAGTTAGACTGTTCAGCCTGCTGACCTGTCATGTATAACAAAGCTTTTGAACTGAATCATTTGAACATTTCCTTCCCTGTGTGTGAGGAGTGTGTTTGACGCAGCCTACAGTGACATCATGCAGTGCATTACGCAGCCTGCAGTGACATCATGCACTGCATTACGCAACCTACAGTGACATCATGCAGTGCATGACGCAGCCTACAGTGACATCATGCAGTGCATTACGCAGCCTGCAGTGACATCATGCACTGCATTACGCAACCTACAGTGACATCATGCAGTGCATGACGCAGCCTACAGTGACATCATGCAGTGCATTACGCAGCCTGCAGTGACATCATGCAGTGCATTAGCATGGCCGTGGTTCTCATGGAGGGGGTAAAGGAGGCCTGTGAGGGACATGTTTCATCCCATCAGGCCGTTTTTTACATCTGCCCTCCAATCACATTTGAGGAGGGAACAGGAAGTCATGGTTCTGGCTTCATCTCCGTTTGTGCCCTTTATCTGTGGACGGTCCTGTGGCTACACCTGCCTGGATCACATCTGCCTGCTTTCCAAATCAGGTGGATCTTTTTTGCTTTTCCCTACAAAGGCATTTTCTTAATGCTGCATTCTCCAAGAAATCAGCAGGTTAGGGTGGAAAGCTCTCGCTCCTGTTCTCAGATGATGGCCCTGCTGGAGGCTGCCTCTTGCCCTTCCCAAACCTCCACTGCTCTTCTGGAAACGGAATAATCCCTTTTTCCTTGATCTCATGGTCTACATGTCATAATGCATTCACAATATTGGTAGGGTTGATCTATTTTTGAATTAGTTTTGTGTTTTTATTCTTCTGTTTGGTAGTTCCAATTGCGGGTTCATGTATTTATTTGACAGTTTCTGAAGTGTAAAGCTATTTGGACTGAGACAATGTGACACGCTCCCCCTGTATGAAGACCCCTCCGTGTGGATCTTGTTTAGGCATGACTCGTTGCTTGAAGTGGTTAGAATCCCCTGTCGCTGTAGAAAGGGGTGACTGTATATTGAAGTGATTGAAACCCTTTTGTAACTGGTTGAGGTTTGTCATCAAACTGGCTGAATGTTCAAGCCTGAGAAGCAGATGAATCGTGGTTGATGTGCTCTGGCAGAATGGCCTGGTCACCCTGCCATTCAAACACATTTCTTTCCAGCATAATAAGTGCCGGGCCAATCACAATCATTTATCTGATATGGGAGCAGTTTTGACAACGAAGCCGCAACGACTGTACAGAAGTGCGCTGTGAGGCATTTCTTTAAAACAACCAAGATGACGTTCCGTTGCTCTGATTGGATAGAATTGGATGCATTCAACCAATCGCGTCCAGAGGCCTTTTGGTTTGCGCCCGTTGATGAAATCGAAAATGACCCGAGAGGTTCCAGACTTGCGTGTATTTGCTGATTGGTGTGGTGATGTCAGGCTATAAATCTTTGTAGAAAATATGAAAAACATAAGTTTGTTTTGTTAATTGAATCTTAAGTCTGTTTTGGTAAGTGGGCATTTGAGGTGAATGCATTTGGATGATGCAACCAATAGCTGTAGGACTAACCACTTTTAGCAGTTCAGTCTGTGCTTTAAGTTTGTCTCTGTTGAACACAAACATAAGCTTTCATTAATCACAGTGGTCAATCTGAGCTAGAAAGCGAAGTCAAGTCCTAATAAGATACTATTTGAATGACAGCCATACTTAAATCAAATTATTTTCATTTCACCTGTATTTTTTATGCTGCAGTGAATGTTTCTGTTGAAAATTGGTTCGCAAAAAGCTTGTCCTGAATGGAATTTTAGAATGTAAATACAACTGTACATAGTGGTTAATGGACGTTAGAATGCTAGACTACTTTTATGAAGCTGATATTTTAATTTTATACAATATTTCTGAGTTGTGTCATTTGAAGTAAAACAAAAAGGTATAAAAAGACAATAGCAGGAAAAAAGTTTGTACCTGTTTCCAGGACATGTCTTTGCTTAACATGTAAATAATTGTAACTCAAATAAAAAGTTGCTACTTTCAGTACAATCCTGTGTTTGTGTGTGTGTTGCATGAGCTGAATATATTTTGTTTCTTATTACCATACATAAGTTTTCGGCCATTTAATCTGTTCTACATGAAACAGTTTCTCAGTAAACTACAACATTGTTTTTCCTGTTTTGCTATTCATACTAAGAACATCGAGATGAGAATATCTGTGGCAGTTTATGCAATGTTCTCTCTCCATATTGTCTTATCCCCAGGAGCCTTCTATAAATCATCTTTTAATATTCTACCCTCAGCCTGCTTCCTGCTCATTGGCTGGCCCAGCCTGTCGCCTGGTGAAGTGTGCGTCAGGTTGTCAACAGAGACGTGGCTGTGTGTTCTCCCAAAGACGACATCCTGAAGTGGCATCAGTCTCGTGTTGACAGACAGGGGTTTAATGGAAACAAAGGATGCCTTAAGGTGCTGCAACCTAACACTTATAAACCTACAGAATCCTAGAGAGGGGTAGGGAGAAAGGGGGGAATATTTGAATATCTGGCAACCCATATCCTCCACAGCAGGGGCAGAGCACAGAGATACAAGATAAACATGCTGCATCAAAGGGGAGGGGGGAACAGAACAGTGGAATGGAAGTAGGGTTAGGTCTGTGGGGTTTATACAGAGAGACACATTATAAAGGCGCGACAGGTTTATTTTATCTGGAAAGCAAGACATCAGTCAATATCACTGGGTGTGGATGCTCTCTTGGTTGCTGTGTGTGGTGGTGGGTTCTTAAATTAATTGAATCCTGTTCATTCCCCTTCGGAGTACCTGTTGAGACACGGTGGAAGAGAGAGACGAGAGAAAAGAGAGCAAAGGGGTGAAATGTCCTCCTTCCCCACCTGTCAGTCAGCTGGGTTCTGCGATGTGCCACAGCCTGAGGGGGAGATCTCTGCACCTTCTGTCCATCTCACTCACCCTAACTGGGGTTGAGTCTCTACATCTTACCATGTACATCTGCCCAATCCTGCTTGTTCCTCTTCGCTCTACTCTCCCTCCTCCTACGCTGGCTGTGAATCTGTCTGTCCATCTGTCAGTCCGCTTCCCTCTTTCTGTCTGTGTGCTTGTTTGTCCGGCTGCCTGTCTGTCTGTCTCTCTACCTTCCTGTCTGCCTGCCTGTCTGCCTGCCTGCCTGCCTGCCTGCCTGCCTGTCTGTCTGTCTGTCTGTCTGTCTGTCTGTCTGTCTGTCTGTCTGTCTGCCTGCCTGCCTGCCTGCCTGCCTGCCTGTCTGTCTGTCTGTCTGTCTGTCTGTCTGTCTGTCTGTCTGTCTCCCTGCCTGCCTGCCTGCCTGCCTGCCTGCCTGCCTGCCTGCCTGCCTGCCTGCCTGTCTGTCTGTCTGTCTGTCTGTCTGTCTGTCTGTCTGTCTCTCTACCTTCCTGTCTGCCTGTCTCCCTGCCTGTCTCCCTGCCTGTCTCCCTGCCTGCCTGCCTGCCTGCCTGCCTGCCTGCCTGCCTGCCTGCCTGCCTGCCTCCCTCCCTCCCTCCCTCCCTCCCTCCCTCCCTCCCTCCCTGCCTCCCTGCCTCCCTGCCTCCCTGCCTCCCTCCCTCCCTCCCTGCCTGCCTGCCTGCCTGTCTGCCTGCCTGCCTGCCAGCCTGCCTGCCAGCCTGTCTGTCTGTCTGTCTGTCTGTCTCTCTGCCTTCCTGTCTGCCTGTCTCCCTGCCTGCCTGCCTGCCTGCCTGCCTGCCTGCCTGCCTGCCTGCCTGCCTGCCTGCCTGCCTGCCTGCCTGCCTGCCTGCCTGCCTGCCTGCCTGCCTTCCTGTCTGCCTGCCTGCCTTCCTGTCTGTCTGTCTGTCTGTCTGTCTGCCTGTCTGTCCCTTTTTCATTATTCTGGGCTCGGCAGTCTTGCCAATTCTTTTTGTGCATTCTTTGTTTCCAAAGGGTTTGGGGCTGCATATCACCATTCCATTCAACCACTGGGGGAGGTGATAAACACACTGTTGAGACACTTTATACTTCAATGTGGTGCCCTGGGAGGTGCACCAAGACCCTGGTAGCACAGTGCCATGGTACAGTGGTCATGTCAGGCCCATGGATGCTTCCCATGTACACATCCAAACACCCACCCTGGGATGAGCTGCCTGCCAACTCAGGCTGTCATTACAACAACACCACCCCCTTCCCCAAATCAAGATGACACACACTGGCACCCACCCTGCACACACACACACACATCCAACCCCTGCTCTCTTTTGGCCTACTGAATGAAAATGTACTTTCCTCTGTGGAGGTAAATAGAAAAACTGGAAGCTGAGGCTGGCTTAGATGTGTACCTCGCTCTCTGTTCTCCGCCTGGCCGGTGGACGTGAAGACCATCCATTACAGTGCAGGTCACGTACGATCAGGGATACAGATGGGCTAGTGAGTCTTTCTGCTGTGTCAGTCAATGATTTAAGGTAGGAGATTAAACAGGAGCCCTCTGTGTGTGTGTGTGTGTGTGTGTGTGTGTGTGTGTGTGTGTGTGTGTGTGTGTGTGTGTGTGTGTGTGTGTGTGTGTGTGTGCGTGTGTGTAGGTGCCTGTTAGTGTGTGTGTGTGTGTAGGGTGTGTGTGTGCGTGTGTGTAGGTGCCTGTTAGTGTGTGTGTGTGTAGGGTGGGTGTGGGGCAGGGGAGGTGAGAGGCTTGAGAGTACACAAGCCGTGTGTTTTGTATCTGTGGGCTGGAGCCCTCAGGCTGTGGCAGAGCAGAGCTCTACACTACATCAGAGGTGTGGTGTGTTCCACATCACCACAGAGCAGAGGTGTGGTGTCTTCCCCCCATGGCTGGGGTCTCTCCTTCTCAGCAGATACAGTTATCCAATGAATACTAGTTCCTTTCTATGAATAGTGAGAGGTTTCCAATATAGTCTATCGATTCAGACTGAAGGTTTGAACTTCAACCCTTCTCACCTTGTGTGTGTGTGTGTGTGTGTGTGTGTGTGTGTGTGTCTATATACATGCATGGTGGAGCCAGTGTGTGATTAATGATGTGAGGGTTTTTAAATGATTTGGAAAGTCATGGTTCTTTTACTTAACTGAATGTGTATCAACGTTCAATCACAGTGATTGCTTTGGGGATTGCCCTTTTTCAATGCATAACAAAACAGGCGTAGGGCAATGTGCATTCAGACCACACAAACAGTACATACGCAGCACGTACACTCTCCATTCAGTGCATAGACAAACACATTGATATTCAGTCTGTTACAATCCCAGAAGTTTTACACATTGTATTGTGTGCTCTCTATTCAGACAGAGGTTATGTATGTGGGCTGCCTCTTAATTCTTGAGGGAGGGACTGCCTCTGTTCAGAGGTTAAGGGTGGAAGGTGTTCCAACCGAAATAAGCTTCACATCGAATTCCTTAGATCCATTGTAAATTAAAACATTTCAGTCTGTTTAATTATTTTGATTGAGAGAAATATTCATGTCAACAATTTAACAGTACCTCTCTCTCTCTCTCTCCCTCCCTCGCTCTCTCTCTCTCCCTTTCTCTCCTTCCCTCTCTCTCCATCTCTCTCCCTTTCTCTCTCTCCATCTCCCTCCCTTTCTCTCTCTCTTTCCATCTCTCTCTCTCTCTCTCTCTCTCTCTCTCTCTCAGTGGTTCTGCTTATCTGTGTCTTTGATCTTGCTTCCGTGTTTTTCTCAGTCTAACCCGGCATCACCCTTGCCCCAACCCTAACCCTCTCCCTAACTCTTGGGTAAATCTCGTGTTTTGCTGTTTCATAGGATGTACTCCGACAAATAAAACATAGTTTCTCTTCATTCTGTATAGCACAAAAATAAATCGGAAAATCGTGCTCTGGGACACGATTCAATAGACATGTTTCTTTTTGAGTCTATGAGCATGAAAAGCATGAGTCAAGATTGCTTGATCTACAGTCAGAGTCTATACCTCTGAGCTATACCCATATCCATTGATCTGATTTGCTGACATCAGAGGGGCTTTTTTGCCATGTTACTGGTGGAAACACCAGTGGCTCTAGAGGATTCGGGAGCAGTCGCTAACATCCAGCTTGTCAGAGGAGCAGACATGCCAAGCTCAAAACAATCCTCCAAAGGACTCAAGTCTTTGTGAACCAAACACTCGAGCAGGCACATCTTCCGTGAGCGATGTTGAAAGATGACAGTCAGAGTTTTTGATATTGGGGTTGTGTTTGAAGGCCTCATCGCAGGGGGCTCAGTTGGATTATGTAGCATTAACAGTGGGGTGGCTGTCCTCTCGCGATGTCCAGCCCTCATTCATTCAGTCTCTGCAGCTGCCGACGTCATGGCTCCCCAGTGTCCAACACGAAGGTGAAGAGAAAGTGCGGGCCAAAAGGAAAACAGCCGTCAGAGAGGGTGCTATTTTAAAATGCGGATTCTTTGAAAGGGAGAAAAACAGACCTGAAAGACCTTCTATTTGCATTATCTTGCATAATTGAATCTCTGAGTAATTCAAAAGGAATTAATATTAATCCTAGCTTGTGGCGGGGTGCCGGTAAAGCTGCCAAGCCTGGAGGGGAGAGGGGGACTCACAGGGGAAGGCTGCCCACAAGTGTATCAAACCAGGGAAAAGTAGACCAGCGCTCTTGGGAGGGTTTGCTATTATATGGATGTGGACCAAAACTACCTTTTGTGTCAACTGACCTGGTTTTCCCCCAGGGCTGGCCCTAGGCATGATGAGGCCCTTAGCAGGTTATTTTAGGAGCTGGACTTGGTTGAATTCAACACAAGGGAGGTCTGAGGGAGTTGGACTTGGCACAAGGTATAACAAAACAATAAGCAAGTTTGTGCTGTTATGTTTGTGTACACAGATTAACAGTTTATCAACGACTCACGTGGTTCACAGTGATGTTTTGGACCCAATGTGGTGGAAGTTAATTTAATTGTTCTTGACAGCGTCACTGTTACCTTGACCATGGCAAGGTTGCAAGGCTTAAAAAGATTTCAGAGGTCAACATTGTTAAGTCTTTAAGAGCAATGCGTGACTAAAACCTTTCCATGCAAAGCCCAAACACAGCCTGTCCTGTTTTGTCTTCTATAAACTCCCGGTAGGATTAAGTCTGCTTGGTAAAGTATGGAAAGTTCACTTAAAGTTCCTCCATCCTGTCTGGTCCAATTTACCTCCACCTTCAGGCATGCAGTTACACCTGAACTAGAAAACTCTCTCAAACGGAACAAATGAACCATCAGAGAGGGTAAATCCCCCTTTCCCTTCTCGTCCTTTCTTCTCATATTCCACTCTTTTCTTTCATAATTTTCCTTCCAGACACACGTTATGCCCTGAACCACAGTAGGCCTACTTAGTGGTTATATTTATTTGTCCAGTACCAGTGTTGTAGAACTCGAGACCGTTCTTGATCTCACATTTTGAAGGTGTCTGTGTCGTCTCGGAATTGACCCCATTTTCATTCGGTCTTGACTCGGTCTCGGACACAGAGGACTCGGGATTTGAGGTAAAGACCGGTCAAGACTGCAACTGGGGCAATATCACTAAATTGCCTGTACATTGTTTAATTTATGTGTTTATATATATTATTCCTGTTATTGGATGTAAAACGTCATGCTTCAAATGCAACCAATAATTTCACAAATGTACATGAAAATTACCGATCACCCCTTCTCGCAGCCCAAAAGTAAATGAGGAAGATAGGTGAAACAGTGGCTGTCTGAAGATGTCGGCCAAATCAGATAAAATTTGACCTGGTTACCTGAACCCAGTGCCGTCGTTAAGGGGTGAACGGTGAAGACAATTCGGGGAGCCCACTGCCCAGGGGGTGGCCACAAAAATCCCAGTAGCCTATTATGTAGGCTTCCTTTTGTATGATTAAATTATAATGCATAGGCCTAACTAATACTCATAGGAATGCATGAGAGTAAAAAAAAAAATACACAGCCACACAATCAAGCAAACTTGAAAAGAAAAGTTTCTATTTTCCGAGCAATAACACCCTTCTTAAAAAAATGGTTTGGTCCATGGTTCGCTCGTCTTTTGAAAATGTTCGCGTTACGTTAATGCTGCTCAGTAACTGCAGCAGCAGCCAGGTGGTTACCTGTATAGAACTGACAATGCCAAAACAGAAACATAAATCGGAACGCCAAAAAAGAGAGGAGAGGAAGAAAGGAGAGGCCAGGAGCACATCAGGAGCCCAGAATATCAGTGAAGTTTTTTCGAAGACAGGTGAGAGTGTTAAGCTAGCTGCACAGGCGCCCTGTGGTTCACGAGAAATAGCATAGCTCGCCTCGTCCTAAGTCACGATGTTTGAGTGACTAATGTTAGGAACTACCCAGCTAACACATGACGTTGCGGCAACGTTGCCAGTAGGTGCTCAGTTGGTAACCCGTGACGTTACCTTCTGGCAACGTCGTGGCAAGGTACGTTATAAAGGGAATGTTGCCAGTTGGTCCCATGGACAACGTTGCCACGACGTCGTTCCTTGGTCGGCTGGTTGCGTTATTTTTTAGACCTATAGGCAACGTTGCCGCGACGTCGTACCTTGGTCGTCTGGATACGTTATTTTTAGACCTGTGGACAACGTTGCCGCGACGTCGTACCTTGGTCGGCTGGTAACGTCATTTTTAGGTCCGTGGGCAACATTGCCGCGACGTTGTACCTTGGTCGGCTGGTTACGTCATTTTTAGGTCCGTGGGCAACCGAAACGAACGTTCAACGTTACGTGTGGTCAGCAGTGTAAAATAATCGCCTGAACAGGCTGACATTACAAAATTATCCACTAAATATAATCCACAGAAAAGGTCAGTAAGGTTATGATTCGCCAAACGTTATAATATGCTGTCAAAAAAATTCCATTAGGAGTAGCACAATTTTCCATTCATACATGAGTGTTTATTAAAAAAAAATACGAATTGGGTGCATTGCATCAGTCACTGTCAAGAACATAGAGAAACAGAAAAATAAATAAAAAATACACAGTCTAAGAAAAAAAATGGTGTAAGATTGGTCTTTGGCGATAAAGTCGGGGGGGTGGGGGCCCACACCAATATTCTTTCAGGGGGGCAGAATTCCTAGCAACTGCCCTGCCTGAACCACAGAGTTTAGAATAGTGTTTAAATTCTACAAAGAGGCGCTCACTTAGACGGCTGGGACTGGGACTAGGCCTACATCATACCTTTACCGGCATTTAGAAAGAAAACATTAAAAAAGGTAAGCTAAACATAAGTGACGCTAGCTAACATAGCCACCGAGGCTAACGTTTGCTATCTGCCTCTACCAAAACTCTTCAGAAATCCCCCCCTCCCTTTACACAATGAGATTTAGCGAGTATAAGCTATGTAACTTAATCAAAAACATTAATTAAACACACTTTGAGCACAAGTACTGTAGTGATGGAAATCTACGTCCACCCCAATAACTGTCATTGCTGCTTGATTTAAACATGCACTTAAATAACACTCTCAACAAGTTTCACAATAATGTAAAATGCTTTCTTTCATGCTAATCAAATCATGAAATCATGGCTACAGAAAGGAACTTGTCTCGTTTGTGTGTGTTTATTTGTACAAAGTCCTGGACCCTCCTGTGTGTCTGGAGTAATCTGGGGATGCCAGTGATACAGCATCAGGGATTCTTATAAACTTTACACCCTCTTTCTTCGTTTCCCCCCCTCATACACTATTAATAGAGCTCTCTCACTCTCTCTCACTCTTTCTATCCCTCCAGTTGTAATTACCCTCTCCATCAGAGCAGTTGTGAGGCAGCCCAGATGCAGGTTCCCCCCCCCCCCGCTTCCTCTGGGCGGGAAGGGGGCTTCTAATTTTAGGTCTGCTACTCAGCCTCACAGGAATGTACCACAACAGTGACTGTGCACTGTAGTCCCCCGCACTCGTTTTTGGGACAGTTTCATTGGCCTTTGGATGGTGCTGTGATCTCTGTTTCACGGTGTCTGGGGCAGGCTGGGGCTTTCATGGATATGGACACCAGAGATGGCGAAAGTATACACAACACACATCGTTCAGTCAAGTAGAAGTACAGATACTCGTGGTTAAGAAGTTAAAGAAGTATAGGCTCTGGCATTTACTTAAGTAGCCACTAATACTACTGGATGGACCTCACATCATATTAATGCAAAACTACAGTATTGTTACGCAGCACATTTGCCAGGAATTCGAAGCCAGGCAGGCTGCAGTGTTTCGACACAGACAATTTTAAACATCTCCCTCATGTATGACCAATATTTTCTGAATTTTTTTTTCAACCCTTCAAAACAAAACCAAAATATGTTTCAACCTTTCAAAACAAAACCAAATTAAGTTTTCAACCCAAAAATATTTTCACTTTTTTTTCCCTTGTAGCCTTGTTCCTTGCTCCATGGCACAACAAATGTTTTCACAGACTCACTGGTGAACATGTTACCCCTTTGCCAAGCTTATAGAAGAAAAGCAGTATATTTTATTCAATCTTGCTTCTGTAGTTTTAAGTAAGTCATTAAGATTGATTTGACAATTGTAAAATGTGATAATAAGAATATGTTGTTTTGTCTCATGTTGATCTACTTATGCCTCTGGTTTTCTACTGTGAGGATAGGAGGGACTGTTCACGGAGGGAAGATGACTAGAAGTCTCACTAGTTGCCATGGTGTTGTAGAACAGACTGAAATCCAACTCATACATAGAAGTATCGATAGCTCAGTGCAAGCTGTTTCTCTCTCTCTCTCTCTCTCTCTCTCTCTCTCTCTCTCTCTCTCTCTCGTGCTCTCTTTCTCTCTGTTTCTCTCTATGTTTCTGTCTCTTTCTTCCTCAGTTTGTCTCCTTCATCTCGTATTTTACATTTCTCTCCTTCTCCATCAGTCCTCCCACTGTGGGTGCCGACTGTACCTGCAGCAAACCCTAAAAAATAAAATGTAAGTCTCCAGTCCAACCCTTTGAAATGCATTGTGTGAGGCAAAATCCAATAGGCATCAAAGATAAAAAATATATCTTTCAAGTTGATACTTCTGAGGAAGCAATAATAATTTCCAGCCTCCCGTCAATGGGAATAGGACTGAAAATCCACTCTAATGCCTCTCTCTCTCTGTGTGTTGGCTGTGTAGAATCAAGTTCAGGGGTCAGGGAAGGATGCAGGACCTCATGTTCCCGTGCTGAGCGGGGAGGGACAGGGTTATTAAATCAAACACACCCTTTCTCCCATGACGAAACAGTTAACTCCATACTCTTGGAGGCTTAAGGGCGTATGTGAAGCCCTCTGTGACATGCTTGCGTGTAAAAAGGGCTATACAAATAAATTTGATTTGATTTGATTTAAGGCATGTCAGATACTTAAATCATCATGGTGCTTTGTAGTAAATTACCAATGTCCAACACCTATTACATGACAACACCCTGCACCCGAACAGTCAGAATATCATGACTGTAATAATTCATAACCATTCAGACCATTTAGTTATCGTTAATATATTTAATACACCTATTTTATGGTATCCATTTTCATTTAATTATATATCTCAGTGATGTTCACTATATCAGATATAATCAGAGGCTGAATATTGGATCTGATTAACAATAATATCTAATCTAGTTTAGGTAATGAAATGCAAATTCAAAGATTTCTAAAACTCTTCACCGTACGTGGGGGCCTGTGTACATTCCCTAATGGCATCTCAACGACTTCAACCACCAATACTCCCCAGCATCATTTGCAAGTCTGATTCATAAACTTTGCCTGTGGAAAATTGGAAGACTTTGCAGAAATCCCATCTCAACTTCTTCATTTCGGTTTGCACTTCTACAAAGAGACGGTTCTGAGTGTAGCCAGAGCAGCCTATGCACTGTCAATCACTGACAGCCTCTGTGTCTTGGTAGATTGGTGTTGAATCCATATCAGTGGATATAACAGCAGGCTTATAGACATGGCCATGTCTCCCCCCTAAAATCTAAAAGCCTTTGTTTTCCCCTTCAGTTTCAAGCTGTTTTATAGCATCCTCCCTCTGATCATGAGCCGCCTAAGTAAAAGAGCCACGGCAATCTCCGGCCTCATTGGCCACCGGCGCCTTGAGGGACTGTTGGTGGTAATAGTCTGGGCACGCATTTTCACAGCGCAGTTACCTGACCCAGACCGTTCCCTGGGTGCAGAGCAGCACATGCGTGCCCACTCAAGGGCCTCTCTCTTGGGGGGTGGGAGCGAGGTGCTTGCCCCCTCTGGAACAACATCTATGGGACATGTCGATTTGGCAGGATGACAGCCAGGTGTGGAGGTCTCAGTGTTGGAGCGTTGCCCACATGTTTGCCAGCCTGCATGTCAATGATGAGTTCCTGGTTAGCTGTTTTCTAATCCTCTATCCGTCCTCCTATTTGATCTGCATGTCCCTTTCTGTTTAGGACCCTGTTACTATCTTTTTATATCCCTCTCTTTCTGTGTCTCTTTTTTTAGAGTTCAGATGTGCTGTATGTTTCCACTGTCCTTCTTTGTGTATGTCCACCTCTCTGTCTCACTCTCGCTATCTCTCTTTCTTCCTCTCCTGTCTGGTCTGACTTTCTCACCTCAACGCTCTCTCTCATTCTCAGTCTCTCATCCTCTCTCTCATTATCTCTCAACCTGTGTCTGTAAATTTCCATCTCTTCCTCTCTCCCTCTTTCTCTCCAGCTCTTGTGCCTTCTGCAGTGCCCCCCCCCCCCTCCCCCTTCTCCAATGATGTTCCATTTCCTTGCCTAATTAGTAATTCCCATAGGTTATGGATCAGTGTTTACTGAGAGTGGTTCAGCTCAGGGTTTCTGGGTCATACCAGCAGAAAAGGACGGGGACAAGCTTCAGATTGTGCTGAACCACTTGGTAAAGCTGCATTTGTCAGGATCCTTTTCACGCAGGGGCGCAAGATCTGTTGTCTTTTTGCCTCCTCACCTAGCAACAGAGTGTGTACCAAGGAACACAAAAAACCGCAAGCGAGGGATGATAAGAATTTTGGTTAAGCACATTAAACATGTGCTTGTGCAGTAATCAAATGGTAGGGTCAACTCGAGGACATGTATTTAAATAATGGACACGTACAGAAGTAAAGAACAGAGGCACTTACGGTTCTGTTTTGTGTACACTTTCACTGATTATTGTGTTGTTGAGGTATCAGGAGAAAGTGAATCCTACCAACGGCAAAGAGAGCTTGGAGAGTCCGTTTGCTACAGCGCGTTAATCATTAATAGAGGAAGTGCAGGCGACGGAGCCAAGCTAACTAATGTACCCAGTGTGTATTTATTCAGATAAGAGACGGGCGACGCGGGTTAAGAGCACTGTCAATTTGATCAACACAAATTGAATGAAGCCTCCATTCCCCAGGGGCACAGGAGCATGCTGCAGTCGGCAGGTGATGCAATTAAAGAATTCCCAGCACAAGCCTTAGGACGCGTTGGCTTCCCGGAAAACGAGGTATCAGGGAACTGGAGATGGGGAGAGCCTTATTTCTCCAACGTGGGCTTCAATATCTTTCATACACCTGAAGGAACTGTGATTTTATAGGTATGTGTCCGGCATGATAAAGACCTGATTTAAAATTGGGTCTCGTACTTTAGGTGAGTGTCACTTACAGGGGCTTTCAGCCCTCTGGATGGTTCCGCAGGGCATGCAGAGTGTTTGTGTATCCAGTCTTCTCTGTTATGAACGAGATTTAAGTTTAAACATCCACACTGCGGGTGCTCTGCAAGCTCAAGAGCTATGTGGTTTAATCATACCCAGTGTAGGGAAACATTTACATTTAGTCATTTAGCAGACGCTCTTGTCCAGAGCAACTTGCAGTAAGTACAGGGACATTCCGCCGAGGCAAGTATGGTGAAGTGTTTTGCCCAAGGACACGATGTCATTTGGCACCACAGGGAATTGAACTGACAACCTTCAGATTACTAGCCGGATTCCCTAACCGCTCAGCCAAATTTGGTTGGGAAGTTGGGTCCGGAGGGTCTCGTATTGGGAACAACTACATAAAACCAGGATCTCGCAGACCAATGAAATTGCCAGGGCGGGCTTTATACGATGATGGACAGATGATTAACAGTAATGTAATCAACAACGTCACGAAAGAGCCCTTGGGTTGAATTAATTTTCAACAAATAACATATTACGTTGCTCTGATTGGTTGTAGGTCTATCCAATTGAGCGAAGAGGCATTTGTTTTACGAGTTCGGTTGAAACACGCCCCGTAGTCACAGCCCAACGGAGAGTTTTCAGACTCATATTCTGACTAGAATTAGGAGTATGACAACGTCAGTGTAGACAATTGCAATACTTCACACAGGTAAAGTAAGTACACAGGAGAAAAAAAGCCCTCCAATGTATTAAGGTCCGTCTTCAAAATGCAGTTGCCAAAATTTCCTTTGTGTGCTCACGCAAACCGGGTGTCTATTAGTATTGGTGCGTGCCGCTGCCGGCTCATTCACATCGGAGAGACAGTGACCTCCATCTCCGAGAACACATCTTGGAGTTCCTTCAGCATGCAACAGGTCGAATAGGACAGCCAAACTCAACACATCCATGATACTACAATATCAACGCAGCTCCCAAAATAACCCAAAATTACTAAGACAGTTAGGAATTTGGGCTATTTGGCACCATGATAGTTTTCCTCAGGACTGGGGGAGTACTGTAGGCTCTGGAGGCTCAGTATGGGGCTTGAGGGGGGCGGAACATTTTGCCCATAACGCTAGGGAGTCAGATGGCTGAGCGGTGAGGGAGTCGGGCTAGTAATCAGAAGGTTGCCGGATCAATTTCCCGCCGTGCCAACTGACGTTGTGTCCTTGGGCAAGGCACTTCACCCTACTTGCCTCGGGGGGAATATCCCTGTACTTACTGTAAGTCGCTCTGGATAAGAGCGTCTGATAAATGACTAAATGTAAATGTAAAATGTAAACGCTACAGCACCGCAGCTTTTAACTTGCTGTGGTACAGCAGATCAACAACGTGTTGTTTTGGGTAGTACAGAGAAGGTTGAAGACAAGATAATGGAGTTCTGTTGTGATCCATGTAGGTGTATCATGGCAGATTTATGCCTCATCTATGGAAAGAGAAGGAAATCATGTTACTCACCAAGCACACTGGCCACCATGTTGTGAATAATGCAACACCCCACCGTATGTTGTATTACATCCTCGGGCAATGGTTTCCCTTCTGGGATTCCACTGCGGGTATTTGCATTTCACATAGATGCTTTCACATGAATCATGGACAGGGCTTGAAAGGAGGGTAAAACCAGATCAGTGATCCTGCACAGACTTTTTTGTGACTAAATGTGTTTTACACGTGCTCGCAGATAATTGTGCTATGTGTTTGAGATTATAGATATACTTCCAAGAGTTTTAATCTCAATAAATAAGTTTTATAGTTGAGGAAGCACAGATGGATCAGATATATGTTGGACCTACATCTCTATCATGGATACAGGCAGATCATTATCTGGGGCCCGTTTTCCGTACAACGCTTATTACATCCGAGATCAAATGACACATCCAAGAAGACATTATCTTGCTAATCATGAGCTGGCTTATTCGGTTCTTCCAACACCTTTGTTGTTTGATTAGTATAGCTGGATTGAGTTATGCGTTGGTGTAAAAGGGGGTATGTATCGATAGTAGAAACCTTGATCAGCAATGCTGCTATTGGCTTCTCACATAAGTCTATGGCTGCTCACCATGGCCAAAAAGAGCGCCCTGTGTTTTCCGCAACAGAGCAAGAGCTTGCCCGAAGGCTACTCCAAATTGGAAGATTTAACCAAACTGCAGGGAACACCTCAAAGTCTGCAAAATCCAGGAGAGGGCTGAAATTCGACACACAAATATTTCAGATCTTTCATATTCAAATTCAGATACTTTTGTCAGCTTCCTAGCTCCATAGTAAAGCCACAATCAAATCCTGTTTACACAAAATAAACCTGCTCCCGAGCAGGTACAAGCTTAAGGACCTGTTGCTATGACAGCAAGTCCAGGATGAGCTTCGAAGAACCGAACAATCCAAGATCATGACAAATCGTCAACAATCAAATGCAGCTCACTTGAGTTAGCGACGTACGGAGAACGGGCCCGAGGTCTAAAGGTAGCCTCCATCTGTTGCATGTTTACTGAAACAAGCTTTGCGATGTTCACCTGCTATAAAAATAAATAGTAACAATTCAGTAGCACTTTACTGGAAAGGCAGTCTACATGTCCAGCTTCATCAGACCATTCTTGACACCTTTGTGTGCATACATGAGCGAAGCAGGTTCAGGTATGGCACTCGGGCAGCGCGCGTCATACCACCTATCGCCGTGCGCTCAGGCTATAGGCGTAGCTCGATAGGCGGTGCTATAAAGTGGCTCCATGCACGCACACGCATTGTCGAACCTGCTGTCTGCGTTGCTGCCACCCACCACCGTCCCCTTCACCCCCGTGTGGTCTGTCTGTGCTCCCCGTGAGGGATTTAACTCGTTGCTCCCTGCCTCATGTCTTGCATATGCAGTGAAGGCGGGGAGCGCTTTCCCATGTACATCCATTGCGCCAATGTTAAACCATTTGTCACGTGTATGAATAAATGGTGAAATCAATCACGTGAGTGTCTTGACTGAACTGCATTCATGGCACTTTCATTCAGTACAAATTCAAAGTGATCCTCAAAATCAAAGCTTTTAAATCTGAAGTGGGGCTTTTCTGCCTGAGTACTCAACTGGTGATCAATCTGCAGTACATTATTTTTAACAATAAAACCCAATTGCACAGCTTGATTTTTGGCCACGCTACCACTATGTTGTGCAGCCTGTAGTCTGAGAAACAACAATGTCTCCCTCAGATCAGCAGAGAGCCTTCAGCGTTTCCTCAGAATACTGAAGACGATTCGCTGTGC
This sequence comes from Hypomesus nipponensis, assembly GCF_054491055.1. Lineage (NCBI taxonomy): Eukaryota > Metazoa > Chordata > Actinopteri > Osmeriformes > Osmeridae > Hypomesus > Hypomesus nipponensis. Next base: position 20,553,360 of record NC_140371.1, on the reverse strand, counting down.
AGCCAATCAGATGTTCTGACAGTTCTGGCAGGACTGTGAGGGGTAAACACCTAGTCGTTTCTCCAGGAAGCCCGGTGAGGACACATTAAATATACTTATGTAAAACAGGTCTAGCAAGCATAAATACTAAATAATATATTTGACTGTGTTTGCGGTCGATGCGGGACAGAGGGTATATTTCAGCTTGCGTTTGGGGCACGTCACTCTGAGATGGATAGACAGACAGGGTGCTGGAACGTACCTCTGTTGAGCACATGAAAGTAAACAGTAGGGGAGGGCGGATCGATCTTTCAAGCTCACTTTGCCCCTCCCCAACCTCCCCCACCTCCCCTGCTATGCTGGGGGTTGTTTCCGGCATGCACGTGCAGTAACACAACACACAGCAGCACACTATACTAACAGTATTTTAGACAAAACTCTTTGTCCTGTGTTTCATTATGATCATGATCAATCAATTAAAGGAAAAAATCACAAAATCATTCAATGATCATGAAAATTCAAATTTTCAATTTTCATTTAAATGTGCATATTGATGATGCAATCACTTCATAAATTATGGAGCATTGCTTTCCCCCACACGAAAGTAGATGAGATGATTTTCAAAGTAAAAAGTATGGCTATTGGCCATACTGGCCCTGTATTTACTTGGTATCGGATGGATACCAAATCATGCAGTATCGCACACCCCTAGTAAACACTGTTGCATGGTCATGCGGCTCCACTAGAGCAGGTTGAGACAGACATAATGCATTTGATTGAGAGCTTCCATGGAGAACAGAGGGGGCAGAATTGAATCACAGATACTAGCCGAGGGCTGAGTAAGTGTAAAGATCTCTGCGTTTTCCTGGCTGAATATTAATATGAGCATCCTTTCCCCTCAGCTGAGCTGCTTGCATTGCAAGGACGAACGAAGAAAAATAGAGGGGAGAACATGTTTGATTCTCTCGTTCTCCAATCCGAAGGTTTAGTCAAGCATTTTTCGTGTGTTTCCAAGCCTGACCCTGCTGTAGTCTGCCATGCCTGACCAGGAATGGTGCTTACTGACATCCGTTCAATGATATTCGAAGTTTGCTGCGTTTGCCTCAGAGATGACACTTGAGGGACTCAAGCTACCTTGCTATGGTTTTACACGATAGGCTTCAAACTTCTTTTGTGGAAAAAACATCACACTGTTGTAATTATGAGGATAGGTAATGATTATGGATTTATGATTTAACCATGTCAGTTCACTGGCTTGTGAGCTGTTATGTGAATAATGTATAGATTTCTGTTACACCAGCATACTTGGTTTTGCTCTTCTTAAATACAACTCTCTCCTACTAATTTCTCTGACCTGGAAGAGATTATGTAAGAATAGGACTCCACAATTTAATTTATCTTAACATGACTTTTATTGAAGTTGGACCAGGCTGCCTATTCTCTAGAACCTAAAGCCTTTTCATAGCCTCTGAAGAACACAGTGCGTTTGACAATGGATACAAATCCTTTGAGGACACATGGATCAAATGACTGTTCAAGTTGAGTCAGATGAGGACTTCCTTTGGAAACATTTAATATGCAAATAAGAGAGTTGGTTTGTAATTGTTAAACTGGTGTAATGACTGGGGTGTGCATGAGAGTGTCATTCAGTATGAATGTCACTGTAGAGTTTGACATTTGAGTGCATTTTTACAGCAAATGCATGATGCATGAACACATTCTTTATTGTTCACTGTTTCCTGTTAAACTTGATGTAGTAAATACACAGCTTTCACCCTGATTGATGCTCACTGCATATCAAATAGCCAGAGCAACAGTTGGGCTCCAAAAAAATTATAACATTACATTTGTTGACATTACATTTGTTGACATTACATTTGTTGACATTACATTTGTTGACATTACATTTGTTGACATTACATTTGTTGACATTACATTTGTTGACATTACATTTGTTGACAGTACACACATTTGTCTGGCGTGTTTGGTTCTGCTCTCACCTGCTCTCTGTATCGGAGTCTATTACATAACCAGTAATAACCATAACCCCCCCCCCCCCCCCCCCTTGATCTTAAACACGTTTCATTGTTTGGGTGGATTGTTTCAGCGGGATTCTGCCTGCAGGCCAAAATGTTCTTAAACTAAATTTTAGCAAAGTTTACTATGTGTGTTAAAGTGCTGTGCTTTGAGAAAATAAAACAACTCCTAAACCATTATTTTCCAGAGAGAGGCGATAACAGTTGAATAACTTTTATGGAACCAACACACAAAGGTAGAATCATTTCTGATATTTAATTTTAGTATAAATACTTTACCCTCTTCTCTAAGAATTATTGTAAATTATGCTTCAGGTGGACACAGGTTAGGTTATGTGTTCCAGGCTAGCAATCTTTTGTTAGAAGAATGATGAAACTCACATGTCAGGGTTGACATGATGCTTGACTAAAAAGATCATCTGTCCATCTGAGACACTGTATGTCTCCCGCTTTAACGAGCGAGCACATACAGTCCTCCCATGGTCATTACACACGCCTCTGAAAGACTTCCTCACCTCTAAGTACTCGACAACCCCAGAGGCTATACGTTCACAGTGTGTTCTGGCAGTCCTCAGTGTGCATTGGTTTGATAAGGGTCATGGTGTCCCTTCCTCTATTGTACATATAGCTATGAGGGGTTTATTTCTCTTCTCCATTAGGGAGCTGGAAATTGCATTATGGCTCTTTGATGGCAACACATTGACCACTGACGGTCTGACTTCATAATCAGGGCTCCATTATTCTTTGTCGGCTCATCGGGGACAGTCTGAGCCCTGCTTAGATCATCTGTAGATAGTTTTCAGTACTTCCGTGTGCTATTTTGGGGTTAGTTGTTTCCGGTAATTACCACAACGGCTGGGGAACAGTTGCTGTGTGGCATATGTTGTCAGAAAGAAAAGTATTTTACAGCACTTCCGGGGCGGGAACATGTATATTTGTGGGAGATACTTTCAGGTAATGGAGTTTGCATTACAGTAATGGGATATCAATGCTACAAGAGCATGTGATTTCACAGCATTTATTGCCCTCGCTGACTGGCCCATGCTTTTAGATATAATCATTGTGTGTGCGACTAGACGATGCCTGACCTCTGAGTGATCGAAGAGCATTCAACAGCAGGCTTCTCTCTTACCTCTGCAATGGTAATGGTTGTGGTTAAGACATTAAAGGTGATTGAGAGAACAGGCAGTGTCCTCAAGGCCCAGAGAGAAGCCTTACTTATTCAATACACCTCCCTGGGCTACACTCAGCAGGGTGCTTTGGGGTTTTTTCTCTTGTCGCCTTTTGAGCGCTATAATTTTCCAGAAGGAGTAATGGCGATAATAACACAGAGGAGTGTTGTCCATGCGACTGCCGCGTGGACGAAGGGAGGAAGACCGTTTGCTCTCCTCCACATCGCCAGTGAGGCTGGCTGTGGACGAAGGGAGGAATACTGTGTGCTCTCCTCCACATCGCCGGTGAGGCTGGCTGTGGACGAAGGCAGTAGAGCCACACACAGTAGCAGACAGAAGATAAAATGGATGTAATGACTGGCCTTGGGAGAGGAGAGCGACGCAGCGAAGGTAGAGAGAGAGCAAGAGGAAGAGAGAGACAACGAGAGAGAGAGTTTGAGAGGGGGTTGCTGTAGAGGAAGTCAGGGGAGACGTCACTGAGAGTTAATTTCACAAAGTGGCAGCATGAGGACGCAGGGATTCCTCAGACTGCGTGGAGCTACGAGTTACAAAAGAAGGGGCCGAAACTGCCTCACGTGTAGCAGAGCAAGTGGACCCAAACAATGTGTTAATCATTGTGCTACAAATTATTGCCAGTGACCCAGAGAGACATCTCACCAGTGTTAAAAAAAAATAATCTTGGCCCGTTCTTTATCTAATTTCCTACCTGTGAAGCTGTACCACTGTACACTGGGTGGTTCTCCTGTAACACATAGGTCAAACACATCTTTTAAACAATATATTAGTGACATTATGCCTACAATGCAAAGACTAAAACAACTCGCACACAAATCTATTTAGATAACGTTGTCTCTAGATCTCTCTTTTCATCATTTGGCTGACTTGGGAAATCAAAATGGCAGACACTCAAATAATAACTGACATGTTTTTGTGCTCTGTTATGATCTTACCCGCGGGTTGCAACTACATTCTTCCTCACGTTGCCTCTCACGCACTCTCTACATCAACCACAGACATCTTTAACTTATGAACAGGTCAATATGTTCTTTTGAATAATGACAAGGTAGTACATGATATGAGTGCTGGTCTGAAAATCAAATAACCTGTTCTGCAATAACCTCAACGTGTTTAGACGGGTTAACACCACCCCAGCAAGTCAACTTAACCATCTCTGTTACACTGACCTGGAGCTAATAAATAACTGATAAAGCCCTGTTGACGTGCCATGGAACTCTCTGGCTCTCTTCATTATGGGGTTGTAGATCTCCTACAGTAGATATACAGCTGGAGGTGGAGTAGGGTAGTAAGTCTCTTAGCCTCTTGGGAGACATTGTCTCTGGAAAGCCAGACTCTACCTCCTGTATCTGGCTCCACGAAAGGAAAGGAACATCTTATTGGCACCTTGCTTCGGTTGGCAGTTGAGCCTGTGTTCAAACTACCCAGAGGTTGTTGGTGTGCTGACGGAAGGAACGGCATGGAAGATGGTTACGATTGTGGTTGTGATAATTATGTACGAGTGAATGGTATTGTGTGTTCCTGAGAGGAAAAGCACGTTGGCATCCAGTACCTTCTGGGCGACCACAGAATGAGAACATGGATCAAGATGAAAGCACCTTGGTTCTCAAGGGAAATCGTCTCTCTCATTCCATTACACTGAAAACTGACTTTGTAGCTCCCTGGGCCGTAGGGCAGTCCTTTTATGAAGAGAGATATATCATTTATGCAGAGATTCTCTCTCTTTTCAAAGAATACAACGTTTATTGCCAGACAGCTCATTTGCTTTTACTTCTGGTGTTTTAAAAGCTGCCCAGTCTACCATATCAAAATCTATTGTGAAACTACTTTTTAAATATCCCTTGAAAGGACAAGATGTGTTGGGAAAATATGTAATATAACAAAAATAAGAAGAAATAAACCACAGGTACTGTACAACCTTTTATTTGCAACTCAACTCTGTTAGATCATTATTTACAAATAGAGTGTAATTTTTCCACATAATCCCTTTAGAATAATCCTTCTTTATAATCCCCTTGTATGATTAATAATCCCATGTATGCTTCATAATCTCCATGAAATCCCATTTATCTTGTTATACTTTAAAAGCCCACTTGTACATTATACTCCTTTCATATATTTGTAAACAATCCTTTTGTACTGTTTTTTTTTCCCTCCACTTTTTAAAATGTCAATATTCTATTGTGATTGGTGCTTGTTAGTGAGTTAACTATCAAACCCAGTGACATTGTGTGAAACCTATCGACAATGTGTCTGCACAATCATATTTAGAGTAGAACATTCCTCTCTGAAATGCACCTCCTCATATTTAATCCTCCAGAGACGTTTTTCTTTTCTTTCGGTCTAGGTTAGATCCATGTGTGGCATTTGAAAACGGTTCTACAAATAATGTTTTTATTTGATTGAATTTGCAGTGGAAGCCAGATCAATTTACAATACAGATAGGGCTTGTTCCATCTAGTGTTGTACAATCGTTTTTCATATCTGGCAGAGACAGGTCTTCGTGCAAACTATTCGCTGGAGAGAATGTACAGTACTGTACATGACTATCAAACGGCAAGGAACCATTTTCTTAGTTTTATTGGTCTAATATATCTTTTTCCTGGAGCTTAGAGTTGGAGAGCCGCAGTTTAGGATTGGCTGGATGGTTAAGCTGTGTTTCCCCAGGTGAGCTAAATAGGAAAGCCACAATGTTATCACTCCCCTCAGACTCTTATGAAGCCTGGCCAGTGCTGAAGCTTCATGGAACATAGTGCTGTCCCATCCCCGGTTGCGCATCAAACATTGTGAAAATCACTTTTTACCAGGTCTTATACAGTAGTTCATGTACATGATGTATTCAGCCTGATTGAAAAGTACCATACGTTTGTCTGAAACAATACCCTCGGCTATTCAGGATTCTCATAAACTGCGGCCTGGGCCCAATTCAGGAAGCCAAGGCCACTGTTTCTATACTGTAAGGACAGAGGACAGAATGTTGTTTTCCTTCTGGTTCCTAACATAGTTTCTCCGGTTGAATACACTGTTCATGAATTCAATCTGAAAACGACTCAGGAAATGCCCTATGACTGTCTTAAGGACTGCTTCAGCTCTGGTCTACAAAAGCACAACAAAAAAAAACAGCCTGGTGAAAGATTTTCCATTTTCTCTGAGCTATCGACAGGCATGTCCTATATTTCCTTGTAGGCGACCTCTCACCTCTCTTCCCCTCCAGCGAACTGGTCCTTTCTGTTTCTTTCCCCTCATCATCATCTGGTCACACTGCCCCGTTAGAAGGAGAAGAGGAAGAGTTGTTGTAGACCGCTTCCCTCTAAAGCTCGTGCAGCTTTGACCTCTCTAGTGTTCCGCACCATTGGTCTATTGATTTTAATTCCCCCCTCTCTTGTTTATTTTAAGTAGCACTTCATGATTCATGTAAACATTCGACTGCCAGATCCCACCGTGTTGGGCTTCTCATTAGGACTGGTGATGCATGTGTGTGTATGTGTTGGAAACCAGGCTTTAGTTCTCTTTAATTTTCTTCAATGGCCCAACTGACAAATTTGTTTGTTTTAACCAATCAAAGCACGTGTTCTCCTCATTCATTACTCCCATAAGTTGTGGACGATAATGGTTAGCTTGTGCAGTACTATCGATTGGCAATGTTTACACAAGCTCACAAACCAGGAATATTTATGTTCTTGAGCTTTTCTTGTCCTTAAATAATCAGATGTATAACCATTTTAATGTGTTAGATGAAAAGTGTGGGCAGAAGGGTGGGTCAGTTATTAGAACAGAAGATACCATGAATCAGAAGCTAAGATTATAATTCTGCAGTATTTCGGGAGGTCAAAGTCAAACAACAGTCTGTGTTTACTAGCCTTATCACCTAGTAACCTCATCCCATCTGCCACGCAAGGTAAAAACAAAATAATATTACAGCAGAGCAATAACATCTGAAATACTTAAATACAGTGGGACAATAACATCTCGATCACAGTAGCCATCTAATCAAAGTATTTTGAACAAAAAACCCTAACTAGATGGAATTGCATGACTTAACTGGAATTCTGAGCATTTTCCCTCACGGTTTGGTCGTCTCGATCAAAAATCTCTCTCTGAATTCTGATTGACATCACATACAAACACACTCCCAATGTTTTTAACATTTGGTAATTTTTCCATTCTGCTTCAGAACCAAAACTGGTGTTATCTTCACTTAAGACTAGACCAGTGAATGAGACTGCTCTGGAGCGTTTATATCTGTGCATGGAGACAGTTTGTATGTGAAATTGTTGGAGTGCTGAGAAGAATACCAATAGAGTCAGAGCTTTGGTTGGATATCTACTGAGCAGCAGCAAGCGGAGAATTACATTACCATGCCCTGTAATCACAGCGTTTACTGATTGTATTTACCTACTTTGAAGCGACGTATCAAGCCCATAGAAGCCCACACAATTAAACACAGTCATACACACACGCTCACAGTCATACACACGCACTCACACACACACACAGTCATACACACACACACACACACACACAGTCATACACGCACACAAACACTCGCACACTCACATAGGGTACATGCAATATCTGCTTTGTGAATATTATCAGCAAGCAGTTGAATTCAAACTTCAGAAGATGGGTATACCCATAATATTATGATTGCAATATTTTAGTGTTTCTACAGAGGACATGATCTCTGCAATATGATCCCGCATGCTTTACGTTTTAGAAAACCAAAATCATAGTTAACGTCTACGACTCACAAGAGTACATTTGTAGTCTTGAATGAAAGGTGGCACTCTGCAATGATGTTGGCTGTCATCATATGCAATTAGGTTAGATGTTGAAATATGCTATTGTGAGTGACAAGGACAATACTGTAACCAGGCAAGGCACTGAAGCGAGACTGCTTTCATTGAGGTTTCATTTACAGTAAACAGCTATTTGTGGTTATCACAGGTTATACATTTACAGTTAGTCATTTAGCAGACGCTCTTATCCAGAGCGACTTACAGTAAGTACAGGGACATTCCCTCCGAGGCAAGTAGGGTGAAGGACACAACGTCATTTGGCACGGCCGGGAATCGATCCAGCAACCTTCTGATTACTGACTCCCTTACCGCTCAGCCATCTGACTCCTCAGGTTATTTAAAGAAGCAACCGAACAGCCATGTTATTCTCTCATTCAAACTTCTTAGCGATAGACCACAGACCTTTCCCCCTATGTACATTCGAACATGTCTAACACTCTAGCAAGTTTACATTTAAATACACAGTCCAATAAAGGCGGTTTTAGCGATGTGCTGCATCGAAATGAACCGCTTTATTTTTCCCTCTCATGCGTGTATTATAAATGAAGGCCAGGAGACATCCGAAGCGCATATAAAGCAGACAATGTAGCCCATTATGCATGTCGAGAAGCATCATTTATTGATGGGGAAAAGGGAACAACCTGCTTATTTAAGCTTTTCTGGCTCATTTAAGATGAAAAGGTTAATCACACAAAATATCGTCTTCCTGCGAAATATTCGGGGGACGGGTGTGAGCGAGAGTGGTGTTGAGGTGGGGAGTGTTACTACAGAAGAACAATTACCAGTCTTTAAGTAACCCTCAGGACATGAAAACTCATTTCAGAGACCATCCACAGGACACGGACAAGGAAGGAGGAAATTGCTTGCCCGGAGACTCGTTGAGTCAGTGGTTTCTGTCGTTTTATTGGATGGCAAGGGTGGTAGGATGTGAATATTTTGAATTCCCTCATATAATCTTCTACAGTAGCCCATTTCTCCTGGCAGAGGTCTGGTCATGTTCATCGCCATGTTCTTGTGTCACACTATACTGAGTTTCCCTGGTGTCCAATTTGTTACAGTCTAATTGGGTGTACTGTATGTCTTATGATGTGGACTATGGTAATATGCTTAATTAATTTCTGTGGGGTTTCTTTATTTAAGTATAACATTTTTGTTCTATTAAGAAGTAGGCCTGGTGGAATTCACACAAACTGTGACGGTGTTTGACTTCTGTGGAGTTTAGAATTTCCTCAGCATTCGCTCATTAAAAGTTCTGCAAACTCCACAACAGCACTTAATGAAAACGTACTTAATGAATTGTGCCTTGAATCATATGAATCATACATTCCTTTCCATGTGTACAATAGCGGACAAAATGTATATCACTATGACTTGATTCTTGGCAATGCCAACCCTGTTTCATTAACAAACTCATTAATGTACAGACAAAGCACAGACTGCTACACTTCGCATTTGGCATTTTTATTTCATTTTTATTATTGTGAAGATAGATCTGTAACAAGCCTCCTGAAATAACTCATCCTGGCATCCATTCACTGGTTGGCGCTTCATCTACAGCGCAGATGAGCGAAGGCTGGGCCAGTGCAGCACTAACCCTCCTTGAGACTGGAGTCTTTCTTTGGAACCACGGAATGCACGGACATTTTTTGTGTCCACCGATTCATCTTTTTGCGCCGACTGCTACTTCTCTCATAGTGACCTGTCGTCCATCCATCTTGAAACATAAAACATGGTTGACTGAGCTGAGCCAGAACACCAAGGATAAAAATCAATAGTCTTTGTCACAGTTGTCATCCTTCTCGATGTAAAACCATAGTCCAGAGGGTCTTCTGATCCAGATAATGGAGTGATGATCCTCCTGTGTCTTAAAGGGTTCAAACTGGGTTTACGGAGGTGCAGACAAGCCAGCACAGTGGTGGATGTCTCTGTTTTGATGGCTGTGTCCATCGATATGTGTGTTTGTGTTTGGAGAGCCTTCTGCACAACTGTGGGTCATCAGAGTCGGATGCTGTCTTGCACTGTTGTCAACCACTGACTGGATAACGAACACACACACACACACACACACGTGCTTTACACACCACTGTGAACCACTGACTGGATAACGAACACACACACACACACACACACGTGCTTTACACACCACTGTGAACCACTGACTGGATAACGAACACACACACACACACTCACACGTGCTTTACACACCACTGTGAACCACTGACTGGATAAGGAACCCACACACTCACACAGACAGTGACTGATCACCTCTTCTCAGTCACGCTAGCCTGGTGTGATGAAAGGTCTGGAGGTGGGGGTGAGGGTGACAGGGTAGAAAGTAGGGTTGTACGGTTCATCAATACACGTCTCTGACCTTTTCCAAGACCACACTGACTAACTGATCTCCCTTCAGTCTCCTGACTAACACGCTTCTCTCTTGTAGAGTGTGATATACCCACATGTACTTCAAAGAAATGGTTAATAGATGCATGATTTTTCATACGTCAGTTACTCACTGATGTGTTCAAGTCTGTTTTAAATGGAAGAAACCTTGTTGTGCTTGATTGCAGTAAATGATTTTCATTCAGACAGAACACTACAGAGAGGGTGTTCCACGTGTCCAGGGAGAGGGCACAGTCACTGGAGAAGCTCTGCCCCTTGGCCCCTGGGGAGAAGCTTGGATTGAAGAGCCAGGTGGTGTGTAAGGAAACGTACCCCCATCTGTGATTGTCTTCTCTGACTGCAGCCCACAAAATAATCAAAGTGCCTGGTCACCCCCGGCAACCAAGTTAAACTGAGAACTCTTAAGTCTGTTTTCCTCTGTATATTTTTCACGGAACATTCATCTGCCCCAGATTCTATTCATCTTTTGGTCGTATTGTACGCGGTCTGTGTTGTGCGTCGGTTATTTTTCTCTCCAGGAAATACAGTGATCATGTTTGTGTGTAAAGAATTATAGTACTCGACATTTGGTGTGTTTTTGCAATTGTGCAAAAGCAAGACTTAAAGAGCAAGAGAGAGAGAGAGAGAGAGAGAGAAAGAGAGCAAGAAAAAGAAAGATAGCATGTATACATTCAGCAACAAATTTGACCTGTGCATTGTAAAGTTGACAACTTTCAGTGTGTGTGTACACCGGAATCTAAAATTTTTACATTTGGTATTTTTACATTTAGTCATTTAGCAGACACTCTTATCCAGAGCGACTTACAGTAAGTACAGGGACATTCCCCTCGAGGCAAGTAGCGTGAAGTGCCTTGCCCAAGGACACAACGTAATTTGGCATGGCGGGGGAATCGATCCAGCAACCTTCTGATTACTCCCTCACCGCTCAGCCATCTGACTCCCGTTTATATATATATATATATATATATATATATATATACATACGGGAGTCAGATGTTTGTTTGTTTTTGCTCGTGATGCCACAACACTGTGCATCAATTACTGGCTGAGGTAAGTGTTTGCATGTGAAATAGTCAGATTGCACAATCCTGTGGATCTGGCAATGTCAAGGCATTGGAGCAAGACCAGTCTGGGCCCAGAGCTGGTTAAGGATTCATTAACAGACACACGCACGCACATACATACATTTTTGTTTTCAACTCTAGAGGCAAATTTGACTAATGCTCTTGTTGACTTAAAGTACTGGGGGAAATCATACCTGGCTGTACCCTTTGTGATTGCAAAATGATTTGTCCTATTCAGAGAATGAAGCTGTAAACCAACCCAGAAAAGTCTGGTCTAATCTGATGCCTACATAAGACCCTCGTCATTTCTGCTTTTTTATCACCAGAGTGGTGATAAATCATTAACAGTATGTTTGCTAAAACGAGAGATTATATTGTTGATAAAATAGTGAAATCTCACATGCACAGTTTAAAATAGTTTAGGATTTCAACTCATCAGACGACATTTTTTATTCCATGGCAACCTTTCTAGCAGCATCTCTTAGTATTTACTATTGATTAGCTAAAAAGTCTAAATCATTCCGAAGAATGCTCTGTCTCCCTAATGTGATATTTGTGTCAATTACAGAAGCAGAAGGGTTCTCTGAACTGAATGTGAAAGGTCTGTTTCAGCAGACCACACCCTCCAAATAGCAGTACATCTGGACTGATTAAATCTCATTCCCATTTATCAGATGTCATGAGGATACTCACTCATTTACCTCAGATTTGAAGGATAATTAGCCAAATTGTGGGTGCTCATATCTGCAGGGATTTTATATGTGCTCTTTAAGGAAGGAAGTGGTGCATATTCCTACATATTTTTCATGGATTATGACAGATTGATGGGGGCAGTAATTAGCAGTGTAGAAGCAGCCAACAGCAGGACATGTAGAACGGAGTCAGTGTTGTGCCTTCTCTGAGTCAGTGTCACATGAAGGTTTATTCAAGTACAGATATGAGCCTAGCATTCAGATAAATCACACTGAAATTCAATGTTGGTTTCTGGGTCTGGGTAATTTTGGGTGGAATTTTGGGTCTGGGTCTGGGTAATTTTGGGTGGAATATTTGAAGCCCTGGGGTTGAGCATACTGGGGTGAAAGAAGCTAGCCTTTGAACCTAAGGTTTGTGAGGACAGGGCCAACTGTTGAGACAGCCTTCTCAAATGAAACGAGCATTAGACACGGATTATCAACTGTGAACGCTGCGTCAACCACGCTTCCAGATGTCCAAACCCCTCAGCTCCTAAATAACTCTCTTGTTACGGTAAATGTTTAAATGACCTCAGATATACCGACCCTCAATTGTATATGATGATTAACTTTGGTCTACAATCCATGCACTGGATAAGGGGCGCCGCCAGGAATTTTGGCCCCCATGAAAAAAAAATGGTCCTAACTTTTCCCCCCTATACGGCGCCCCTGCACTGGATACAGTTCATTGTAGATTTACTGTGTTCTTAGTGTGTAAACAGTCCGCCTGCCCGGCATATTGTTTCACGGTAACTAGGCTAGAATGTCCTTTGATGGACTTTCATGTCACAACGACCGTATTCCCAATTAGCGGGACAAATAGGTTGTCATTTGCATGACAGCAAATGCGTGAAACAACTGGTTTCATTATCAGACAATTAAGTGAGCTTTGCTGAAGGTCGGGTGATTGCTTTACGAAGTCGCCATATGCTGAAGTCGCATTTTCAATCTGAATAAAAGTGATTTGAACCACATGATAATGTTGCTGTCTACGTAGCCTATTTGATGAACAGCAAAACAACGAATACTAGGAAAGTTTATTTTCAAAAAATGTAAGTAGGGACTACAATCTTTGTTTTACACGTTTTCCTTTGACGAATTCGTTTAATAGGCGGATTTAATTAAAAAGGTAAAAAACTAGAAGTAGGTGAGCCTTCTATTCAGTTCCTGAACATTTTTTTCTGGCTTGGATAGGCTCTGCATAGATCGTCAGTGTGTTACAATGAACTGGGCCCCTTCCACAACCTCATCCAGTAATTACAATCGTAGGCCACAAGAACAGTTGGATGGATATTTTGAATGCATAATGTGTTGCCAAGTTCATATGGTCCAACCCTACTGCTGTAAACCACAGCAACAAAGGCTCTGGCACTCTTTGCGATACTGTATGCCTCCTGGGCAAGCGAGTGAGGCTTTGATATCCGTATAGGCATTGTAGAACATTGTTTGTTATGGTAACAACATACACGTTCATACAATCTAAATGCTACTGTGTTCACAGATAATACAACCCAATTTAAATAAACAAACATGGTTTTATTAATGCAGGTCTGTCAACACAATTGCGTCTGCACTTCCTACTTGGCGTCATGTCAGTCAGGCATTCATATCCTATCTGTGATTAACTGCTGGTAGGTAGCTATGTATGAAGGAGCCTATGGATCACTTTTGTTGACGCATAATCAGCACCATCTTGTTTGCTTGCCCTTAATGAGCGAAGCGGGTTCATACGTGACACTCGGGCAGCGCGCGTCATATCACCCATCGCTGTGTTCTCAGGCCATAGGCGCTCGATAGGCGGCGCTTTAAATTCGCACCATGCACGCGCACGCATCGTCGATTGCCTGTTCTGCGCTGCTGCCACCCACCACCGTCCCCTTCTCCCCCATGGGCTCTGTTTGTTGTTCTCCCCGTGGGGTATTTAACTTGTTGCTCCCTGCCTCATGTCATGCATGCTGCAGTGAAGGCAGACAGCGCTTCCCTGTACATCGACATCGAAATCAATCACTTGAGTGTCTTGACTGAACGCCCCACCCATATCCCTCATTTCAACATAGGGGCTAGCATCTCCAGCTGTTTATCGTAGCGAGTATGTGTATGTGTGTGCACATGCAGGGGTGTCAATCATGATGAAGGCCATGGTCAAAACAAATTCAGAAAATTCATCAAACATTCCTGTGTGTGTCTGAATTTGACATGTAAGGCTGTAACAACATTTGAAGTTGACTTCCCTTTCAATAAATATTTTACCCTGGTTCAGCACTGAAAAGCTGACACTTGAAAATAATACATGCCCCTGAAACATTTATCGACACCTATTGAAATGCAGAGTTTGTAGAGTTTGTGCTTCAATCCATAACATAATTATTGTTTAATGTTACCTCAAGCTCATTGCTTGAAGTGAAATACTTACTGCATACTGCATATTTTTCAGGTAAGTTGATATTTGATGCTTTATTTGTTTCCTCACAAATACATGTCTGAGAAATATTCTAATTTGACAAGACGTTTTAACCAACAACCTATGTAACATTAGCCCCTACAGCCTTCAGCTCACCTTTTAAAGAGAATCTTATTGGCAGGCGCGGATTAATGCACAGGCTTGCCTATAGGCTGCAGCCTTAGGGGCCCATCTGTGCAGGGGCCCCCGGATTGGCCGGATTGTTTTTTAATATTTTAAATGTACTTCAGCGGGAACAAAATAAAGACCCTAATTGGCCCATAAGAAACTTTTTTTTATAAGCAAGTGATTGGGTAGATGTGACTTGGGTCACATCTGTCCAATCAGCTGCTGCTGGTCAAATCATGTCAATCATATTCAATACTCACTGCTATTGCTAGATGGCATAGTGGCAGAATGAACAAAAGAAAGTATTTAAGTGGAACACAAAAACGCAAAAAACAAAGGTTAAAAAAACATGTTCAATTTCGGGCCAAGATATCCCGAAATTGAATGTATACTTCAAGGCTGGTGAATCTTCATCCAGTCGAAGACAAGATCCACAGCAGGAGTAATGCCAGCTAGCATCAGCCATCAGTAATATTTCAGCGAATTTGGGAGAGTTACTGGTATTGGTACTAGTGTGTGGTATTAGTACTTTTAAGGATCTGAATACTTCTTCCACCACTGATGTTGTGACTTTCCCTCAGTAAAACATGGTGTTCTGCACTGATACAGATGCTGTAGCCTACCTTTTGGTTAATAAAGCTAAAAGTGATTATCAGCTTGCAGTTGAACTGTGAATGCAGGGTATTCTGTTGCTTTGCTGTTCATAGTTACATTCCGTTCATAGTAATTGTTTAGAGGCTGTGGAGGCAAAGGGTTATATCTGGTATTCTTTCCACTTACATATCTTATATACGTATATTGAATATACGTTCTTTCCTAAAGCTAGCTAGCTTCCGTTTTGCAAAAATAACTCACTCTGGAGGAAGCGTCGGATATATTTAGAACTCACGCATTAGGGCTGATTCTAGCACTGTAGGAATGTAAAGAAAACACTGTAGAGTTGTCTGTCTCAATGTGTGTGCATGTCAGTTCACCTTATTTGCATGTGGACCATTTCTAGTAAAGCACAATATTTAAGGGGGGGGGGGGCTCACACACAGAACAGCTTAGGGGCCCCTGACCACCTTAATCCGCCCGTGTATATTGGTATAATTTCATAGCTCAGTAGTCGTTTCATGAGCAAAAGTCATTAATTAAAAAGTACTTCATTAAATTACATTACTTTCTTGTTTCCTAGCATTAGATGAATAATGGGACCAGCTTGACTATTAAGAGCTATAGGCTACTGTGTGATCGAGGAGAGCACTTGAGAAGAGAATGGACTTAATCACTGAGTATAGTCTTTCACTGTACAAAATCAAAAGTCGTTTTAGTCCACTAACATGTTTCACCCCGAGCAATAACGAAATGACTATCATACTGAGATGGAAACTGAAAAAACTGCTTCATGACTCGGGTTTGTGCGACATTGAATCACCCTTTTTAGTCTAGACTGAAAGCTAATGCAACATCGCTAGCTTCAGAGCTCATTGAGTGAAGTTTGACAACCTTTGAGATGTGTTAAATATGACGAAGAGGTACGCAGCATATTTTAAATTTCCTCAAACTTTGAAGATGTCAGGGGGATTGGGGTCCAAGAGCTCAAAGGTATGACTAGAACACACAAACCAAAGCGATCACACGGATAATCAAGATCCCTATGGTGCAGACCTACTAGTGGCTGTTCACAGCAAGGCAAGACACAGCATGCAACATTTCAAGTATCTAAATCTACCGTCATCATAACACTACATATGCGTAGTTTGAGTCTATTATGTAATATATCTACCTGCCCTACCACTTATTCCCAAAAATTCACCAGCTAATGCAACTTATTTAGTTCACTGCAATAAAGCAGTGTCCAAAATACAAGTCTCTCGGTCTATTGAAATTACATTCAAATAGAATGCACACAGTTTGGGTGCATGGGTGCCAGATATCTTGCGAGACTGTAATATCTCGTCTTTGACATGCTGTTTAAAATTCATAGAGGAGCTAGTATTCAACCAAAGCCAAGAAATGTTTGAAATGTTTTGTCAGTTGTTGAGGCAAGGGTGTGAACGATTAAAAAAGGGATTATAATAAGGAGTCAGATGGCTGGTAATCAGATGGTCGCTGGTTCGATTCCCGGCTGTGAAAAAATGACGTTGTGTCCTTGGGTCAAGGCACTTCACCCTTCTTGCCTCGGGGGGAATGTCCCTGTACTTACTGTAAGTCGCTCTTAAGCGTGTGCTAAATGACTAAATGTAAAATAGTCATCCATTTTGCTGACGTGAAAATATGCTAAACCACTGGTTGAAATGCATGGAGACTGTACATGATTTGTACTTGTAGGATCTGGAACTTTGTAGGCTACTGACAGTATATTGAAATGCCAAATGCAATCAGACCTATTTTAGTATCCATCTCTAAACACACTGATGTTGTTTTTTACTCTGCATGTGCTGTGGGTAGGAACCCATGCTTCCGTTTTTCCCAATATTTCCCACTAGCTATGAAATGGTCTGCAATGCTTTCCTTCTTAAAAAAAATCTTTGGGTTTCACAGTGTATGAGTTGTTTATTAAAACAACTCATACACTCCAATATGCTTGTAGGGAGATGTGAGACCCTCTGGGGGTCAATCTGACAAGTGAGGACGGTGTGAGAAGAAACCACGCTGATCATCAGTGGTCATATCTACTTGTGTCCAGCAGGGGTGGTATGTGAACAGTGATTTGTCAGAAATGCGGGGCACGGATTTGTGTTCAGAGTGGAAGAGAAAATCATGGGTACAAAACAAAAATGTGATTAGGATTAACGTAAATCATGTAAAATGTGTTTCTTTTTGTTGTGTGTGTGTGTGTGTGGGGGGGGTGCAATATGTTGTAATGCTGACAGCGTCGCTGGGCCCACCGATGTATGCATTTATGTCTTACTTCTTACTCAACCCCGTCAAAACCCTAGGCGTCTGTCTCGTTCTTTCGCCCCGCAGTCGTGTCCAAAAAATGTGTGTCACAGAACTGTCGATTTCAGATACGATATCCGTAGTTTATGGCAGGTCACACTACACTTTAAGTAGGCTTTAAACTAACACGCACGTCTTTCTGCGTGTTTTATCATCGCGCTACAGGTGAGTGATTCCACATGTTGCTAAGCGGTCGGGTGAAGTCTTCTCAAGATGAGCTGTTCATCCCAGTGGTGCTGAAAGCTTGCGACCTGGTAGGCTTAATCAAACAATTAAGACATATTTCCGTTCATTCACAGTCACAAGAAATATCCTTTAATTGTAAGATTATACCTATCATAATACTGAGTTGAACTTGTAGATTTTCCATTCTTCATCTATTGGCTACTCTTACAGCAGTTTAAAGGAAACCTAGGTGAGCATCAAGCCGCCTCGTTGATCAACTCGGGCAACAACAAAAAAATACGTGCCGATTAAGCTACAGCTGGGATCGATTCTGTATGAAACCAAATTGTCAAGTATCTCTAACTAACACATCGGCATAGAATACAAATTGTGACAATTAGTCTACCTTAACAGCTTGTGCCGCCGACGGTGGTTATTCATTCGTTGTTCTGCATTTTTAAATCAATCAATCTGTCAAGCACACACAGACATAGGCTTATCAATCCATCAATAATACTTTGTTTGCTTCATGTTTGCAGTTTCTCTCGAGCTTCAGTTGTGAAATACAAGTCTTCCGAAATCAATTAAGATTTCAACAGTTTGGTCTGTCATCCATCACCCGGCAACACGCTTAAGGATGTCCGTTATTTGGCAACATCTGTAGTCTGCATAGCTGCCATAGCTATAATTGCATCGGCGTTGCAAAATATTCCCATTGTCATATTCTCATTTTCAGCTTGTGGGAAAGAGAGGCTAAATGTATCAAATAATTACTTTCGACTTTTCAAAGTAACATCATGGGCTTCAGGATACTTTGTCCGTTGACATTTTGCTTTGAGAACCTGCAGAATAGAGCGGCTGCTGTCGATTATATTCGGATATATTTCCGACGTTTGTAGTTTGTTTCGTAGCTCAAACCGAAGCCAATCTCTTGTTGCCGACCAGCCTCCAGGTGAACTCCGCTGTCCCGCATCTTTCTCCGGCTAGAACTAATTCCATTTCTACCCGGCTTCTTAGGACAGCACCAAGACGTAAAGTCTGCAGTCACGTGGTCGGATGAACAAACTAGAGAGCAATTCAGTTTGTGCTGGCCAATGTATGTGTATGTGAGTGTGTGTCTCTGCCTGGTTAGGGGGGGGGGGGTACCTCCTCCGCGTTTTTGCAGCTTGCCATGCTTTAGACACTGAGCGCTGGAGAGAGCGATAGTGAGACGGAACGCCCTGGCTTACTGCCGATCATTTTATTGGAACCTCCGGTTTCACTACCTTTCTCTCTCTCATACCCCCACTTATCTTCACAATCGCCTTTTTTTCCTCGAACACCAAGTACAAGTTTGACTTTGCGTTTTTGAAAAGCTGTTGTTTCTGATTTGCGGCATTGTGATCATCTATTTTGTGGTGCCCGTCTGGATTGTAGGATAGTCGAGAAAGCTTGGATGAGCTGCTTCACCGACACCCGGAGATGGAGTTGCTGTTGATATGCCTTTCCCTGTGGATATTGCAATGCAATTCTGCCAGAGCGGACTCCATCATTCACATTGGTAAGGATCCCGGAGGAACTATGTGGTTATAGTGTGGTTGTAGAAGCAGAGCTCTTTCACTTGCAAATATGTTTTGAATGCAATATCCGCCTAAAACGTCAGGGTATGGACTGGAAAAATGTTTGAAGTGTGGCTGGTCGATTTGGGGCTATATGCGGCAAATGGAAAATTTGAATCTGGTCAATTAGGCAACATGTCTTTCTTGTAAAGTTTAAAGTTTAGGTGCGCAATATAGGTGCGTTTCTTTGATTATATATCCTCATTTTACCTTTTGGCATTATAACTTGTTTGACATTTTCTTTAACATTGCGTTAGGCGGGCAGGCAACACACTGACCAACATTGCTTCTGAATCATCGATAAGTCCCAAACTGATCCAATATCACAGTTTGAATTAGCTACAATCTCCGCCGTATATATTACATCATATTTTAAAGAATCTATCTCCCATATCTGAAGCCAAGCCCCCCGCCTTAACCCGTCACAAGTCTGAACTTTCAATCCAACGTGACCGCAATATCAATACAAATTGTCATGTCAATGGGTTTTCATTGTACGAGATTCAAACGCATTTTCATTTTCTAAGTAATAGAATAATAGTTTGCTAATAGTCAGCTACACCTTCAATTGGATTTTACAAGTTTGTCAAAAAACAAGAAATTATATTGCGGAAAGGTACGGACAAAAACGGGCCAGAAATATGATTTGACTTTGGGCTATTCGATGGTCTAGAAAACTGGCGACGCCTATACAAAAAACACACCATCGAAACATATTTTTAAATAGTTTGGTTTGGTGTAAAATATTCTCGACAAGAGACATCGCAGTGTTTTTTATTCAACTCTCTCTCTCTCTCTCTCTCTCTCTCTCTCTCTCTCTCTCTCTCTCTCTCTCTCTCTCTCTCTCTCTCTCTCTCTCACATGCACGCGCGCGCGCACACACACAGATATCTCCATCAAAGACGAGAGAGGGACAGAGATTGAGAAATCGATCAGTTGCACAGGCATTCAATCCAATACATTATGTTATTAGGGTCATTATAGCTTCATGTATTAAATAGACTATGACTTGGAATATGTTGTCTTTAATTCACGTAACATATTAGTGTGTCACGCATATCTAATTAGATGATCTAGTCTCACTTGGTTGCAATAAGAGCAGCAAGATCACACATTATGGCAATTATCTGGGAAATTGCGTTAGGCCTCGGTAAACCCGGTATTCACGTCACCAGTTATGATTACCTGGATAATAGCGCCTCAGATAGTTTGAGGTTATTTTCTGTCGTAATTCCCAACACTTCGAGAGACGATGTGCAGCCATCAGGGAGGATTCACGTTGAGATGCATCTGTCTGAATACTTAATAGTGCTGAGTTAAACCGTTTTCACAGTTGCTGTAAGTCTGGCTCTGACATAGAGTAGGACACGTAATTCACTGAATGATAACTGGGCAAGGATAGCCCTCTCCAATGTGCTGAAATAAAGGTCATTGGAACTCACTCAAAGGAAATAACAGATAAACTCTCTGTCATTCATATGGCTGAACTACAGATGGCCAGTCCCATTCACAATATGTATAGGCGTACTCAGATTCTTTTTGCCTTTAACCTTTAAATTGCCCAGGGAGTCTTTACATGCAAAATACACAGTATGTTACCCTTATACCAACCTCACAACACTGACAAATGGCGTGGGCTGTAAACTGACTGTTCTATTGGTAGTTTAGTGGCTGAAGCTCCCTACTGTTTAACAAGAGAGTGTATCTAATAACTAAAGTCAAACTTAAACCCAAAGACAATGGCTTTTTCTCCAACAGGTGCCATATTTGAGGAAAACGCAGTGAGGGATGACGAGATTTTTCAACTTGCCATCTCAGACCTAAGCCTCAACGACGACATCCTGCAGAGCGAGAAAATTACCCACTCTGTAAAACTTATTGAGGCCAACAACCCCTTTCAGGCGGTGCAGGAAGGTAAGTGTTGTCCCTTGGAAAATGATTGACTCACGGGTTTCTTTTATTGTGGACCAGTTCCCGCCATGTCACATTTAATTTGTCATGTTTTTCTGTCAAATTATCGGCAATTTGGCCACACTGGTAGCCTACTATTAGAATAAATGACCAGAACCAGTCCATTAAACAAATAACATGCCTTCACATTTAACAGTTGCGAGTTATCATTCGTTATTTGGTTGAGAAAGTCTGAATTGATCTGCAGTAGCCATGGTCACCTATATGTGAAAATGGCAAAACCATTGGGGTGGACTAAATGATCCTCCAAACCTGTTTGATATCTGGTTCTGTGTGTGTTCATGCGAACACTGTGCTGTGTTGTCATTACGTGTTGCCCCTGCCCCTCTCAGTTATTCATGAGTTCCAGATATATGAAGACTACTTTACATGCTGATTGAAAAGGTCAGATTCTACCAAGTCAATGTGTTGATTCACATCAAGAATGGGGCATGAAAAGTGGGACGTACAGAGACCACCTGCAGAATCTCCTCACCTACGAAAGCTGATGGGAAAACGGTGTCATGATTGTGAATTCGCGAGCAATGACAGCCATACCAATGGAAGACACACACCAGATAAAGCACTTGCTTGGGTGTATTTAGTCTGCAGCTACAGCTGAATTTCTATCCAGCTTCTGCATGATGGCCTCTGAGTAAATGTTTGAGAGGGAACACAGTTACGTGCTTCATCCGTTCTTCCAAGGTCGTTCAGTGCCATTGAGCTGTGTTTTTGTACAGTGCTGATTGCTGTGGCTGGCGGTTTGAGAAACGTCTGTTGAACTAAACCCTGAATGAGTTTCCAGATGCCAGGGCCATCTACGGTCCTCTGCTTTGTCAACCTGGCCTGTTCCCTCCTTCCCAGCTTCTTTGAAGAGGTCCTCGTATTCAAAACGCTTCTTATAAACTAAGGCGTGTAGAAACATTCTTTTGACGGTTCCTGACATTTTAATTTGACCTTTTCCTGGTGCCTAGAAAAACACTCATCTCTCTCCGCATATTTAAAAAAAAAAAAAAAATCATATACTTATGGTTTCATTAACCACAGTATTCAGTAAGAATGCAGCCTTAATACTTACAATAACCTAATAGACGTTCAGAAACCAATATCTCGTCTTTCTGTGGAAAATGTCACAACTTCATTTCTACTGCTGGTGACCACCCCAGTTGGATCAGATGTGTTTTATAAATATTTCAAAATGTGAATACTACTGGTTTGTTTAAAATGCACATCAGTAGACTAACAGTATTCAAATGCCAACAATTAATTTGAAACGCCTGATGCAGATGCTACCGTAGATCAGGGGCGTAGCCAGAATAATATTTTTGGGTAGAAAAATATAGACAAGCATCTTTTCAGTTTTTTTCTCTTATTTACTTTGCGATGTGCATATTTTAGTTTTTGGGTAGGCCTTAGAACAAATTGGGTAGGCCTGGGCCTAACTGTGGCTACGCCCCTGCCGCAGATTCAATAACTTACTTCTACAAATACCCAAGGGAGTTCTGTCACAGAAATCGTACCACCTGTATGAAATTGTTTACAATGTTCAGTCGTCACCATCATTACTCACTGTCAATTTAGTCACCCCCAATTACTCATCTTTAGTTTTGAATTTCAAAAGAGTTTTGGCATTGCAGTGAAGATTGACAATTTGTTGAATTTGAGATGTTATGAAACGAAACCTGATTCTGTCTGTGAAACCTTTCGGTTGGTTCTGGGGGATAACTTGCTAGCTGGGAGACTAAATGAAGGAGATGACAGCAGATGTTCAATTCTGGCAGCCAACCAGACAGATCAGAGCATAGGAGTTCATATAAACATGCAACAACAACAGGACAGTCTTCTGGGTACCAAGGCTGATTAACAACAACTTCCAATCTACTGAGCTGATTCATCTATTTTGCTGTTACTGCTCGACTTGCTATATAACGTTTTATAGTTGTCCCAGTCTTTATTGGTGATATACAGTACACACAGACGTTCAACACACAGAAAAACAAAGTTGATATGTACCAGTGGATTACGTTTTGGGATTAGGGTTAGGGGAAGTTTATAGTGAATAGTTTCTAGTGGATCAGTATCAGTCAAGCCTCTTTAAACCTGGTCAAAACTTGACCGACATCAGCTCTCCTCTTACCTTGCTTGACATTCGTTTTGACATTCTATAGAAGGGCTGGTTTGAGGGTGGCAGGGCTCGGGGGTGGCAGAGCGATCGATGAGACCCCAGGATCGATGAGCCTCCCTGGGCCAGGGTAGTGTGTGAGATGGGGGTGGGTGGGGTGATGGAGGTGCAGCGGGTGGGTGAGTGACAGTAGGGTCTCCTTGACCTTTGCTGTGCTCTTTTCCTCACATTCACCCCACTGTGAGTGGCAGCTAGACCCCTGCCAACACATACCAGGGAGGAGGGAGCAGAGAGATGGGGGGCTGGGGGGACGAGGGACGGAAAACAATGAGAAGACGAGAATAGCCCGACGGAAACCAAGGAAGAGTGCTGAGAGGAGGAGTTTAGGTAATGAGGATTAGAAAGGCCTGGAAAGTGGAGAAGGAGAAGGAGGAGGGGGAGGAGGAGGAGAAGGAGGAGGGGGAAGGGGGAGGAGGGGGGAGGAGGAGGAGGGGGGGGGGAGGAGGAGGAGGAGGAGGAGGAGGAGGGGGAGGGGGGAGAAGGAGGAGGAGGAGGAGGAGGAGGAGGAGGAGGAGGAGGAGGGGGGGGGGAGGAGGGGGAGGGGGGGAGGGGGGAGGAGGAGGAGGAGAAGGAGGAGGAGGATGAGAGGAGGAGGATGAGAGGGAGGAGGAGGAGGGGAGGGGGAGGAGGAGGGGGAAGAGGGGGAGGGGGAAGGAAGATGGGTACATCCTGTACCATCGCAGAGCAGAACAAACATTGGTCAGGTGTGGATGATCAGTAAAGAGGAGGGAGGAAGTGGGCTCACACCCTGAGAGGACAGACCTAACATCAGGTCTGTTTTGGATCCTTCCTCTGAAAAATTGAAGTAACATGAAGTAATCTGTTGAGTGCTTCGTCTGTAGCCCCCCTTTGCACACACACTCACACCCCAGCCAACCTCTACTGCCCCTCCATTTTCATTCAACCCCCTCCCAAGCTAATGTCAAGGACAAACTAATAACAACCCCCCCTCCTCTCTTACCACCCCCCCCTCTCTTACCACCCCTCCTCTCTTACTACCCTTCCTCTCTTACCACCCCTCCCCTCTTACCACATCCCCCTCTTACTACCCCCTCTCCTTCTCCCCCCTCCTCTCCCTCTCCCCCCTCCTCTCCTACTTCCCCCTCCTGTGCCACTATGACTTCTATAGTCAAAAAGCACCAGGTTCCATTTAAATATTAAATCACAGGTGAAACGTCACTTTGTGGATAATGTTCATGGCAAAGATTCAAATCTCTTTCACAGTCTAACCCAACACTTTCCCACCTGAGCCCCCACTCGAGACAACTCATTACAGCGCGCCCTCTCCACAAGAAGGAACACGGTTCTCTCACCAGTACGGTCCTGCTGCTTAAATAACCCCTGAGTAAATCTCCATAATGGATTTGTTTGTGTTTTCGTGTCTATTTACCGGGCGTGTAGAGCGGAGAACAGTCGGCCATTTTTCTCCAACCTGTTAATTACCCGATGGTTGTTTTGAATCCGTCATAAGCTCCCAGACCCTGCTGAGCTCCAATCAGCTGAATGAGGCTGCAGCAGAGGTATACCTTTCACCGTTTAATCCTCGTCAAACGCCAACCCCGGTAATTATCCGGCATGGCGGTCCAGGGACGTTGTCCCAGCCGGGTTATTGTCCGCCGATAGTGTGGCGTCTTTAGCCTGAGCTACGAGTAGGAACAATCGGGAGATTGCTAGCCAAGAGTCTGTATGGGTTTTCCGCGATAAAACTAGAGCAGTTCTCAGACTCTCATGCAAAGGTGCGTTGCGCCCTGAAAGTGTGTTTTGGATCCGTCAATACGCTGAGCTGGCAGTTCGTGACTTAATCCGTATGCACTGTGTGTATGTCTCCACAAGATTATTGAGCTGTTTTTAACTTTGCATCCAACTTGCCCACATGTCAGTGCTGGAAATATATTCACTGACTCTGTTTTCCCCCATATACAGCAGCTAGACTTTATAAATCCATGTTGTGCATCCGTCCACACTGTTGTTGGTTTCAAATAAAGAGGGAATTAGACATCTGACTCGTCAACCTCTTGTTCCCTGATGTATGAGAAGCAGTATGCAGATAACATGCTGTCCATTATTCCTTCTGGATAAGAGAGAGTCATGGCTGGAGCATGTCAGAGCTAGGGAGAGAGGCGATATGATCCCTAGGGTCGGGTGTGCGTGTGCCTGCATGTGTTGCATGTGTGTGTCTCTGTGCGGGTCTCTGTCCGCTCCTAAATGTCTGCTCTGTCCTCCTCCGCCTGTGTGCTCGCCAGGGGAAGGGGTTTGCCGAACCCTCCGAGTCAGGCCGCGGCCTCTCTTCGTCACTTTGCTCTGGGAGAGTTTCTGTCACCCAGGTCAGTGACCCCAGGTCAGTGACCCCAGGTCAGTGACCCCAGGTCAGTGACCTCAGGTCAGTGCCTACTCTGGGACGAGCCTCCTTTCAGGTTCTCAGACAATTCTGAAATATCTCTACGTCTAGCATTAAGTTATTTCCTTCTTGGAAATCCCCATAGAGGCCGTTACCACGGTGAATGTGATTGGACTCTGTAGTGCGTGCCTCGGTTCTTAAGTTGATTAGCTTCATCTTCCGCCAATGAGCCATAGCTCTGATCTGTATTCAAAGACCCCATCAGCATCTTTTTAAATGTCACCGCAAGCTGGGATTGTGGTAAGCCTTTAATATGGTTATCTGAAAACAAGCTGGTCTATTTGAAGGGTGGCACTAAGTTAGGGTGGATGGTAGCGTTGTGCCAGCTTCTTTTTCCCCCTTCGTTCCCTTGATATCAGCACAGCTTTAATTGCCAGTTTTTTAAGAAATGAAGAAGTAAATATGTTTGGTTTCTGATGTAAACAGATGCGCTGTAATGCTCTAATGAGGGTGTCTATTCACACCAGCCTCTTCTGTTTCAATTCATCACTCTGACTCCCTAACTGACTAAGAATTCCCAGGGACAAGGCTTTGAAAGCGATCGTGGCTCTTTTCATGTGGCAGTATAAAAGGTTTGTCAAGATTTTCGGGTACTTCCCTTCCCTTCCCACTTACCTTTTATAGGATATTGAAACTGTTCTTGAGTTGATCTCTTTCCAGCCTCTCAGTCAATGCATAACTAACAATAGTCATGTGGGCAACTAGGCTAGGGCAGAGCTTATAATTACCAGAGGAACCCTAAAGATGCTTAAACCGTTGCGTGTCTGCCTTTGGAACGTTGCATATGCTGTAAGGAGGCACCTACGCAGAGTGGTGAAGTGTCAGGGAAGGGAACGCAGTCGTAAGTGTCGGGTAACACAAAGCTATCGCGATTACACGTCTCCAAGGACAGCTCCAGTTTTCCCCCCAGTACGCTCTGGTCATCTTGCTGAGACAGTTTGACAGAGGGCTGTGTGGGTAAGATCAGTGTGACAAATGCTGTTGCTGTGCCGTGACCCCAACCAGACCTCCAACCACCACGGATTGGATATCAATACCACTCCACCTGCCGGAGTGATGTAGCTGCAAAGAGGGGATGGAGGGGCTGATTGGATGTGGCTCAGATGGTCTGTCCAATAGGACAGACGGCGATTGGCGGTCTCAGCATCCACTGTTACAACATGGAAGACAGCCAGTTTCTGGCGTCGTTTTTTTCCACGACTTGATATGGTTCGACTGCCCACAATGTGCTCGAGACTGTGGGGGTTGGAGGAGAGTGGAGGAGGATGGTGAGGGGTGTTGGAAGGCGGAGGGGGTGGTAGGTGGGTAGGAACCCTCCGCACACCCCCACCCTCCTCAAGCTGAAGAGCTTTGAGGGCAGTGTGTATAATTGACTACCCACCACCTGCACACCATTGGCGGAAAACGACTCCATTCCAGAGCGGAAGACAAGGAGCGCAAAATAAGCCCTGGAGTAAATCCTATTAGAGTATAAACAGGAGGCAGCCTAAGGAACACTGCCTGGCTACATCCCACCTCTCTCCCCTTCATCTCATGGAGAGAAAGAGGGAGAGAAGGAGAGAAGGAGAGAGGGAGAGAGGGAGAGGGAGAGGGAGAGGGGGAGAGGGGAAGGGAGGGGGAGGGGGAGGGAGAGAGGGGGAGAGGGGGAGGGGGAGAGGGAGAGGGGGGAGGGAGAGGGAGAGGAACATCAACAGGAGCACGACAAAAACAGACAAAGTCTTTTGAAACAGTAACTGTTGGCTCGGTTCACAGCCACTGTTCCACATTCACTGCAAGGCAAACGACACACTGTGTCGTCGTAGCATTGTCTGTAGTATGTCCCAGTAACACAGAGCAGCTCAGCATCCCTGAGTGGGACCATCTGCTCCTTAGTGGCTCTCTCTCTCCTCCACACAGCACAACCACCTCTCCTGCATCGACAGCACAGATAGCTCCTGCTCGCTGACAGGTGCCGTGTTACCTGCGGACACCAGGCGATGAACAGATTCTAGAAGTGTGATTCCCCCAAAATGGAAATCCAGCCCGACTCACTCCTGTTGTGACACCTGTTGTACTGATAACGTCCAGGGGAGGGATATTGCATTTGAACACTTTCGGACAGAGCCTTCCAGCTGGATCGTTTGTCAGCGATGGAAAACAATAATGTTTTAATGCGTTGCTTCATCTCTCGTGCATCAAGTCAGTATTGGAGAAGAGATTGAGCCTATTATCTATTCCTGTTTAACCATCTGCTCAGGACAGCGTGGGCCTGGTCCTGGAGATTGTTGATGAATTACTGATGCATTGCTTTTGACACAGCTATTGATTACGCACAACATCGCCTAACCAAACAGGAATGCCCTCTGCATCCTTGCGACAATATATGTTTGTACGTTGCAGTTTTAAACGGGTTGACAACGTCAATCAGGTGGCTGCATGGTAGCGAGCAGCTGAATCTCAACGCGGGTCGGGTGTGTTTTTTCGGGAAGCAGGAATGTCCAGGGACGATATGAGGCAGTCAATCGGAATAGAGGTAAAGCAACACGTCTCTGAGCAGCACGTAAAGAGCTTGCATCAATTATGAACCTGCCTTGGGATAGGCCTATACAGACTGGACGGGGAGATGGGCGTGGAATGTACATCCTCTGGCCCTCTTTAAGCTCTAGTCAGTGTGAATGATTCATTATTCCTCTATGCTCTGGCACAGTTGAGTAGACTACTCATAGTCCATTATCCAGTCACCGGCGGCTGTGGCCTCATTTACACCAACTCAGATATAGAATCAGTTTCTATATCGCTGGGCAACTTACTTGCCATCGCCGGTTTACCCCACTTTGCTTCCGCCGACAGGAATCAAAGTGCTGCCTTGGAGTTTGAGATGTGCGTATAACCATGCATGATAAATTGTTTGTTTCGTGGTTTGGCCAATGTTGTATGTCCTAATGCATGTTGTGTGTCCTGTTTTATGTGTTCTGCTAACTGTAATGTGTACAGAGAGCAAAGATATCTGACCCGTAAGAACTACACATTGTGTGTGTGTGTGTGTGTGTGTGTGGACAGTATAATGGGTGTGGACGATATGCATGCGCTTGGATACATGAGCTGAGAGTGACAATCTGGATGGCTTTGCTAGGAGCAGTGTAGTAAGCCAAGTCAGGTGGCTGAACGGTGAGGGAATCGGGCTTGGAATCTGAAGGTTGCCAGATCGATTCCCGGCCGAGCAAAAATGACGTTGTGTCCTTGGGCAAGGCACTTCACCCTACTTCCCTGTACTTACTGTAAGTTGCTCTGGATAAGAGCGTCTGCTAAATGACTAAATGTAAGTCCTCGGTCATCATTCAGACCGCCCCCTTGCATACACCAAAAGACGACCTTTAGATACACAATACCCCAAATGCTTCATACATAATAAAGCCACTTTACTAAATAAACATGTAGAACACAGCATTATTTATGTTCGCATGTATTATAAATACATGCAGGCTGAATTATTTAATGTTCTGCTCCCCTGTGTGATTATTGACAGGGATGGAAACAATGGGCATGCTGTTATTAATTAGGCTCATGGATATTTCAGATGGATCTCAGTGTCCACAACATAAAAGCACAGACTGGTCTGATCCACCTGTGCTATACTGAATTAGCAGGAGGGAGAAGAACGCTAAACTCTCCCTGGCTACAGCCTTGAACACTAGACAACTTCATAATTATAAGCCTTAGGGTCGTCGAATCACATCACACTTCACCAGATTTTAATTTGGCAGGCCACATTCGACTGTGCATTAAATTGGTGAGCGATCTACTTTACTAACACATGCACAAGCCTTTAAGCAAGAAGAGAGAAGAAGAAGAAGAGTTAAGTTCCGGATCTGATTTGTTTTGAAACAGTGGCGTATTGAAATCCTCCCGGTCGCTTAAAGCCATACGTTTTGAACAACAGAAGGAGTAGGAGGGGATGAGCGCTAGTTAGCTGGAGGGGAGAGAGAGAGGCGGATCCATCTCTAATCGTGTCCGTCCTCCTCACAGCGGGGCGGATGTCTGTCCTGCCTGTTTACACCAATGCCAGCTTTCTCTCAGCCAACACACAGAAGGGACACATACAGGATAGAGATTCTACCCTGAATAGCTTTCTTACCATGTTCTTCCAAATACAGTAGGGACACTATCAGCACGGAAATTTATGGCAGATTGACGAAGGCAACTTTATTTTCCGTTCTTGTAATTTCTTTATGAAATTAGCGATATCTAGCGATCATTATATATCAGTGACAACTTCCCTTTCTGACTCGGTGGTCATGTGACCTGATATTCGCGCTAGTAGGGAAAACTGCCTCTCGCTTGTAGAGTCATCCACTAATGATCATCATTTGATGCCCCTCTCGTGGTTTATTGCGTTTAAATCTATCAGTACCATCACAAAACTAGCTCAACATTGCTAATATGGAAAGACCAAAGCTGATGAAGAATTAGCTAACTGGTAGCTAGCTGAAGCTGGCTACCACCAGCTAGTCCAGGGGTAGGCAACCCTGGTCCTAGAGAGCCGCTGTCCTGCATGTTTTAGATGTTTCCCTGCTCCAGCACACCTGATTCAAATGAACGGGTCGTTATCAAGCTCTGTGGAAGCCGGGTAATGACCATTCATTTGAATCAGGTGTGCTGGAGCAGGGAAACATCTAAAACATGAAGGACAGCGGCTCTCTAGGACCAGGGTTGCCTACCCCTGAGCTAGTCCATACATCCGATCCTGTGCTTTTGGAGAACTGGATATGAGATAAAGAAGAGCACATCCGCTTTCAGGAGCAAGACGCACATTTAGGGTTAGGGTGTGGAAAAAAGAAAGAAAAAATTATATGAAATCAATTATGCTCTGAATTTATTAAGCAACTGGCATCATTCTTTTACCAAACACAACCCAAAGAAGTGGGTCTAATGAAGATCATGTCTGCAGCCTCGGGGACTAGCTCTGGATGTTCCTGCTGCAGAGTTGAAGGGATCTTCATGGACTGTGTGTGTTGGCTAGCCGTCCATGACTGTTAACGTTCTCCCATAGAGAGCGATGCAGATTTCTTTCTCTGCTCCCCTTAACGTTTCTGTCTGAGGGTCTTGGGGATGTTTTCTTTATCGTGGTCAGTCTCCCAGACCAAAGTCTGTTGGCCCCGAAGCTACTGCGTTTTTCGCTAATAGAGAGAGATCTGCTGTCTTTCTGTCGTGGTCATTGTTAGGGTCAGCTTGCCAATATGTGATTATCTCTAAAGACCTCCAGCTACCCAGCTATTCTAAAGCCACCCTGTAATAGCTTAAACAGTTTCAATACACTGTTAAAGTAATATGGTCATTGTTTCCTTCAAAACCAACCCAACTCCCTAAAACACCAAAAATAGCGATAGCATAAAAAATAAAAAAAATTATACGGTAGCAAACCTATCAAGATAAAACCCGTTCGCGATCAAGGAATTTCCTGAAGGAATGACCCATCCAGGAGTGCATTGTGACTGAGGCCGATGACAGCTTTAGTGTGGAGCATGATCCAAGTCAGATATCAGTGAGTGGGACCTCAATCCTCTCCTGTCTGCCTGTGCAGCCTAGCAGCTTAGCCAGCGTGCTTTGTGAGTCCTCTCAGTCATCCCCTCTGAAGAGGTGGAAGCCATCAGGATTTTCCCTAGCAGACTGTGTTAATCTCTGATTCTGACTCAGGAGATCCAAACGGCAGTAATGCAGAGAATAGACCTGGAGGGATATTATCAATAATCTCGGGTTGTCACATAATGCATGCCCTTGTATGTTACCATACTTATGCCCGATTACATTAATCCAAACACAGACCCTTTTGATTTTTTTCAGATTTTATTTTTTTTGTTGCGTTGTTGACGAAAACATTTCTAACTTTAAAACTTGGCTAGGAAAATACCCCTCCCACCTGTCTAAGGTAAAGATCAATGGAGGTTTGAAAGAAAAGGGTAAACCATTAAACTGCAGCCCGTAACAGTGATTGTGTGCTTCAGCAGGCAGATGCCAGGCCGATGCCAGGCAGAGTGAAGGCTTGTCTGTCTGGTGCCAAACCCTGGCTCAACTTGAGCCTCAAACTAACGATCGACGCATTAAGACAGATCAGCACAATTTGAGCAGCGGGGGTTGAAAAATCTGTCAGAATTGACGATTCTCTCGTTTAATCCCCTGCGGAGAATCTAGGCCCGGGTTTCTGAATTATCTGGACAAACTGCCGTGATCAAAGGGATGGGCGTTTCTCTTCCACCCCTCAGGAAACCACTGACTCCTGTCTTCCTGGTGTCAGAGGGCAGTCGCCATGTTTGGACTGGTGCCATCAACCCCCCCCTCCCCTTACCCCCCAAGTACTCAACCAGAGTACACTACGTTGTATCATGTGAAAACCCCTGCATTCCACACTCAGGCATATAAGGATAAGGATAATTTGTCATTCCAAAAGCATGTACATGAGCTGGAACAAAATTAGGTAATGAGGTCCAGTTGAAACCACTCACAAATAAATAACTAAACTACTCATCTTAAATAAATACAAAAAATACAGAAAACCAGTCATACACACATGCAGCACATTTAATCTTGACATCTGGGTAGTTTCGGTGTCCAGACTCCTTCCACTGTGGCAGGCTGTGTTAGCTTAGTCCTGACAGCGCTCCAACCCTACAATTCCACCCACCACGATGAATTTGGTTTTATATCTCATCTCCCTGTCCAGATATAACAGACTGGCAGTCAGGGAGATAATGCAGGACAATCCCTTAGGTCATAATTACTTTGCAATTTAACATATGGAGAGGGTGACCTTATCCTAACCTTTCTCAACTATACGGAAAAACCCCCAGAATGCTGTTCTGCCGTGAAAATCGTTGAGGGGGGGTCTCAGCTCAGCGGGAAGTTGAGACATTTGAGACGGAGATGAATTGAGCTGTGATTTATTTTGGAGGAAAAAGCAATTATTTATTTAAAAAACGCAATCTTCAGCCTAATGTCTGGTTGAGAGTATTGATCCAACTTTGGGGGGGAGGATTTGTAAACGTGTGTGTGTGTTGGGAGAGTGTTCCAGCATTGATTGTTGGTACCCCTCTCTGAGCACATGCAGGATGCAGAGATGACTGACCACATTTTGAAAAGTAAACCTTGGAGAAGGTACAGATCCTCTTTCTGTAATATACTCTACTTCCACATCCCCCTGCTCTCATCCGAAACCCTTCTGCTGTTATATGGATCGGCTCGTGTGGTCGATTTCCCTGAGGATTGCAGGTAAGGTTGAGGCTCTTACTGGTCTCACCTGGGCACTTTCTCCTAATGCCTGCTGCCAATTGATCACTCGGCATCGATTCCAATTTATCTTCCTGTTTTTTTTTTGTGTGTATTTCTTTTTTTTAGGTTCCATGGTAACTGACAGAGATTCATGCGATCCTGTCAATTGTTGATCCGTTGGTTGCAGATTTACAACCTTTAAAAAGTACCCACTGTAGTTTCTGGAGAGTGCTAAAGTCTAGCGGTGCGCCGCAAGCTATCCATGGAGACAATCGTGAAAGACTGACAGAGACACGTCAGGATGTAAGAGAGATAATGTGGGCCTGGAAAATGAACTCCCATTCCTCTCGATGTAGAATCAGAAGCTTGATTTGATTAGGAGAGAAGCCATACGTTAGGGAGTCAGATGGCTGAGCGGTTAGGGAATCGGACTAGTAATCTGGAGGTTGCCCGATCGATTCCAGGCCGTGCAAAATGACATTGTGTCCTTGCCTCGGGGGGAATGTCCCTGTACTTACTGTGAGTCGCTCTGGATAAGAGCGTCTGCTAAATGACTCATTGTAAATGTTATGCCGTGTTTGGCTACCGTGCTCCTCGTGTGATGGCTGTGCCCTGGCTCGTATATCAAGCTGCCTTGAGCAGAATGTAATATGGTAAAGTAGCACACTGCTGTACCTGCATCTTTAGACAAATCACTCACTGCACACGAGACCAGGGCTAGAAGAGGGGGACGTTTGTGTGACAGCATACCCTTGATGGGGGTCGTTAAGATGACACGTTGCAACGCCAACAGTATTTATGTTCCCTTTTGTTCATAGCTCATTGTGCCATTGTCTGGGGCCAGACTTACGTTCTGTTCCCACTGGTCAATCAAGGGGTTTTACTACTGTGGCTGCCCCACTCCTTCTCCTCTCCTCCCCCTAATCCCCTCCGCACCCAGGCTGATCAGCTAAGTGTCCGACTCTCTGCAGTTAAACAACTCACTCAGAGAGGAGGACCCGAGTATCCTCTCCCCTCCTCCCAACACCTCCTCCTCTCACCTCTCTTCTCCCCCTTCTCTTCCCTCCCCTCTCTTCTCCTCTCCTTTCCTCTTCTCCTCTCCTCTCACCTCCCCCTCTTCCCTTTTCTCTTCTCTCCCCCCTCCCCTCCTCCTCTCCCCTCCTCCTCTCTCCCCTTCTCTCCTTCCTCTCCCCTCCTCTTGTTTCTTCAGTTCTCTTCTCTTTTTTCTTTTTATCAATCCCTCTCTCATTCTGTAACACCCACTGCCATGCTGGCTGCAGTTGGGTAGTATTGATGGCTGTCGGTCCTCAGACAGACTGCAGGCTCCTCAGACTCCTCCACACCTGGCAAGCTTCCAGAGTGGACTGCAGTGGGCCCCCCTAGCCACACACACACACACACACACACACATACACACGCACACAAGCATACACACGCACGCACATACACACACATACATACATTCTCATACACACAAATATGCATGCACACATAGACATGCACACACACATAGACATGCACACACACACACACACACGTGTATACACCCATTCTGTATTTTCCTCCCTGTCCCTTATCTCACACACACACACACACACACACACACAGTGATAATGACATGATGCCTAGGTGACGTGTG
Source organism: Hypomesus nipponensis (assembly GCF_054491055.1). NCBI lineage: Eukaryota > Metazoa > Chordata > Actinopteri > Osmeriformes > Osmeridae > Hypomesus > Hypomesus nipponensis. The sequence goes on along the minus strand of NC_140371.1, from coordinate 20,518,496 downwards.
GAGATGAGATACTGTGTGGTTGTTGGTGCGTTCCTCCCTAATGCAGTCACTGGAGGCGTCTCACTCGTGTGCCGGCTCTACAGAGCAGGAGCAGTCAGGTGACTCAAATGCAATCAAAGACTAAATAGGATGGAATTAATCTACATCTGTTTAAAATACCTGAGTTCTGATTTATGAACAGATGCAACCATTGGATACGGGCTATTATCCTGCACATGATTATCATTATTTTACTTTTATTTTCCCTGTTAATCATGCAGATTCTCTGAGAACGCCGTCAAGGTGATCACATTTAATTTACTTGCAAAAAACTCATTTTGGTGATTCTCATTTGTAAGTGAATACATTATCCAAATGAACGGGCAGATGAAGCCAGCCTGATTCATCGCACTGTGTTGAGGGCGTCAGGATTTCTACGCGTCAGTTCAACAACAACGAGCATGTCTTCAACATCTCACTAGGACAATCCACATGGGGCTGGCATATCATTGCTCATGTAGCAGGATGGATTGGTCTGACCTGGGGAAGAGAAAGGGTCGGTCTTTTCAGGACATAATGGCCCTGAGCATCTCAATTAGAGAAAGGCTGAAGTAATGACCTCAGGACGGTATTTGAGCCACAGGGAGTGATCAGTTCAGGCAACCGGACTCCCCCTCTTAGGGAACCTACATGGTACGATCCTTTACCAACAGGGGAGGTCAATAGACGCGATCTCTGGGGTGTGTTGATTAGCCTACTGTGAGCCTTCACGCACCACAGCCATCCTTAATGTCACACAGGTGGTGGATAGTTGTCCCCACCACTAACCCCACCCACCCCCCGACTACACACACACACACACACACACACATACACACACGCTGCACGCTCCCCCTCACACTCCCCAAGGACCATTCATACCTGCTGACAGGTGTTAGTTCAGACAGGATTTTCCACATCGACAAGCGTGGCGCCAATAGGCATGCCCGGTACTGGCGCGATGCAGTCCAGAGGTGAGGCGCCCCCTTCCAGCATGCCATGGGGGGCTCAGAGATGCCACGGGAAGCAGCTGGCCGTGGAAACGAGCCATCAACACCCAGGGAAAGCTATTAACCCGTCAACCTTTATACTGTGATTACCCAGCTGTGCTATCGACCCCTCTGGGCACTGCCAAGAAGACCACCCTCGTGGTGTTTTGTTTGTATATTTTCACTTATCTTATTTAATCCTTTTTTTTTTTTTTGTGAAGCTGCAAGAAAGACGTGGGAAGGTTTAGAAGAGAGATAGCAGTGTCTGGTTTACAGATACTCGGACAGACAACTTGGTCAACGAGTGTCCTTTCAGGAGTTATTCAGTGGATGTTCCGTATACAATATATTGATTGTGAGCAAAGCTGGTCAGACGTTGATCTGAAAGCTCTCAATAGGTGAATACATCAGCTGTGTACTTTAGTTATTGATGCATCTTGAAAATCAATACTCCTTTCTGGTTGTAGTGTCCGCTTCCCTTGGGTGAAATGGGTAAGTAGTCAATGAACTAGTGGAGTCACCACAAACACCTGCTCTGGGAGACCTGTAATGCAAGGCTTTAACAAATGATGCCAGTCTGCAGTCTGAGTATTACTACTATAAACATTCAAGCATTAGACTCTTCTTCTTGGGATGTTAAGGTGTGTGTTTGTGTGTGTGAGAGAGAGAGACATAGAGGGGGAGAGAGAGGGGGGAAAAGAGAAACTTTTGATTGTATGTGAGTGTATGTTAGTAATCCCAATGACGACCACAGGTTGTAACAGAACCGCTCAGGTTGATCGTTGGTTCGGCTCATGTCTAATTGTCAGTCTGGAGTTGTTGTTGCTTCTGAAAATGAGGCTGAGGCTATGTAGGGAGACCCTGGGGAACTTTCTAACTGTGTGTGTGTGTTTGTGTGTCCTATCAGAGAGGGCAACACCTTAGAATGTCAAAGCAGCAGCACAAACAGGCCTCCAAACATCTGTACCAAGCGATGGACATGAACAGTAAACAAACATTCTCAGAGGGTACACTAGTTTGCATTTTGTACATTCGTGGGAAGAGAGAAAGAAAAAGCCCCCCCCCCCCCCCCCCCACTCCCCTGGAAATATATTTTCTCATTTGCCAGTGCATGATTAGGACACTGAAGTGAGGCATGTTCGTTCACTGTGGGGGCTTGCCTCCCATAGCCTGTGTAACATCCCTCCAGGAATGAAGAGACCCAAACCAGCAGAGATCGAGAAAGACCACTGGCCCATCCTCTACTCTTACCAATTCCAACAGCTGCAATCCAATGCTGCTCACCATTTAATCTGGTGGATTGATGGATTCACATGGATTAACCTGTTGCCAACAGTTTTCACGGTCACCACACGCATGTGTGCACAACCACAAGAGGCTACACGGCTACTGTGTCTACCCCCTTTCATATTTCAGTATTTCTAATTTAATTTAATCTCCATTTGAATTAGTTTGAGAGACACAGTGTTCATATTTGCTTAGAGTTCTGTCAATAAACTATGATTGTGCAAATTACAGGTTATCCACGTATCAGTTCAAATATCATAAATTGTCCCAAAAGAAGGACTGCGGGTCTGATTGAATGTTTCTCTCTCTCTCTCTCTCTCTCTCTCTCTCTCTCTCTCTCTGTCTCTGTCTCTCTCTCTCTCTCTCTCTCTCTCTCTCTCTCTCTCTCTCTCTCTCTCTCTCTCTCTCTCTCTCTCGCCCTACGCTGGCACAGAGTCCAGCCTCTAGGATCTGTACGGCTCACTGAAAGTGTGTAGGAGGGGCTGCGATCAGACAACACATTTTTCCCCCACTAGCCATTGCTATGTAAAGAGGGCTTATGTTGAAACGACTGCACATGTAGGCCCGTGTGACCACGACGGGCCCTGTGGACATCAGTCTCGTCTCCGTGTCCTGTTCTGGAGCTGCAGAGCACCACAGGAGACAAACAAGATGGAGGATATCCAGCCACAGCAGAGACAAACGTTTTTTACGTCTTAAAAGGAAGGTTAACTCCATATATCTTTATACATCACAGTCTATTGTCAATGGCACGGTTGGACCTACATCGTGCAGCTGAGAGTCGCTGGCATTTACTAAACTAAAGATATTTATGAAAGAATTGCCAACCTTAGTATTGTTTCAGAAACGCCGGACAGCTCATTCCTCTTCTATTCCCTTCAGATGACATTTATCTCAGTTCTGACCTTTACAAAATGGCCACCGGATTTTTAGTTTTCCCGATCTGAGACTCTGCTGAGGTTCAGTTACAGGCTCAAATGAAGGGTTCACACCATGCATGCTCCTCTTTGCGTGGGCAAGCCTCCAGGACAGAGAACTGGACCTGTTCTATTCCTGTAAACGTCTTCATACAGTAATGTGGTCTTTAACCAGGAGAAATGAATAGCCCCCTGGTGTGCTGTTTTTATTCACTTTCACAGCTGGCCGAGGCTGGCTGTTCTTTACAGAACACAGCATTAACTGACTGAAATGTAAGGTTTGAGGTAGTACGCATATCTTTATTTATTCGCTGTGTTACCAAACAAGCTTCTGACCCAAGCTGGCGAGATGAGTGGATCTGCCAATTATGCCCGGTGGGGGATATGTGTCTGTGTGTATAGATTTTTTGTTTGTGTGTGGGCTTGTGATTGATTGGATTCTATGGAGATGCTGAGAAACACAAACACACACAGAATGCACTTCCAGGAGTACTTAACTTCCCCAGAACATACTCACACATGCATGCACACCTACACATACAAACCCGCCATGTGCAGCTTGGGGAGGTAATGGATCACTGAAATCAAATCATATTTGATATACATGACCAGTAGGGGTGGGGGAAAAATCGATTCACATTTGAATCGCAATTCAGTCGTCTAGCAATTCACATCAATCACTTATATATATATATATATATATATATATATATATATATATATATATATATATATAATTTATTACTATTGTTTTTTTTGTGATTAAAATTCGCAAGAAAACATGAATCGATTTTTTATCGAATCGTGACATCAAGAATCTATTTGAATCGTGAGGTAGCAAAAGATTCCCACCCATAATGACCAGTCCACCTGTGGTGACATGTTTGGCATGATGATGAGAAACCTCGTATGGACCGTAGCATGTGATGCACAGCCTGCCTGGTACAGTATGGGAGCCCTGCATTAGGGACCCCCCCCCCCCGCCTCCCTCATTCACACTCTCACATACACCTCAGGGACCAATGTATCAAATATTCTCACTATTGTGTGTGTGTATGTGTGTGCGCTGCTCCATAGAGATGCAGCTGCCTGAAGCTTGGTTTCTCATATTAGATCATGCCGATGGTGAGAGGAGACCATCTGATCTTCAGCCCATTAACGCCAGAGTCGAAAATCCGTCTGGTCATTGAGCTTCAATCCTCGCAGTCTTGTTCAAACCCCGACGTTAACGTGCAAAGTTGAATCATTTCTGCTCTCAGGGGTTCACAGACAAGAGATGGTGTATGTCGAAATAGATTAAAATAAAAATTAGTCCTCTGAACTGAAATATTGAACCTTTCCAATGTCTACAGAAACAGCTGATTTGGGCTGTAATTAGTGATGACCCTCCCATAAGGCAGGCCTTTATTTTTTATTTTAGTAAAAATAAAAAATAAACATTCTTTTACATTTTTTTTTACAATAGAACAGTTTGACCTTTGCCGTATGTAAGGTTTATAATCCTCCATGTCTATGAACCGCTACACATTTTGCAGCCTGCGTCTTCTCACAGGGCATGCATCACTCTTCAACTCAGCTACCTGTTTGGTTTTTGCTGTGAATACAGAAAAATACTAGCCTAGTCTAACAGCATGCCAGCCCTTTGAAGTCTGTTGGCTTCCTGCTTCACTCCTCCCGCCCAGCCTGGCTTCTCCCTGCGTCAGCCGTGTCAGATGAAAAGGGCCGTGTTGTAGTGGGTATTAACATGGTAGAAGGCGCTCAGGATTTGGTGAGGCCCAGCTGGGCTCAGAGTGCCTGCTTAATTACCTGCTCAAACGCTGCTTCTCCCCCCGGTCTCAAAGGCTGCGTCTCCCCCGGTCGAGGCAGCGCCGCCGGACCGCCTCAGTGGAGAGGAGCGACGAGGGCAGACATGAATCACCCCCTCCAGTCCCTCTGATTTAGCCCTGAGCACACAGACTTTGCTACTGAATACGAGCAGGGTTCTGAGGGAGGCACAGCTGTTCCACCTGCAGCCGAAGGAAGATGTCAGCAGGGTGCTTGTGTGTGTGTGTGTGTGCGTGTGTGCGTGTGTGAAGGCAAAGGCAAAGGCGGGGGGGGGGGGAGTGGGGGTATTGGATAGAAAACCTGGTAAAATGATGATTCATGCTGTCAGAGTCCAGTATGAAGAGTCAGACTGTAGGTGTAAACAACTGAAAACATCATGAACATGATTCGTGCTTCAACACATAGAGAGAACGTACAACAAGAGATGAGGCCTCACATCCAATTCCTTGGTGACGGTAAACGAGGAACAGACCTGCTATTTCATCATGAATTAAACATTTTGTGGGAAATCTTTTTCACTGTTGTTGACAGCATCGTGTTGAGCTGGAGAACAACCTTGTGATGCCAAAACACCAACTCTCCTAGCGCCCCTAGTGGTAGAGGGTGGTACAGGATTGGGGGCTATAATTCCCAGCCAGCTGTGATTTGTCGGCAGTTGAGACACAGGAGAGGAGCTTTGCTTCGTTTTATCGGCTGACCTATGCCTGTAATTACTAGAGGGAGTTAGCTGACGCACTCTGGCATAAATGTCGTCTCGCGTAAGAAAAGTTTAATCGAAACACAAACGTGGTGTGATCGGACTCATCACTTGTAAATGTGGAAGACAGAGGATCTGTGTGCAGAATGCTGCCAGTGCTTTTTGAGAGGCAAAACAGGGAACTGGTTTATTTTCCCTCCCAAATAAACATTTGAAGGCAACACGGTGAAAGAGAAAGCTGACGTGAATCTAATGCAAACTACAATTTTGTACTGAAACCTCGTCAGTGTGGATCAACACCGCAGCTGTTGACCACAGGGCCCAGAGCAACAGCGGTAAGGCAGTAACTGAACACATGCACAGCACGTATTTGATAGGTAACAAAGCTAAAATAATAGAGAAGGGCTGACTGAAAATATGGGTGGGTTTGGTTGACAAGCTAACTAGATGTTCTGAACTGTGTAATAACCCCGATCTGGGGACTACACGGGGCAGAAATGCAATGCAACTAGAAAACAGACAGAAGTAGTTGGTTTATGCAAGCAAGGACGCTCACCAGTCGGACAAGGGTCTGGCTCGAAGGGCAACTTGAACTTAATGCCCTTGTTGCTAGCACAAGGCATCAGCGTTTTAGGAGAGGTTACATTTAACTATAATAGTAACCACTCAATGTGGATGTGTTTTAGAATAATGATATTGGTACAACTGTAAATAGAAGTCAGGTGGGCAGCAATGTGTCATGGTTGCCTGTAGATATTTTACACCCACCACCTCATACCCACTGTTCACCCAGAACTCACTCTCTTGTAAAAATGCTCATGAATAACGTTCTCCATTGTGCCATCTGTGTTTGGAAGGAGAAGGTTTTCTCTGTGAAAAACAACAACTAAACTGACCCCTAATGAATATGAACGGTAGCCATGGATCTGTGCTTTGTAGAGCATTATACATGAGTACTCAAGTTATTCTCAGGCACATCAGCAAGGTCTTGATACAAGCTTGATCAATAGATTTCCTTTTCGTTTACAGATGCTTTAAACAAATGTCAAGTATCGTTGTCTCTGTATCCTTGAGCAAAGAGCAGATGGCTTAGTAGAGCTAGAGTTTGGGCATCATGACTCCCTTCTGTCATGTGTCTCTGGGTACAACTGCAGAATGGTGGACACGATTCTGCATCTTTCCTCGGTCAAGACTGATGGGAAGTTAACCCTGAGAACATGACAATAGATCGTCCTGACGTCCCCGCAGACAGACCAGAGGAACTTGTGTCTCTCTGCTCACACAAAACATCTGTTAGCCTTAGAGCATCGTAGAACTTCGTTGTCCAGTCACAGACTCTCTAGTGGAGTCAACGAGTGATGGTCAAGTGGGTTGAGAGGAGCTGTTTAGTAGAATCCAATCAGACAGAGCTGTCGGACTGGGCTCAAAGGCTGCTGGGAAGTGGAGCGAAGGACAACCCCTCATTGGTTGATTTCACCCAATCTTGACCTTTCTCAATAGGGGAGCAGAGTCATCCGAGCACAGACACACAGAGACAACACGACTGCAGGAAAACACCAGAGAAGAACAGTCTCTCTTTTCTTTTTTCCTCTTTTTCTCCTCTGTCTCTCTCTCTCTTTTCTCTCTCTCACACACACGCACACACACAGGCATATTGTGACTTTCCTTGTCTCTCTTTCTCTCGCCCTCCATATCTCTCTGTCACTCACTGCCTTTCACCCAGTCCACTGCTGCCATGTGGGGTCAGGCTGAGGGGGAAATGTAGAAACAGGATTTTGAGAGAATCTGAAAAAAGTAGAGGAGTGGTTGGGCCAATCAGAAAGAGAGAGACAAACAGAGAGAGAAAGAGAGAGAGCAGAGAAAAGGGACCGGGTGAGATGTTCAATTCTTTTGTCATCTCAACGACTGAGCTCAGGCTGTGCCTAATGCAATTTGCTGAAGCACTGCTCCATTGTGGAAGAGCTGCGAGCCGCACTCTCCACACAGAGATGATTGGGACTGTGTGTGTGTTACCGTCGAATGTCACACAGAGAACCCCCCTCTCTCTTCTCCGACATCAGCTTTTTCCCAGTGGTGCCCCTCCCAGGACTGGGGGGTGTTGGGGCCACTGTGGTGGTCTTATGGGATGTGGTACACCTTGGCAATTAGGCTGGCAGGCCGGGGGGCTTGGAGGCTGGCTGGCAGACTGGGGGTCTGGGAGATTCGAAGGCCGTGTGGCTGAAAGGCTGGGGTCTGGAAGGCTGGGGGTCTGGAAGGCTGAAAGGCTCGCAGACTGGAGGTCTGGAAGGCTAGGGGGCTGGCTGGAAGGCTAGGGGGCTGGAAGGCTAGGGGGCTGGAAGGCTAGGGGGCTGGAAGGCTAGGGGGCTGGCTGGATGGTTGGGGGCTGGAAGGCTAGGGGGCTGGAAGGCTTGGAGGCTCGCAGACTGGAGGTCTGGAAGGCTAGGGGTCTGGAAGGCTAGGGGGCTGGCTGGAAGGCTAGGGGGCTGGCTGGAAGGCTAGGGGGCTGGAAGGCTAGGGGGCTGGAAGGCTTGGAGGCTCGCAGACTGGAGGTCTGGAAGGCTAGGGGGCTGGAAGGCTAGGGGGCTGGCTGGAAGGCTAGGGGGCTGGCTGGAAGGCTAGGGGGCTGGCTGGAAGGCTAGGGGGCTGGCTGGATGGTTGGGGGCTGGAAGGCTAGGGGGCTGGAAGGCTAGGCGGCTGGAAGGCTAGGGGGCTGGCTGGATGGTTAGGGCGCTGGAAGGCTTGGGGGCTGGCTGGATGGTTTGGGGCTGGAAGGCTAGGGGGCTGGCTGGCTGGATGGTTGGGGGCTGGAAGGCTAGGGGGCTGGCTGGATGGTTCGGGGCTGGAAGCCTGGCTGGCTGGATGGTTCGGGGCTGGAAGCCTGGCTGGCTGGATGGTTCGGGGCTGGAAGCCTGGCTGGCTGGATGGTGTGAAGTCTCCCTCCCTGAGCCTGACACAGCCTTGGCTCCTGCTGGAGTCTGATAACAGCTGTCTGCTGGAGGTTTACATTTGCTTTATTGAGCGTTAGATTCCCTATTGTGTATTCAGTGTTGATGGCTCATGAGCTTCATGTGTTTGACTCTGAAAGTGTATTTCCTGCAGGGGGTGGGTGTTGTGTTTACTGTACTCTGTAGATGAGAAGGAAAGTGAAATACAGTTGATATTACCTTCTTTGTAAGTACAGTACATTACATCCATAACATGAACTTCCAGGTGTAATTTGTTTCATAAAAATTGAATCTGGCATAGACTTTCCAGCCAGCCTGAAAGGCAACGTGTGTTGACTTCTATCCCAGTCTGGAGGCGCAAGATAATCATATCGTGTCATAAATTCCGATCCTTCTTTTATCCCGTTAGACTCTTTCAGCGACTCTCCTTCATCCTTTCATTTCCACCTGGTATCAGTTGTGTTTGTGTGGCTGTTTAATTTCCCATCTCATTTCTCCGTAACCTGACTTTACAGTTGGTCGCTGTGCATCAGATTTGACCATTTTCTAACCCGGAATTCATTTTCTTCACCTTGATCCTATAAAATTGTAGAAACGATCAGATCATCATCTTTTTAGACCTTTATATTTTTTACGCCTGTTTTGACATTTACTAGCGAGAAATCCACCGAAGTCTCACCGAACCAACATGGATGATGATCTGCCCACTCTCCAGACATCAAAATCACAATTAAACACCAACTGTCTGTCAACATCACAAGAGCAAACTAATCCATCCTTTCATGACCACACACACGCGTACAGTAAACTGCAAAAAAAAAACACCTTCAAGGGTAGGGACATTGATCCTATCAACGTAACTCATCAGACTTCATTAGCTGACTCTTTATGCTATGCGCGTAATGTCGACCGGCTGCTTAAATGCGCGAGATAATTTCCTCCCGGGAGTACGGCCTCAGGTTGGTCCTGGTCCTGCGCCAGCTGTCCGTGTGCGCGTTTGGAAGCGTTAGTGAGGCTTGACAACAAGTATGTCTCATCGGAGACCTCTGTCTTTAACGCTGCCTGGCGCTTCGCTAACCTTCGTCCGTCACATGGGAACTTATTAGCTGCGTTGCATCACGTTAAAACCGTGTGATTATCAGTCGGATGGTTACTCCCTGCAGACACGGGTTGTGCAGTAGGCTATTTAGCCCAGGCTAGCCCAGTGTCAACTCAGCGTTGTTTTTCCACGTCTTAAGATTTGTTGTGTGATAATTTCCTATTTTCAGTCTCCTTGTGATGCTTCATAGCCTGACGTTGTCATACTCATAATTGTAGTCAGAATATGAGTCTGAAAACTCTTCGTTGGGCTGTGACTATGGGGCATGTTTCAACCGAACTCGTAAAACAAATGCCTCTTCGGTCAATTGGGTAGACCTACAACCAATCATAGCAACGTAACATGTTGTTTGTTGAAAACGAATTCAACCCAAGCGCTCGTGACGTTGCTGATTACGTTACTGTTGATCATCTGTCCATCATCGAATAAAGCCCGCCCTGGCAATTTCATTGGTCCGCCCAGCTCCTGGTTTTATATAGATTGTCCCCAATACGAGCCCCTCCAGACCCAACTTCGGCTAAATTGGGCTGGAAACCAGGCTAGGGAAGCCAGGCTCGATGCTTCACATAAAGGCTCCCAGAACACGTCTTGTTGGAGCGCCGAGGGAATACATCTCAACTGTGTTTTTATGGCCACGACACGGCTGACATTGTTGATACTGAAGTAACTTAGGCTAAGCCTTTTATTTTAGATTCATCTATATTTCATGGTGAGGCGCTTTTGTGCTTTTAAGCTCTTTGAGATGAATGAGCTTCTACACTTAGAGAGCAGCGTTTTCTTTAAATATATCCCTATGAGCATGTCAGAGCCTGTAGCAAAGTGACGTAAACATTGCCCAATGACAAACAACATAGTTAACGACATGCAAACCGTTTTTGACACTTGCCTTTCTGGGTGTGTGAACGAAAAGAAAGAGAAAGAAGGAATGAGACAGCTGTATTTCCGGACAACACGTGTTCTTCGCTGAGCGTAAACACACGGCAGCTATATTAATCTGACTTTGTGGCTTAGTTTCATACCTCGTAATTCCTGCAGCTAATCTGTTATTAATTACTGTCACACAGATGCCAAGGCCTCTCAGGAATTCTATATGCACACACACACACACACACGCACTCAGACACACACGCACATGCACCCACACACACACGCACTCAGACACACACACACACACAGACACACACACGCACTCAGACACACACACACATGCACACACACACACGCACACACACACACACACACACACACACTCAGACACACACACGCACGCACACACACACACACACACACACTTCAGTCCCCACAGTGCCAGAGGGCTGTGGCTTTCAACTTTAAAACCTTCTCATTTCCTCGTTACCTCTGTGGGCTTACAAGCGGCAGACTCAGTCTGTGTCCGAGGTCAAAGGTCAATGGCTTATGGAAGCCGTCTCACAGTGATGACACGCTAGCCCACTGCACTCCCAGTAACTGTCAGACCGCTGCAAGATTTTATGGGTGATATGCCTCGATTGTGCCCCCATTACTTGGAGGAAAACAGATTTATTAAAGGCACTTAGTCTCTTCATGTGTGAGACGATCGTAAGCTAGGACGACGACCCTGCCAAATGCATCTGTGTACCGGATCATCTTGCAGCATGCAGTGTTTACAAACAACACTGGTCTTAAGAGCTAATCATCTGTCAATGCTTTGGATATGCAGAATATGAAGCTCCTATGACATGTTTTAACTGGCAAAAGAGTTCCGCTTAATCTGCCGGTTCGTTTTCTATTACTGGCGTGTTAAAAATGGAAATCATCAGACTGACTTGTTCACAGAAAAATCTCAAGGCCTCTGAGGGTAACAGCGTGCGCTACAGCGTGCGCTACAGCGTGCGCTACAGCCCGGTGTGAGTGTAAACACGCCTCGTCACGCACCGTTAGCTTGGGTTTGTCGCACAACTGAAGATGCTGTTTGGAAACAGAGTGCAGATCACACCCCTGTCGCTGAGACAGAGAGTGGAACGAAGCCCTCTGGCATCTGGAAACAAGATCAAAGAAAACCTGCTGTGAATTTCTACACTGGTTAAGAATACGTTTCCCGCAGGTGCGTTTTGGTAAGGTTAGCAGTTGTGTACGACCTCCATGCACGTTACGTCCAATCTATAACACACTCTGCATCTCTGCAAAGGGTGTCCAGCATTCGCTGCTCGGTTCTAGAGTGCGGTACATCCTTGACGTTCCCCAGTTCTACAGCGGCCTGGCTTGAGTGTTTACACAGCACGGTGCTGTCATATGGCCATGGCATAACTCGCTCTCCTCTCAACGGGACAGGCTCTTAAGGCTAAGCAGTCTACACACACACGAGAGAGAGAAAGAGAGAGAGAAAGAGAGAGAGACAGAGAGAGAGAGACAGAGAGAGAGAGAGAGAGAGCGAGAGAGAGAGAGAGAGAGAGACAGAGAGAGACAGAGAGAGACAGAGAGAGAGGACACAAGTACACCCATTGTACAGATTAGGCTAATTTATCTAATGCCTTGAACTGATGATGGAGCTCTGATAAACAAGATTAATATGATCCCATTAATCCTTTACTCTGATCCCACTGTAACAATTGTGTTATCAGTTTAATTATTCATTATTCATTCATGTGCCCATCTATTTATCTTACTGTGCATCCATTTACTATTTTTTGATCACTTCAAGGAGGACTAATGAATAATTCCTGTATCGGCTCTCCAGCCTTAATCTGATTTATCACTAATCCAACCCAGCCTTCATACACACACACACACACACACACAGAAACACACACACACAGAAACACCAAACATCTCTGACCTTGGTCCAGCTGCTAAGCCGAATCTGTCCCTCTAAAAGAGAACCTCCAGCCTGTTGGCAGACATAACTGTCATTCCCTGTTTGAAGCCAAGGGCCAGATCCCCCTCTCTATCCACACACTGCAAATACACTTGATATGAGTTCTTTTTAATTGCTCTGGAGAGACTCCGCGATGGCAGCCTTTGAAGTTCAGAGAAGGGGGAGAGACAAACCTGGAGGGGGTGGAAGATGTGAAGTGTATCCTGCATGACTGTCACAGCGCACTGGGAGATAAGCATCGCTTTTGGCACCAAAACAAATGAACAGCTACCCTACAAGTCCCACAAGCTCAGTCCGCTGTGCGTCTCCCATCACGCCACGCTGGGAGGTGCTGATCTTTTTCAAGCTTTTAGTTTTTCCCGAACTTTCAGAGAAGCATCCTGGTCCGGTGTTTTGTTTTTTTTACCCCCCAAATCTCGCGTGCGACTGGGGAGCGTGTGATTGGCATCACCCATGACCCTCCTCCTCCCTCCTCTGGTCTGTTTAGACCTGCAGGATGCTGATTGGGTTCAAGGGCTGCCCTGCATCTGATGCCAGTCGATGATTGCTTTTATCCCCCAGAAACGTTGAGAGAGATAATGGACACAGGTAGACACACTCAACAGTGCACAAGGATGCACAAACACACACACACACAAACAGACACACAAATGTGAGCACTTCAGACACAAACACACACACTTATACAACACAAACACTTACACACTTCAGACACACACACATACAACGCACACACAAACAAGCGCACAGACTATTATGTGCAGATTGTGTTTGTGTTGTCTGTTTCAAGGCTTGGTAAAACATGGTGGAAGCAATGAAGGTGGAAGGCCCTTTAACTCCTGGGCTCTGCCATCTCGCTATGCTGTCTTATCTCCAACATACAGAATGTTAATCAGACTGCTTGGCCTTGCTATCTCTCCAGAGGATCAATAGGCCTGTTAAACCCTCACCAACACAGGAGGCTTTAATTAGCGAGCACTGTGAAACTTCAGTTGATGAATGCTCAACCAGCCAATGGGTTTGTTCCAAAAAATAAATGCGCGGGTACGGTTGGAAGAGCATGTTTGTGGTTCAACTAGCGTAATTTCCACCATCTAACGGTTATGTTTCAGCCTTATGTGGTTTCTTGAAGGGGGGATGGGTAAGCACCCTCAGCTCCAATGCTAGCCTATATCTTGAAGTTGTAATTATCAACAACTAAGCAAGCTCCTGACGAAAGGTTAATGTACTATAGGTAAATGAGTCAACTGTACCGAAGGTAAATGAGTCTACTTCACAGGAAGTTTACAGACTCTGCAGCTTTCCCAAGCTGGATCGAAAGAAGCCCTGAGAATATAGATACTTTTGTACTAGAGAAATTAAAAGTGTAAAAAAGTGTTAGTGTAACATATGCATCAAAGAAGGTATAATAACTATCGCATCAAGCATGTCCAGCGGTTCATTTTCTTTGAGTGTGCCTGTGGTGCGAAGCAAACTCTCGTTTCCCGACGTAACTCTCACTATCCTGTGGCGGCCGTGCGTAGCGACAGAGGAAGAGGCGTGCGCACAGTGCAGCTGACAGACTGATTTTCCCGCCTTTCTAGGGGGCTCACGGCTCTTTGAGCTCCTTTCAAAGCCGCCGCATTTGCCGTTTTCAGTGGTGCGGCCTGTCGCGCTGTATCAGTGTGTGGCTGACACGATGTCTCGGGTGTTGTGCAGGGCACAGATGGAGAGAGACGGAGGGTGGACATGACTGGAATTTGGGAACATCTGTGGTGACAGTCATATATTCCTGAAGGAGGCCTTTTACTATACATGAGCGTGCCATCACTTTCATCTAGAGCTGAGCTGTCCGTCTGTCCGTCTGTCTGTCTGTCTGTCTGTCTGTCTGTCTGTCTGTCTGTCTGTCCTTTCTCTCACTCTGTCTCTATCTCTCTTCATTCCTTTATAGCCACAACTAGCTCTAACAATTCATACCACTACTTTCTATCTTCATTACCCAATTTATTTCTTGTTATGAGTCCATCTCTTCCATCTTCCTTCCCTCTCACTCTTTACGTCTTGCGGTGTGTGTCACTTATCTTCTGGGACACTTATTTGGTATCCATCTAACCCTTACGTTTTCCCTCTGTCTCTCTATCCCTCCTTTGCCTTTTTTGTTATCACTACAGTGATCAGGGAGGGAGAGAGAGGGGGAGAGAGGCAGAGATCTAATTGAATTCCGATCCCTCCTGTGAGATTGAGAAGCAGGTCTGAAGCATGGATCAGTGGTCCTTATCACATTAATAGTGTTCAGTCTGGGGAGTGGAAGAGCACCACGTGATCGCTGATGTGTGTTTCTCACCATAACGGCCCTCGCTGTCCCAGTCAGAAGTGACAAATGCTGCCACACATTCTGGAACCCCAGCAACAGCTCAATCAACCCAGCGTCAATGACTTCCTGGATGTGCTGCGCAAGGAAATATGTGAAGACATTTTTACCAGATATTTTATGCATTCATGTATGCGTTGTGTATTTGAGACGTGTTTAAAGATGATGTGTGCAGATGTGTGCAGGTGGGAGTACACACAGATCTGGTACGTGTGTGTATGTGTGTCCATGCTCACTGTACCATCTCGCCTTGTCAGAAAGCAGCGGGCTGTTCATGTGTTCTCCTCATGCCCCAGTCTCTAGATGGACTCTCTGTCTTCTGCTCTATTGACAGGCTGGGACCCAGACGTTACTCTGCCCTCCCTCCTCCTTTATGAATAATTAAACCCTCCTTAGGCTCTCTCCTCTCGTTCTCTCCTTCCATCATTCATTCCCCCATCTACCATTCTCTCTCTCTCTCTCTCTCTCTCTCTCTCTCTCTCTCTCTCTCTCTCTCTCTCTCTCTCTCTCTCTCTCTCTCTCTACTCTCTCTCTCTCTCTCTCTCTCTCTCTCTCTCTCTCTCTCTCTCTCTCTCTCCCTCTCAGGGAGATCACACAGCTTTATCTTCTCCCCTCTCTCCCTCTCTTTGTCTCCCTTCCCTCCCTCCCTCCCTCCCTCCCTCCCTCCCTCCCTCCCTCCCTCCCTCCCTCCCTCCCTCCCTCCCTCCCTCCCTCCCTCCCTCCCTCCCTCCCTCCCTCCCTCCCTCCCTCCCTCCCTCCCTCCCTCCCTCCCTCTGTCCTCCACCATGGAAGGGAGGGATGCTGCTGTGCCCTGCCCCATCACACACAAGGGTTGCTTCTTATTTAATCTGTTACGCTTTATTGAATTTAATTATTTCTAAATGATTAACTTGGGGTTGGAGGAGGGACCGGGGGCCAAACAGCCCTTTGTTATAAGTTGTGAATGGGGCCACAGAGAAGATGGAGGGGCTGCGTTTCATTGTTAGGGAGGCAGTGTGAGTAAATAGCTGGGTATGCACAATCATCACTCTTGAATTCCATTACCGGCTTGTTCTGCAGATGCATACACAAATAATGTGAGTTTGTGTATTTTGTGTGTTTAGCACCTGCTTGTGTCTGCTTGTGTATCCAGGGTCTTTCTGTTTGTGTTTGCAGGTGTCTGGTGAGTTTTCATGTTGTGTGATGGGTGAAAAGGAACATGGGGAGGTCCTGTTTGCTTTTTCTGTTCCACTGTAAAAGGTGTTTATTACATTCTGAAGGGATTCTAGGTCTTGAAAGGTAAACAATAACAATGTCTGACATAGCAGCAGGCTCATTCACAAGGCTACCAGGTTCGCAAACACACACTTTTCTGCTCTCCAAATCCCTGTGTAAATATACTCACATTGGAGGTCCTATGAGGAAGATTCACAATGTACCTTTTGTTACCAGATATGTGTAACACAGACACACACACACACACACACACACACACACACATTGGAGTGTTGAGTAGGGGGGTAGTCCAGAAAGCAGGTTATGCATTATAACCAGGTAAGTTAACCCACCAGCTGATTCACAATGTTGCAGCAACCTACTGGCAATGTTGCTACAACGCTGGGTGTCAGCTGGGGAGTTAACTTACCTGGGTATGTCACATGACCTGCTTTCTGGAAAAAACCCACTTGTGTGCTTGGGTACTTCATGTCAAAACAAGCAAACTGTCAATACTGCCATGGTTACCCTCTCGGTGCATGTAGCGCTGCATCTCACCATTAACTTGCAGCTGGTTAAGGCTGCTTAAAAATAATTAAGTCAAAAGAGAAGAGTAGTTGATTGGTAGAAAAAAAAAATGTTTATGACATTTTCAAACGTGAACTAATTAAGCCTCCTTTAATTAACATGAAAGGCTCTCTTTGATGAGTGCGTCGTGCCTCTCAACTGATTTCTAAAATTCCTGACACAGATGTGTGCACGCACAAACACACATATCAGCTGTTCAGGTTGATAAGAGTCGAATGACCAAAGGACAACGTGCCACAAGAAGAGATTATGCCTTGATGGGATGAAAGTGAACGTGTGTGTGTGTGTTTGCACGGTCTGTACGTGTGTGCTCTGATGCAGGTGTGTACAGTATGTGTGTGTGTGTGTGTGTGCCTCATCCAGGGGCATAGCACGGAGGAGATAACAAAGGCAGTGAAGCAGTGAGAGATGGGAAGCGAGGTCGAGGGTTGGAGAGAGGTCAGACTCACCCTCATGGGATGGGGTCACAGGGTCACGGCGGGGGGAACATCACTCTGACATGTATCAGAGAGGCCACTTCGCTCCACGTCCCTGAGAGGGAGGGACACTTGACGACGTGGACGATGGAACTGACACGGAAAGCCCATCAAGGTATGGACGTACAGAGAGAGAGAGAGAGACAGAGAGAGAGACAGAGAGAGAGACAGAGAGAGAGACAGAGAGAGACAGAGAGAGACAGAGAGAGACAGAGAGAAACAGAGAGAGACAGAGAGAGACAGAGAGACAGAGAGACAGAGAGAGAGAGAGACAGAGAGAGACAGAGAGAAATAAAGAGAGAATGAGAGAAATGGTAAAGAGATAGGCATACCAAGAGAAATGAGGAGAGAGAGAGAGAGATTGGAAGTGAGTACAGTATGAAATCGGGGGGTCTTCTGTTGCATAAACATGTAAAACCCTCTCTTTAGAGGGCATCACATTGGGGCATTATAAGGCATGAATGGATAAAAAACAGATAGATTAGTAATGGTGTGACTCATCATGGGCTGTCTATTCCTCGTGTCGTGGGGAAGGAGGCGAGGGTCCAGTTGAGACAGAGCGTCCTGTGGGAGGGCGTCTCTTCAACACCCGTAATACTAGCCTGACGTTGTCATACTCCTAATTCTAGTCAGAATATGAGTCTGATAACTCTCCGTTGGGCTGTGACTATGGGGCGTCTTTCAACCAAACTCGTAAAACAAATGCCTCTTCGCTCAATTGGATAGACCTACAACCAATCATAGCAACGTAATATGTTGTTTGTTGAAAACAAATTCAACCCAAGCACTCTTTCGTGACGTTGTTGATTACATTACTGTCGATCATCTGTCCATCATCGTATAAAGCCCGCCCAGGAAATTTCATTGGTTCGCCCAGATCCTGGTTTTATATAGTTTGTCCCCAATACGAGCCCCTCCAGACCCAACTTCCCGAGCCAGTTTTTGTTGTGGGCGGGGCTAAGTTGGGCTGGAAGCCAGGCTACCGTGCAACGCCAGTCATTGGCTGATTGGGATCATTCACCTGAGTGTGGAGAGTGTCGTGCTTGGAGCCTTTCTCAGAAGCGGCACTGCCTTGTTCGCTGTCTGTGTTTCTGACTTGTGATTGTTTCGGTAAATGGACAGACTTTGTTAGGATTCACAGGGCGAAATGCAGCGGTGTTGAAATGAACGTTTCACACAATAGCGAGTTTGACCGAGGGACTACATGGATGAAAGGCGTCTTGTTCTACCTGCTGTGATTCGGATGGACTGTATCCACACAGAGACAGCAGACTGGCACAGTTCAGGTAGTGTCCCCCTGAAACCTCCTCTGATTGGCTGGTATTTACCTGATTTCCCTATACCTGTGTGGGGACAGGTATAAGGAGAGAGATTAGATAGAAAGAGCCAGGATTCTGTCATCGGTTTCTATGGCCTCAGCAATGAGTTGATTCTCTAAAATGATAAATCCATCTCCTTTGATTATGGGCAGAGCTACATTTACATTTAGCAGACGTTCTTATCCAGAGCGACTTACAGGAAGTACAAGGACATTTTCCCCGAAGCAAGTAGGGTGAAGTGCCTTGCCCAAGGACATGACGTAATTTGGCACGGCCGGGAATCAAACCAACAACCATCTGATTAATAGCCCAACTACCTAACCGCTCAGCCATCTGACCCCTGCTAAAATCTCAACGACAATTTGTATCGCATCTTGCAGTATACATTTGCATATTTTTCCTCTTTCTCACTCACTTTCTGTCTCTCTCTTCCACTGCATATCCCACTCAGTTTCTCTGTGTGAGCTCACCTTCACTTCACTGTGTGAGTTTGACGAGCATCTGTCTCACCCTTAATCAGAGTTGATCCCTGTCTGAGTCAGAGGCCCTGTCCCTGCCTCTGCCCCCCCCCTGCCAGGCCAACCTTGCCCCCCACCAGGCCAACCCTGCCCCCCGCCAGTCCAACC
Organism: Hypomesus nipponensis; assembly: GCF_054491055.1. Classification (NCBI taxonomy): domain Eukaryota; kingdom Metazoa; phylum Chordata; class Actinopteri; order Osmeriformes; family Osmeridae; genus Hypomesus; species Hypomesus nipponensis. The sequence continues at coordinate 20,499,313 of NC_140371.1, read as the reverse complement.
CTGCCCCCCCACCAGGCCCACCCTGCCCCCCCACCAGGCCCACCCTGCCCCCCCGCCAGGCCCACCCTGGGGGTCTGGGCTGCTGAGAGAGAGGCTTTGACTCGGAGCAGCAGACTGATGCACTGGAAGATCATATTTCACCTGGAATGACACAGGAGGGACTCTGCTAAATGTCAGCCGTTCAGCTGGTTGGTTTAACGTGACGCCGCCATTCCATTAAACCTTTCTTAACGACTTTGGGTGGGATGAAAAAGCAGCGTCATTGTGCCATGACTCATTCTTCTGGGGGACGAGGATACACAGTCTTGTGGATCTTTGCACCACATTTAACTCTGTGATTTGCTCTGCTCCTTGGCCAGTGAATCTTTCAACCTTAGTTTTTCCAATCAGTTTAGGAAATTCTATTTGAACTCCCATCAATGAATGTTTTAATATGTAGATGAATATGTGATCTACTTGATATTAGATTTCACATCTGATCTATAGTCTAGGGATGGCTGGTCCATCTCACCTGCACAATGATGTTCGTCTGTCTAACCATAAGCTATTGACTGAACATTTTGATTTAAAATGCAGTTACCTCCAAAGGCATGATTCAGGTTCAAGTCATTAATGAACATGACGGTGCTAGATATCGACTGCATCGTAGCTAACGCACACACGCACACACGCACACACAGACACACACACAGACACACGCACACACGCACACACAGGCTGACTTGAATGTGAATGTGCAGTAATTATTTATCGGCTTGTAAATATGTGGTTAAACAACTTCATAATAAGTGGTTTACCTCATTATGCCAGTGCCATACAATGGAATAGCAAGCCATTAAAAAGCTATAAACAGGAAAATTTACTATTAATTGTCTCTGTATACTTCAGTGATTTTTTCCATTTCAGTTCTGCATGAAGACATGACATTCAGAAGCTAATGGCCTTAATTTTCACGGAGCAGTTTTTATAGTTAAAATCGAAACATTTATTTTTCTGTTCAGTTTAGTTTTTCACCCAAAAAGGCAGCAATAAGAGATGTAGCCTTGCTAGCTGGCCTTTCACCAGGGGCCACAGAGCTAATCCAAGGGCGCAGCTAGCTGGGGCACAGCCACTCGTAGCGTGGGGACCATTAGGACGCTGCATGTTGTGCTACCAGGAACCCGGTGAGCCTCCACACTGACAGGCCCGTTTGTAAGGGTCTCTGTTTTCTCATTATCACTGGCGAGCTGGAAGTCTGACAGGGGCTGAAGATGCTCCCTCAGGTGAGCTCTTATTCAGCTGCTGCTTCCTCTCTCTCTCTCTCTCTCTCTCTCTCTCTCTCTCTCTCTCTCTCTCTCTCTCTCTCTCTCTCTCTCTCTCTCTCTCTCTCTCTCTCTCTCTCTCTCTCTATCTCTCTATCTCTCTCTCTCCCTCCCCTCTCTCCCTTGTCACTGGGAGGCGACACTCCCAGCAGCTTGGGCCTTCCTGTAGCACGCTGATACTTCATCAGAGACCAGAGGAGCTGTCCAAATATTTACGCAGAGGGGTGGAAAGCGAAAAGCAACTTTGCCGGCAGAATACCAGGGACCCTATTAATCTGATGAGACCCCCTGGGCATAGACACACACGCCCCTGTGTGGCTGCAACCTGTGTGTGTGTGTGTGTGTGCGTGCGTGTGTGAGTGAGTGTGAGAGATAGTTGGGAGTAGGACTACTGCTCCTGAGAAACAGGGCTGTATCTGTGTGTGGGTGTAACGCCAGTATTGAAAAGGGGGAATAATCTCACTGTTGAGCATCTTTCTCTATGGAAATCCACCCGCTGGAAGGCCAGGTTCAAAAAGCTGTCTGTTCTGTGTCCGTGGAAGTAGGGCTGTAAGAACAGAGAATCCATTGAGCTAAAAGTCCTGTATGTCCCAGCCTGTACTCCGTTAAAAACAAGGAGCAATTGACAAGCACTTAATGCAGTCTTCAGATGGATTTTGTTCTTCAGAGTCAGCATATCATTCTGCTGGTGTCCAGTCCATGTCCACGAACAATCCCACCGTCCAAGACTCCTTTTTGCGTGCATTTGCCGCCTGTCCATATGTGAAATGGCTGTACAGCATGCGTTATGTAAGCCCCAGTGCCCCAGGAAGTTTCTTATACTACCCAGCGTAGCAACGGCAGTAAGTCTTGGCAGCTTGTCCGCAGCAGGTTGTTGCGCGAGAGCCGTAATGAAGAGCAGTATGTCACTGGACATATGGCCCATGTCGTGGAGTTAGGACTGCATGGCTGTGCCAGGAAGGTTGTCAAAATGGCAACTGCGGCTGTGTGGGTGGGTGTGAAGGTGTGTGTGTGTATGTGAGTGTAGGATGGGTGGTTGTGTGTGTGTGTGTGTGAGTGGGAGGGGGCGTTTGTGTGTGTGTGTGTGTGGGAGGGGGTGTTTGTGTATATACATGTGTGTGTGTGTGTGTGTGTCTCAGGCCAGCGTTTGCCAACAAAGCTGGCTGGAAATATCAGCCAGACGGCTTGGTGTTCCATGCGGGTCAGCGGTTGCGATGGGGGATGGAGAGATCCCTCCAGGTAGACAGACTGTGGGCCATGTGGCCTGAACAAACATGGCCATGAAGGGCATGTCAGTGTCCAGATAGGTCAGAGGTCATTAGCACATGGAAGGAGGCCATTAGAGGATCAGAGGTGAGACCCCATCCAAGAAATGTGTGTGTATTTGTGTGTGCGACCGTTTGAGTGTTAAAATGCCAAAGCTGGTCGAAGTGAGGCGCAACTTCTGCCCATTTCTAACACGTCGCATGCGCTGCTGTATTGGAATGCCACTCCTGAGCTCCAACTGAGCCTTAATACCTGACAGAGTCCTTTGCTATCTTTAATTCCAGTTAATACGTGTTCACTTCAGTATAATCCAAATCCAAAAAGAGTCTCTATCACTTGAGGCAGTGTTGCCAGTATTAAAAGGCTGTCTGTTTGTATGTTTAAGTGGTTCAAATGATGCTTTACTCATTGTGCTATAATCCCAACATTGCCTTGGTGCATCAAGGACTTGACAAATAGGCTGTAATACCCCTAAAGACATTATAGTAATGACCTCATTTATTTCACACCACTACAATCAGCTAGGCCGTAGGCTGGAAGATGTCTCTCTCTCCATGTCCCCCCACCATTCCAGCTCTCTCTCTCTCTCTCTCTCTCTCTCTCTCTCTCTCTCTCTCTCTCTCTCTCTCTCTCTCTCTCTCTCTCTCTCTCCATGTCCCCCTACCATTCCAGCTCTCTCTCCCCCACCTCTCCCGCACCTCTCTGTCTCTCTCTCTCTCTCTCTCTCTCTCTCTCTCTCTCTCTCTCTCTCTCTCTCCCTTTCCCCAATTCCCTTCCCCCTGTTTATATATCTGCCTTTTTCTCTCTCCCTTTCTGTCCATGTCCTCCTCCCCCTTTCTCGTGGTCTGTCTCTGTCTGTCTTCCCTCTCATCTCCACATTGTGTCCCTCACTTTCTCTCCACCATCTTTATCTGCATCTCCCTGTGTTTGTGATCAGAACTGCATGATCACCATGACAAACATTGTACTTAAACGCAGACACTCATGCCAAGCAACAACGAAAATGTTCCCTGCAAAATACCTTCGGAGATCATTCAAGGGAGCTTCTAATAGCTGCACAAAATTACCGCAAAACTGAACAGAGCTAATTAGCAGCTGTGCCGGCGAGGGATGTAGAGCGAGGGAAGGAGAGAGAGAGAGCAGCATGTTAACTGATGATCTAGCTGTACCCGGAGAACTTCTCCACAATAAACCCCCATTGAGAAGAATTATGACTGTAAACAGGAACATGTATCTCATAAATGCATCTGCATGGATTTGTATCGACGGCAAAACCCAGGTCCCACGGTGTCCATCCTTGGCAGTGGGTGTGGACTCCGCTCTGCAGTCGGGAGGGCCAAACTCCAGACCTGCCATCTGCCGAGGCCTCACGGGGCTTGTGTCTGCGACCTGGCTGTCCTCACCTGGTTGTTTCTTCAAAAACGCTGTGTCACTTTCAGGGTGGGAGGGCAGGGAGGGGGGAGGATGTGTCTTCATGGCTGCAGACTCATAAATATTCAACAGGAGCTTCTTTGCCGTGGCAATCAGTCCTCGTAATGGCAGAGGTGCCGGGGCAAACCAGCGGCACGGTGAGAGTTTATGCAGAAGACAGAGGTCTCTCTCTGCACAACACCCTCGTAAGTCATTGGCTTGCACGATGCCACACCATGCATTAGAAGAGTGTGGTGGATGAGAGAGAGAGAGAGAGAGAGAGAGAGAGAGAGAGAGAGAGAGAGAGAGAGAGAGAGAGAGAGAGAGAGAGAGAGAGAGAGAGAGAGAGAGAGAGAGAGAGAGAGAGAGAGAGAGAGAGAGAGAGAGAGAGAGAGAGAGAGAGAGAGAGAGAGAGAGAGAGAGAGAGAGAGAGAGAGAGAGAGAGAGAGAGAGAGAGAGAGAGAGAGAGAGAGAGAGAGAGAGAGAGAGAGAGAGAGAGAGAGAGAGAGAGAGAGAGAGAGAGAGAGAGAGAGAGAGAGAGAGAGAGAGAGAGAGAGAGAGAGAGAGAGAGAGAGAGAGAGAGAGAGAGAGAGAGAGAGACACAGAGACACAGAGACACAGAGAGACAGAGAGACAGAGAGACAGAGAGAGAGAGGTTTATGTGTGTGTGTCTTTGTGCCTACGTATGGGTGGAGTAAGTTATTCTTTGCTGGCGATTCCACCGCTGTGACATCAGGGATATGAACACAGCTGTGGTGTAGCGTGGTCCCCCCCCCACCCCCCCAGGAAGTTCATAGAAACAAAGTAAGTCAGTCAAACATGATCCTTGTGAAATAAGGCATGTCATTTATTCATAGTGTTTCTTAAGCGTTGGCTGGGTTGATTGTAGCATTTCACGGGTCTTCATACAGCTCTCAGAGGGAGGTCTAGTGTGGTCATGATGTCATCCATTTGCATCATAGCCAAATAACCGTCCATTATACCTTCAGCCAAGTAAGACCCCTTCTATTTTCCCTGGTTTCGAGCTGCACTGGTATTGAATAGCAATAACACAATAAACTCCCCCTGAAAATCAAACCCCTGTAAATAAGGTTTCCATAAACAATCAAAGCCTACTTTTCCAGAACCCATTGATTCAAACTCAGTCGAAAGCATTCCTAAATGAGCTAATTGCATCAGGTTGACTGTGTGGCTGCTATTCCAGCAGGGGTCTACTCTGTTAGGACTGCAAGTGCAGGTGCAGGGGCTCTGACTCTGCATGCCAGACTGCCTTTCCAGTCACACGCTGCTTATCATTTCCAGGAAGCTTGGAACAAAGAGCTAGCTGCAGTGAGGAGGAGCTAATATCACATACCCATAGAGAGAGAGAGATAGGCTGGATCCCCCAAGCTTGCTCGGCCCTCGACCTTTATGATGAACCAATTAGAGTAAAATAAAAGTTGTTTACAAAAAAATAAGTATCAAGATTGGGGGGGGGGGGGGGGGGCATGAGCTTCAGTGCCCAGGGGCCCTTTGGGGTATTGATCTGGCCTTGCATAGATACCCACTGGCACTTTCACATCCCTCGTTAATGAGAGACAGAGAGTTGACAGACCTGCAACAAGTGTCCATTGTGGCATGTTGCTCATGGTATGTTCCAACGCGATTGTAATGACATCTCTAGAGCTAACTGGGGCGATATCATAAATGATGGAGTGCCATGCTTCTCTGGTACTGTGTTAATGTTTCACGCTGCATTGCATGTGCTTGACATTTGAATAGAATGCTGCGAGCAGCGACTGAACACAACAGAAGAATTTGTCAAAGTGCAGTTTTACCTGAGACTTATCGTTTGGTGTTACAAGCACGAGGGTAATTGTGAGGTGGGTGTTATGGTGTATGTGTGCTTGAGTACTGAGTGCTACAACACTGACGTCAATGACTTTGTGGTGTTGTAGAAGCCCTCTCATTTGATAAACATGTGACAGAGCGTTCTTTTGCATCACAGATCCAATTTAATCATTATCATCAATCAGACTCCCGAGACATACTTTTCAAAAATCACCAACCCTCAAGTGCCCATATCTTTTCTTAGAAACAGAGACAGACATGGGATGCTGTCTGTCTCAATCGCTCTCTCTCTCTTTCTCTCTCTCTCTTTCTTTCTTCAGACTCCCTTTTCAGGGAGATAAAAGCAAAGAAAACAATGGGAAGTAATCTGGTATCTTTGCACGAGCGCCAGGCTGCAGTAATTAGCTGGTCTGTCAGAAAGACGCAGCTAGATGAACGAGGGCTGCCTCAAGATGAGATGGAAGTGTAGCCAAGGAGAAAGTTCGATGAAGTGACTGTCTCAGCCAATCAGCCGGCTCGGCTTGGGTGACATGGGAGTGCGTCATCGCGTCCTGAGACGACCGCGGGTGAAGACAAATTCATCGAGGTTGTTCGTTCCTTAAAAAAGATATGCCACGCATATTGAAGTATTTTTAAGGCTCGTCGCTAATTTGAGTCGTGTGTTATTTGGCTCAGGGAATGTTTTGCTTTTTCAATAGAAAACGTTGTTGGTGATAAGCAGCGTTGTATGCCTTTGAATGCCTTTTCGAAAAGGTTCTTCATTCATGGACCTGTTTAGAACCATCTCATGCTTTCAGGTATTGATTTATCTCATGTGTGCAGAGTAGCTCAAACTACATACTTGAACTCAGAGATGTCAAGCCATATGCATTTGAAAAAGAGAGAAAAATTGGTTACAGGCAATTCTGCTCCACCCCTCATGACATGTTCTCAATAGTCTCTTCAAGCTCCAGGCCTCACGCGAAAACATCATTTTGAGTGGGTGTTTGATTCTGTCAGAAAAGGACATTGAGGGATCACAGTCTGAAAGGATGCCAAGAACACCAAGCTTCCAGAAATGTCCATCTAAAATATCAGCAGTGCTGCTAAGTGTTTCAGAGGAACGGAACGGTCTCACCGCCAGCTTCGCGGGAGCTTCTGAAACAAATCCTCCAAAGAATTTGCTAATCATTTGTGGATGCAACAGGTTTTTTTTTCTTCCTGAGATTATTCAAATGAGGCAAACTCATATCCCTAATGCTGTTTAAAGTATAACAAGGAAATAATTAGGCTAATTGAATTACAAATTCATATTGTAAGATATGAGAAAGCTTAGAGATGGGGAGTTCTCACCTGGTATGTTTCGTATAAACAAATCAAAGAGCCTCAAGTCATTTTCATAATTATGTCCACGGAAAGAAGCACCAACATCAAGGGTGCAAAGAAACATTAGTATTTTTATCAAGTGATTTGACATTTATTATTATTATTATTATTATTATTATTATTATTATTATTTAGCAGACGCTTTTATCCAAAGCGACTTTACAAAAAAAACCATTTGAAACACGGATCCTTGCATAGGTTTGTCAACAGCCAGCAAGATCACATGACCTGTAAGAACCCAACACACCCAGGTAAACACATCCTCAGCTTTGATTTTATCCTGTTTCCAAATGTCATATTGCGAAAAATGTTTATGACAGCAATGCACAAACACAGCTTGCTACACAGCAGGCACCTCAGTCAGTGGACAGCCGACAAAGTCCCCACCGGCCTTGGGGAAATCTCAGGCGAGTCCCTGGCTGAATTCTGGGCCCAGAAAAGCAGACTGTCCTTTAATTAAACAACCTGTCGAATCAATTTGTTCCATAGAGAGAGAAAGGGATTGGGGAATTGGCCGTTATGACAGAAAGACTACAAACACCATGCATTCTGGAACAGTACTGTGGAATCATGGTTGCCACAGCAACATCATTGTACATTAAATTGCATGGAGGTACTTTCAAGCCTTTGGGTTTTCATCATGAATAATTCATGACGAGCATGGTTAATCAAAGTAGCATTTGTAGTCCACGTGTCAATATGTTTGATGCTGTGTGATTGGACTGGGCAAATAGAGATAGTGGTCATTCAGTGTCCATTATCTGTAGCAAAAGTAAACATGTTGCTATGCACAAATCATTGAAGTCCTAGGGCAGCCCAAAGGTAGTCTCTCTCTTCCTCCTAGCCTCTCTCTCTCTCTCTCTCTCTCTCTCTCTCTCTCTCTCTGTCTGTCTGTCTGTCTCTCTCTCTCTCTCTCTCTCTCTCTCTCTCTCTCTCTCTCTCTCTCTCTCTCTCTCTCTCTCCGTCTCTCTCTCTCTCTCTCTCCGTCTCTCTCTCTCTCTTTCTCTCTCTCTCTCTGTCTCTCTCTCTCTCGCTCTTTCTCTCTCTCCGTCTCTCTCTCTCTCTCCCTCCATCTCTCGCTCTTTCTCTCTCTCCGTCTCTCTCTCTCTCCCTCTCTCTCCTTCTCTCTCTGATAATGTGCTACAAGCTTCCCCCCTGTCAGGTACCTCAAGGTGTTTATCAGATTGGCACAAACACAACTGCTGAAAAGGTCACATTCAGGGTAGGCCTAGGCCAGGGTACACCTGCCAGCATGGGCTCACATCTCTCCTGTCTCTCCTCTTCCTCTCTCCACTCCTGCTCTCGCTTGCTCTCTCATTCTCTCTGTCTTTTTGACCCCTTTACGGTCCTTTCAACTCTTTAAACATACGTAATGTGTGACCCACTAAAGGTTGAGACAATGTTTTAATTTCTTCTTTTTTTCCGCTGACTAAGCTAAGCGAATGCTGAAGGTGAGTGCTGTCTGATGCCGTCCTCTCTCTCTCTGTCTCTCTCCCCCTCCTCTCTCTCTCTCTCTCTCTCTCTCTCTCCTGCCTCTTCTCCCCCCCAAGGGAACGATGGTGCGTGTCAGTACTGAGACAAGCTCACTGAGTGGAATGGAGCTGTTCTCAAATCTGCATTGTGTGCATTGTGTGTGAGTGTGGGGCTGGGGTGATGTGGAGGTCAGGCTGTGGCCGGGCTCATGCCATGCGGGGTCAGGCATAGGTTACAACTGGGCTTTAATACCGCATCAAAGAGTGTTTCTCTTGGCGATAGTAGGGTTAAAGGTCATCCATGGTTCTGATCAGCTTGATTGACCTTTTTGGCACCATAGAGACTGACGGGTCATTGTGTTCTCCTTGTGTGAACCGTGTTCACCTTGTTTTTTTGTGCTGTGGAAGTTGATATCCAGGGCAAACATTATTTATACATAGAACATTTTTGCTTTGAGATCCATTGATGAGTAGGGGTGCATGCTCCTCCTCCTGCCGCCTCCTATAGTCCACAATCATCTCCTTGGTCTTGCTGATGTTGAGGGAGATGTTATTGTCCTGACACCATGATGTCAGGGTGTCAACCTCCTCTCTGTAGGCTGACTCGTCACTGTCAGAGATGAGGCCCACGATGGTAGTGTCGTCAGCAAACTTAACAAAGAGGTTGGAGACTCAGTGATCAGTACAGCACAGGTAACCCCCAGGGCTGTGTGCTCAGCCCTCCCCTGTTCTCCTTGTTCACTCACGACTGTGCGGAAACGCACAAGCTCCAACCTCCTTGTTAAGTTAGCTGACGACACAACCATCGTGGGCCTCATGTCTTCTTCTCAAGTCATGCATATTGCAGTTGAAGAAATTGCACCACTATACACATCCTATCGTCACCAAGAAGATTACTTTCCATATCACGTAAAGAGGGGACGTTTTCACGGCTGTTTGGAAACACAACGTCGTCTTAGCACTTGGTCTCTGCCTGATTGCTGTCCTTGTGTGATAAGATTGATTTAAACATATCCTTGAAGCTGGTGACTAGCAATAAGTAGCCTATATTGCCATCTAAACATTGTGTAATAGTTGATGTGTTGCCCCGTGATTGAAATGCCTGCAGTCAAGATCGCTGTTATTTGACTGCTGACAGCTTCTCACATATTCATGATTGTCATTCCAACGAGAGGGCCTCTCCGCCTCTGTCCTCTCCCATTTCCACCCGTACATTATCAGACACACACTCAGTCGCAGACAAAATATAGTATGGAGGCGCGTATGTCTTGAGTTCAACTCTTTTATCAACAGACTGTCAAATGCATCAGACTCTCTGTAAAGAAAGAAAATCCGCACAAACAACTCAGTCGTTACCTCGTTTCCTTTTGATAACAGGGAAGCCTGTTTTGGGGGACAATTTCTGTCAGAATTCATAGGGGAAGCATTGAGCGGCTAAGCGTCACCACAACTGTCAATCATTCGTCGCTACAGACCGGGAGTTGTTAGCCACAGTCAAGACTTGAACGTAAGTCTAGTTCGATGGTCGTCATGCCAAACGGTAGCCTGACGTTGTCATACTCATAATTCTAGTCAGAATATGAGTCTGAGAACTCTCCGTTGCGCTTTGACTACGGGGCGTGTTTCAAACGAGCCTGGAAAACAAATGCCTCTTCGCTCAATTGGATAGACTTACAACCAATCAGAGCAACGTAATATGTTGTTTGTTCAAAACAAATTCAACTTAAGCGCTCTTTTGTGACGTGGGTGATTACGTTACTGTTGATCATCTGTCCATCAGCGTATAAAGCCCGCCCTGGCAATTTCATTGGTACGCCCAGATTCTGGTTTTCTGTAGTTGTTCCCCAATACGAGACCCACCAGACTCAACTTCCCGACCAAATGTTTTTGTGGGCGGGGAGAAGTTGGGCTGGCAGCCAGGCTAGCCAAACGGCGCTACAGTTGGCAGTTTGCAGTCCCCGTTAGCTGATTCAGTAGCACCGTCGAAGTATTTCCGCTTGTCAGATGTGCAGTCTTGTGTTCCGCAAGCGCACAGAGTTGCACATGCCTTATCCATGTCCGGGTGTTCATGACCAATGACCACCATGTGACTCGGGCTGGTAAAGAGGTCTGTATGTCGGTAGTCTTCAAATCGCGCTAGCCGCTTAACTTTTTTTTTCATATTACAATTGTTAAAAAGTCACTCAATGTCACTCACATGTTCTTAATCACTGAATAACCTACTCTTAATTAGTCAGCAAAGTACACTCGTGAAGGCATGCTTTATAGTTGGGTTTGCATAGAGCTATCAATAGGTGTGTTCGACTTCATGCAGCGCCGGCGGCGTCGACAGTCGGCTGCAGCCGGCTGCAGCCGGCTGCCTTGAAGCTGAGAATGCCATTGGCTGCTTCAAGTCAGCCGGGCTGCAGGTGACGCCGGCGCTGCATGAAGTCGAATACACCTAATGTTTGATGAGTCATTTGAAAACCTACAATGCACTTTCATGATTTGTAAAAAAAAAAAATATATCTAGGCCAGGCTTATACGTGGACCAAAACACCATCACCTGTCACAGCCTATAAACCTAAAAGCCGGGGGTTGGGTGTAGTAGTGAAAAAAAAAAAAACACTTTTATCATACATTTCCATTAGGCTACCTTTGATCGAGCAAAAAATCATCACACCACTTGACAAGCACATTATCCCCCTGGTCTGATGGTAGGCTACTGTAGTTACCTGGGTTAATTGGACTGTCGTGGAGTGAGGTTTAATTCCCACTGAGCGCCCCAGTCTAATAGGGAAGTGAAAATGTTTTGGGCAGCCCTCCCATTATCTCAACTGTGTCTGTTACCACGTTGTTTTCACACTACAGCTGTGGGATTAGGAAATCCACTGGCCACGGAGGCACCTGGCCAGCAGCCAGACTGGAGACGTCTATTTCTGCTCTCCTAGTTGTTTCTCCTCACTCCAGATAATCCAGCCTGACAGACTGGGTGTAAAACCACGTCAAGCCCACAACCGTCCCGTCTCTCGCTAATTAGCACTCCTTGTTAGCCATTACACTGTAGAGAGCAAAACACACGGCACACAAGCTATAGCTAAAGGGCTGTTGTGAAATGTAATCAAATGTACCCCTAGCAATGTGAGAGCGCATCACATTCCCAGGTAGGTAATCGCAGCTGGCTTTTGAAGGTTTTACACCAAACACAGTTGTCGAAACTTCGATCGTAACCCAAAACTGTCATCTGGGTCACTTCAAACTAGGCCTATGTTCTACAAACCTGTTATTGTGAATGACGTTAAGAGGCTAAAGTAAAGTTTTCATTTTAGTATTCCAAACTCCTCTTCTTTGCTCAACCAGGTTTTTTTCCCCCCACTGTCAAGCTTCAAACAGCTGCGTCGTAACATCTCCTCATCCAGAGGGCTTTGAGTAGGTGGATTACGAGAGCAGAAAAACAAACTTCAAAAACAGCCCTGGTTGTCACACCGCACACTCTCCCTCACACTCGACACCAACCCCCCGCGTCCTCGCTAGCTCCCGATCTACCTACCACTGTGTCAAAGTCATTTACACCACCAACATCTTGCCTCCTTCTGTGACAGTCTACACAGGAGGTTCTGTGAGTTGGTTAGCTCTGGAACATGAATTTGCAGGACATTCAGTAGTGTGCTGAAGTTAAGATGGCTGTTTTTAGTAGTTTGTTTTTCATGAGGATTTCCCTAGGGGAAATTACATTTTATTCAGGCTTCATAACATTTTACTCTTATCGTTTTACAATCACAATATCCTGACATATGTTCTCTTCTTCAGTGATGAATTGCATTGTCAGACATTGTTATGTTGAGGCTACGTTACCCACAAAGACCGCAGCTTTCCTTGTAAGGTGAATTACGAAAGACAAGTGTGGACCTCCTGAATGGCAGCTCATAAAAAGTACAGCAGCAGCTCATTCCTCATCCTTCCAGCTCATCTAGTCCCAATCTAATCTGAAGGAGAATTGTGGGTAAAACTGGGTGACAGCTGCCATACCCGTGTCATCATTTCCTGGGAGTTGCAGGAGACATGACACGAATAGCTTCCCTTGTGGCTTGCCTCATACCCCTCCAACAGCCAATCACATCTCAGAACAAGGGCTACATTAACCTGTTTGATAGTATTAGTGACAGACTGTGGCAGGCTAGACACGCAGCAACACCACACTAGACAGTTCTCTGAGTCACTGTGTCATGGAATATACCAAGAAAGGGCTGAGGTAAAACATATCATAGCTTCTGAGTGCTGTACTATTGAAGCCACAGCTCTCATTTGTTACCCAGTGTAGGATTGACATGACATCATATGTCATCATATTTAATCTCATACATTCCTTAATATGATGTGGAATTTAAGTATGGCTTTATCCAACAGGTATAAATCCATCTAAAATATTTCACGGTTATGATGAAATTGTTGAGATATTATGCACACAATCTGATTCTGCAGTTTGATTCTACACAATCTGACTCTGCACAATCTGATTCTGCAGTTTGATCCTAAACAGTCAAAGTCTACACATTCTATCATTCCTTGGTTATAGCAGTTGTTTTTTTCACTAGGAAATGGACAGCAGAAGGAACGTTACCAGCTGTAAGACTCCTATCTGAGTATACAGGTTAACTGAATCGGCATTGAAATCATGAATAATAGACATGGAAAGATAAACTCTACTAGGGTCAGAGGAACCCCCACTGCGGGAAAGCAGAGAATAGCGGCCGTGTCGGAGTCTGTGTTTACGTCTTCCAAGGTGCTGCACCAAGCAGCGAGCTTTCAATTGGTTTGAGACAACACCATTTTACCTCCTTTTGTAAACTGCAAGAGAAGAAAGGTTATTGAACAGAAAACCATAGAGAGAACCATGGAAGAAGAGAAGTGAGATGCGGACAAGAACACAATCTTTTAAGCTTGAAGTTTATTCGAAGAAATTCTTTACTGAACAATAACTTGACATTTTGTTCTTTGATTATACACAATACAGGTTGTTTTCCCACTGCAGAAGGGAGGTGCAAGGTTAAAGTTCATACCAAGGCTGTGCTCAAGAACCGTCAGCCATGGAAGCGCGGTGCATAACAGGAAGGTCTCATTTCTCCAATGTTTCAATGGATCAGCCCACTGCAATGTCCTCCACATTCATTTTTTATAACTGGACTGTGGACGTACCTCTATAGGTTACAGTAGAGAGTGGAATGATAAGGTTTGCATTTCTGAATCACAACAACCGCCTGTTGAAAATAGCCCGCCCCTCCTGTATTAATAGTCTGCCAGATTGGCACAGGATGAAGACAGCACTGTTGTAGGAGAAAGCAGAGAGATTTTCTTTATAGCTTGAGGATGCCTGCAGCTTCCCTGAGGCCGTCTCAAAGGGGAAATACACACCAGAAATGTTAGGGCAAATTTAATTGATATAATTCTCTTTATTCTGAGTGTTTGTGACAGCACACTCGGGCTAATAATGCAATGCAGCTTCCCGGATGAGAATGACCATTTTGAAGATCTTCGTTCACCTCAGGTTTATCAGAATGAATGAGCTTTGAGCGACTCTGATGTACTATTCCAGCCGGAGGGGAGAAATACTCCACCTCCAAACTAATTCAGCGTTAGCCCCTTGGACTATAAATTAGGGACCAAAGCGTGAAGCTAAGGAGGTCACTGACAGCCGTTAGCACCCAGAGACAGTAGCAAAGTGGAAATTAAGTCTGCCAAATCCAAATGTGTCTTTCCTTATCTCCTTTGGCCTTCCTTATCTACAGAGCCCAGGTTTTGTCAGTGAGTCATTCTCTGTTGACATCACTCTCCTTCTTCACTCCCCTTGCAGGATGGACTCACCCTATCCTACAGTAGCTTAGCTCTCGCTCTTAGTTCCTAGCTCTTAGCTCTAGCTCCTACAGTAGCTCTTAGCTCTAGATCTTAACTCTAGCTCCTAGCGCGTAGCTCCTAGCGCTTAGCTCTAGATCTTAACTCTAGCTCCTAGCGCTTAGCTCTTAGCTCTAGATCTTAGCTCTAACTCTTAGCGCTTAGCTCTTAGCTCTAGATATTAGCTCTAGCTCCAAGCGCTTAGCTCTAGACCTTAGCTCTAACTCCTAAATCTTAGCTCTAGACCTTAGCTCTAACTCCTAGATCTTAGCTCTAGACCTTACCTCTAGATCTTAGCTCTAGTTCTTAGCGCCATCACCTGTGGCAAACTCTGGTCTCAAAAGCATGTTTAGCACTACCTTGCATGTGTGGAACACGTCTCTGTGTGTAATAACTAATGATGTAGACTTCCCCCTGGTTCTGCCTAGCTGGCTCCCAGGATGTGTGAGGATAATTAGAAGAAAGGGAGGTGAAATGAGCAGGACCCCCCGGTTGTGCTAAGTGCCTTGGCCTCGGCCTGACTCGACTGACCGACTGTACTGTAGCTTTTGGGAGTTGAGTGTAAATATTCAGGATTGTTGGCCACCTTTGGACCGTTGCTGTCTCAACACAGCTCCCCACCCATATGTGTGGTAAAAACACACCCCTCTGCTCAGAGCAAACAAAGATAAGATGCAAATCTCCTAATGAATACAGTTAAAATCAAAAGAGTTTAGAGTTTAAAACTCTTAAATCTTAGGCAGGTTGTTGGGTATGTTGGTTGAAAGGAATTAAAAGTCATGCTTATTTATGTTTATATTCAAAGGAGATGCAAAAACACCCAACCTGGACTTAAAACAATTTTCCAATTGTTTACATTTTGTGCCACATAATTGGGATTGGCATGTGCCGTGATCTACCGCTGCAGAGTGAACGAAGTAGCCCCTTCCCATGACCTCTTCCTCTCTCACAGGGAAAATGTACTAAGTATAGGCTACTATTGTGTAGGGCTGCAATTCTGGACACCAAGAGGTGCTGAGAGAGAAGAGACAGGAAATGATTGTGTGGGAGTCATCCAGTATGCATGAGGCTGAAAGAAAGAATACAGGGAGCTGTTGGGGTTCACAATGTAGCGCTGGTAAGCTGGTTTATTTAGACTGGAGGTAGTGCTGAAACAAGGGTGTTTGGAACAAAGAGATGGATGGATGGAAGGAGGGATTTAGAGAGATGGGGAGGGATCGATGGATGGAGGGATTTAGAGAGAGAGGGAGAGAGAGAGAGAGAGAGAGAGTGGGAGAGAGAGATGGAGGGAGGGATTTAGAGGGAGAGAGAGAGAGATGGGGAGGGAGGGAGGGATTTAGAGGGAGAGAGGGTGAGGCGTAGGCCCAATGCCCTCTGGCACTTTGTGCTAAACCTGTCCCTCTGTTGGCAGTACCAGCTGGCTAAGATACCTGCCCCTCCTCTCCAATCATACCCCTGACGCTAGCCTGGGCCACCACAGCGCCTGCCCCCCCCCCTCGCCACCTGGCCAACACATGCTGACCCCCTCTTGAACAATGGCAACCAGTTTGGTCTCAGCCACACAGTTGAAAATTCACTCTGGTTCCAGTGCAATTTTGATGCCAAGCTCCACAGTCAAATACCCCCCGAAACACATGTAGGAAACCACCTACCTATAACCAACAAACAAAGGAAATGGTCAAGCAGTAAAAGCCTCGTGCATCTGTTTCCAATCAGGCTTTCTCTTTCTAAATAGCCAGCACAGCACATTCCACAGTTTGAATTTCAGCTTCTCATAGGGCATTTTTTTGTTGTTGTGGTTATTATAAGATGTAATGGATCAATTTAGTTAAGTGGCACATCCTTGCCTGCTGACAATAGGATCAGGTGTCCCTTTGTTTTTCCAAGTCTGAGAGTAACAGTGTGTGTGTGTGTGTGTGTGTGCATGCCTTGTGTGTGTCCCGGGCGTGTTTGTGTGTGTTCAGCTTTGATGTTAATGATGTAGGAGGCGCAAAGGGGGAATACGCACTTGCCTACAACCTTTCCTACAAACTAATAATAGTTGTCCTTGAGGAACATTTGAATCCTGTGCGGCAATACATCATCCGTTTAAATGAGCACCCCGTAACTTGCCTCCCTGATGTTGTATGGATCTAACCACTGTAGTACGTTTCTATTTACAGTTCTGTAATGTCGGCCTTAAGTGGATTTTCTGTGTTTTCAGTTTCTACATCCTCTTCAGAAGACGTGTTCCTGATCAGAGCTAGAGTTTTCTTTCTCTCTGTGTCTGAAAAGCAAACTGGGTTTTCTGAGTGCTGACAACATTGTTCTCTCACGATCTCACAGGAAGGAAGAAGGTTGAGGAGAGGTTCTCAGAGGTTAGCGAGTCACTGCAACACTCTCTCCCAGTCCCTCCCTGACCCCCCCCCCCTCTCTCTCTCTCTCTCTCTCTCTCTCTCTCTCTCTCTCTCTCTCTCACACACACAGTCCTGCAAGCATAAAGGCAAACATTTAATAACATTTGAGGTCAGAGATGTTCTGTCTTGTGGGATATCTCTCTTTTATCTGTGTGTGTTCATGCGACGGGCGGGTGTCCTTTGGTGTGTGTGTGTGTGTGTGTGTGTGTACTCTGGTATTAAATTCTTGCATTTGTTCATGTGTGTGCGTGTGTGTGTGTGTGCATGTGCACTCGTGCGTGTGTGCGCGGTAACAGTCTTATTACCTGGGGCCTGTTATGGCAGCTTGTCAGGCCCCAACAGCCAGCCGGCAGAGAAGCAAAGGTCACTGTGAAGGTGGTCGGACTGGTCTGCAGGGAGGGCTAAAACTTGCCTGGATCTGGGCCCTGCGGGGTCTAATGGAGAGCCACAGTGACAAGGCAATATCTCTGAGTGAGCAGGAAGGAGAGAGAAATGTCCCGCGGGCCTTTTACTTTCACACCTCCCTTTCTAAAAGGGTCTTGATAGGACGTGACGATAAGGGTAAGCAGCGTAGTCGGCTTCAAATGGGCCGAGCGTCTTATCACCGCTCAGAGAGAGGAACCCGACAACGAGGGGGGGGGGGGGGGAGAGAGATTGGGGGGGCGGTGACAGAGACATAGGGAGCATAGGGTTTGTCAAGGTTTTATTTGTGTTTCTATTTCTCTCTATTTTTATGAACATTTGCAACAATTCAACCGTGTAAGGTTGACTTGTTTGGTGGGTAGATTACTGACACACTGCTTTACCTTTGTTAAGCACACAGTAATTATACACAACTACATAATACGTATGTATACATCATGTAACATGCAGGAACATTGTACTAACCCACTTCTACAGCAGGACAACGCAATTAGCACAATTAGCATATTCCCTAGCCTGACGTTTTCATGCTCATAATTCTAGTCAGAATATGAGTCTGAGAACTCTCCGTTGGGCTGTGCGTATGGGGCGTGTTTCAACCAAACTCGTAAAACAAATGCCTCTTCGCTCAATTGGAAAGACCTACAACCAATCATAGCAACGTAAGATGTTGTTTGTTGAAAACAAATTCAACCCAAGCGCTCTTTGGTGACGTGGTTGATTACGTTACTGTTGATCATCTGTCCATCATCGTATAAAGCCCGCCCTGACAATTTCATTGGTCCGAACAGGTCCTATTCGGACATAGTTTTTCCCCAAACGTGCCCCCCCCAGACCCAACTTCCCAACCAAATTTTTGTTGTGGGCTAGGATAAGTTGGGCTGGCAGCCAGGCTACATATTCCCATGAATACCTTTGAACTTGAGCATTAGCAACGTACCTTACCTACAGCCAAGCTGGAAAGGAAAATCACATCTTAGTCAGTCTAACTTGGTGATGTATACGTTATTGAAGAGCCAGGTTTATTTGCTAGCAAGGGCTACTGTATGATTACCCAGGGGTCTCATGGTGCAAAGTGTTCTGTCTGTACCAATCAAAATCAAAGCTGGGACTGTCATGTGTCACTGGGGCCCACATCACTCAGGGCTCGTGATTAATGACTGGTCAAATCTGGAATTGTGAAATCTTGACATTGATAGATGTCAGTCTGCCAACCGTGGTTTTAACTTACTCCTTAAATTGAATTGAGTATGCATGTATTAAACATGTTTTGACACTAACCAACTAACTTTATCTGTTCTGTTTTTTCTCTCTCTCTTTCTCTCTCTCTTTCTTTCTCTTTTCTCTCTCTTTTTCTCTCTCTCTTTCTCTCTCTCTTTCTCCCTATCTTTTTCTCTCTGTCTCTCTCTCTCGTTTTTGTTGACCATGTTCATCTTATGCTGGGATTCTGCAAACCAGGTAAGAAACTGTTACAAGATGAACAAGCTATGTTTGTTATGCAGCTCACATACACACACACACGCACAAACACAGATACACACTCACAAACACACACACACAGATACACACTCACACTCACAGACACACACACACACACACACACAAACACAGATACACAGACACACACACTCACACTCACAGACACACACACACACAGACACACACACACACGCACACACAAACACACACTGATATACACATGCATGCCCTGCCACACACAGTGCTGCATAATAAGTGCTCTTATGTTGACTATGCTTCACTCCTGGTCATGTCCTTGTTTGTTATTATTGGAGAGACTGAATAGAACTACAATGGGTCTAATCAGGGCTGAGGCCATATGTCCATATAATCAAGTCATCTGGTATAATATGTCTATTTCAACAGAGAGAGAGAGAGAGAGAGAGAGAAAGAGAGACAGAGAGACAGAGAGACAGAGGGAGGGAGGGGGGGGGAGGAGAGAGAGATTATGATATTTGAGAGAGAGTGTGTACTGGCTGAGATTGCTGGTTCAGCCATTATTTTTCTAGTGTTTTGTTGCCTTGGATGTTGATGCTCAGGAATGGTACGTCTAGAGCACTAGTCTTGAGGAAGAGGCGGTCTGTTCTCAGGTACACATCAGTTTCATTGTCAGGAGTTGCATTTGTTTAAGTCCACAATAAATGGTGCATGTATGAGGACCCTCCTGTGTCGCTCGCTCATTAAAGGAGCTGCCCTAACTGAGACGGCTAATGTGAGGGACTATTCATCGGTCACATTGCCCTGAGAGAGGAATAGAAGAGAGAGAATAGAAAAACATGTGAACAGGTAGGAACTATGGGCCGGAATAATCAGGTAGGGCACATGGAAACGTAAGAAGGAAAGTGATGTCTGCCAAAATTGATTGGAAGGAACATACACCTAGAGGGAGAGAGAAGAGAGAGAGAGAGAGGGAGATAGAGATAGATGTAGGGAGATAGAGATAGATCGAGGGAGAGAGAGAAAGAGAGAGGGGGAGAGAGAAAGAGAGAGGGAGAGAGAGAAAAAAATAGGGGGAGAGAGAGAGAGAGGGGGAGAGAGAGAGACAGAGGGAGAGGGAGAGGGAGAGGGAGGGAGAGAGATGGAGAGAGAGAGGGTGTGAGGGAGAGAAACAGGGTGTGAGGGAGAGAGAGAGAGGAAAAGAGAGGGGGGAGATAGACAGAGGTAGCAGGGGAGAGAGGCAAATGGGGAAAATAGGGAAATGAGCGAGGCAGTCTGGGAGAAGGGAATAGATGGAGAGATAAGGTGCTGGGAGCTTAGTGCAGTGTGACCACTGTGGATCTCTCTATCGGTAGGCTGTCTGACTGACTGAAAGCAGGGGGCCCTCAGCAGACAGTGCCGTCTTCCTTTCCCCCAGCTCTGTCTCTGCCCCGCTAGCTCTCTTGTTCTCTTCTACATCCCTCTCTTTCTCCTCCCCATCCTCCCCTCTCTTTCCCCTCCCCTCTATTTCTCCTCCCCTCTCTCCTTCTTGCTCTATCTCTCCCCAGACTGTAGACAGACGTGAAAGTGAACCACCAGCCTCCCACTGTAGATTTAACTCTGAATCAGACATTTGGATCTAACTACGTTCTTTGGATTATGCAAAAACTTGACTGCTGGGATCATAAATAATCTCATGGATGAAGATGTTGCTCTGACAGTTTTTGGGGCTGTTGGATTATAAATAGTGAAAAACAGCTTTGTTTATTAAGCAGATGTTTACCAATGCAAATGTTTATTTTGTATTTATTTATTTTTAACGTCAGACGGCTTGTATTTACAAAAGAAACAGAAAACAGCTGTATGGCAGCTGGATCAGAAACCTTATAAATGTATTATGAAAGTACCACTGTACAATCTGAACTGCAGGAATCAAGTGGAAGTGGGTGTAATTGGGGTTGTTGCTGTGTGGATATGACTAGAGCTCTCACCAGTCTCTCTCATCTTCCGGTAGCTTCTGTCACGGTGCCTTGCTGGCTTGCCAGCTCAGGATTGATTGCATCTGTGATTGCCAGTGTGATTACTACATGACAGAAAAGAAAACCAAATAAAAGCTCCCCAAAATATTATACCCGGTTTCCAATTGTACAATATCTTTTGAATCGCAAAAATAAAAATCAAACCATATTTCCTTTTGTGTCACACAATTAAAGTGGATTGTATGTGACAGCCAAAAGCAACAATATTTAAATAATTTATTCATTTAGTTATTTTATTTGTTACCCTGTGATAACTTTAAAAACAGATGTTGATGTATAAACTTGTCATAAAGAACTAGCGCCTTTTAATGTTTTACGACATACAATTTAATTAAAAAAAGTATTCTACTCAACTAGAATAATCTTCTTAACTGAATACGACATTATTCATTTCAAGTAATTTACATTTGACAAGGTTTTCCATAAGACCATCTTAAGTAAAACATGGTGTTGGCTGAGCACGATGTATATCCCATGTGAAAGACAAATCAAATGGTTTGGTTGTGTCTGAACACCCCAACCTCTCGCATGAGCTGAAGTTACCCAAGTAGACAAGGATGAGCCACATAACTTAAGCTCTGTCAAAGGATGCTGATCTTGAGACTCGACAGGGGCTGAAAGCTCTGGAAGACAGGGGTCAGGGAGATAGGGGTCAGGGAGATAGGGGACAGGGGAAGACAGGGGTCAGGGAGATAGGGGTCAGGGAGATAGGGGACAGGGGAAGACAGGGGTCAGGGGGACAGGGGTCAGGGAGATAGGGGACAGGGGAAGACAGGGGTCAGGGAGATAGGGGTCAGGGAGATAGGGGACAGGGGAAGACAGGGGTCAGGGGGACAGGGGTCAGGGAGATAGGGGACAGGGGAAGACAGGGGTCAGGGAGATAGGGGTCAGGGAGATAGGGGACAGGGGAAGACAGGGGTCAGGGTGGCAGGGGGAAACAGGGGTCAGGGGGACAGGGGTCAGGAAGATAGGGGGAAACAGGGGTCAGGGGTCAGGAAGGCAGAAGTAAACAGGGGTCAGGAAGGCAGAGGGAAACAGGGGTCAGGGGGAGACAGGGGGCCAGGGAGAGACGGGGGACAGGGAGAGACGGGGGACAGGAAGAGACAGGGGACAGGGAGAGACAGGGGACAGGGGGACAGGGAGAGACAGGGGACAGAGAGAGAGAGACAGGCGTCGTCTGAGGTCAAAAGGAGGTGGGACACAACGGTGTTGACACTACAGTGACAACATTTTGTCAACATCTTTAAGTAAGAAAGAAAAAAAGTTGCCCAGGAGCTTTGAGGTGTGAGATGCCTCACATGGAATTGTGAACAAGGACCTGGCATCTCTCCTCTATGCTCCAAAATATACCTTGCCATTTCTACAAACCTTTTATGGTTTGCATTTCAATGATGATGCAAGATTTGTCTAGTGAGGTTTGAAAGGTTTAAGAGGTTTAAGGTTTTTGAAGACTTCCTATGCTTGGCCCTGGGGGGGTGGGGGGCAGGGGGCAGCGGGGTGGGGGGCAGGGGGCGGGGGGGCAGGGGGGGGGGACTTCAGACTGCAGCCACTCATCTGGAGAAGTGAAGCTTTAATGACTAAGTGAACAAAACACCACTGAAACACTGGAACCATCTTCAGAAGGATCTTCCACCCAGGCAGTGACTCGCCTCACTCTTTCAAGCTCTGCCAGAACCAATATCAAGGTTCAACAGAAAGCTTCTGTTGGCTGTTTATTCAAAAACTCCTGGCCATCTGTATATTTCACAGAACAATGTGAAATAGAATAACAGTCGCACTTGCGCGCACCCCTCTGCGTCGTGCCATAAGGTCATGGTAAGGTTTGTGATGACGGTTACAATTAGGGCTGTCCAAAAGATCCAGCTTAGCATGGAGCATGCTGACAGCTCCAACCTTGCAGTAATTGGACAGTAATAACTCCCTCCCCTCCTTTCTTAGTTCCGCCGTTCACATATGGGATATTAAAACTAACAGTGTGAGTGACTGTCCAGGCATAGCTGTTCTAATAATACCCCAGCTCGTGGGTGCAGTCATTAAAAGTGCAGATCTGTGGGGAATGGTGTTGAAGAAAAGCAGTTAGATCAAGCCATTTGGATTTAGCATGTCATCCGTGTAATTGACCATGTCACTACTTCTCTCCCTTTCTCTATCAGTTTCTCTCTCATCTCTCTGTTTCTGTTTCTATCTCTTCACCTTTCATTGGAGACATCCTGGTCGGCCAATACCACAACGATACTGAAGTGTGAAATTCAATCTAAATTTGCAAAGAAAAACACAAACTGTTAAACAATAGCCAGCCAACGGGATCTATTAACTAACTCTGTAAATGAAAATGAATCCTCAATTGGCACATGTAAGAACACAGTTCAGAAATTCCTCAGAATAGTATATACACTTCCCCACTTCTCCTCCAAAATGCATGTTTCCTAAACAAGTGAAGAAGAAACAATGATTTTTTTTTTCTTTTTCCCTCAGAAAAAAAGATTCCCATTACACACTTGACTGCATCTGCAATCTAATTATTGACCCTAAATTACACGTTCATATTTCATTTCACTTGATGCTTTCATTTACGAGCTGTCGACAAACAGTCGTACCCCCACACTCTTGAGATGCAGATTGCCCTGATGAAGCCAGATCTGGTGAGCTGGTTTCGAGGGTAGGAGGCTAAGAGGCTCCATCAAGCTGCACTATCCTTGGGCGTGGGGTTGCCGAAGGGAGCCGTTGCCATGGATACGGTAAGGGGCATCTGCCACTACCTCCCACTTGGCCGCAGCCCCAGTCCAAAGCCAGCCTCTCTTTGTGACAGATTTCCGTGGCAGGGTTTGTCACAGGGCTAAATGATTCATTTTCCACTCGCAGCCCTCCTCCTTGAGACAGATCCAAAGTGCTTTCACAGATCAGAGGAGAGCAAGCGGGAGAGCGTAATGGATTTCAACTTCATTATCAAATAGGAGTCTTCTGTTGAGAAAACAAACACAGTCACAAATGTATGAATAAACAACCAAAATATGAGCTAGGTGTTTGAGAGAAGATTAGGCTTTGGTTTGGTAGCTACTTTTAAAATGATGTGCACTGTTTTTCTGTTCGCTCTCTCTCTCTCTCTCTCTCTCTCTCTCTCTCTCTCTCTCTCTCTCTCTCTCTCTCTCTCTCTCTCTCTCTCTCTCTCTCTCTCTCTCTCTCTCTCTCTCTCTCTCTCTCTCTCTCTCTCTTTATCAGACTGTGTTTAGACAGTACTTGCGCTTGTGTCAGAGACTGCGGTGAGCTTTTCTGCGTTTGTGTTCGTTGTTTGACAGTTCCCGCATCACCATCTTCTACCTCAGGTTCACCCCTGTGCCCCCTCTTCCCGCTAAACGTGCTCGTTCGCTCGTCTCTCTGGGAGTCAGCAAAGCACACAGACATGCTAACCTCGTGACACTGCACAAGCTAGCATGTCTCAGGGAGAGTACAATATTCACTGTTGGTATTACCAGTTGACGTGTGTATTCCTGTTGGGTGAAATGGGCCTTCTAGGGGTATTTGGATTCCTTCTATGCCCCTGAACGGCTTTACTTTTCTTCCCCCGAGCGGTGGTGTTTTAATGAGGGACTTGGCCGGCCTCCGTGTCTTGTTTACCCGATCGTCCGGGGTTAGGGTTGTGTTTGGATGCCTCCTGCTGTCCCTCTCAGCGCGGCTCATTTGCAGGAAGTCATGATCTCATTTGCAGAGCCGGAGGGTCCATTAGCTCAGCACGACACCGACGTGCAGAGGCCGGTCAGACGGCTGACTGACAGACCGATGTGGATGGGTGCAGATGCTGTCAGAGTGTGTTATATGTTGATGATGTCGCATAGTGTGGATGCATGGATGTGTGTGTCGGTGTGTGTGTGTGTGTGTGCGTGCATACTGTCCGCACTACGTTAGCTGTGTTTGCTGTGTTCGGTGGAAGCCAGTGGGATCTGGCAGTGTGGACCCACAGGGCTCCTGTGATGCCTGCCCGCTCTGGTCCAACAGTCTTCTTGTTAGTGGTGACAGTGAAGGTTTCCACTGGAGAGAACCCACAGCAGGACTGTGGTACCAGGAGGGCTGGTGGTGGCTTGCATCCCGCTTCCGAGCCCTCTTTCCTGGGTACTTAGGCTGGCCTCCTGGTCAGTGTGGATGAACAGGCCGCAGGGTGTGGAGTGTGGGGGCTTCATTAACACTCCACATCACAGCTGGAGGGGTGAGGTACTCACTGCTCCTAAGCCACTGGACTAATGGGTGTGTGTGTGTGTGTGTGTGTGTGTGTGTGTGTGTGTGTGTGTGTGTGTGTGTGTGTGTGTGTGTGAGAGAGAGAGAGAGAGAGAGAGAGAGAGAGAGAGAGAGAGAGAGAGAGAGAGAGAGAGAGAGAGAGAGAGAGAGAGAGAGAGAGAGAGAGAGAGAGAGAGAGAGAGAGAGAGAGAGAGAGAGAGAGAGAGAGAGAGAGAGAGAGAGAGAGAGAGAGAGAGAGAGAGAGAGAGAGAGAGAGAGAGAGAGAGAGAGAGAGAGAGAGAGAGAGAGAGAGAGAGAGAGAGAGAGAGAATATGTGATTAGGTGTGAGCCAGGGCTTCTATGTGTATGTGTGAGGGACAGAGGGAGAGAGGGAGAGAGAAAGATGTGTATGTGATTAGGTGTCAGCCGGGGCGTGTGTGCAAGCACCACGATGGTCAGGCCAGACTCAATAGTCACACAGCAGCATGTCTGCAAGCACCACCAGCACCTAAATAGCTTTTTAGGTGCACTCAAAGCAATATACTCCTGCATCTGCCATCTGTCAGTTGGCTAATATGAAGTGAGTAGAGTCTCGGAGGAAACACACTCAACAAACCAACACACCTCGTATGAGAAATGGCCTTTTGTGTGACAGAGATCCCAGATCGTACATGCCACACAGACAGACCGTCTGACAAACAAGCACTCCTGTTCTTGACTGATGAGCACATGACAGCACAGTGCCATGCGTGTGTGTGTGTGTGTGTGTGTGCGTGTGTGTGTGTGCGTGCGTGAGTGTATAATGATGTCTTTAAGGCCACTCCCATCCGGGCTGTCCTCGTCAGGTAGTGTGCCGCTGATATGTGGGTTCTGCTGGCGCTCGCTAACAGAGAGCTGTGTCCATCAGGACCAGGGGGCAGCCTGTAGGCCTACTGAGGCAGTCTGATGGTAAAGTTCGATGAATAATTGACCGTGGAGGAGATGGAGCTGGAGCAGAATGCCTTATCGTTGGCGCCGGGTTGAGGTGAGCTGGCGTTACCCCCATTAAACTCCTCCATATCTGTGGCAGCGCGAGATAGAGGGAGAGTGATAAAATAGGAATTGGCGGGGGATCGGTAGAGGGCCCCAACTGTAGAATTTGAATTCGAACACTGGATTGGACAAACTGACAGAGGATGGACAGTGAAGTCGATGTCGAAGGGAGACTGAAGGGATTAGTTCTGTTGTTGAGGGAGGTGAAAAGACACGGTTTTCACGTGAGTAATCGAGCTGATAAACAACTTTATCACCGGAAATGTGTTTAAGTTAAGAGTGTGTTTGAGTTAAGAGTGTGTTTGAGTTAAGAGTGTGTTTGAGTTAAGAGTGTGTTTGAGTTAAGAGTGTGTTTGAGTTAAGAGTGTGTTTGAGTTAAGAGTGTGTTTGAGTTAAGAGTGTGTTTGAGTTAAGAGTGTGTTTGAGTTAAGAGTGTGTTTGAGTTAAGTGTGTGTTTGAGTTAAGAGTGTGTTTGAGTTAAGAGTGTGTTTGAGTTAAGTGTGTGTTTGAGTTAAGAGTGTGTTTGAGTTAAGAGTGTGTTTGACTTAAGAGTGTGTTTGAGTTAAGAGTGTGTTTGAGTTAAGAGTGTGTTTGAGTTAAGAGTGTGTTTGAGTTAAGTGTGTGTTTGAGTTAAGAGTGTGTTTGAGTTAAGTGTGTGTTTGAGTTAAGAGTGTGTTTGAGTTAAGAGTGTGTTTGACTTAAGAGTGTGTTTGAGTTAAGAGTGTGTTTGAGTTAAGAGTGTGTTTGAGTTAAGAGTGTGTTTGAGTTAAGTGTGTGTTTGAGTTAAGAGTGTGTTTGAGTTAAGAGTGTGTTTGAGTTAAGAGTGTGTTTGAGTTAAGAGTGTGTTTGAGTTAAGTGTGTGTTTGAGTTAAGTGTGTGGTTGTTTTGCTAAAAAGTCAGCGGCAAGACCCTCAAGGCGGTTGATGCGTTGCTATAGTAACCAACAATTTTAAGTGGCGCGGTATAATAAATCATTCGAAATCTTTCTCAGTCAGGTACAATAGGGCATGAACCTAAATAGAACATTTTCTAAATTACAATACGTGGATAGGAAAAAATATTGTACTGTAGAAAAAAAGATCTAAAATGGGCATTGACATTTGACATTATAAGAATAGACTGTATTGCAATTAAAGAACTTCTTTGTGTTGATTTAAGCAGGCGCTTTTATCCAAAGCCACGTTCAGGGCACTTGGGAACCTGGGTCCTTTTTAACGGCTGTCAAAATATCTACCAGTAGGGCTAGGTCATACCCGACCCCACACAAATGTACAAATGTGTGTAACATAGGCTACATTTATTATTAATCAACAAACTTTTCTTTTTTTTACTGAAATAATGAACCTTCGAGCTTGTGACCAAATAGAACTCAGACCAAAGACCAGCTTGCTCCAATAAGGTTTTTTGGGGGCGAATATGGTCGAAATGTTGAAAGCAACTAAAAACATGCTTGTCCACGGAGCCAGTCCTGACCACCCGTGAGAGAAAAGCTATAAATATTGATGAGAAACATTCAGCTCATAAACGGCCTGGATGAAGATAAAAAGACATTAATGAATTTCCTTTAAAGTTATTAATTACAGCTAAGTTATCATAAAGACACTCATTGAACTGCAACTAATTCACTTTAGCCTGACTAGGCAGAAAGCACCTAGGGGAAGCGTCTAGACTCGAGACAGATGAGGCCTTTAGAGAGTGTTAGTCATAAGGTGAAGGGAAACATTCCCCAAACAAACCTTTGGAGGATGTTTGGTCTGACTAAGGTCCAGCACATTTCACCGGTGTTCATTAGAAGACCAAGTTTGCTTCCTGCCTGCATCGGATTCCTTTTGTCTCTTGCTGCTGCAACTGTGCTGTTGTGAGACACTGATACAGCACTGACACGTGTGGTGTTTTCAGTTTAAATAAAGATCCGAATATTGATTGGGATGTGGGATAGGTCACAGATACAGTCCATGGACAGGTTAGTATAGAAGGAGGAAAATCTGCTGGAGGACTTCTGTGTCAGCAGCTTAGTCTTTGGGACTGCATCAAGCTAAATCTGCTGTTTCTCTGTGCGTGTTTAAAGTGGGTGCTTCAAAGGCTTTGAAAAGTGATTTCACCACTTTTTCCAGACCAGTGGGAAATGTGTTGCCTACTTTGGAAGCAGGTAAGAGTAAACATTGTAAAATCACTTTTGGCTGGGTTGCAGTGTTTTCCACACCTTCGTTTGAGTTAGACTGTTTTTATCCACAAAATAGGTCTAAAGATTTACGGAAGAGAAAATGGATTCAAGCGGATTTGTCTAGCTTTTGCAGGTGAAGAGAAAGTGAAAGCTGCAAGGTTGGGTGGGATCTGAGTCTAAATCTTCCCCATGGTCATTTACTGTATGAAATAAAGTATGCAAGGAAACCAGTACAGCATACTGATGAAGGAAACCAGTACAGCATACTGATGTAGGAAACCAATGCCAAGGTAGTTGTAGGAACGAAGAAACGTGTGTGTGTTTGCACAAAAGTGTGTAACTTAACTTTGCATTGTCTTTCACACTGTGAGACCAATGCTAATTTGTGTTGGCAAGGTGTAGAATCATCGGTCACTGTTTTCGATGTGCAGATTTCCACATTCAGCTTCCTGTACAAACAAGGCGCATGTTGCAGTGCCACGCTGTTATTCATCTTAGGTAATTAAGCTAGACAACACGTTAGTCGCAGTGACGTTTTATATCAATCATACAGTTGGTCTTGGAGATTGGGGGGTGGTTAGAAGAATAAATGATGGATGGATGGTGTTTGTGGTGTGTGTTTGTGGTGTGTGTTTGTGGTGTGTGTTTATGTGTGTCTATTTGATGGTGGCTACCCTAGCCGTTCGGGTTGCGTCACGTTGGGAGGGCTAGCTGACTTTACTTGGTGATTCAACTAGTTTTTAGTAAAAAAAAATGTGTAAAGATGATGGAACCGCTGTCAAATTCAGGGTCTGTGTAAAAAATAAATTAATAATTCTTTCAAACCTAGCTCACCTCTCCCTGACTGCAAAAAAGTAAAACTGTAAAATCCTCTTTAGTTGTTTGTGAAATACTGCCTTTGTTTTCCTGGAAAGCTATTCACACTTGCTTTCAATGCCGTTCTGGACACGCTTAGGTATAAACCCCTAAGAGTGTCCTGAAACTATTTTTTATTATGTAGCCCTAGAGTTCTATGCAAATGTATTATTTACTGTAGGCATCCTGTTTATGAAGTTTACAAAATCTACTGCCCATGGCCTGTATTCGACTTTTACCTGAGCGTTAATCCTTTAATTTAACTGTACGATATATACCCTGAGAATTCCTTCAAGGAGTTGAATGTCTGTACAGAGACCTTTCCTGAGGGAGTGTCGTTCTTGCAGCAACATAGTGTAAATTATTCCTCCAATCTGAAAAACACTCATGGGTTTTTCCATCACTGACACATTCATCCTAGTTTGACATATTCTGTACTGCCTGGGCAGACCTTGCGATAGTATTGACTCAGAAGCTACTAATACTTCAAGTTATGGTGGAGTTGTGTAAGTACCTGACTGACAACCACCCCTCACAACTTGTTCTATTGGAAAAATCTAATTTAATATTGACAGACACATTCTATACTGTACATGTACAGTACAACATTCATCTATATGTATACAGCTCTAGGGAACTGTACTGCATTTGAACTAGGTTTCCCCCTAATCAGTTTCTATGGCTCTCTCTAGATAGCAGAGGAAGATCAAAGGATGATGTTGTGTAACCTCCGTGTTAGTTGACCAGGTGAATGTTGTGAAGACATCTGTCTCTCTCCCTGTTAGCTGAAAGACGAGGAGATAAACCCGAAAACAAAGCTAGCACTGGAGGTACTGAAAACGTACGAGTTAACTGAGTTTATTCACGCCTCCGTGTCTGTTTCCTGTATTGAGGATGGACATTTTCTGCAAATCACTGCTGTTGCTGTTAGTTTTTAAAGGTCGGAGGCCCGATAGAATAAAATCTATTTTGCAACCCACGTGTATTTCCCACGACCCAACCACCCTGCTTCTAAGCCTGCACTGCAGTAACTTCCAGAGCGCTGCCTTTTATTCCTGCAGGTAAGCTAACGATTAGCATTGGAAAGCGACCAAGAGGCGAGCAGAGAGAGAACGTTTCTAAAAGCGCCGGGCAGCATGTACCCTGAAGCCCCCCAAATGAGAGGAAGATTGAGTGTGGAACACTCAACTCCCACTGCACGCCACTTTACTCTTCCCTGGCGCGCCCATTTAAAAGTGAAAGGTTATCTGAAGAGTACTAAGTACACACGGGAGGAGAGAGGCTGAAGGGAATCGGAAAGCCCAACTCCTAACACAAGAGTCGGGCTGGACGCTACTCATCCCTGACAATTAAAGGAGAGATGGCGTCACCAAGCTGGCTTACAATTTCCCCCTCAATTGACTTTGAGATGAGGTGGTAATTACAGGTATTTTAAGTATTTAAGAGGGCCCTTCATTGCTGGGGGGTTAAACTGAGGGGGTCAGATGGGAAATGGAATGTCGCCCTCACCCACTCTCTCACGTGCGTGAGCGCGTTTTTTTGGTCCCCGTCCTTCCTCTGCTTTCTTCCTCTGAAGGGCTATCAATCCTACACAATCGGCTCAAGGTCAGTCCTTCAACTGTACACTCAAAAGAGACAGAGAGAGGTAGGAGTGACGAAGAGAGGGTGATAAATATAGGAGAGAAAGAGAGGGGATTGTGGTAGAGAGAGCAATAGAGAGATTGAAGTAAACACAAACGGTTTGGCGAACCAATGGGGGAATGAACTGGGAGAGAGTGACGGGGAATCGAGTGTTAAGTGCCGTGCTGTATCGTGTCATAGACTCTCTCCCCACCTCTCACATGAATAAAGTGACCAAAACAGCTTTCTTTCACCTGAGGAATATAGCAAAGGTATAACCTTTCATAAACCAAAATGATGCAGAGAAGTTAATTCATGCTTTTATATCCAGGTGGATGGACTACTGTAACACACTTTTCGCTGGTCTTCCCAAGAAAACCACTGAAAGACTACAGCTCATTCAAAATTCTGCAGCTAGATTATTAACCAAAACTAAAAGGAGAGAACACATTAGTCCTGTCCTAGCCACTTTACACTGGCTCCCTGTTACGTTCAGAATTGACTTTAAGGTTCTTTTCCTCACATACAAAGCTCCACATGGACAAGGACCTAGCTACAGGGGGAGAGAGAGGGAGAGAAAGGGAGAGAAAGGGAGAGCAGGTCACATATACGTCCCACATAGGAGGGACAGACCCACTCCATCCATCACAGCTTAAGTGTGTCTGAGACCCACTAATATTTCACTAATTACCACGGAGAGTGCTCCGCCATCCATCACTCACTCCTAATGGCCGAGGCTGTCACACTGGTGTGAAGTGGCATTCACCGGCTGACTGTGCGTGGGTCCAGTGAAAGGGCTCCCCTTCCCCTCCGCCCATCTGGGACAAAGGGCCGGCGACCGGGAGGAGTGGTGTGGTTTAATGCAACGGACACAGTCAGGTCAAGCCCTGTCTGTTTGACCCTGTAATGGACCGATCGTCTTTTACCCTTTTTTATTTATTTTTTACACTGAGCACTAACTACTTACCCTTTGTTCTTGTGTCATTGACCATTATAGTATCCTCCTAATAGGATAGTGTCACTCCTGCAATTCTTCACTGACCTTTTTTTTTTTTTTTGTGAAATTGCATTGCCCTACCTTATCTGCCCTCTGCAGCTACTGCTGCGTGGAGTATTGAGATGATTCGCTTGGGGGGTCGCCACCTAGAAAGTGTAGCGCTGTGAATCCCTTTGGAGAGTGCACAGCTTGCTGGTTCCTGCCAAGCTCTGATGTGCTGGCTTTGTTTTAGGATACCCTCTGTGCAGCTTCTTCCAGAAATGAAATGGGAGTTCGCTCAGACTTTCATACTGAAATCCTCAGCTTAGCATCCACCTTTATGCCCTGACACAAATGAGAGAACAAGAAGAAGACGTGTCTCATCCTTTAAAAGGAGAATTTTGAGGGCGTAGAGTGTGAAATCGGAATGAATTCATTTGTATTGCAGCCATGAAAATTTGTGATTTATTTCAGTAATTGTTTCACTGTTAAGTGTAAATCACTTTCCAGGTGTGCAGCTTATGAAGTCTATGCCGCATGCTTTTTTAGACACTACGTGACTTCTCAAATCACATTCAAAACCCTCTCATGTTGAACAATCTTTCTAGCAATGTTTTATCTTGCTAACGTAACGGTGCACATAACAAAAAAACAAATGGTACAAGATTTTTTACAAGCAAGCATTTGACAACGCATTGGTCGTACAGTTTAAATCCTGAAACAAAACAGACTGCGTACCATGTAAAACAATGGAAGTTAACAGTCATGCTGGCCTCACTTGATATGTGTGCAACCATTTGGCAGTGAAGAACAGAGCCAGATGTTGGTACTAGTTCAGACAGGTGAAACCAGGCAGCCACGGCCTGTCCATCTGACTGCAGGCAGGAGGGCGCTGCTCTTTGCGGTGACCGGTAGCAGGTGTCCGCCTCTGCTTGTTTGTTCGCTGGTCGTCGCTTTAGGCTACCTAGATTGAGAACTGGTCGTGCCAGAGATTCCTTCATTCCTGTGGCTATTAGGAACCTAAATTCACTTGGCTGACATCTAGATTTTGTAGATTAATTAATTAATTATTTATTTCCTGCCAATGGCCATTACTGTCCCAATTGGACCCTGTCATGGGGTTTGGGGGAAGGTGTGTCTCTATTGTGTGTTCTGTGTTGTGTAATGTTGTTGGCATTTGGCGCTGTTCTGTGTTTCTGACCCCTGCTGCACACTCATTTCCTTTGAAGGATAAATAAAGTTGAAAGTTGAAGAAACTGCTCGCCACCTTTTGCTTGTTCGTGGTATTTTAAAGTGCGATTCGTCTATACAAAGTATCACCAACAACCATGAGGTGCTCTCCACATTCAAGATGATTTTGATCATTTTATATTCTGCCCATACCTCACACTTCAAGAGAGTTTGGGGTTTTGTGCTGATCCCTTTGGGCCATCTGACTCATCGAAGCCCAACGACTGATCGTCCTGAGCCCTGACCGTCTGTCCCCAAGCGTCTGGAACGGGCACACGCCTTCAAGAAGAATCTTGTGTGAAATACGGGTCGACATCTGAGTTAGCAAACATCCCGTGGTGTAAACTCACTTTACGTGACTCGTTCCTTTGCAGCCATGGTATCACAAGCTTCGCAATGACGACATCACAAGGGTAAATTGAGTTTGAAGACGACATCAAAAATAATTTTAGCAGTAATTACTATGCCTCTCTAAAATTAGCTGCTCTTGCTTGATTCATACCTCGGCCCTTTCCACCCAAAAGAGACCCGTTTTAGTTGTTCCTAAAAACCTATTTAGTGCCTTCGCTCCACATGGCTCGTCGTAATTGTCTCTCTCAGCAGGAAGGGAAACTGTTCTGGAATGTTGTAAAGCTAATTAAAGCCTAGTCATTGGAGGGAGTGACTGTCTGTGTTGATTGTTCGACCTCAGGTTCTGTTCTAATTACAGGCCTATTGTAATTGGAATTACAGATAACCACAACACTACTGTGTCTTTATTGGTCTGGTGAATGAGAGTGGAAACAGAGAGGGAAGGAGGACCATTCATTGTCTGTTGTCCCAGGATTGGCTTTCGACTTTCAGCTACCTTTCTCACATTTCTTTTTTTATGGGGTGCAGATGAAAAGGAGGCTGTTTGGTGTATTTCCATTCTGATCAAATAAAGACGTCTTCAGAGGGAGAGGGGGAGGAGCAGGCATAGAAAGGCCACGATCACATGAAACTAATCTAGAGAGAGTAAGAGGGAGGGAGGGAGGGAGGGAGGGAGGGAGGGAAGGAGGGAGGGAGGGAGGGAGGGAGGGAGGGAGGGAGGGAGGGAGGGAGGGAGGGAGGGAGGGAGGGAGGGAGGGAGGGAGGGAGGGAGGGAGGGAGGGAGGGAGGGAGGGAGGGAGGGAGGGAGGGAGGGAGGGAGGGAGAATGCTTCTTGGTCAGATGAATAGAGGAAAAGAACTCCCGCTCAAACAGAATGAACCCCACTATTGTTTTGCCTTTATCAAAAAATGCTTTTAGCTGGTCGATTTTCTAAACCCCTCTTCTAATCCCTTGTACCAACTCAAAAGAACAATGTATGGGTTTTACTTGCCATTTCATTTTCTTTATTATGTTATTGACAAACTCCTGGACAGAGGAAGACCAACAGGGAGACCAAAATGAGAAGAAGTATTCCGGAAACAAATCATTTATTTACCCGCCCAAGGGCCTATGTCAAACCACCTGTCAAACAACACTAATGTAATATCTGTCTTTAGATTCAATACAAGCAGCTTTACTCTAATGTGTCATCGGGCTTGTTACTTTAGTTCTAATCTATATTTGGTGGCATTTCTCTATCCTCTCCTTTCCCTGTGAGTGTGAAAAAAGGTTTTGAAAAAAGGTTTTGCAAAGGCTGAAAACATTTTGGGAAAAAGTTTTTTTTAAACTGGAAACTTTTTTTGTGTCGTGTTGTGTTGTGAAAAAAGTTCAGTAAAAATATTTTTCCCCCAAAAGTGAGAACAAAAAGTTTTGAAAGGTTGAAATAAAGTTTACGGAAATATTTTGGGGAAAAAAATGTTTCAAAAGGTTTCAACGAAATAAATCCAAAAAAGGTTTCATAAAAACTCGAAAAAAAATTGTGTTGTGTTGTGGTGAAACCTGTTTGAAAACGTTTTTTTTTTTTTTTGAAAAATACATTTAGAAAGGTTGACAAAATCTTTTGGATTTTGAAAGTCCTTTTTCCATTTCTAGTGTGGATGACAGGTGCACAACACATACCAGCCTTAACCCAAAACTGCAAACACAACCTACATACTCCCACCCATCCCACCCAACATTCTGGAGAAGAACATTTAGATTATCTTTTCGTACAAGCTTTCATCGACAGTAGGGTAGTTTTGAACCTTGCAGCTAAGTTCTCTCACCACTGGCACACATCCCTTATACTGTTTGTATGCTCATGGCTGATTGCTATTGGATTACTCATATCAGAGAGCTATGATCTACCATTGAACCGATGTTCCTATCTGATTGAGGGGATTCAATACCACGTCATCAGTCCTGGTGTCCTCCTGTGAAGAGGCGGACGGGAGGAGGGCTCAGACACTGTCCTGGTGGACATGGAGCCGTACATCAACACCGCAACGGTTCTTTAATGTCCACCCGCTCCTATGTCTCCTCAGCACATCAGCAGCAACATGCCATAGAAGTCAAAAGACGCAGAGGAGGAGATTAATGGCAGAGATTTGCCTGGGCAAAGACCTGTAATTTGATTAAATGAGTGTGTGTTAGTGTGGGGTTGTACTGTGTGTGTGTGTGTGTATCAGGTTGATGGTGGTGAAGTTATGGATTTTGATATTAATGTGACACACCATCAGAGCACTACTGCCATTCAAACTCTGAATGGCTGCACGTGATTGGCACCAGATGAAATTTCCCTCCCAGGGTAATGGCTTTCTAGACATAAGCCTTGAAGTACAGTAAGTCAAAGTTTAATTTCAGGCTTTAGATGTGTCGGGGATGGAGGGTGGAGACCATACTTGAAGCATCAAGAAGATGAATCTGGTCTCCACAGAGATACTCATATTATTATTCATATTATTCATGTTATGAAGGATCTAAAAGCATCATAAGGCCAGCTGGGCAGCACTGAAAGAGCCCTTGTTACGTCAGTTAATGGAAGTCATGTAACCTTACATATCTTGTTTGTATTGACTCCCCTGAATCAAATCTACTAACAGATGCTTCCCTTTTGCTCATCCACTCACCGTGACAGAGAATCTTGGAGTTATAACTACAAATTAACTGACCATCACTTAAAGTTCACACAAACCTGGTGTTGGGATTAATTATATGGTTAACAACCAGTAGCTGTCCTTTTCACTTTGCAGATTCATTATTGGCAGGGCACGAGAAAAAAAGGAGTCCTGTTGGTACTAATGGTCTGCTTATGTGTCTAATCTGAGGTGGTTGACCTTTAAAAGGGACCTTTTACTGCCCCTCTCCCACTGTCGCCCCTGGGTGCTGTTGGCAGCATGCTGATGTGTTTCCCTATGAGTCTTATTCCAGTGGTAGGCTGGCACTCTGATTATACATTGGATGCACATAGATGTCCACAGAAAGGGGTGGACATTGAGAATCATACTCATCATCTTGTCATTCGCTTTTTGGCAAGATCGAAATGGAAACTGCGTAATAAAAGTTCTGAATTTCCTAACGTACGCAGCAGAGCCGATGAAGCCGTGAAATATCAATTTTAGAAGTTTTGCATATCTGTGGGGTGTCGTGAACAGGGAGGTTAGACTGTGGCACCTCAACCCATATGGAGAATGTGTAATTGTGTGACTAGATGAAACTGTAATTGCATTAGAATTAATTTAAGACTCTCATTTTGGTGCGGAACAAAGTAACTCCACAGCCTGCAGGGCATTCACAGTGAATGGTTTTTAGAGTCAAACTGCTAAATGAATGCCTATTATGGGTCTTTGACTCTTTATGAAATGAGGAAGAGGTGAGGAGAGTGCCTTGCTGGCTGATGGGAGAAATGATTTCAGCTGCAGTCCACTTTGCTCGGCCGTGGACACATTTTTCTCCTGCTACCCCTTCAAAATTTGCACTTGTAAGTCCTTTAATTAACTCCCGTTTGATAACTGAAAATTATTATTAGAATGTAGGACCTCAATTTGACTCGGTTCCACATTCCAAGATATAATTTCAGGGTACAAACTGGAGTGAGGAAACCATCTGACCCTGAGCCCCTTAGTATCGTGAATCCCCTCCTCCATAGTCTCTATTGGTCATGTACATATGGTGGTGTGTCATTATTGGAAAAGCAAGGAAGTGTGACTGAAAAGTGTTCTTTATTTTGGGATATTGAGATGGCTGTGACATGTAATTGGTGTCACGTAACTACGTACAAGAGTTAAGCTTAACACCTACTTTACTCCTGACAGCTCGTGGCTATTTTTTATGTGCTGAAGGTACTGTACGTGGACTTAAATTGTCTTAACGAAAGATCGAATTGTGTGGAATCTTATCGATCTAGCCATACCTAGCATGTCTATATTGACAAAAGTTTAAACATTCAAGATCTTTATGCAAGATTCTTAGCCTCTCCGAACTAGCTACACCGGTGATGGGGTTTCACATTGATTCCTTCTCTTTTCATTTCAGTCTACTTAAAAAATTATCTAAATTATGAAATTAAACATGTACACCCCAACAAACACCACACCCGAGGACAGAGCAAGGTAATGTGGAGCCGCCCTGTTCTCTACCAGCACCGCATCAGCCCCCAGCGTGCGGCTGCTTCCTGGGCCTTCAGAACAGGCAGTGCCCCAGGCTGTTATTGGGCCTTGTGTGTATACCTTGCTCCCTTTTAGAAACATCTTTCTAAATTGATTTTCTTTTTTTTGCCTCCCCTGTGTATCTTTTGTATAAGCGGCCTACCTTGCGAGCCCCCAACTCCCGTCCCCTCCTTCTGTCTCTCTGTCTGCCTGTCTGTCTGCCTGTCTGCCTGTCTGCCTGTCTGCCTGTCTGCCTGTCTGCCTGTCTGCCTGTCTGCCTGTCTGCCTGTCTGCCTGCCTGTCTGTCTGTCTGTCTGCCTGTCTGCCTGTCTGCCTGTCTGTCTGTCTGTCTGTCTGTCAGTCCGCTTCCCTCTTTCTGTCTGTGTGCTTGTTTGTCCGGCTGCCTGTCTGTCTGTCTCTCTACCTTCCTGTCTGCCTGCCTGTCTGCCTGCCTGCCTGCCTGCCTGTCTGTCTGCCTGTCTGCCTGTCTGCCTGTCTGCCTGTCTGTCTGTCTGTCTGCCTGCCTGTCTGTCTGTCTGTTTGGGGAGGCGGCCAGATGCTTCCTCCCTTGCATGCAGCATCTCCTCATTACAGAACTTTAATTAGGTAACTGTGTTTTTCTTCGGTTTTGTTAATAAGTCTTTTGGTCAGAGTCGAGTTTTGTGTGTAGTGCTTGGAGCTTACCTAACTCAGATGTGAATGAGAAAACCTCATTGTTGAGTCACACCTCACAGCCAAAGCATCTGATGAGAACGTCCCTGCTTATCAGAGTTCACTTCCTGGTTGTTTGTGATAGTTCTGTCGCCCTGACCATTCATCCATTCATCCTTTTATCTGTCCATTCATTTGTCTGTACGTCCATCCATGCATCATGGCTCATTCTGTCTGTGCATTTACACTTTTAACTAAATGGACTTCTTTGTCATAATGTCATAACCCTCTCACCTCTAAGTACCTGTAAAAGCCTGTTGATCAGTGCTACACATCTTGCATGTGCTAAAAATGGACAACCTTTC
This sequence comes from Hypomesus nipponensis, assembly GCF_054491055.1. Classification (NCBI taxonomy): domain Eukaryota; kingdom Metazoa; phylum Chordata; class Actinopteri; order Osmeriformes; family Osmeridae; genus Hypomesus; species Hypomesus nipponensis. Next base: position 20,460,890 of record NC_140371.1, on the reverse strand, counting down.
TTTTAATGTATTTTGAAGGTAAAATGGTGTATACCACATGCAGAATTAGTTCAACATTAGCTGTACCAAGAGCAGCTACTCAGGAACAGTTTGGGCGTTTTGATAGGTTCTCATTTGCTTTGGGCATGCACCCCACAATTCCTTGTCAGTTGACAATGCCCAAGAAGAAACCAAGCGGCAGGTTAAATGTAGATAATTATTTGTTCAATCCGAAAAGAGGAAATCCAACCAGTCTGGGGTTTGTGCAGACATGTTTGTGTTGACAATATAATGAGGGCCTTTCCAGTCTTAGGTGTCAGATTTTGAGTCTGGAGTTTTCCTGACAACTGACCACGTACAGTATATCATTACCAACACAACTAAACTGTTACAACACACTAACACACACACACACACACACACACACAAACACCATCTGCGTCTTATCAGGGATTGGTCACTTATGGGTAAACATTTTACCATAGAAAAAACTCTGTTTGATGGACAGTGTTGATCGATGACTATGTCAATAACTTGCGTCAATAACAACCTTGCCATGCATCTAGCACTGGAAATGATGATGATTTTCCTTGAACCACCATTACCCTGTACTATCTCCAGCACAGGGAGATCAATGGTCTGTCCTCGGTTTTTGATGGAGATCGATGTGGGCCGCTAACATGAAATTGAAAAGGCTCAGGCGTGGGCTTTGATCCAGGTGCTGAGAATGATCTTGTCTGTTGACATTCAACCTCTGGTTCTAAAGGCCTCTACCCAGAAGAGAAGGAGATAGAGGGGAAGAGAGAGAGAGTACAGAGATAGATAGGAGCAGGGAGAAAGAGAGAGGCAGAGAGAGAGAGAGGTTAGGACAAAGGCTGAGAAGTGAAAGGGAAGATAAATAAACAGCGAAGGGGAAATGGGTGGATTGAGAGCGAGGGAGAGCCAGATGACTGTCAGACTGTGGAGAGAGTCCAGAGAGAGAGACTCATTAGAAGCGTCTTGATTCGAGTGGAGGTGCCTTTCATCTGTGAAGCACAGTTTTGATCTTGCTTTGTGTGTCCATGTTGATGAGCCTGTCAGATAAGATGAGTGAGCCCCCTTCTCACCAGTTGAACACACCAGTGGCACCGCTGTCATCAAATCTAATGGCTGTCCTCCTAGTACTTGTTGTGGCCGCACTGACTCAAAAAGAAAATTGTGCATTTTTGTGCGTGTAAAGTCAATTTACAGGAACAAGACGAGAATGATATATCAGACATCGATGGTGTCTCCCAGCGCTGCCTGGCTGTGGGATGAGGCAGCTCTTCAGCAGACTCCTCACCCACATTCAGCTCCTCGACCGTTTCCCCTTCACTCGGCCCAAGGTTGTGATGGCGACGGGGCTGTCAATCAGTCCACGCTTGATTGCTACTGATCCTCTGTCGTGTCTGATTGTGTGTGAGAGTCTCTGTGTTAAGCTGCCCCCACGTCTCTGGATGACCACCTCCACTCGCAACCTCGCACACACTCGCAACCTCGCACACACTCGCAACCTCGCACACACACAGACTGTACTCACACACTCACATACGTACCCACTCACTACTTGCACACCCGCACACAACCCTAACAAAGTCACCAAAGCCTCCCTAGCCTTCACAGATTACAAAACCATTCACACTCATCTGGGTTTAGCACCTATTAGGCTAATGTTCTGTTGCTGTTTTAATTGTCTGCAGAGGTGTGACGATGAGCTGGGGTTTGAGGTTTGGTTTGGTGGGAGCTTACCCCCCTGGTGAGCTGTCAGTATAGTCAAGGCGTGTTTCTAGACGTGTTGACGAAGGATCGGAGCCTTGAACCTTCTCATTACAGGGAGCATCTACGATGCTCATGACATCAAAGAACATTCCCAGAGTCGTCTAACTCCCCAACTCAGCGCCTGTCTGGGGCCTGTCACCACACTCTGCCTTCACACTCAGCTACCAGCTACCCTATCTGCATCAGTTACAACCTTTTTCTGCTCCTCTTTGATAGGTGCGTAGTGAAAGGCTCCGACACCACGAGAAGTTTGGCAGAATTCACTCAGAGCACAGAAAGGCACTCTCTTTAAATAAGCATTAACACTTTCTCAGTGGGAGCCCCGACCAACGCGTTACTTTACAATGTCCCTCCCCCTCCGCTTAACACTGTCTTTGTGAAATAATCAACTTTGAAACAATGAATCACATCGTTCATCTGTCGCGGGCTCCTCTTTGTTCATCGCGTCTAAACGTTTTGAAGTCCGTCCGCGTGCGTCTTCCTGTTCCGGGGCTGACGTTATCCCAGCTCAGTGCAGAGACTGAATCCTTTGAGGTGGGGGGAGAGCGTAAAGCGCGTGACACGGCAATGCCTCTGCTCTCAGCCTGTTCACACTGGATGACATGTTCCAGTACTTACCTTTCACCCCTCTCTTTGGCCTCATAAATAAGGGACTTGCTTACAAGGTCAAAATGGCCTTGGTGTTATTGCGTCGGTCCATTCAGCATTTATTTGACAAACTCCAACTGCATAGCATGTTTAGCGGGAGAGCTCTCTTCTAGATTAGCGATGGAGGCACAAACAAACATTTCCCATCATCTTTCTATTTACTGAAACAAGCACAGCCAACAACATTAACTAATGGTTTACTGTTTGGACAAGTCTCGTTCTCTTCCTGTAATTGTTCTACATCATTTGACAGGTCCTACAAGTTCCACGATTTAATAACTGTGCTGACGCATGAGAAGTAGGGGGTCAGTTTATATTCAGACTCATGGACGGCAGTCCATTATCATTTATAGTCTCTAGGCATTTGTTTTGGCCCCCGCAGATGAAAAGGTCTGGTCAGTGACTGGGGAGGAGAGGAAACATGTCACTCTGTCAGCCTGTGTTAGCCTGTGTCAGCCTGTGTCTGCCTGTGTCAGCCTGTGTCAGCCCCACCCACTTAAGCCAGCTGTCACAGCTGTGTGAGAGAGAGAGGGAGAGAGGGAGGGAGAGGGCTTGCCTATTTTGTCTGACTCTTTTCTCTTAAAATGTATATCTTTTCTGATATAAAGGTGTGTCTGTGCCTTCACACACAATCCCCCACTGCTAACACATATGTGTCCCTCCATCTGGAGTGCGTGTTTGTGTATCCATAGGTTTGCCTCATATACCTCCAGCCTGGTTTTCTAGGTCCATCTGTCTGAGTGTGTCGTGTTTCTGCTGAGGTGTGTGTGTGTAACAGCAGCAGGATATCTAACAAGGACGTATGGCCCAGAGTGCAGCCACCTCAACGCTCTGCTGGAGTTAAGATTTCACTCACGTCAGTCTTTTCCTTTCTCACAACTTTCTCTCTGTAACCACTCTGTTTTCTCCAATCTATCACACACACACACACACACGCGCCCACGGGCACACACACACACACCCACACACACAGTCTTTTTTTCACATACAGGCCCCATCATTAGTGTGGTGCTGGTTACCAGTATGATGTTCATGTGGGTAGGGAAGGGTATAGGTCAGAAGAAAAGAATAATCTCTTCCCCTCTCTCTCTCTCTCTCTCTCTCTCTCTCTCTCTCTCTCTCTCTCTCTCTCTCTCTCTCTCTCTCTCTCTCTCTCTCATACACACACACACACACAAACACACATCCTGTTTCTCTCTGTCAATCTCTATTCTCCCTCCCTATCATTGTGCGATCGATTTAACAAAATGCAGAGCTGTGGTTCTGTCCTATGGGGACAGCTATTTGACAGTATATAAATAGCCAGATTCAGTGTGTGACACTGTGACAGTGTAAACAAGAAAACACAGTAGGAAGGGGGAGAAGGTAGATAGTCACTGACAGCAAATGCCTGTGGGTCTTGAAAGGATAAGATACCGTGGTCCTACATGCATTAAGCGTCAGATTGGTACCCAGATACAGCTCGTGGCCATCAACGGATGAATGAACACGGTAGATAGGCCAGATATCTTAACAGCTGCTGTGAGAGGCATTTCAGAGGACTGGATGTGGAATGTTCTTTTCCCAAGACTAGGACTCTTTTTGTCTAACCATTTGTCACATAAGGCTGAACCAAAGACCCTGATCTGTATCTCCTAAAGGCAAGCCCAGGGCGACACTGGAGAAGTCTAAATCTGCCACACCACACCAGCTGAAGATGAGTGACGATGGACAATCCTGTTCTCCTCACCCCAAAACTGACAAAACAAAATGGCGGGACTGTCAATTTTTCATCCTAACACAGTTTAATCAAAATGGATCCATCCCTACTTTATGCAGGGAACTGCCTGTACCTGAATGAAGACTGAGGCTAAACTAAACAAAGGCTGCCCTACTTTGAAGCGTGTTGCCGTGCGAGTGGAGATGGATCAGAAAGGTGCCGTCTCGCGCCTCGGAATACTCAACATTCTAGGTGGAATCAGATGAATGGAATCCTGGATTTGTCAAATCAAAGTCGGTCACCCATCAGAGGGAATTGACAGATATGCCCATATGTACGTTGAAGGCAAGGTAGCAAACTCCTAAATGGTCTACATAGCATGCAGCCGCTAGTTGAAGATATATGCTGTGTCTGCCGCTGTTATTAATGGCCTTTTCTTCTCTTAACACTGGCAGTCTCACTACACAGTAACCCCCTACCACCACCAAAAGCCATTAGCTGGAGATCTCTAGCCAAGCCAAAAGTAAGTGCTCGCTATTTCACTCCTGAGAGAGGTTTATACTCCCTTTATAGGGAATGTTCCTTTTTTCTATCTTCTATTTATTTTTTCATTTTTTTCTTCTTCTTCTTTGTAAAGATAAACACCAATGGCCTTTTCCTCAATCTGAGCCAGCTGCTGTCAGGCCGCGATAAGGGCACCAAATCCTGTCAATATGGGTAGATAAACCGGCTGTCTCTGCTTGTTCGTCTGTGGAGTGTTCAGCTGGTGCTACTTACAGCTGGACGTGTCATGTGACATGTCGCGGGATAGGCAGACAGGTGGAGTAGAAGATTGTTCTGCTCATTCTTCATTTTATCGAGTTGAAGTATCCGTTATTGATTGATTAGACAAAAATGAAAATAGGACTTCAGAAGCAGGCGCCCATGTCAGATTTCGGACTTGTTCCACGTCTCCCACCCAAGTACTATTCATTCCCACATTCAGAGTGTTCTCATCTGGTCAAGTCTCATGTCAATTATTCTGGACGCCCATAGATGACACCCCTGTGAGGGACCTTACATGTTCTTTGGTTCCCTGGTTTTCTTTGGAATTAACTTCCGAAGAACCCCCCTAAGAAGGTTGCAGTAGCATAACCCTGTCCTTTAGCAGACGCTCTTATCCAGAGAGACTTACAGTAAGTACAGGGACATTCCCCCCGAGGCAAGTAGGGTGAAGTACACAACCCAAGGACGTCATTTTGCACGGACAGAAATCGAACCAGCAACCTTTCGATCAATAGCCCGCTTACCTAACCGCTCAGCCAATCTGACCACCCTCAGAGGTGACTCTCTTTCGTCTGACTTCCCTCTGGAATAAACATGAATGCTCTTGTTTGTATTCTCGCTGCGTGGTGAACACACAGGCCGTTTGTCTGATTCCTGCGGCCTTCGTAAGTGCTACCTGACCCAAGCACACCCTGTAAGGAGGCAAAACATAGGAAAGCAAAAAAGCAAAACATAAGGAACTGTGTCACAGGATGCAAAAAACACAAGCCCGCTCCAGAGACTTGGTTAAATTGGCCGGAAAGAGCTGGACTGTTTGTTGACGCTGTCGCTGTGGAAAGAATTGTCTGTTTTCTTTGAGGAAATCAAGCAGTGTTTTTTTTTTTTTGTGCCTGTCTAACGCCCAGGGATGGGATAACCTCAGTTTGAACTGGGGAGGCATATTTCTTTGGTACCCAGACAAAATGTGAAAACATTCATGGATTTCTCGTTTTTGTCAACCAAAAACAGACTATTCCATTCAAGGTTTGTTGACAGAAATCTCTTCTGGCATCAGTATTGGCTACAAGACAACTGCCTGTGACTCAACAGTTACCAGGGCGATTAATGCCTGTTAGGTGTGACTTTCTAAACACATGCTCACCTGGGTCTCCGATCTCAACTCTGCTGATGGAACTCAAAGTCATTTCAGTGTTAGTTCAGTGTTTTTAATGTTGTTTGTGACCAGCACTAACTTTAAATCTGTTTATGGGAAACTTGACTTGAACTTGGGTTTTTATCACGTAAAAACCATTACTGTCTTGTTTTCCTCTCGACACCCAGTCGTGATGGAACAATACAGTACCATGTTTTCTGCTCTCAAGGAGTTAGCATAAACCATTAATCTGGGGTTCCCCCAGGGTAATGTGGTCAATCCAATGTGCTGCAGTCCTTTGCATACTCAAGGACATGTTTTCCCAGACTCTGATTAGCGGTTTTAAAAAATGACTGTGTAGTGTTGCCAAGTAGAAGGTGCTCTCTGTCGCTGTCTGGTGCTGCATTAAAATTGGGGTTTAAAGGGAGACTAGCACCCATTTATCTGACACCTGCTCAGGCTTTAGGATGATTGATTTGGACTGTGTTATTGAAGTGAGATTGGAGCATTGTCAGAGGATAATTGTAGCTCCTGATCATCCTATCCCATCCTCAGCATCGTGTCTCTTGTTCTAGCTGAAATTAGGAAATGTTTTCAAAAAAGCGTGCGCGTGTAGCTCATAGTTCAGCGACACTGAAAAGTTTCCTTCTCACAGCGTGCCCTTAGCTTCTTGTTCAAAGTGTTCCACTCTGCTCCTGCAGAAGCTTTCTCTCTCTCTCTCTCTCTCTCTCTCTCTCTCTCTCTCTCTCTCTCTCTCTCTCTCTCTCTCTCTCTCTCTCTCTCTCTCTCTCTCTCTCTCTCTCTGTCTCTGTCTCTGTCTCTCTCTTTCTCTGTCTCTCTCTGTCTTTCTCTGTCTCTCTCTCTCTGTCTTTCTCTGTCTCTCTCTCTCTCTGTCTCTCTCTGTCTCTGTCTCTCTCTTTCTCTGTCTCTGTTTCTCTGTCTCTCTCTTTCTCTGTCTCTCTCTCTGACATTAGCATCGTGTTGGCAGCAGTAGATCAGGAAGGCCGTTCTGCAGATAAGCAGGCATGAGTCATGCGCTCCGGTGTGAGCGGGGGGGTTGGTTTTGTGAGGGCGAACAGTACCCTGCCCAGAGGAGTCCTTGCCTGGGGCCATCAGTCGATGGCCTGCATGGCACTGCAGTACTGAGAGCTGTCCTGTAGCTTTGGCTGAGCATCCATGCTGATGTGGATCAGTGCTGACCAGCTCAGAGACCGGACGTCCAGCTTAAGGGGTCTCCGTCATCATGGTGGGGACGGGTGGCAGGGAGTGCCTCAGCGGAGGCTCGATGAGTCCCTGACATCGCCGGGTTGCTGGAGTGACTCCCAAGACCAAGAATGTTCTGATGAACGAGACTGGGAGTGCAGTTTTATTGTGGGAAATCCCTGCTTAGTTCTTTCAGTGAGTGACTGAAGAATGCCGTGTGCGAATACGATTTTTGTCTGGAACTTTGTTCTTTTTTGCTTGGGGTAAGGTTTGCTTGTGGTTCTGTTGGTGCCCCAGGGGAGAGATAGAGGTTGTAATCCCTCTCCTGTAACAATACTGAACCTGACAAGCTTTATTTGCTCTTGCACACTGGTCTTCAACCCTGGTCCTCAAGGCCCACTGTCCTGCATGTTCTAGATTGTTTCCCTGCTTTTACACACCTGATTCAAATGAGTGTGTGTGTGTGTGGAGATGTTTGAGAAGAAGAGGACACCTCTACTCTACCTGACACCTGAGAGGAGGGCAGTGAAAGACAGTTTCAATCAGGTGTAGGCTGAGCCCTGATGGACATTGACTACATAAATAGAGACCCCAAGGTCTCACATTTCTACTGCAGTGAGCCTGTCTGCATTGGTGACCCGTAGGAGTGCCCGCATCCCAGAAATGAAACATGGTCCTGAGGACGGCTGCCAAATGGATCCTGCCTAGCGCAGTGCTAAATTTAGCCCCGGCTCTGGCCGACGCTGCGTTTTTAAGGATCGATGGGCGAGGGGAGCCAGGAGGGCGGAGCCAGGCCTGTCAATCACAGGCTAAGTGGAGGGAATCTATCAGGAGCACACTGCTCTGTGTGTGTGTGTGTGTGTGTGGGGGGGGGGGGGGGGGGGCTGTGTGTGTGTGTGTGTGTGTGTGTATGAGAGAGAATGTGTGTGTGGAGGGAGGGTTGTGTTTGTGTGTGGGGGGGGGTTGTGTGGGAGGGGTGTGTGCGTGTGTGTGTGCGTGTGTGTGCTGTGTGTGTGTGCTGTGTGTGCGTGTGTGCTGTGTGTGTGCTGTGTGTGTGTGTGTGTGCATGCTGTGAGAAATGATAACAACAAAGGAATGACTGAGTTGTGAAAAGCATGACTCCTGACTTGGCTACAAGGGAACCTGCTGTAACTAGCCATGAGGTGTCAGTCTGTTGACCGACGCTCCCCAGGGATCTGCAGCTGTTCTTTCCCCTCCAAAAACATCACATCTGTTTATGTTTCGTCTTGGTCGAATGTAAGACACATTTCTGATTTGCGAGAGTCTTGAAATGAGCTTGAAGGTCACGTGATTTCTGGTGCTCACTGGGATACCCAAACATCTGCCTGAAACTGCGATTTACAGTTGGACAACAAACGTTGGTGTACTGTAGGTGGGTGGGGGGGTAAAATACTGATTGTGAATACAATCACAATTAAGATGGGTAACTCTTACCAGGGAGCCAAGGCAGTTGAGTATAGCAGCGAGAACCAACCACACACCATATAATGACAATCGCAGTTGTTTTGTTTTAGATTTTTCTGCTAGCTTGAATAAAAGTCTGAGTCTGCAGGGAGCTAGGAGTTGTTGGACTTTGTTTAGTAATCGACCAGCATATCGATGCAGACTGTGTTTGTGTGGTTCCACTTGCTGCGCCTCTCTAAGGGAATGATCATCTGTTTTAAATTCTTACTGTCAGCAGAGTGAGCAGACTATTGAATATGAAATCTTGGTAATCTTGTTTAAAGCAGCTCTCTGGCTTAAACATACATTTGAATGCATCTGGTGTTTGTTTACCGCAATAAAGATCTATTTCCAACAACAAGCGTTGCTGTTTTAAGACCCGATCAGCCAGCCATTAATATCCATCACCCATCTGCTAGGTGAATGAATACCCAATTAAGAATGTCCAGGTTTAACTTCTTAACAACCTCAAGCTAAGTGCGATTTTCCAGGACGTTAAACTCTCATTTGTTTTTCTCCATAAAAACGAGATCACATGGAGGTATGTTGTATAGGGTGGACCCAGTCACTGGACCCAGTCAACCACTTGTTTTACCAGTGTATCGAGAAGCATTTCACCAACATAATCAGGCATTCATCCGTCAAGTTTCAGGACCAAATCCCCCCCTGGCGGTGCCGGTCTCTGTGGTGTGGGATGACACCATTCTCACCATCCTTTACTGGCCGGGAGACGATCCTTTACCGGCAAGGAGACGATCCTTTACCGGCCAGGAGACGGTCCTTTACAGGAGAAGCAATCATGCTGCGGTTGACACTAGATGCACATGTGATATTCCCTCCTTGATAGAACTCACTGCTCATAACTGAATGAGCTCATCAAACTGCCGGGCTGGGCACCTAGGGGCAGTCGAGCGCATCGTGCCAAGGCTGGTGCGAATGTTGCCAGGCTGAGAATGTCAACAACATGCTTCCTTTGAGCTCCCATTAAACACTGACTGTAATTGCCGACGCCAGACGCAGACCTATTATCAAGTCCATTAGGACACCAAAGCTGTCACGAAAACACACCGTGCGTGTTCAACTCGTCAGTCGCTGTTTTGATTTGGGGATGGAAGTCCCATCTGAGTGCAGAGTTTCCACCTTGTCGTAAGGAAGCCGCCACTATTAAAACGTCAAGGTGACTCCTTATGGTGTTAACGACCGGCACCCACAATGCTCCCTGTTTCCAGGAAGTCCTTATTGGAGGTGACTAGTATGCAAAGCCCTGTTCTAGTGAGGGCGTGTGGCGTGTGAGAGGAATATGATGGGATATTTGCTGGCACTTGAGCACAGAAACTGCACACTAGCGACTTCTCCCTTATGAATGCTGATGGCTAATTACGAACACAATGCCTTGGTGCTGCTGCGTCTCCCTCCCTCTCCCTCTGTTTGCCACACCTCTGTCTCTCTCCCTCTCTCCCTCTCTATTTCTCCCACTGTGTGTCACACCTCTGACTCTCTCTTCTTCTCTCTCTCTCTCCCTCTCTCTCTCTCTCTCTCTCTCTCTCTCTCTCTCTCTCTCCCTCTCCATTTCTCTCTCTTCTTCTCTCTCTCTCTCCCTCTCTGTCTCTCCCTCTGTGTGTCACACCTCTCTCTCTTACTCTGGCTCTAGCTTTGTGTCGTCTACAGTAACTCTGTGCTCTAGTTAAAGTTGTCTGCTCCTTGTGTTAGCTGCAGAGTGTCTCACTCTGTTTGTAACATGTTGACTTCCTGGTATATCCTGCAGGTCCTTTTAGGAACATAACGTTTTCCTCTGAGGCATCTGGAAAGGAACAACCTTTTAAAGGATCCGCTGCACTTGATCACACAGTAAAGCAATGCGGTGGCCAAAGTCCACCAGATGGGTTTACAGTCAGATATACTGTATGTATGAATTAAACATACGTCTTGTAGTGTGTTCCAAGTTACGTCAGAGGTAGTTTAGCAGACTGCATGGGTGAGGACTTAAGGGAAGTGACATTCTTGCAGACTCTGCTGTCTGCTGGGCATGGCGTTTTGAATACGTATTTAACAGTTGTTTGCACAGGCCCCCAGGTCCCTGAACAGACATGTTATGTCTGAAAGAGAACACAGATGGTGTACGCTGTGAAGAAACATTTAATTATTGCATATATTGTTTCAGATCACGAGCGTGAATGCAGGTAATGTTTTTGTGCATTGAGGTTAGTTGTCATATTAGAACAACTTAGCTGTTTACAAGGTGTTAACATTTCACGTAAGCCATAAAGAGCAAATCATTTGTGTGTTAAACCGTTAATAAATATTCTCATGACTCATTGTTTGATTTTAAATCTCATTTCCTTATCCTCACCCTACTCTTCTGCATCTCGGACTTTCGTTTTGTTCATTTCCTCTTGGCCGAAGCGTTAAGCAGTCCGACAACAGGCAGTGGTGAGAGAGAGGAGGGGGGAGAGGGAGAAAGAGAGAGAGAAACAGAGAGAGAGAGCGAGAGAGAGAGAGAGAGAGACAGAGAGAGAGAGAGAGAGAGAGACAGAGAGACAGAGAGAGAGAGAGAGAGAGAGAGAGAGAGAGAGAGAGAGAGAGAGAGATAGGCCCCTCATGCATGAAATGAAAGGAAGCATTCACTTTCTATAGGAGAGATGACACTGACTCATCTGTAGACTTGAAGCTGCCATTCGCTCCAGACACGTCCTGCTGTGGGCTCGAAGCAGGCCTGCCAGAAACTCCACCCTCCCACGCCGCAGGGTGCACTCCTCTGACACCACAGACCCTTCACGCCGTCCACCATCGCGGAGGTAACAAGGCCTGACGCGGCCCGGTCTGGTCGTTCACATGGGCCTTCAGCTCTGCATGCAGACTCGCCCTCCTCGTCACCACGGCAACACGCCAATCACTCGGCGACCTTAAACGACGGATCATGCCTTGCGGGACAGGGGGGATGGATGGCTCAGCGGTGGGCTATGCATGAGCCACGTCAGAAGACACTGACCTTTTGAATCAACACCTCTATATCCAGTTCTGTACCGCAGGTGTGATACTGGCGCTATGCGCACTGTGTTAAGTAGAAACGTGGGCAGGAAAAGCACATTACTGGCTTCACCATCTGCTCAGACTCTGTGAACTGAGCTAGATACAAACAGACAGAGGACTCAATGGATATATCATTTGGTTTATGCGGTTCCTAAGTAAGTTGTCATTCCCAGTATTATATGACGGGACCCTGGTGTCTAGCTTGGCAAACCTCGTGTAATACCGTGTTGATAACATCAATTTAGGGTGTCAGAAGGAGGTGAGCTAATTTCTGGTCTCCTCATCCCTGCCGGCTTCACAGTTTCTGATTAGATTTAAATCCCCCATCCTGGTTTGGCCCCTATTGATTGACGTTTTTTATTGAATGGGAGGGTTGTTTCTTTCATTCTGTCGTCTCCCAAGTAACTCTACTTCCCTTGTCTTACTTTCTTTACCCCACTCTCGTGCTCTCTTTCTCTCTCTTGGTCTTTCTCTTGTTTGCTCTGTCATGCATTGTTTCTCAGTATAGGGCTCGCTCTCTCTCTTTAACTCACTCTCGCTTGCTCATGGTCTCAATCTCTCTCATTCCTGCTCTATCAAGCTCAGTTTCTCTCTCGTCATCTTTACCTCGCTCTCATTGCCACTCTCCTTTTATTAACGCGGTTGGCGTAGCTCACAGTTGGAGAATTTCGGTACGAATTCTCCGTACCGTTTGAGATGCCACGGGGCAAAACGTGTTACTCGCAGGGATATTAAAGTGTGATTACAGCCAGTGGCGGTCCTAGCACATTTGGCGCCCCGGGCAAGGGCACAAACCACAAAACGGGCATATGACGTTTCGCGGTTGGCTCCCTCTGCTGGTAGTGCGTTTGAATCTCAAGGATAGCGGCAGGGTTAATTTAGTAATTTATTAATGCACTTAGGAATTTGCCGCCCCGGGCGGCTGCCCGGTTCGCCAGTGCCAAAAACCGCTACTGAGCAGCCATGACGACGGCTGCTGGGAAGTCTGACGTTCTGAATCGCTGTCGACCCCCGCAGCACCCCTCTCTGTGTGAGAGCACAGCGGACTTTTGAACTCAGCGCACAGTTAACTAATCTGTGCAATGCCAGAAAAAGACGATGATTTCATTAGCTAAGGTGTTCTTACGATCTTGAGGATTATGCAGAGCTAGCAAAACCATGGCCTCATTGTATGCTTGTGTGAAGCCTTTTTTCTCAGGATAAAGAATCCAGTATTATAGTTTTTTGTGCATTGCCATGTAGGTCATAAAAATTCTTCATTAAACAGACATACTCTAAATGCTTTATAACAGAGCATAGTCCTGACTTGGGGTATACAATACCATAGAGCTAAAGCAACAGTAATTTTGTACCTAAGAATTGTGTTATGTTTGTGTGAGAGTTGCTCAGCTAGCTAGAGTAAAAGGCTGCATGGTGTTGTGGTCAGAATCTGCCTAGACAGCAGTGGGCCCGACCTACTGCACAACTCATAGAGACTAGTGACTGTTCTTGGTCTTCCAAACCACAGGAGGGTCTATCTATCCTCAGTGTCCCACCTGCTGTTATCTCTCTCTCTCTCTCTCTCTCTCTCTCTCTCTCTCTCTCTCTCTCTCTCTCTCTCTCTCTCTCTCTCTCTCTCTCTCTCTCCTCCAGGGGTGCAGTATAGGGGGGAATAGTTAAGACAATTTCAAGGGCCCCTGACTGACAGGGGGACCCAAAAATTGAAAATCAAATAGAAGTGGGGCCCAAAATTCCTGGCGGACGCCCCTCCTCTCTCTCTCTCTCCCTCTCTCCTAAACCAACAAATTCACCTGCATGGCATCATGCCTTTATCTTCCTCTGTTAGTTTGCATTCATATAGCCTTGCCCTACCACACAGTATCAACTAGAAATAAGCTCTCATTAGCAAGGCAAACAGTCCCGTCCCCCGTCCCTACGCGAGCAGCACACCAAGCCGTGTTGTTTTCTGTTGGGATTACCATGTAGGATGAGGCAGGGGGAAACTGAAGGGCATGATATCTGCACTTGTAGCCCACCCGGGGTTTCATTAAAGTAAATTCCTACATGATTTCCTGATCTGTGCATAATGTCGTCACAAGAGACTGGCTGATCCCACAGATGTGAGAGAAAGCTGATTAGCAATGCAGATATTCCTGAGAATTGCAGGACTTTTTCTGCAACGTTTTCCTAGCCCTGTCTTTCTTATTTAATTGGGCTTAATTAAAGAATGTGGCCTTTGTGAATGTCAAAGATATTATAGGTTACAGAGCCTCCCTAACCTGTCTCTTATTTCATCTGCTCTGTGCCTCACCCTACAAGGGCTTTTCTGTACTCCGCACCCTCAGCATGGAATATGTAAAATGTCTTGAAACTGAAGGATTTAAATTAAAAATGAAAGAGCTAGAGACAGATTCCTGAAAATGTAAATGTTTTTAATGTACCTGGCTACGACACTAACTCCTATATTTTGTCTCCTTTTGTATTTGTGTAACTATATTTGTATGTATGCTGCTGGCTATCTTGGCCAGGTCTCCCTTGAAAAATAGATTCTTAATCTCAATGGGCCTCTCCTGGTTAAATAAAGGTTATAATAATAATAATACGTCCTGCCCCCCCCCCCCCTCTCTCTCTCTCTCTCTCTCTCTCTCTCTCTCTCTCTCTCTCGCTCGTTCGCTCTCTCGCTCTCGCTCGCTCTCTCGCTCGCTCTCGCTCTGTCTCACTCACTCACTCACTCCTCTCCATCTCTATCCTCTCTCTCTTCCTCTCCTCTCTCCATTCAGCCACGAGGGATATCAATGCTCTAAAGCCTTCATAACTGTAGTACAGCAGTTGAGTTCAGAGCCTCACTGGATATGGTTATTGAGGAAGAGAACCAGGAGAAGTTTGATCTTAGCAAGGTTGTTCGATCCTCGTGGGGTAGAAGTGAGATCTGTGGGCTCGGACTCCTCCTTTATCAGGCGGCAGCAGTGTCCACACAGAAGGCATCCGCAGGAGGGCTTGGTTTCATAGATTAGAAAAACACGGGATTTATGTATTTGACATAAAGACGCTTTGCAGAGAAATAGCCTTTGTACACTTCTCTATAGCAGTCCAGTGCAGGAGTTGAAAGCTCTGGCCACTATATTAGGTTGTCTGGATTTGTTATTATACCATCCAGACAGTTCCGACCACATTGTAAAGTACCACGTAACTGCACGCAACTCAAAGATAATTCTTCACACATTTTCTGAATGGGTTGCACACTGGAAGCGCATTGAAGATAATCACCATATTATGTTGAGGTTTTCAGACCCTCCACTTACACATTCTTACCTCAACAAGAGCAGGAGATGAAGGCCTCACATTACAAAAATAATTCCCCCAGGGTCGTGGAAAGGCCTTGTAGACGAGATGCCCTCCTCCTCTTCCTCCTCCTCCTCTTCCTCCCACATCTCCTATTAAACTGACACACTCCTACCGGCGTCTTTATGTCGTTCTAGTGTGTCTAATTGGTCTGTCTCATGAGACGATGCTCGTTTGAGGCAGCTGAAACCACGGGGGAGACCAATCAAAAGCTTCTGATCCCAGAGAGCCACTGGACACTTCACAACCAACAACTTTCATCATTAGTCTTGTACACAGCCTGTTGCTTGAGAAGCCTCCCTTCTTTTGATGCTACGTGGACTATGCCCTCTCTACTTGTAGCGTCTACTTATGCCGTTTAGATGATTATTGCTGAGTTATTGTAACATTTCCTGAAACTTTAGGCTCCAGTGAATCAATAGATTGGGCTGGAGTGGGTTGGACTGGATTTATCTGGACTGGGCTGGGCTGGACTGGACTGGGTTTATATGGACTGGGTTTATCTGGACTGGACTGGGTCTATCTGGCTTGGGCTGGGTTTATCTGGACTGGACTGGGTCTATCTGGCTTGGGCTGGGTTTATCTGGACTGGACTGGGTCTATCTGGCTTGGGCTGGGTTTATCTGGACTGGACTGGGTCTATCTGGCTTGGGCTGGGTTTATCTGGACTGGACTGGGTCTATCTGGCTTGGGCTGGGTTTATCTGGACTGGACTGGGTCTATCTGGTTTGGGCTGGGTTTATCTGGACTGGACTGGGTCTATCTGGCTTGGGCTGGGTTTATCTGGACTGTGTCATGGAGAGGAGAGTCCACCTCACCTGGTGACCGTTTATGACATGGAAGAGCCGAGACAGACCCAGCAGGTCATGGAATCTTCCAGAGGCCGGAGGTGACACGGATGACAAGGAGTTTGTTGAAGATTCCTGAAGCATGTCGACTCCACGTATGCAACTTTAAATGACATTTAAATCTGTTAACCTGTCTTCGCTGATCATGCCCTGCCACCAACACTCCCTAGTTGGTTTCAGAGTCCCGGTCATGAGTAGTGTGGGAACATTCTGGAAAAAGAGGTGGAAACCATGTTAATAAACAAAAAGAACATGTATCAAACGAATCCCTGTGTTTTGATGCAGTGCAGAAGTGGCCATGAAAAAGGTGTAACATTTCTATCTTGGTTACATCATTGCCCCACAATGCAGAGCATGGGCACAAACCCAGTGTTTTTTCCCCCTCACAACTAAAGGGGAAAAGGCTTCTCTGTAGCAGTAAGGCGGCATGACATCAGAGGTTGTCTCCGCAACGCCGTCCCCCTTTGAATCCCTGCTTCAAACTCAGGGACACGAACCAGTGAAATTAGACCATCTCATTTCCACTGTGAAATTGTTCAGACAGACCAATTTATATCATACTCAGCGCAGCCATGACGACACTGGGGGAGGGATCGTCAGTGTTCCGTTCGCTCCGCTACAGTGATGGATGTACACACTGATGCTCTCCGTGTACCTAGCACCGGTTTGCTGCTCCGCAAAATGTTCCTCAGCCCTGCACCCAGGGTGACCTGGTGTGTTTGCTGTAATTGGCTGTTTCTCAATACCATCACCCAGAGCCAGTCTTACGTGGCAATGTCGCATCTGCCGGAAAAAACACTCTCGTCCAATCACAACGTTTGTGTCGATTGGCCTTAATCTCCGTGGCAGATGCCTTTTTAATGTTTTCAATTACGGGCTTTAGAAAACAGAAGAGATCTCAGCTTATAAACCCCAGATTTACTCTCATTTGAATGACAATGCCATGCAAATGCATGATCTTATTGTGGTGATAATCATGTCAGCTGCTAATGATATGCAAAGTGTTGATTAGGTGGGTTTGAAATTCACCTCCATGAATTCATCATCCGAAGCAAAATACTGCATATTAGATTGGTACCGTTTTTTACTCCTGTGCCGGAGAACATTATTTTCATCGCTGTAACCAAACAGGATACGTGATGCTGCTCAGCCACAGGCCAGAAGCTGGCCTGGTGAGTCGCTGCTTGTGCTGCTGAAAGCTACGTGGGGATGGAGGGAGAGGAGCCTGGGTGTCAGACAGACAGGTGGGGTGGAGGTGGAGGAGAGAGAGGTTAGCTTGGGTGTCAGACAGACAGGTGGGGTGGAGGTGGAGGAGAGAGAGGTTAGCTTGGGTGTCAGACAGACAGGTGGGGTGGAGGTGGAGGAGAGAGAGGTTAGCTTGGGTGTCAGATAGGCAGGTTGGGTGGAGGAGAGAGAGGTTAGTTTGGGTATCAGAGAGGCAGGTGGGGTGGAGTTGGAGGAGAGAGAGGTTAGCTTGGGTGTCCGACAGACAGGTTGGGTGGAGGTGGAGGAGAGCGAGGTTAGCTCGGGTGTCCGACAGACAGGTTGGGTGGAGGAGAGGGAGGTTAGTTTCGGTGTCCGACAGACAGGTTGGGTGGAGGTGGAGGAGAGAGAGGTTAGCTTAGGTGTCAGACATACAGGTGGGGTGGAGGTGGAGGAGAGAGAGGTTAGCTTGGGTGTCAGATAGGCAGGTTGGGTGGAGGAGAGAGAGGTTAGTTTGGGTATCAGAGAGGCAGGTGGGGTGGAGGTGGAGGAGAGAGAGGTTAGCTTGGGTGTCCGACAGACAGGTTGGGTGGAGGTGGAGGAGAGAGAGGTTAGCTTGGGTGTCCGACAGACAGGTTGGGTGGAGGAGAGAGAGGTTAGCTTGGGTGTCCGACAGACAGGTTGGGTGGAGGTGGAGGAGAGAGAGGTTAGCTTGGGTGTCCGACAGACAGCCACAGATGACTGATGCTCCTTGTCCACTCCAGGGAGAACATTTAGGAGTCATTATTCTGTCATTATCATCCCTGCCAACGACTGTGGAGCTCTGCTCTCTGCCCGACACAAGCCTGTCTGCTGCCTAATGGAGCACCCTGTCTAGAGGCAAACGGACAGAGCCCCTCATCCTCGATGGGCCGGGATGGAAGGAGCAGGGAGGACGAGAGAGAGGCAGACACAGAGCCATGTCACCAGATGTGTGCTGTAGTTAAGGACACATTGTCTGCATGCGCCATTAAGCCTGGGAGTGCAGGAGAATGGTGTGGAACAGGGAAATGATTTACGACCGTGACACCAGCGTGTGGAGATGTTTTTGCCCTCCCTGTGTTTGTCTGAGCAGAGTGGTGTGCCGTTGGCGCTAAGCAGCCCTTTAGGAATACAGTTGACCCGCGGGGACACCCTCCATCTTCCATCATGTTGGTTAGTTGCCCCAGGCCTGTTGATTCACAGCGTGTTTGTATAGTCCTGTAAGGGAGTCGGAAGATCCGTTTCACATTTGTAGCAAATTGTATTCCTTCTTCAACCCTTTTTTGGTTCCTTAATACTTTTTTCTGCTCCTCCTCTTCCTTCTCTTTCCTTCTCACATCCTGCCCCTCCTCCCTGCCCCTCCTCACCTGCCCCACCCCTCTTCACCTGCCCCACCCTCCTCACCTTCCCCACCCTCCTCACCTTCCCCACCCTCCTCACCTTCCCCACCCCTCTTCACCTGCCCCACCCCTCCCCTCCTCCTCTTTCTCCATCCTGTCTCCATTACTCAGCCCTGTCTATTCATCTTGTTCTTACTCGTCATCTCTCTTCTTTACTTTCAAAAGTCCTTTAATTCCTCCTCGTTGAATTTGTCACAACGAGGTTCTTAAAATCGCTCAGGAAGTGCATTTGCAGCTTTATGCATTGACATGAGTGGTATTTCATTACTTTATGCACTGTGGGCCATGAGCATAATTAGGTGATTATTTAAGAACACCGTAGGTGAACATTTAATTACTGTTTCACTCAACTGTTTATGCTTAGATAAAAGACCTGTAAAAGTGGCTTTTACTGTTAACTTGAATTCTAAAATCTTTTTGTCCTTGCCTGAAACAGGATTAGATATCTTTCCCCACATTGTATGTGATTGTATGTGATGGTACTATACAGTACACAGGTCATACAGATCATGTCTCTGGTCATACATGACTTGTATGGACAACTCTCAAGGTCTCTTTGGTCAAGACGTCAAAGTGCTCTGAAATTGGACACACTGATATCTTGCAGTCATGGATCTTCCCTTTGCACACTGGTGATCACAGGCTTTTTTTGGTGACAGTCTTTCACTGATGTCTGTTAGTATTTTTTATAAACAGATTTATAAAATTGAGAGTATTTTGAGGTTGGGCTCACTGGTCAAAGCGATTTATATCTCAAAGAAAATTGCTGTCAAAATAAAGTTTGAAAACTAACACATGAAAACAAAATTCAAGCGAACACATCTGCTATGAAGTAGAGCAGTCAGTTATCGCCAAACAGTCCCTTCACTCATTGAGAAACAGGCCCTAGTCTAGCATGATGACCAAGGCCTCGTTCCTTGCAAAGAAAACAGGTGTTTACGATCAAAAATCTGGAGAATCAATCACCACGAAGCGCTCCTAGGTTTGTTTGCATGAATCTATTTTGAACAGCGTGAAAGTGTTTTTCGGCGAGGATTTAGCTCACTCAAGTCATAAAAACATTCATGTATTCATTCGTTAGTGGAGATCAAAGACCAAAATCTCATTTTGAGGATTCACATCTTATTACAGTCTCTCTCAATGCTCTGAACCAGCATGTTACCTTAAATTATGATATCTTACAGCATCTCATAATTTTACCATAAGGTCTAACTCCAGTAGCTCATAGAGACTTGAACCATTCATAAGATATTTATTACCACTTATAATGGACAGCTTTTCTAAGTTTTTAAGACTGCATTAATATTTCAGTGTGTTTGGGGGAACTTCTTACACTTTAAACACTTCTTTTAAGGTCCCCCCTACATAAAAATACACAGCCATGTAAACACACCCCAAAACAGGAAATAGGGGCTGGATGAACAGACGTTATCTGGATTACTCAGATCGGCAAGAAAATGTGTATGTGTGTGTTTCTGTGCAATAAAAATGATTGATCAACATGACATGGCATATTTTGACAGTTTTGACAGTCAAAAGGATGGCTTGACCAAGTTCCCCTCCAGGTTGTAGATTCCTCCCCTCCTGCTGGTGACTCATCCATTAACAGCAGTTTACTGCTGGTCGGTAAACAGTGTTCTCTTCTCAGAACCTCTCTGTAAGGACAGAAAACATTGTGTAAATAACTCTGCCTTTATCTGTTGTTGGGGATAGAAGTATAACTCACCACGTTCTCCCTCTCCTCTCTTCTTTCTCTTCTCCCCTCCCGCTCGACTCCTCGTCCTCCCACTGTCCTTCCTCCACCCCCCCCCCCTCCCCCCTTCCCCCCTCCCCCCTCCCTCCCTCCCTCCCTCCGCAGCTTGTGAGTTGATGAACCAGGGCATCCTGGCGCTGGTCACTTCGACGGGCTGCGCCGCGGCCAACGCCCTCCAGTCGCTGACAGACGCCATGCACATCCCCCACCTGTTCATCCAGAGGGCCGGCGACGGCACGCCGCGCACCGCCTGCCTGCTCAACCCCAGCCCCGACGGAGAGAGCTACACCCTGGCCGCGCGGCCTCCGGTCCGCCTCAACGACGTCATGCTCACCCTGGTCACCGAGCTACACTGGCAGAAGTTCATCGTCTTCTACGACAGTGATTACGGTGGGTTTGGAGAGGCGAGCGATCAAGGCCGCTGTTTTTGCAGCCTGAAACGCGGCGAGTTGATTGTCCCTGGAACGGAGGTGTTGAGTGCCACGCGGGACAGAAAAGCCCGGAGCTGGCAGAGAAAGGTCTCTCACTGTAATCAAATCAATTCCCTTCCTGAAGAGACAGTCTTAATTAGGTACCCTTGAGAGAGGGAGAACATGGAGAGAAGGAGGGGGAGAGAGGGGGAGAGAGACAGAGAAGGAGGGGGAGAGAGAGGGAGAGAGACAGAGAAGGAGGGGGAGAGAGGGGGAGAGAGACAGAGAAGGAGGGGGAGAGAGGGGGAGAGAGACAAAGAGAAAGGGGGGAGAGAGGGGGAGAGAGACAGAGAAGGAGGGGGAGAGAGGGGGAGAGAGACAGAGAAGGAGGGGGAGAGAGGGGGAGGGAGACAGAGAAGGAGGGGGAGAGAGGGGGAGAGAGACAGAGAAGGAGGGGGAGAGAGGGGGAGAGAGACAGAGAAGGAGGGGGAGAGAGGGGGAGAGAGACAGAGAAGGAGGGGGAGAGAGGGGGAGAGAGACAGAGAAGGAGGGGGAGAAAGTGTGTGAGAGAACAGATAGAGAAGGAGGGGGAGAGGGTGAGAAACACAGAGAAGGAAGGGGAGAGAGTGTGTGAAAGAAAGTGACACTGGGTGTTGAGGGGACAGGAGGGGGGTTTGCGGGCAGTGTATGATCTCACTTTTTATTTCACCCATGACAACCAGAACCCCCTGTGGACTGGACCTTTACCAATCCATAGCATGAGGTGTGAGCCTGCCTGTTAGAACACCACAGCCTAGAGTCAAAAAACACTCTTTATGTGCAACAAATGCTGTCAAGTCAGCATTACAGAAGCCTTCTCATGGGTGCTGTGTTGGCGTGGTCGTCCTGACCGACGGTACAACCATAAAACAAGTTCCCCGAAGAAGTGAGATTCCTGAAGAAACGTCCTCACGTCTGCGGCAGGCAGATGGAGCAGTGGTCTGCTTGTTGAACGGCGTCCTCAGATCTCGCAGGCTCTCGTCACGAGCAGCTTCCTCTGCAGGACACAGGGAACCTCTGATGGGGAGAGGCCCTCATCGTTCCCTCATTTCGAACCCTAAGAAGTGAGGGAAGAAGTTTCAGTTTAAGAAGTGAACACTAGAGCACTCGTGCGACTGGGTGATGTTGCCATGGGTTGGGGGTCATTAGGCCTGACACGCTGCAGTGCCACTGGTAATGGCTTGTGTCCTGCAGAGAAAGGTTTTCATTGTATTTGACTCTAGTTAGAGGAGACAAAGAGAGAAATCGACCGGTAAACTTGTCTTTTGGATTGACGTATCTAGTAACCATGGCTTTAGTGGCATTATGGCGACCATAATGCCATTTTCATCAGCTGTGAAGATGCAGCTGGCATGAAAAACGTCTACAATTTTGCATGGCTCTCAGACAAGGTTCTTTGGATAAAAGGCAATGATATCAGGATAGAATGACGCGTGATACTGGAGAGGGAGGATCTCAATGATCTTTAGTAACACGGCACTATTAGTGTGAAATAATAATGAACGGGATATCCAGTCCTGTAGAGGCAAGCTATTTCAGGCCTGCTAAATGAGGCTCTATGAAGACAGCAACCATGACATTTGCACTGCTGTTAACAGTGTTTAACTCACTACTACTTTAATTAAATGAATGTAGAAGCTAATTAGGATCCTCGTCACAGAAACAGGTTCCCTAAAAAACCCTCCCTGGCTGTGTGCCTCCGCAGTAGGCTAGCTAGCTCCCTGGTTCACACGCGCGCACAGGAACGGCTAGCTGTTTAGCGAATAGCATCTGAACAGCACCAGGGAGTTAAGTCAGACTCCTAGACTGGAACTCTGACTCCTGGTTAGCGAATGTGAGCATGCTCTGTAGAATGGTGTAAATAACAGAACTTGTTTTTTTGTAAGACTGACTCCAGACAGTTCTGTAGGCAGTGTTGTGTGGTACTGTATGCAATGTCCCGACAACATTTGGAAGGGTGAGATGGCACGAGGGCACCTGTTAGGAAACAGTGATCGTATAACCTTTCAATACAGCACATGAGAAATCAGACCAGCACTGAAAGTCGACATTTGCAGATTGGTTATAGCAACATAATTCTCCGTTTACAACATCTATTTCATGCGGGTGAAAATAAGAACAAACAGCTGTGGAATTTGTTCTAGAGACCACTGCACCTTTTTCTTTCGTAAAAAAAATTAAGTTGAGAAGGACAAATTTGAGGGAGGGACAGAACGGTCTAATTCAAGGTTATTCAAAATTACTCAGAATTGTCCTTCTCAACATAAAAAAAAAGGTTGAAAAAAGAGAAGGTGCAGTGGTTTCTCCTTTTAGTCCAGAGCTGTATAAGTGAGACCATAGAGGTTTACAGTGGTGCTTGTATTAGTATGACAAGTCTCTTGTCATGTTGTCCAATAGAACAAAATTGAACATGCTATATCTGCTACATATTCTAAAGACATGTAAGTTGTAACTCGCGTAGTAGTTTTGACGTACAGTTCTCTTCAGACAGACGTAGCGAGATAGCACACAGAACTAATGAGTGATCACAGAGATGTTGGGCTCCTAGGGAAATGCCAGGCAAGCCTTGTAGAAACAGATGTAAAAGCACCATGTTACGAATGCAGAAACTACAGATCCCATTAGGAATGGCAGAGGGTGGATTTGTCTGGTGTGAGTGGAGGTGACCATGGAGACAGCAAGGTCTTTGTGACTACACAAAAAAAAATAAAAATGAAAGAAAAGGTGATCTCTCAATTTTTTCCAGAGCTTTACAAGTGAGACCGTTGAGGTTTACAGTGATGCCTGTATTAGTGTGGAATGTTTTCTTGGAAAAATCACATCGAAGCTCAAGTTTTTACAGTCAGAAAAGGATAGCAGTGGTAGTGCTCTCTGTGTCATTTCTCCCACAGAATCGATTTGATACCCGCTTCCAGACTGAACCATGTCTTCCCCTGTACAGATGGGATGAATTGAACGTGTCATGGAAAGATTAGCTATAGCCTTACAGATTACTGTAACACAGGGATTAGTTATTAAAGTAGTACAAAAAAGTAGGGCTATAGGCCTACTACAATCCCAAATGTGGAAGACAAAGACAAAAGACAAAAAACCTTTCAACTGTAGGCTATGTCTTACATTTACATTTAGTCATTTAGCAGACGCTCCTAACCAGAGCAACTTACAATAAGTACAGGGACATTCCCCTGAGACAAGTAGGGTGAAGTGCCTTGCCAAAGGACACAACGTCATTTTGCACGGCCAGGAATCCAACCGGCAATTTTCTGATTAATAGCCCGATACCTTGATGTATTGAACAATATGGATTACAATTCTTTGTGAAAGAATAGAAAAATAGAAATAGCCTGCTTTTGTATGTGAGATATTACATATATAGCATCTAATTGTATGCATCCGTTACATTAACATTTTAATGGTCTCTTTTCATGTTGTCAAATAGAACAACATTGAACATGTTATATCTGCTGCATACTATAAACAATCAAAGTTGTAGCTTGCTTAATAGTTTGGACGTACAGTTCTCTTCAGACAGACGTATCTAAATAGCACACAGAACTAATGAGTGATCACAGAGATGTTGGGCTCTTAGGGAAATGCCAGGCAAGCCTTGTAGAAACAGATGTAAAAGCACTATGTTACGAATGCAGAAACTACAGATCCAATTAGGAATGGCAGAGGGTGGATTTGTCTGGTGTGAGTGGAGGTGACCATGGAGACAGCAAGGTCTTTGTGACTCCACTGATTGGCCACATCCTCACAGTCGACTACTTTACCACCTTCATGGTAGCACAGAACACTAGGGACTGATTCTGCTTGTTATAGATTGGAGGTTTTACGAGTTTCCTGTGAACGTTTTTTTTTTTACAATTTGTAAATATAATTTCTGTATTTTTCCAAACAAACAGTGATATGTTTAGAGACGTCAGTGAGTTTAGGTTGAGTTAGCAGTGAGTTTGTCTGTTTTGTGTGCTGTATTACACAATCTGCTTAGTCCACAACTCTACTCCTAGTTTCTGCTCTCGTGCAGACAGATGTTAGCCAAAATGCTGTTCTTCATCCTCTGCTCCAGGCATCTGTCGGCACACACAGACACTGCATGCCACTGCAACAGTATTAACTAATTACCCATCCAATTCATGCAACTATTACAAATGTAGACTTATCATCTGGAGTGTTACTGTGTTATTGCCAGAAGTGGGAGTCAGGTGGCTGAAAGGTGAGGGAGTCGGGCTAGTAATCAGAAGGTCGCCAGTTCGATTCCCGGCTGTGCCACATGACGTTGTGTCCTTGGGCAAGGCACTTCACCCTACTTGCCTCAGGGGGACTGTCCCTGTAATTACTGTAAGTCGCTCTGGATAAGAGTGTCTGCTAAATGACTAAATGTAAATGTAAATGAATGTAAATGTAAAGCGATCGTGCGCTTTGTCTGTCCATGTAAACACTAACCCTACTTTTGGCAGAACTTGGACATGGCAGTTTGTTAAAAGCTGTTGTTTCCAGGGTTGCTTAGATGCTTTGAGAGCGGACATAGGGAAAAGGATGGGGCTGCATCCTGGGTTGGGTCTGCTGTGAAAGTGTGGTTAGTCACGGCTAATGTTGTCATGCGGAAAGTTCCTTCGCTTTTGCTGTTATCAAAGCTTAAGCAGCTGGTTGTTTGCCCTTGGGGTCACTGCCAGACAGGGTTTAATGAAGTGTGCCAGGAATGCCCATTTACTCGCATCACAACAAATGTATCACTGGCCGTCAACCATCTCCCTTTGCTTATCTACTTCAATTTGTCATTTGACGGTTTCAAGTCATTATTTGAATTTACGCCTCGCGCCTCCTGAACTTCTTTGTCGTATAACACACACTTTGTCTGTCAAGAGCTTAAGGGAAGCTGCTGAATTATCATTTGAACATATTAAAATGGAAAATATAACTTTCGATGCCTTTGGGTGTGAAGAAGGTAATGAAATGCTAATCCTATTTTACACTTTGAGGCAGCACATAATAATTACCAACTGACCTCAGTTGGTTCAGGATGTTTTGGAGAATATTAGTGCATCCTCCTCACATGGAACCACAAGGACACTTTCTTCATTTCCAATTCAAGGACAAAATTACAGTTCTCACCTACGTTCTTAGTTGAAGTCGGTGAGCTCAGGCTCCTCATGTATTTGTACATCTGAAAACAGATCGAAAGTCGGAGAAGGAATGTGGTTAGTCTTGTGAACTGCAAAACAAAGGTTCCCCTTTACTGACCCCCCTAAAGATGCTCCAGAGAGGGCGAGACGATATTTTGAAAACAAACTGAATCCTTAGACTACAAACCCTCTCCCTTGACACCCTCGGTCTGAACCTGCTGTAAGATGACATTGACAAGCGCAAAGTCAAAGGCTGACGTCACGTGGAGAATTGAATAACGTGTTTACATTTGCCGTTTGACCGTGACCTGGCCCAGTCAGATCCCAGCGTGGGTCTCACAAGGCTGTGCAGCGTATCGACAGGACGAGTGCACAAGAATAACACCGAATCAAATGAAGACAATCAAGGCCGTGTTTATCTTGCGTAGCAGACGCAGCGTCCCCAAACCATTTAACTGGGCTCCCAAAACCTGTCCAATAATTGGCCGTAAGGATTTAGCCTATGATGCTTTTGTGTGTTGGTGTGGTTTCAATTCCAGCCTCAGCCTCACACCATCGAGAAGTCCAACCGGGTTGAGGTGCGGATACGTAACACCCCTCATGGGGTTCTGGTGAGCTTACCTGGGCTTAGGAAGGAGCGCGGAGGTGGTACATCCGTCTCTGACCTGCTCACAGCCGGCTCCCAACAGGAGGAAGGAATTAGACTGGTATTAGGGGAGAGATTGATTTAGCTGCCTCAGAAAAGTGAGGGGTGGTTTCTGACACAGTCCTTTAGAAAACAAGGAGCCGAACACATGCAAACTGAGAAGAATAGGCCAGAGACCTGTGTCATGAGAAAGGTAGAAATACAAAGGCAGAGTGGTGATGGTAGGAGAGAGATAGTGTACAGAAAGTTAGAAAGAGAGAGAGATAGATCGGATAAAGCACAAGAAACGACCGTGAAACCTTGAACCTTAACTGTGAAAAAAGAAGAAGAGAATAGGATTTACTTGGTGGCAGCAGCAGTTAAGTCTATGTTTAGGACAACGTTAGTTTCAAGGCTGGTTCTGTGTGCTCTATGCCTGTAATCATATTTTTTTCGAACTACATGCAATCCTTCAGGAAAACATACCTGTCAACTTACACACTTCCTGTTTGAGTTTTTCTTGTTAGGTCATTCGTAACATGAAAAGCCATATGACCCTAGCTTATTGCCTTGAGGAATATCAAAGGCCTTTTCTTTCTCATAAGGAAAATGTACTAATCCTGTACTAATGTACTTTTACTCTGTGTTGACATGCACTCTGACCACAGGTCAGTCAGAGAGCTGTAACTGTCCTTTCATCACTTAAAATGTGTTTATGTTATATGAATATTATCTAAACTAAGATTCTGCTCTTTTCTCTCATGTGAAAGCTCTCACCTGCGTTTGCTGTTTGAAAAGAAATAAGCCTTTGGGGTTTACTTTCATCTGTAAAAGTGCAAGAAATAACCTGCAACGTTGAAATATTATTGGAGCAAGGCGTCAGCTGTGTAATTCCAGTCCATTAAAGTAATGCACCTTCAAGCTACTGCAACTCTCTCTTCACCTCCACATGTTTCAGGGTTCCACAGTAAATCTATCCCATTTACTGCTACGGATGAAAAGCCTTTCTTCTCGTACAAAACAATGCAGTCGTCATCAATACGTTTGATTCAGCTCAAACCGCATCGATCCAGAGTCTCTGCCACTCCTTTATGAAGGGGTAGCTGTATACCAGGGATACAATCAGTGTCATTGTCACCGGACTACAATGTGCAGTGTCACTGACAAGGGAATAGGATGGACAGGTCAGTATTTCTAAGAAAGCCAATTGAAATGTTATTTGTTTTTAATTCCTATGTAATGATGTGATACCATGAAATTAGCACTCATTTTTGTCCTAATATAGCAGAACCATTTCTTAAAGAATAATACAACACAATAGAGACACACACATCACTTACACATATCACATTCACATCACAAACACACACGCACATAAAGGACAGCTTGCCAAAGCAGCTGATATGAAAAAGAGAAACTAGTTAAAGCCTAAAAGTAATCTACATTGCCTGCATTAACCCAGGGAAAGGTCGATATGGAGATGGACAGCAGTGACTGAAAGGAATAGTTGGATTGGAGACTTAGAGTAGAGCAGTTCTTTGTCAATGTCTCTTTCATGATTATGCTACTGTCTGACAGGTGTGGAGTTAGTCTTCGCTTTTGATTAAATGTTTCATTGCAATCATATTTTAATGCTTAAAATAGCGTGATAATTGCCATGACCTCCCCTGTAGCTGCACTCTCTTTGAATTGAGATGCTGAACTTAAGCTGCTTCTTTTTTTCTTTTCTTATAATTCCTTACCTTTTATCATTCACCCACTCTTTTCAGCTGCAGTCATTGTGAAAGGATGTCTTTGGTTCATCACATTATCGCTGTCAGAGGCATTATATTAGTCAAGATCATCACCCTGAAATTCTGCAGTTAATCCCATAAACATTGTGGTATGTTGGTACAGTAGCACCTTTGGAACCCAAATGAATGGGGATAAATCCAATTAGCAGCTTTTTCTTAAATGTTTGCTTTGAAATGAACCAAGCAAATCAATTGATTTAGTACAAAAACGATCTCGTAAATTTGGATGTTAAACTCACTTGTAGATCAACACAGAACAACTCCTCTCTTGGTTGAGCCTACTTGAAACTATGCTCTTCACCAGAAATGGAAGATGTAACTTACATTAGCAGAGCAGTCAGTGAGACGTTCAATACAACCTCACTTTAATTTCTGTTAGAGCAGAACACACTATGAATACCCAATCGCAGAGATTCCAGAAACTAATCTCGCTTGTCACAGCAGAAAAGCAAATATGCTGGACAAATGGGGAAAATATGTTTCTAGCTGGTAGCAGTGAGGGACAGTTGGGAAAGAGCTATAATTAAGTTTTCTATTGTTCTGTTTGCCTGAGGACAGGTGGGGATTTCCGGCCGGTTTTGCTGTTAGACAAAACATACATTATAACACTATCCAGGGTAATCATAGAATGCTTCTCTTTCTGGAAACAATCAGAAAAGTAATGTGTTCTCACAGCTATTATCCCCTGAGAGAGTGACTGTGTCGGCAAGGGTGGATTCTAAAGTGAGCAACTTTCTCTGGCTTCAGCATGATGAATGTTTTTAATTCCCGGGGCCTGTTTAATGGTTAGATTTAGAGAAGAGACAGCTTGGTAAACCGAAGAGATTATATGTGGAAAAAATGCATCAGGAATATCCATGTTTTCCTGCAAACTTTGTGTTTGGGAAAGAAATTGTGTATCTTTTCTAATATGTGATCCCTGTGTGTTGCTTTGAGAAGGTAGATGTGTGTGTGTGTATGTGTATGTGTGTGTATGTGTGTGTGTGTGTGTGTAAGGACTATTTGTTCCGGTGTATGTTGTACGGATAGGTCCTTGATGACTCAGAAAGCCCCCAGAGGTGCAACAAGAAAAGTTGAGAAAGAACAAGAAAAGAACAAAAAGGCACTCAGGCACACACACACACACACACACACACACACGAGGCACACACATACACACACACACGCACGAGGCCCACACACACGAGGCACACTCAAAGCACGACAGTGCAGTTTGCCACAACTCCTGCTGTGGATAAGGAGGCGAGGCACTTCCTCACCTACAATGGCTCAGTTCACCTCTCCAGAACAACGCGGCCTGACGTTTGACACAACTGCTGCTGTGGCTGTCTCGCAATAACCGGAGGGGAAAGCTGCTCCCTGGGAAGAGCCCCTCTCCCCAGCCCTTCTCCCAAGCTCTCCATCCCCTTTGATTTGCTCTGAGTGCTCCAGCTTCACTTCTCAAACAACGCCACAGAGCGGCAAGGCCCCCCTGCCTGCCTACTGAAGCTACCAAAACCCTGAGACACTGAGCTCTGCCTGTCCTCTGTAAGTGAAGTTCTGCGCATGAAGACTAAAACACGCACTGTGTAAACCTGGCAAGCCTCTGGAAACCTTCAAAGCCACTGTTTAGCTGTGGAAGAGTTTGTTGTTGCTCTCGGCAACGGTGCCGTGCTGGGTTCCGGGCTCGCTAAATGTTGCCTGAATGCAGGTCTTACCTGACAGACAGCTGCCTGAGGCACAGTGTCACCTCAGGAGTTAATTGTCCCTGAGATCTCCCACCCTGCAAACTCCCATTCAAAATGATATGTTCCAGTATCTCAAACTCTCTCTCTCACACACTCACCCTCTCTCTCTCTCTCTCTCTCTCTCTCTCTCTCTCTCTCTCTCTCTCTCTCTCTGTCTCTCTTGCTCTCTCTCTCTCTCACACACACTCACCCTCTCTATCTGTCTAACTCTCTTTCTCACACACTCACCCTCTCTATCTGTCTAACTCTCTTTCTCACACACTCACCCTCTCTCTCTCTCTCTCTCTCTCTCTCTCTCTCTCTCGCTCTCTCTCTCACACACACACACTCACCCTCTCTCTCTCTCTCTCTCTCCTCTCAGATATCCGCGGGCTGCAGACGTTCCTGGACCAGGCGTCCCGTCAGGGCCTGGACGTGTCTCTGCAGAGGGTGGACCGAAACGTCAGCCGTGTCTTCAGCGACCTCTTCAGCAGCATGCGCACCGAGGAGCTCAACCGCTACCGGGACACACTGAGGAGGGCCGTCCTGCTCATGAGCCCCCGCGGGGCGCAGGTCTTCATCCACCAGGTGAGACGCGCACCACACGCCACAGTCACACGCCACACGTCACACGCCACAGCCACACGCCACAGTCACACGCCACAGTCACATGCCACATGTCATACGCCACAGCCACACGCCACAGCCACACGCCACAGCCACACGCCACACGCCACAGTCACACGTCACACGCCACAGTCACACGCCACAGGCACACGCCACAAGCTACAGTCACACGCCACAGTCACATGCCACAGTCACACGCCACACGCCACAGTCACACGCTACCCGTCACCCGTCACGGCAAAGCCGGTAAAGTCCCAAACCTGCTGATGAATTCACTTGTGTTTGTCTCATCGTGATTGGACTGTCGTTCGAAGGGGGTGTGGATAAGTGGATGTGGAGGAAGGCAGCGTGATTTGATGATTTTTTGGTTGGACGAAGTGCGGGTTGTATTGGAAAAGCAGGCTGAATTAATTTTGTTTGAATTACCAAACACAATCAGCAACGATTTTTGGGGGAGTCTAACAGTAAATATTCCTTTAATTACGAGTAAAACTCTATTGCTAACCCATACTCAATTACTACAAGGCCCCAGTCCTGGATTGATCTATCTTTTACCACATTTATGCCTTGTTATTATATTTAAAAATGAAGTATTCATAGGCTAATAAATCAATACGCTGGTGGTGAATACACCAAGTCTTTCAAGTTTTATTAACGAACCTGGGCTTTGATCTTGCTCTATGTGAATGATATTGCTTTTTCACTCACACATTCACACACACACGCACACACGCACGCACACACACACACACACACACACACAAGACAGGCGATTATGCTGTGTATGCTCTCTTTTTGCCAATTAACAGGAGGCTCAGAATGAGCCCAGCTCAGGCACTTTCAGCACAGCACCCACACGTCCTTCAGTCACCCACTGTAGCAAGAATTATGCTAATGTATTAAAAGTAGTGAAATGTGTTAATGCACAAGAGATTTCATTAAACACCATCAATATCATCATCAAAGGGGAGCTAATCTCAGTTTGAAGACCACAGGGAGCAGGAGCGGAAGCCAACATGCTCTGCTACGTACGAGCAGAGAGAGAGGGCCATTCTGCTGCTCGAGACACCAGGAACCCTTTCAGCTCTGGGCCACTCCCGCTACCATGGAGATCAGGTCCCGCTACCATGGAGATCAGATCCCGCTACCATGGAGATCAGGTCCCGCTACCATGGAGTTCAGGTCCCGCTACCATGGAGATCAGGTCCCGCTACCATGGAGATCAGGTCCCGCTACCATGGAGATCAGGTCCCGCTACCATGGACCATGTCATCCGTCGGCAAACCAGCAGAACACAGGGCCTTGCTGTGAATCAAATCAGTATTTCTCTGAGTGTGAGCCAGTCGGATGGAAGTAGGAGTTGAAAGGAAACCTTCCGGAAAACATACCAGAAATGGGCTTTTCACAATCCACACTCAGGAACAGGACTGGGCGTTCAGTTAGGTTCAACCTTTAAATCAAATGTAGTTTGGTTTGTGATGCTTTTTGCTTGGAGAGGATGTACAGGAGTCAAATCCCACCAGCTCAACTCTTCTCGTACTTCACTCCTGCCCCCTTGGCCTGGTTCACTTAGATCTCAGGTGGAATCAGACTTTCACAGGCAGTTACACAAAACTTTAGGTTGGTCGTTGTACTGGGGAGCCTTCACCTTAACTCAGCAGAGCCTTTACTGTACATTCCCCTCTCCTGTGCCCCTGTCCTGTGCCCCTCTCCTGTGCCCCTCTCCTGTGCCCCTCTCCTGTGCCCCTGTCCTGTGCCCCTGTCCTGTGCCCCTCTCCTGTGCCCCTCTCCTGTGCCCCTCTCCTGTGCCCCTGTCCTGTGCCCCTCTCCTGTGCCCCTGTCCTGTGCCCCTCTCCTGTGCCCCTGTCCTGTGCCCCTGTCCTGTGTCCCTGTCCTATGCCCCTCTCCTGTGCCCTTCTCCTGTGCCCCTCTCCTGTGCCCCTCTCTGGCTCTCAGGATTACTGCTGCCTCCGCCCCCCCCTCCTCCCCCCTATACACCACCCCTCAGGGCTTGTTGCCGGGGGAGACAGATTGAGTGGTGTCTGTCGCTTTGCCAGCTCTGCAGGACAGTGATGGATAGCCCTGGTGCCTGGGTAAGGGGTGCCAGGGAGAGTGAAAGCCTCTGAGTTTGGCCCGCACCAGGGAAGAGAGAGGAGGAAGAAAGGGGAGACGGAGTGATAGGCGTCCTGGGGGGAAATGTTAAACCAAGGAGGGGAATTTGCCATGAGGGGGGGGAGATAGACTGGGTAAAAGCTGCAAGGTTGGCCGACTGAATGAGTTTTCTGTAAGAGAGGTTCTAAAGGTTTGCTTATGAGCAAAGGGCTTTTTGCATCTTCAAACCCACACACAGGGTACAATCTGTATTTGCTAACGGCAAATATAGTCAGCCTCTTACAAAGAGATCTTATCGATCAGTTCTTCATCATTACGGTGACCTATAACAAGCTCCTTACCACCCAGACTCAACCACTTCTCTTTTCTCTTCCATTTAGTTTAAACCCAATTTGGCTTCTGATGCTATTAGAAGTAGGATCAATACCTTCTCCCACTCACGACTGTAAAAGTCAAATCATGACATTTTAGAGCTGGATGATATGCAATCGCTCATAACTGTTAGCCAGTTCACACCGAAAGTGTCTACATAGCCCTTTACAACCCTTGACAACCCTTTACAACCCTTTACAACATACAACTAGTGTTCTGTTGTACACAATGTACAGTTGTACTATGTCTTTTAATATGAAAGAACACAAAAATTGCATTTTTAAATGCACCACTGCTGATTACAGTAGAGCCTAAACATTTTAGGCTCTACTGTAATCAGCAGTGGTGCATTTAAAAATGTACAAAATACTATTACGTAACAGAACTGCAAACATTTTAACATCAAATAAAACTGAAAAGCAGACATAAAATCGTGTATCCGGGTGCTGAGTGTCTCAGTCAGTTGGCACCTGGGCGCCTGTAGAAAGGAGTCTGGACTCTTCACCCATGGATGGGATAAATTATGCCTTATCTCAATGACCTTGACATGCCTCTCGGTCAGTAGATTACTGCTCAGAGACTTGGGTACTTTCCTCATGCCCCCGTGATGAACTGCAGTCGCCGCTTTCAACATCTTGCTTTCTTCGGATGGATGCGTCGTAAATAACCGTGGTATTGTGGCAGAAGCGTCGTCGCCGAGGTAAGATTCGTCTCATTCGTTACTGTAACGTTCACAAGATTGTGTCACTTTTTCTCCGTCGCTCGGAAAAGAAACAATGAACCTGAACGACGCTCAGGCGAGATGGATATCAGCTGAGGAGTGAGCCAGTCTGATGCTTGTCATAGTATCTGATTTGACACAGCCGTCATCGGTACAGCGTTGCCGGTGGACCAGGGCTGGACTGAGAAGACATGCTGTGGGCAGTGTCTGAGACACTTCGGCTGGGTAACTCTGGCCCTTTCAAGGCTTTCACAAGGTATCTGCCAAACTCATTTGACAGAGGCCGGATGACTGCTGCGATTGGAAACAGATTCACTTGTCAAAGAAGGAGAAGCAATATAAGCCACTGATTAAAAACACAGGCATCCTGATGTTTGGTGTGCGAGGTATCATAAACAAGTGTGTCCTTGCCGGGAATGGTGTTTTGATGCCAAGGACTCCTCCGTCTGCCTGACTAAAGTGGATCTGCGGATTGTGTGATTTAAAAGTGATCGCTCTGACGTGCCATTATGTGGCGCTTCGGACAGACAGCAGTGATGACTTGTCAGGTGAGGAGAGTCATTGCCACGACGACCGCGGGCCGCTGCGCACACACGTCCTCCTGTTGAACAAGAACGTGAAGGATTCTGTCAGTAACGCTCACTCTGGAATATGTGTGTGTCCTTGATATGCGACTTTACGTCAACGTTAGTGAACTCCTGATGACAAATAGAGCTAAGGAAAAGGTCTCTTGTTTACTCTCTTTCTTTCTATCTCTTTTTTACTGTTCCCCTCCTTTTCTTTTTCACTCGGTTTACCACAGCCTCTCTTCCTATCGTCCTCGTCCAGCTCAGCTTTATGTCAACTGCACCTGGACCTGGTCAGGTCATTTGAACCGGAAACAAGGTCACATTCAACTCAGGGGCTGTAGAACAAAGACCACACCCGCCTTACAGCAGGGAAAAGAGGCACCACCAGTTGGCACAACTGTTTTCCGCTCAGTCCAATCCTGGGTTCCCCCTAATCCATCATTGTCAACTCTCCCCCTTCCCCCCTCACAACTAATAAGAGGGGCCAGGTATAATTGGGCAGGTCCAATTGTGCTTTCAGCAAGCATGGAATGAGAAAAGGGCTCCAGTTCAATTAGACAGGTGCAGAATGATAATGAGGGTCTCTGGTGTTGATTGCATAAGTGCTGTCATTTGGAGACGCTTCATATTTCAGGCCCCTGATGTAGAACTTTCCTGTTGGCTTGTGTATCCTGCAGTAATACATGTGTTAAGGAGGGCAGGAGGATTCTAGCAATGCTTCCATTTTGTCACAATAATCACAGCATCGTAGTAAATAATAAAGGGCACCACAAATAAATAGTGATTTAGATTTCCCCTCACAATTGAAATTGTCTTGTGTTTATGTCCTCTACATTTGGTAATTTAACTAGGTAAACATTAACATTTAAAATGTTTTGTAATAGATGATGACAAAATATTGACCCTATCAAGTTCCTGTACAGAATAATCTCAGAGTTTGGATCTAACGGGAGTCAACAGCCGTGTAGGATCCAGATGTTCCTTAAGACCAGCAGTGATCAGCTGGCTTCCACTGACCTTCCAGTCATGGGACCAACATTCAAACCAAAAGGTGCCAGGTCTGTTTCTGAGGCTTTAAAGGCCCAAGCATGACATTATAATCAGAGTAATGTCCTTTCACCACTGAGTCCACGTAAGGTGCTACAGGTTGAATCCTCCAGGGACTTGATCTCGGTTACTGTCCACTGGTATCACTCCCCTCTGGCTCAAGAGAAGCCTCCCCTGCCCCTGTCCTCTCTCTTTGACCCACCTATGTAACTCTTCAATTCCATTTTCCTCACTATAACATCATGACAAATTGAACCTGTCAGACAGTGATCTATCATTGTCCTGTATCTCTTCTTCTTTTGCCCTCTGCTCTCTCCTTCGTACAGAACTCCCCTCTATTTCGCTCGCCACACTCTCCTCTACCCCAATGGTTTATTTTCTTGTGTCTCTGCTTTTTCCAGTTTTTGCTTTTCTTTTTCTCTTTCTGTTTGGCTCCATCTTTCTCTCTCTCTCATTCTCTCTTTTACACACTAAAGTTCTTCATCTATTTGTCATTCCTTCTGTATTCCATATCTTTATTTCTCGACTGGTCTCTATAAGGACATTATGATACACTGTCACATTCTGTGCCACTAAACCATCTATTGTATTCCACCCACATTCTGTAATAAAAAAAATTGCTGACTTTAGAGAGACAGACGCACACACAATTTATACATACATGCTGAAGTATATCGAGTTGTTTTGAATACAAAGTCTCAGCAATACAAAGGCAGATTTAACCAAGACGGATTTCGGAGGGGAGACAGTTGCAATGTCCATATGTCAGGTATACTGTACACCCAACATACCAAAGCTGCTTGACCAAAATGCAACAGCACGTCCTCGCCCTTAATCTATCTCCCAGTACTGGCTGGAAATGGCAATTCAGTTACTTGACAGGGGCATAATTGTGTTGTTGCTGTTTAAATTTGAATCTTTCACGTAAATTGTTTGTTCACATGAAGGGGTCTGAAGCACATCAACAACTCATTTCTGCTAGGATGTTTCAGCGCATAATTCGCATTTTAATAGAATGGGTGGAAGTCATGCAAAGTTTATTTATGCAGAGGAAATAGAGAATGGGCAAAACACTTTTGTCGGGGCACCCTGCTCTAAAAATATATAGGATTGGAACACCTCTGGAGGTGAATAATTCACAGCAGGAAGGAATAATCATGAAAAATAGCTTCATATTACATTTCTGTTATTAAAATGGAAATGCATGAAGTTGGCAAGCTTTTTTCTTGATGGTTTGTTATTACTCATGGTATTATGAATCATCTAAGGAAGTTTAAAGGCTTTTCATAAATAATTTACCTTTTCATAAGTAATCTCGCGAATTAAAACTGAGAAAGTAGTGTATTCTTAATTTCAATGTTTTGGTAGTCTAGAGTTTCAGAGGCCCTTCAGAGGACAGAGTAACTATTCACCGGTCGGATGACGATGATGAGGAGGATGATGTAGTTGATAATTGTGATGATGAAGATGATAAACGACAGACAATATTACAGTAACCAGTTGTTTCCATCATGTGGAAGACTTTCAGTATCCTGATACTGAATGTGATGTTGCCACACACCAGGTACCCCACAACCAAACATACCTGAGCCACAGTCTCATAAACTTTACTACCACAAAATCTATAAATGTGTTTCTGGCACAAAATGTCAAATTTATTTTATCATTTACAGCACTGCTCAACACAGAGAGGAAATGCTTTTAACTCACGTCCCGTGAATTTCATTTGTGTTTTGCCATTGCATTCCCCAAAAGGTATTCATGACCTGACGGAGGGTGATAAACTTTGATGGATGTTTGTGATTTTCAGACATCCTTAGTGTTATTGAAACCGTAAACCTCTTGGGCACGTTTTATTTCTTTTAGCCACCGTGCAGTAGGAGACTAAATGGTTAAACCGTAAAAGGCGTGTAATCAAGTCCATCTCCTTTATCTTCTGACCTCTAAACTTGTCCATAAGTGTCACGTGTGCAGCGTCATGACCCACGCTGTTCTGCGTTTCACCTCTGTGATTTATACGGTCTTTACCGTAGGACAATAACACTCTTCTGCCTGTTGATGTGACCAGAAACAGCAGAAATCCTTCTTGTCGTGTCATTGAGATGCTGTGGGCTGTGTGCATCGAGACTGTGTGTGAATAGCACACTTTCAATTGGTTGATAATGCCTGATCCAACCACACACGTGCATAGACGTACTACATCCCCTTTCTGTAACAGTTCATCAGTGTTGTTTACCTGTTGAGTAACGCTCATGTTTTGAATAGTGAAGCTTTTTCATTTAGTCAGAATTAGGCGGCAGCTGCAATGGAAACTTGATCACCCAATCTGTGATGTGATTTAACAGAATATCTGATGCAACTCGAGGATTATTATTTGTGTTGGATGTTCTACACTTTTCAGTTTTGCCAAGAAGTTCTGAAATGTTTTAGCAGGTGAATTATTGCACTGTTCTCAAGGGAGGAACACCAAATAGGAATTTGTTGGATAATTGCAAAGCCAACCATTTGGAAAACAGGTACTTGCTCCCAATCCACATCGCATCACACACTCCGCAAGTTCTGTGGAGAAAAAATTTCAACCACCTTGGTCTGCCATAGTTTAAAAATGTAAAGCTACAGTCAATACAATCACTTTGAATTTCCTTATTAACTCCCTACAGTTAGATAAACTGATGTGGACACGTAATGTAAAGCATTATTTTCGGTAATCTGTATGCATATCTGCTACATTACCCCTCTACGGCTGAAGACGTGTACAGGTATCAATTTTGAGATTATTGTAATTCTTTGATTTCACTTCTAGCCTACAATGGACCCAGCAATACTTAGTTTATTGCACACACACGCACAAACACGCACACAGATGGTATATCATGACGTGTATCTAAGCTGTGTTCAGTGGTAGCCTCAGTTCAGAGCAGAAGACTATAAGAATCGTATCTAATCTATTGTCTACAAATTGTAGGGGGTTGACGAGATCATCTGTTGTTGTAAATGTGAGTAACATCTGTGTGACGTCCGAGTCCTACACCCCTTCCACACCAACAGGGGTAAAACATGGGGAAGTTGTTGGTGTGAAAAGGTCTATGTGTTCACTGACCCCAGCACTACACAGCTTCTGAAAATGCATTTAGTAAAGGATGCATTTTTCACTCACTCATTAACTCCCACATTCAGATACTCATTGAGTCAATTACTCCTCTGAACCTAATCTCATCTGTATTTCCCTTGGATTCATTATTGATTAGCAATTAGTTTTACCCAATGATTGTAGACAGAATTCATGAAGGGTTTTATAATTCTTGATATGCTTCATCACAATGGCCTTTGTCTGTATAGCAACACTTGAGATCAAGTACTTCATATTACAGCAGTTGCAGTGCATCACTGACAACCCCACAGAGTGTGATTTCAAGCATTTGACTTTGTAGGGTTTATTGATCATAAGATCAATCTTCAAGCTAAATTGAAATGCAGTATCAAATAGTAGAGTTCGGTAGAGTACAGCTCATACAATATTCATCATGGAGTCAGGGACTAAAGAAAAACAGAATGTCATTGTTGCTGTTGATGATTGTTCATGTCCGTTTGTTGCTTCATATTATGACTGAGGCCAGTCTGCTAGGGGTGGTCTAGTTGTGTGTGTGTGTGTGTGTGTGTGAGGGGGGGGGGGGGTTTGGCCGAGCTGAGCCGAAGGCTGGCTGTGGTCAGAGAGATGGATGAAGAGGAGGGATTGTGCTGTCCAAGATGCCCTGTAGAATCTCCTCCAGATCCTTCTCTCAAACAGGCCTTTTCAGAGCCCCTATTCAGAAAGCAGTAATTGCATCATTTTTCAAGGCCTTTTGCTCTGTCTGACGACTAGGCCAGGCCCATTAATCAAGTTAACGGAGAAGTAAGTGATTTCAAAATATAGAAATTATATTATAAAATATAGGCTTTGATCAGGCTCTCTCACACAACCTCTTCCATTACCTCCAGCTTGCACAGTGCATAATGCCTGTCGTTATGCATGTGTGAGAGTTGGATAATTTTGTTGTTGTTGTTGCTTTGTGCAACTTTATAGGGGTCTTTTTAGCATCCGTATGATTGCTTGCTTCTCCACCATCCGTTTCTTTCTCCCTTACAAGCTATTACATACTGAAGTCACTGCCAAATAGCTGGTCCCCTTAGAAAGCCTGTGCTGTATGAAAGAGCTTGGTAGTCCCCTGAGCGCACAGTTGAGACATTTATTGTGTCTTGATGTGAAAGATTGAATTGAAGTTCTCAGGTGTATTGGAAAGCTTTAGCTGGCTATGAAGCTGTGCAGTCATTACTTGCAGTCAATACAAGAAAACACTGGAAATTAGATTCCGTCCACACTGGAAACAGACCACTTCTCAGTTACCCTCAAGTCTTCCTTGTTTGTCTGTCTCTCTCATACACACACACACAGATACATTTTTACAGTAAAATATGTAATTTATATAATTGTATGTTAACTAATTTTTTTCTGAAACTAGCACTTTATTTCAAAGATTTATATGATGATGTGTAAGAGTCTTCAAGCAAAGGCTGTCTAAAAAGCACATCTCCAAATGTGAAAACAGGTCGACATTTGTGATGAAACAGTTGTTAACTTATCCCAAGGCATAAAAACAAATGACCTTCTTTGCGAGATTCATGAAAGTTTATAATATACTATCTACAGTCCATATACATTTGCACTTTGAAACTTTAAAAGCACAGTACAGCTTTCCACCTCCCACTTCAAAGCCAACATGAAGCACCAAGTGAAATGCCAGGCACAGCTATGGGCCATATCTCCTGACTTTCTTAAGCATTGGGGCTGGCAGAATGCCAACACTTGTTTATCTGCCTGCTTCATACCAACCTACCTGTCAGCTCTGCTCACAGAACACGACTGTTATGAACTGTACTGTACTCCCACCCTCCCACACCACTCCGATGCTCTTTAATGTAATTAATAGTATACATTTAAAGTTAGTCTCTGGGCCTATACAGGAGCCCCTTCCCCTCCCACCCTGTGAGGTGGTCACCAC
Organism: Hypomesus nipponensis; assembly: GCF_054491055.1. NCBI lineage: Eukaryota > Metazoa > Chordata > Actinopteri > Osmeriformes > Osmeridae > Hypomesus > Hypomesus nipponensis. Next base: position 20,420,441 of record NC_140371.1, on the reverse strand, counting down.
ACTCGTGCAGACCCACCCAGCTACGACCAGTTGACCTCTGTTCATAAGAGACAAACAAAACAAGTGCAGAAGCGGCAAGGCCACATTACAGATTCATGGAACCGGATATTTCTTCAATTCTTTTCCAGGTCTTCATTTTGTTCCTGTGTCTAATTTTTGAATTATTTAAGTGCTGTGTTTTGTTTATTTGTTTGTTGTTTTTTAGCTGAATGTCCCTGTTTGTTACCTTATCGGATGTTAAGACTCCAATAGGGTACTTTTTTGAAGTTACTGGAATGAGTGGGTTTCTGTAAATCGGTTTGATTTTTGATTTCATGATGGCTACCCTAATTTTCTTTAGAAACAAGTCAGATGCATTTCAATCAAGATTATCCATAGTCAATCTCAGCTTCAGAAAATCTATTTGTAGGTTACATCTTAACTGTGACCAGCTTTACCATCAATATGTGAGTGAGCAGAGGCGCTATGGCACTGATACACTCGAGTGGCCCAGGAAATGTGTAAACCTTTAGGCTGCAGGTGAGGAGAAGAGGAGATAGGAGTTGACTTTGTTCTTGAAGCCTGTCTGACAGTTCGACTCATCAAATCCTGGCAAGCTGTCACATCTTAATACCCCTTTCCCACTTTCAGGGGCATTATTGTTTCCCAGCTCCTCTCTCCTGACACCTCCCTGTTGGGCTCCCAGTCTCTGGCAGTCTCTCCTTTGTGAGTGTTTGAGCCCCGAAGCCTAAAACATAGATAAGAGCTCTGGGAGTGGGTGTGTGTGTGTGTCTGGGTAGTGTCTGTCTGTGTGTGTATCTGGGTGTGTGTGTTTGTCTCTGTGTGTGTGTGTGTGTGTGTGTGTGTGTGTCTATGTGTCTATTTGTCTGTCTCTGTGTGTGTGCTTGCCACTACCTGGTGGGTAGTGTTGTTGTCTCAGAGGCAAAGTGGAAAGAGGCCTCTGGTGCATGATGGGACTGATAAGCTTGAACAGCCTTGAGTGTTGCACAAGGACAGAGCATGGTGGAGGGGGGGGGGTGGAGGGGGGTGGAGGGGGGGGGGGGTGGAGGGGGGGGTGTCTGAGATGGAGAACCCAAGTCATCGCCATCCACTGTGTTCCCCCATGAAGCCTCTCTTGATGCGCAAGCACAGTCTCACAATGTAGGAAGCAACTTTGACAGCTAGCTTCAACTGTGGCAAAGTCAGATAAATGAGTTTCTTTCTGAGCCACCCATTAACATCTGAATACTACCTACCTGCTCTTCCTGCAGAACAAACGCTGAGACACAAATTTGTACTTGGTTGTTCTTCACTGCACACCTTTAGTAGAAGTTTCAATTAGCTTTCCACGTCTCTACAGGATTCTGAATAACGGTTTATTCTTTAATACAGATTCCTATGAGGCTTCTAAGCTATATTATGCAACCTGCCTTGAAGGTAACAGTGTCTGAAGTGGTATCTCAATTATTAATGTGTTACCCAAATAAAAATGACTTTTAAAGGGTCTCCAAGATGTGTATTCCAGGTTGGGAGGTTCAAAGCGAACTCAGAACTCTGCGATCCATTATTCTAGGCTAATGGTCTTAAAACAGAGTGCTGCTGAAAACAAATAACCATGGGTATTTTAAGCACTCTAGTGCTATAACTCCAAATACTAACACTTGTGTTGATTGTGACCAAACATGTACCTTTGCATGTTATGTATATAATTATAGATTTTCTTTTTTTTATGAATGGATGCATTGCTGCAGGAGAGCCTCAATGATACATTGTGCCCTGCAAATGGGCAATTTAATTATTACAAATCTGGATGCAATACAGTGACCTTGCATGTGGATACAGTATGTTGTGGACCAAGTTTCTGGTCTGACAACTTCTTTTTTTCTTTGTAAAGTCAATTACATGGGTTATTACATCCATCAATTAGGCAATAAACATTCGTCTGAGGTAGCATCATTGTGGCCAGATCCACAACATAAATCGCTGGCAGGTGCAGGGGCAATGTTAGTGTACCGGCAGTATATAAAAGGCACCTTGTAGATATGTAAAGTAATGTGTCTTTTCTCCGTGCCAAAGACACTTAGCCGATTATGCAAGGTGTGTTCCCTAAGGCACCTTGTTAAAATGCAAAGTTGCTTCAATACCTCAGCGGCCATACATACCAGCAAGTTCCTTCAGCCTTAAGAAGTCAATGTTCAGCACTGCACTCTTCGCCCCATTAAGTGTGTTTTACGTCCGCAGGTGATCCATATCCTGCTGTCGGCATATGCGCCTATCGGCTTTGTTGTGGTTAAGGTTGTGTTAGTTGCACCAAAAGCTCCGCATAGGAACTACACTATTCCGAAAAACTCAAATTTCCAAGCTCCTTCTTTAGGCCTACTTCCTTTGCTATTCATATGTTTGCTTGAATACATGATGAGAGCTTTCCATAGGCCTGTTTGATTATTATGCTTAGGAATTGAAATGACACCATTACAGCTGACTGCATTGGTATGAATATTCAGACTCTCGGTCAGGAAGAGGGTAAACAAACTAGCATTTACCGAGTCTGTAGATTTAGGTAGATTCAGATTTTGGTTTTACTGACACAGTCGTACACAGGGTTTAACTATTGGCTACTTTCACTCACAGCGGATGCTCAGACCGATTTTTCAATGGCTCTCTACAAGTCTTCATTTATAGGCAGTGCATGTACATTTTATGTGTGCGTCTGACCAGCCAACGGTATAAGCTCGTAGTCGCTGCATTGAGAGGGGCACATTAGCGATTCTGCTCAGGGCTGTGGCTAGCTGTAGGAGGCTAGCCCCTAGCTGTGAACGAGCAGCGGCATTGCCGTGACAGATGGGAGCTGTGATTCTGTTTAATGTCACACGTGGTCTTCCAGGGAGGGCTGGCCTGGTCTGGAATGCTGACAAGAAAGGACGAATATCATCAGATGTGAGATATTTCTAGATAGATATTTACTCTTACCTGTATGCACGACATCTGCCCACGTCTGGGTTTAGCTGCGCTGACACTTCAAAAGCTTAAATCGTGCAGTTTTTCCTGTTAGCTTTCTCGATACCCAGACTTGACCTTAACGGTAGTAAGCAGGTACGGTCGGCCAGACAGTCACAATTTACGGCTTTCCTACCTTGTTAGTTGGCATAAACTTGGACTAAATGTTACTTCTTAAGTACCTATTGACAGTATGTGAGTGCGCGTATGTGTCAACAGGTGAGATTTTTAGCCCCAACTACACCTTTGTCAACATCCCTGCTAATATGGATGAATACGTCTGGGCTGGAAGTTGTTTCCACAGCAACAGACCACAGTAGGGAGTATAAGGCACAATGGCCCTTTCCATAGTGAATATTTCATGAAGGTTCTCATTACAGGTGGTTTGGCTTTGTGATGCCGAGAACCTCAAGATGTGATGCTTCAGAAAGACCCTTCATGGTCTGTCCTTTCCATATTTCACATTCATATCCCTTTCACCATTCAGAGCACCTTTGAGGCCTTTGTTACCGCCAGGAACTTAGATGCTACATGCTACACGTATACCGTGTGATTAGCTACTGAGCTGTAAAAATAAATGTTCTATTCACATGTTGTCATTATCACCTCCTGCCCATAAGAGAAGTAGCTAATACCATGCATTGTACCATGTTATTTTAAGTAAAACAAACCCTTGAGGCCGTCCTCATTCAAACTTTATCCACAAAACACTTGAAATAAACGGTAGGGTGAGTTCAGGTGGGATGTGGGACATCAGGTAAAGTGGGACAGTTATGCATTTTGATGATTTAATATGTGCAAAACCGTCATCCAATCACCACAGCTGATCTTGACTCATAAATACAACACTTCTAGTCACTTTGCAGTGGTTTTTATTTGTCTGACATCAGAGTATGCGTGATCTGGCTTGACAAGAGGTCTATACAGAAAAAAATGCATTTTCAGCGTCATATGACATTATATTTCTCAATGATAAGGCTGTCAAATGAATTTAAATGAAGTTACAATGAGTACTATTGCAGCATATTGAAGGGGTTTAACCACTGATTGAAACACACACAAAAATGTGTGAAATAATGCTTTGTTAAAAGAAAAAGAAGAAGAAAAAAGAAAAAAAAACGTTTTATGTGACTGTCCCACATTACCTGATCATGTCAGGTAATGTGGGACAGCATTTTTCAGGTAAAGTGGGACATCAAGTAATGCTGTGTTTATGCTATAAAAGTAATTTAATTTGACAATTCTCAAATGTTTAATACCAATGCATCATACTGCACTTAAGTTACTAACTAAATAACAACTTACACTGTCATCGAATCAGCGCTTTCAGACTTGTAAGCGTGACCGCTAACGCTAGTCCAACAAAATGCTAACGCAGCGGGACTAGCTAGCTAGCACATAGACTGCAGATCCGTAAGGTTTACATCAGTTACACTTTATGCCTATTGTATATGTCAAACCCCACAACTAAATGAATCTTGCCACACCCTTGCACCTAGCATTGTTGTATATAAACAAATTATTATTATATTAGCAGACTAGGGTGACAGACTACGACTGTCCCACTTTACCAGCAAGCTGTCCCACATTAATGCTGCCTGAGTGAGAGAGGGGCTCATGTTATGTTTGAAAGTGTGTGACTTCTAAAATATTGTGTATTCCCATTTCATTCCAACATGAAAATGTTCCTAAGCCCTAACGATTGACAGAAACACCACTGGGGTGAGTTAACGGTTATTTTTTAAAGTTTACTGGAGCCTCTAACAAAAAGTGTCCCACATTACCTGAAATCACCTTGGTACATCTACCCTCCTCTGAAAGCTTCTCCACTTATTTTGAAATAGTATCTAAAAGCAATGGGTAAACAATGTAACCTTAGCAACATGTTCTGGCAAGGCAATACTGGCGATCATCGATACCCAACCTGTGGTCCGCGTTAAAGCAAATTGTTCGGCTCCCGTGTTGTTGTTAAATGTGTGTGATCAGCACAAATTAATTGAATTGATGTGTGGCCGCAAAAGTAATTGAGCTATGCAAGCGGGCAGCAAAGTTGAAAAGGTCCGGAATGACTGTTGTAGATGACATGAACAGTGTGTGTGTGTGTGTGTGTGTGTGTGTGTGTGTGTGTGTGTGTGTGTGTGTGTGTGTGTGTGTGTGTGTGTGTGTGTGTGTGTGTGTGTGTTTCATATTTAGAGGTGACAGTCACCAACAAATGACTACATCTAGTTTGTTCATACACCTGTGGTTGGTAAATACTTAAGCGACACAATGCATACATATCTCCCTATAGAACACTCCATCTTGCTGTACATTTTCAAATCAATTGAGTGCACATGAGTGGACAGGGAAAAGCTCACAAGCCATTACTGTAACAGCTAACAAGATGGATGCTCTCACATTACCCTAAATTGACATTCAGTTCAACTACATTACATGTCCAGTATGAACTGCAATGGGACATTTGTCATCAGGGATGGGACAACAGTGACAAACTCAGGTTCTCACAGTGAAGAGAGTGTACAACGGTCAGAATTTAAACTTGTGCATTTGTATTAATTTCACTATGTAGTCTCACATCAGTGAACCCCTCAGTGAATAAAGGGTCTTGACTGTGTGAGGACTTCAACAAAAAACATTGTGTGCCGTTAGTAATTCATCTTATCAAGTACATAAGCAATATTGGTCTTTAAATGACTGACAGGCAATAAAAGCTGTTGTCTAGTTCCAAGGGCAACCATGTAAAAAAGATAGTCATATTGCAGTTTTTTTTTTACAAACTGCCATTCTGTTAAAACAAATGACTAAATCATGAAGGCCAGGCTGGTGTGCCAGCTGAAAAAAACATGTATTTATGCAGGCTATGAGACAACAGAGATGCAAGGGGTTTAGTGTCAGTTCAAGACCAAACATGAGCTGAGTAGACTTCAGACAGCTGCATCAGCCTCTTAATACATCATCTTGTCGACTAGGAACCAGGCAGCACACAATGACTAGTAGTTTTTGAATAACACGGTTCCACAGTTCATCTTCCATGTTTTCAGTTATAATAATAGCATGTTTATTCAGTAGATTTTATCCTAAGTGACAATACAGTACAGGAGGAGGTCAAATGCTCAATTTTTTAAATTTAATTAACCTTTATTTAACCGAGAAAATTCCTTGATAATGAGATATAGTTCATAAATAATACTCATGCTTTCAACATCACTGGGCCCTTCTCCTGCATGCCTCGACGGAACTATGTATGTTTATGTCTGCCGTTGTCCATCTGGTTAGCAAACATAGTCCCAATCAGTCATTTTGTCTCTGTTTTGTATTTTGGTGAGAGAGTGCAAAAAGTAATCATGCCTACAAATGACAATTGATCCCTGCCTCACATGCTTGAGTGAAGACTTGGGAACAGTTAATTGCTAGTCAATGCTTCTGGAGATCCACAACTTGTTTGTCCCACCCACATCTCACCTATGCTGTTTACACATTAGTTATTTTTTCTTGAAACAAACAGCAATATGTTTATCATTAACCCTAATGAAGGTTTGTTGTGAATCTTGTTGGCAAAGATCTATTATTCGACTACACACAAGATGTACTTGATATAAAATTGTAACAGTTGTTATTTTCTGAAGAATTTTGTGCCACTTATTTATTGTTGTGAAATATCTGTAATACACAGTGTGGTCATTCATGCCTTGTCAATTCTTTGCTACTCTCTCATTAAGTCTCCCCCAGCTTTCATTGACAGAAACCCTCTCATTATTTTGTAGCAAATAAATTGTAGGTCTACAAATCTCTTATTGCCATTGCTATTTTCTAATTCCTTTTGGTTGATTATTCTGTACTATATTACCGTAGCTAGAGTACATGTGTAATTGAAATACATCTCCTGCGTTAACACTGTCATAGAGAACAGGCTATAAAGCCTATATTAAAAGTAAAGTTATATTATATGAGGTAAATTAGGGTGTCACGAATTATGTCACTATAATTGTTGTGTTTTGTACTGTGTCATATACATTTACATTGAGGCATTACAGTACAAAGTAATGACCTGGGATCAGTCCTCTGCTAAACGCTGTTGTCTATATCTGTGTGCAGGATCACATGACATCAGACTTGGTCTAGGGGATAAGAACCACTTCTCGTTGTTGAATAAATCTGCATGGGGTTACTAAATACAGCATCTGTTTGGTTAATTTTTGCGTTTCTATCAATAGCGGACGACTATCTGTTTGAGTGCAGTTTGAAGGCATATGGCCCCCTTTTATTCTAGTGTGAGTAAGAGATGAAGCATTTCAACCATGGAGGTAAATATTACTCTTCTGTTCAGGGGCCTGGGCAATTTGATGAGACCAAGCTCGAAATGAGGGGGCATTAAAATCAAATCATGACTCTTCCAAGGTTAGACGATCGATCTGCCGGGTCCGGTCCGTGCCATCTACTGTTATTGATGAGCAGGCTGTGGTTAGGTAGAAATACGGAGGTCTTTGCTGTTATGCGTAAGGATAATATAGAGCTATCTGTCTCCATTGCAGATTGTAATAAATGCCCATTTGGAAACTAATGAAGGCAATTTAGAGGAGAGCTCAAATGTAGAGATGGTAAGTTTGAAATATGTCACGAGTGAATGGTCAAGTGACAAATGTGACAGCAAAATACCTCTTTTGTACATCCGGCTATTAGTTGCAGAAAAGGGTTTTCAATTATGGACAACCAGCCTGCACAATGAAAACTGTGGCAGACTGGGAGCCAGTGTGGCATAGGGTATCACAGGGAATGATTCATACCTGCTGTATGGTTTCTATGGTAATGGAAGGTTGTCCTGCTCTGTCCCATGTTTAATGTTTCCCTATGTTTCCTTCTATCTCTCTCTCTCTGTCTTTCTCTCTCTCTCTCTCTCTTTCTCTCTTTATTTCTCTCTCTCTCCCTCTCTCTCTCTCTCTCTCTGCAGGCGGTGGAAACGAACTTGGCCTCCAAGGACAGCCACTGGGTATATGCCAACGAGGTAAGACCTAAATCTTCTGCATTCAGATTTCCTCCCCAACATATCAGCTGTAGAGGTAGCTCCCAATAACAGGCTAATCTGTCCTCACTTGTGTACTGTCCTTTACTGCTTACAAGACAAGGTGTTCATTCTCTGTCTCTCGCTCTTTCAACCTCTCTCTCAAGCTCTCTCTCTCAACCTCTGTCTCGTTCTCTCTCTCTCTCTCTGTTGCTCTCTCTCTCTCTCTGTTGCTCTCTCTCCTGGTGTCTCAGTCTCTCTTTCTCCACTCGTTCTTTGTGGTTCTGACATTGGTCTAATGGTCCTCCAAAGTGGCTTTAACAGCACTAAATGCGAGGCACTTTGTGAATAGCAAACAGCGCACCCTCTCTCCCCCAGCTTTAACGCAGGCCGCGTTTGCATTGATTTAAGATTATTTGGAGATAAGGACGGTAAGTCATCTGATGTCCCCATACTAAAAGCATTGAATAAAAACATGCTTCTTCTTCGCTCTCAGCACCTTCCTATGATCTGCATTAGATCTCGCTTGATCTACTAGTGAATGTGGGCTGAATTAGCTAAAACACTGACACACCCTCCAAGTCCTACAAGCAAAAACAAAGTTACTACGCTTCAAAGTTGGGTACTTGGATGACATGAATACATGAATGACAGGCTTTTCCTCCTAACCATGCAGCAGGCATAGATCTGTTATGAACCCAGTGTCTCTGATGACTGCATGTATCTCACAGCACCGGAGGACGAGTAGCATACTACTGCTCTGATCAGAGTAAGGTGGTGGGATGGTCAAATAAATCTAGTGTTTCATTTGTTGCATACAAACACATTCCTTCTTAAGTCAATTACCAAGGAGTTCCACTAAGTAATTAGCTTTAATAGCATCAAGCTGCTAATAGTTTGAGCTAATGACATGTTAATTTCTTGCCACCTATCTTAATGGTTGACACGGTCTGGCACATTGTGGGATATCATTTCTGTTACACTACAGTATGTTAATGACTGAGACATGACTGTGTGCTTTCGGAAGCACCCTTGCTTCAGTCTTCCAGATCTGCACCCAAGTCGAAGCTTTCATGTTGATGTTCAACAGTCAGAACAACAGAGAACAATAAGCAGTAATCTGTGCTAGACTGGATCTTTACCAATTTCACACTCGAATGAATACTCATAAAGAGTGTGAAGGCAGTGATATCAGAAAATCTAGTTGGTTTTTTTTCTCTTTCAAATTTGATCAATTATGCTGGATTGGCTGTTGAGACAACCATCCTAATTAAGGCAGAAAGAGGTGTCTCCTGTATCCATGGTTACATGGGTTCCTGTGTGGACTGTTTCTTCATGCCTCCGACGCCCAGAGGTGGACTCGGGGGCAAACAGCAGAGGGATGCCTACAGATCGTGACAGCCATAAGGCGATCGTTTTACCCAGGTAATCTGCAGGGCCTAGGGGGTCTCGCCAGGGAGGTCCCCTTGGTCCCTGTCATGCCTGGGAGCCTGACATCTGGAGAGGAGGGGCAGGTTTCTCCTGCTCTCGTCCCCCCCCTGGGTCTCTGCTCGCTAACTAGGACATGGAGGCGCAAGGGAGGGCTCCGGCTCATTCAACAGTTATGAAATGCCGCCGTGCTAATCTGCTGTAGGGAGATGGGTAGCATGTGGCTCCATGAAGAATTTAAACCTTCTGTAAGGGAGGCAATGAGACAGTGGAGATGAACGGGTTTGGGGAGGGGGGGAGGGGAGGGAGGGAGGGAGGGAGGGAGGGAGGGAGGGAGGGAGGGAGGGAGGGAGGGAGGGAGGGAGGGAGGGAGGGAGGGAGGGAGGGAGGGAGGGAGGGAGGGAGGGAGGGAGGGAGGGAGGGAGGGAGGGAGGGAGGGAGGGAGGGAGGGAGGGAGGGAGGGAGGGAGGGAGAAACGAATGTCGGAAGCAAGGGGGAAAAAAACTGAAAAACTGTCCACAAAGGACAATGACTATCCAGTAGTTGATCCCTCTTCCACATTCAGAATTCAAGCTGGATCAGTCAGCAGTCACTGATGTGTGTTTGCTGGGAATCTAAGCAGACATCCCTCTCCCTAAATCATCCTCCAGAGCAGGGTGATGTTGGCACAGAGGAGGGTGACTGACACTGTCTGTTGGAGGTTCAGGATGGATGATGCATCGAGGGACGATTTGTTGTGTTTTTTTCCCTGAAAAAAGGGAGGTGACACCAGACAGTGTTTGATGGATGAGGCGGAGGTGCGGGTGGCGCTGTGACGAGCAGCGGGGAGGAGGACAGCCGTGATATGACGGATGTCCAGGAGGAGTGTCTGTCCAGGTCTTACATGGAAACAGATAGCACCATCACTGTCTCAGGCCAAGCCACACCTAGGAGACGCCAGGACAACTCAGGTGTTGATCAGTAGTGTGCGGTTTAAGAGAGATCAGCAAAAATCATGTGAAATTTGAACACAAGCAAACAAATTCATTTTAATGTAGATTATAAAATAAGATTTTCCTTCTTGTGCAGTGGATCCACGAGGGACTGTGGTACAGTATTCAGCAGTTACAGCCTTACACGCTGTGTCACGGCGAGGTCAAGATTCTGCAGATGAACGATCTGGTGTTTGTTCGAGATAATATCAGCCTTGGACAGACTCCAAGTGCATGATATATGAGAAGCTGCACTCTTCAGCATAGATCCCCTTATAATGCCATGGTAAACACCATACAGTAGATACACTGCCCAACAGATGTTGTGTGCCTGTGGGAGTTGAGGAGTGAACTCCAGGTGTAGGGCTCTGGGCAGCTTGAGCACATCACACTCTGAGTTCTTCCCACAAGTCCTTTCCTGTCTCCAGGTCCCTTAGCTTCTCAGTACACAGGCCTCAAGCTTAAGAAAGCGCCTTAACTCCTAATTAAATCTCCAAAGTGATTATGGAGGATTTTTTTATTTATTTTTTCTCCTGAAAGATTAATAACATTGACTGAGCGGCGCGCTGATGATAATTTGTCTGTCAGGCAGGCTTGATTTGATTAATGAATTTGGAGTGTTGTCTGTCATTGAAACATTGCTGGGTTGTAGTCGCTGTTTCCGGAATTAAGTGGGTCTTCCGAGGACAGTGTCGCGAGTCTTGCTGGTGTTGTCCAGCATCGCGTATCCATGACGACGGCAGAGACCTTTGTTCGCTCACATGATCACGAGCATGAGGGGCATGTCACGATACTGCATCCCAAATCCAGCAAATCAATCCTGCATAATCTGATCAATAACCATGAACGGTAACGAGGTTTTACCGCATGATCGTATGAAAAGGGTTAATTGCGCAAGCGGATTATGACTTTAAGATGGCTCCTTAGGTGGATTCAAGGTCAACAATCTTTGATTATGTCACTCGGCTGGCCTGGGAACGCCTCGGGGTCCCCCAGGAAGAGGTGGTGGAAGTGGCCGGGGAGAGGGAAGCCTGGGCCTCCCTGCTTAGGTCGTTGCCCCCGCGACCCGATCCCCGGACAAGCGGAAGATGACAAGGAGACAATCTTTGATGTTCTGCCAAATTGATGCTAGACTATGTTCATTTTTCTTCCAATGGTGCCTTCTACCTTAAGAGTCTACAAGGTTAGTCACAGTTTCCTGAATTAGCCATGTGAGGGGCCGGTCTGACAGGGTGAGATAAGGCATGACCTCAGGAAATGAGGTCACAGCTCTATGAACCTTGTGGCGAATGGCATCTAAATAATATGCTGCAGTGACTAATAAAAAGGTCCTTGTTACCATCTGACACAAAGGGGCAGAACAGTATGTTAAGACTCAGAACTTAAAGGTACACACACCAACCATACTGGTGTTTTTTGGGGGGTACCGTATCTGTTATAGCCTGACGTTGTCATACTCAAAATTCTAGTGAGAATATTAGTCTGAAAACTCTCCGTTGGGCTGTGGCGTGTTTCAACCGAACTCGTAAAACAAATGCCTCTTCGCTCAATTGGATAAACCTACAACCAATCAGAGCAACGTAATATGTTGTTTGTTGAAAACGAATTCAACCCAAGGGCTCTCTCGTGACGCTGTTGATTACGTTACTGTTGATCATCTGTCCATCATTGTATAAAGCCCGCCCTGGCAATTTCATTGGTCCGCCCAGATCCTGGTTTTATGTAGTTGTTCCCAATACGAGACCCTCCAGACCCAACTTCCCGACCAAATTTGTTTGTGGGTGGGGAGAAGTTGGGCTGGCAGCCAGGCTATATCTGTTAAACAAGAAATGTTGTTTATAACAAAAATGTATTTGCTGAGACTGGGACGTAGAGGGGCAGGGGGGGGGGAGGGGGGGGGGGGAGGGGGGAGGGGGGGAGAAAGTTGTGGCAATAGGGAGGAAAAGAAGGATAAAGTTAGAGAAAAACAGGATGAAGGGAATGTGACAGAATATTTGAAGGGGGCAAGGGGCAAGGCAAAGAAGACAGATTTGGAAAAGATAAAGGGACTTAGGCAGGTGCTGAAAAAGGTAGGCCAAGGATAATGGATAATACAGGGAGACACACGGCAGGAGTGAGGGGATATTGGAACTGAGAGTTGACCTGTGACCCTGTGTCTTTGTAGTGTGATCCCACGACTGCAGAGGCTGTAGTCAGGATGCTCATCACTATTGATTTGCCCATGCCCAGGTCTCACCTCGTCTGGCCTTCCACTCAACCTCTCTCACTCTCTTTCAACTTCTCTCTCTCTCTCTCTCTCTCTCTCTCTCTCTCTCTCTCACCTCTCTCTCTCTCTCTCTCTTTCAACCTCTCTCTCTCTCTTTCAACCTCTCTTTCTCTCTCTCTCTCTCTCTCTCTCTCAACCTCTCTCTGTCTCTTTGTCTGTCTCTCTCTCTCTCTCAACCTCTCTCTCTGTGTCTCTCTCTCTCTCTCTTTCTGTCCGTTATATTTGATCCAGGGAGAGAGGGAGAGCACAGGTGGTGTGCTAAAGCACACACTCTTCACTCTTTGACCTCAGTGCTGCCTAAATCCCCACCTCCGGCAACGAACGTCTCGATACTACTTCATTTGTTGTGTGAATAAAAAATTGTTTACGATCTTTTCACGTTTTTGTGGTTTGTGTAGGAGGTGAGCGAGTCAGAGATCCTGGAGATGGTCCACAGCGCTCTGGGCAGGATGACGGTGATCCGCCAGATCTTCCCCATGTTGAAGGACACCAACGTCCGCTGCGTGAGGAACAACCACCGCATCTCCTCCCTGCTGTGCGACCCCCAGGAGGGCTACCTGCAGTCTCTGGAGGTCGGTGGGACAGAGGGGAACGTTACCTAAACAACCACACACACACCGAGGCTAAATACCGGTGGAGAACTCGACCATTTCCTCAAGTCTGATCCAGAATGCGAGAGGGGGCAGGAGGTAGGAAAGGGCCAAATGTTTTTGTGGCTAAATTATAAGCACAGCTTGATAGGATATCAGGTACTATCAAACACAGGACGGCTTCAACCATCACTGCTCTCGCCACCTGTTCCTCGGCGCAAACACTCAATCTGTCTCCGCAAACTCCCGCAGAAACGTTGTCATTCACCCTACACCGCCTCACGGAATGTCACAACGACAATAACTTGTCTGAAGGTCGGGGAGAGTGGCATACCCCCGGGGTCTGTCACAACACCGATGTCACCTCAGCCCTGCGTCCGTCCTCACGTCCGCCCTGCTGATAGCCAGCATGTCCTGCTACCCTGTCACAGTGATTACCCCAGACTCCTGAAGAGGCATTCCTCATGCCGCGGCCTTGTCTCGGGAAATGTTCCAAATATTTATCCAGTGCGCAATGACCGTGATTAGACTTCTGTATTCTTGTTAGGGCAGATGGTTAGACCATTTGGTGGTTGTGTATGAAGTTCGTTTTGACATAATTTATTTCATGGAGGGTTGAGTGCTGGCTGATGTTCAACCGTTTAGCAGCAAAGATTATAGGTGCGTCTTTTTCAGATGCAACATTTTGTTATTTTGTTGGAGGAGTACTTGCACTTGTGTCAAGTATAGTTTATGTCTACCGACCACTCGCTATTAATTGAATATCCAATCCATATAAGACGTTGTGAAATGAGGATAAAAGCATAAAGCAATTAAAATTGCTGACAGGATAGACAAGTGTTGAATAGAGGAATTGGCAGAAAGAGAGGCTTGAAAGCAATCTGAGAGGAAAGTTGGCCTACTCTTTGGTGTTGTCTCCCTCCCATACAGGTAACATTTAATCCTTTTGTCATTTTATCTTCCAATTCATGTCTACCGATGTCTATGTAATAAACAACAGACATCCAAAGGAAACATACAGAAAAACATCCAGTCATTTGCTCATCCAATCATAAGATGTAAGCAAGATTTTCATACTGTGAGCCGTCGACAAATCCAACCTTATTTCCATCCAAAGTTTGAATTGAAAGGGATATTCTTAGAGATCAACTGCCCTAAATGCATCCATTTAAGCATGTCCTTTTCTAATGGATCAACCTGAGGACCAATGGGAAACCAAGCTCCTGATTGTAAAGTGCTGTGGTCTTGTAAAGTCTCTGTGGTAAGTGGTGGTTTGACAGCGCCCGGCTGGGTGCTATGGAGGGCTCTCTGTCTGTGTCTGAGCAGAACCTCTCACACTGAGAACTTCAATCCCATCATTCCCCTCTTTCACATCTCCGTTGTCATGACAGGGTTACGGTTATCTCTCCAGCCAGGGCCTGTCGTTACTACTGACAGAGAGGCTCTTGATGTTCTGTGTTTTGTTTTGTTTTCAGGTGTCAAACTTGTACTTGTACGATAGCGTGCTGATGCTGGCCAACGCCTTCTACAGGAAGCTGGAAGACAGGAAGTGGCACAGCATGGCCAGCCTCAACTGCATGAGGAAGTCCACCAAGCCCTGGAATGGCGGCTGGTCCATGCTGGACACTATCCAGAAGGTACCAGTACCCACAGTGTTGCCTGGGGACTGAATAAACACATCTTGAGGTTACATAGCGGATGATTGAGGATGAATGTTACTGGTAATGGTCCATGAACGCTGTCGTCCACTCTGCTTCGAATCGTCCTCTGCTATTCTCCTCACCATCCCCCCCTCCCACCTCTGCTATTCTCTTCACCCTCCTCCCCTCCCACCTCTGCTATTCTCCTCACCATCCCCCCCTCCCACCTCTGCTGTTCTCCTCACCATCCCCCCTCCCACCTCTGCTATTCTCCTCACCATCCCCCCCTCCCACCTCTGCTATTCTCCTCACCATCCCCCCTCCCACCTCACCTCTGCTATTCTCCTCACCATCCCCCCCTCCCACCTCTGCTATTCTCCTCACCATCCCCCCTCCCACCTCACCTCTGCTATTCTCCTCACCATCCCCCCCTCCCACCTCTGCTATTCTCCTCACCATCCCCCCTCCCACTTCTGCTATTCTCCTCACCATCCCCCCTCCCACCTCTGCTATTCTCTTCACCCTCCTCCCCTTCCACCTCACCTCTGCTATTCTCCTCACCATCCCCCCCTCCCACCTCTGCTGTTCTCCTCACCATCCCCCCTCCCACCTCTGCTATTCTCCTCACCATCCCCCCCCTCCCCCTCTGCTATTCTCCTCACCATCCCCCCCCCCTCCCCCTCTGCTGTTCTCCTCACCGTAAGCCCCCCCCTCCCCCCTCCTCTCTCTCCACCTTGGTAATGGCTCAGGTGCTACTGTACTGAAGGTTGTCTAGACTCTCGATCTCTCAACCACATACACCAATCATCACGCTGTATGGTTTACCGTTAAATGTTCTTCTTATAATTGGCTTACACTGTCCTTGATTATAGAGAGTATTTCTCCATTTGTAATTTAAGCATGTTTAAATTATTTAACGTCCTCGTTTTTTTGTGTTTAAACAGACAGCTTTTCTCAACTGAGTCATACTGTAATTTCAGTTTTGTGTCTGGAAAATACGGATATACCATACATTTATTTTCAAATCCTCACATTTTCATACTATATTCCCTGGTATCTAAGCTGAATTAATCAGTTCATTGTGTTTCTGACAGACAGTGCATTGGGTAATTATCATAAAACAAAATATGCTTCAGCACCTCCCGCTTTGAGTGTGGGCACAAGCACTTAAAGCTGTGAATCACATATGACTAATGAACAGAAACATTTTCAGAAAATGTTCATATGAGGAGGAAAATAAAAGACAGAGAGAGAGAGAGAACTATAGAAAGAACAAAAACACAATTCACTCCATTGTGTTTATTGATCTTATTTGACATCACATGTTTGTTAATTCTGTAGGTCATTTACTTGAATCATGACATCATTTCAGTCAGCACAAAAGGTGCGACCATGTTTTGAGTTAGAATAGACTCGGCCACATAGTTATTCAACTTATTCTACGGGAGATTTATGTTGATTAAACTATATTGATTGAGACTGATGTTGGATCTGCGACAAAGTGGTATTCCTGCCTAAATTATAGGTTGTGCCTAAGTAAAGCTCTTCCTAATGACAGTGCACTCTCACTCGCTCTCTCTCTCCTCTCTCTCTCTCTCTCTCTCTCTCTCTCTCTCTCTCTCTCTCTCTCTCTCTCTTTCTCTCTCTCTCTCTCGCTCTCTCTTTCTCTCTGACTCCCTTCTGTCTTGCTGTTGCCATAGGGACATATCACGGGCCTCACTGGGATGATGGACTTCCGAGCTGAAGGTTCTAATTCTCATGTCCAGTTTGAGATTCTGGGAACCAGCTACAGCGAGACGTTTGGGAAGGACGTCAAGCGGGTCAGTGCATTTGTCTTCTGCATGAACATTTCTCAGTCCCACTCTGTTTATCATGGTAATAAAGTGTAATCAAGTAGCCAGGAGGAAGGCAGCCCTCTACTGGTGATCCTGTTGTACCTCAAGCTATTCTCCTCAGCGAATACATGCCAGATCCTATGTAACATGGGTGGTAAACAGACAGGCCTACAGGTGCATGGTACTGCTGTAGTGGAGAGTTAGTGGCAGTATAGATTCCTAGTATAAAGGACTGAGAGTAGTAGAATAGAAGAGAGCCTGTGCATGTGTTTTGGTCTATAGATGCCTGTGTGTGTTTTTCATTGCTTCGTACGTGTGGTACTGTATAAAAATGGGGTGAATATTTGTGGAAGTCTATCCTTGTGTACCTAGATATCGTGTGTGAAGGATCGGGTGTTTGTGTTCCGAGGTGACTCTGTTTGTGTTCAGAGGTGACTCTGTTTGTGTTCAGAGGTGACTCTGTTTGTGTTCAGAGGTGACTCTGTTGTGTTCAGAGGTGACTCTGTTTGTGTTCAGAGGTGACTCTGTTGTGTTCAGAGGTGACTCTGTTTGTGTTCAGAGGTGACTCTGTTTGTGTTCCGAGGTGACTCTGTTGTGTTCAGAGGTGAGTCTGTTTGTGTTTAGAGGTGACTCTGTTGTGTTCAGAGGTGACTCTGTTTGTGTTCAGAGGTGACTCTGTTTGTGTTCAGAGGTGACTCTGTTTGTGTTCAGAGGTGACTCTGTTTGTGTTCAGAGGTGACTCTGTTGTGTTCAGAGGTGACTCTGTTTGTGTTCAGAGGTGACTCTGTTTGTGTTCAGAGGTGACTCTGTTGTGTTCAGAGGTGACTCTGTTATGTTTTCTGTCCTGGTTCCGTCAGGGTGTTCCAGTGGAATTAAGAGAAATTGAGTTTCCTTGGAATGTATCTGGAGCAGAGAGAGACCATAGGAACAGTAATGAAGATTTAATCACTACCCAGACTAACTGGAATTATGAAGACGATGCATCATAATACGGCTATTAGCATTAGCTGAGAACACACAGGCACACACACACATGCACACACACACCCACACACACAGAGACAAACCCACCACTCAAATGCAGGCATGTATGTGTTGACTGTCACATGGTACTGCGGTCCACTGTAAAAACAAGCATCACTAGGAACACCAGGACAGAACAGGCACTGATGAGGTCAGAGAGACAAGCAAAGCACCCATGCGGTTGTTTCGTTGGAATCGTAAGTGCCACGGCAAAACCAGCAAGTACACCACATAATGCGTTCATTGTTGTTGTTCATTAATGGACCTTCGCCAGTCTGCCTACTTCAGGTGTGGCTATTTAAAGGTGAAAAATAGACAGCAGAGCAGAAGCACCTCTCTCCTCTGCAACTCGATTCCTAATGGGTTGTTCAAATGTTGCAGGGGATTGTGGGATTGATGTCGTTATCCTGCATGTTGGCTATCACAAAGGCCGTGGTCTCCCTGCTTCACGGGAAATAATCATGTCACCGCGCTGGCCTGTCACCCCCCTGGGCCCCCTCCTCCCCTCCATCCCCATCCTCCACTTTTCTTTTATTTTTTCATCTCCTCTCCCCCTCTCTCCCTCCATCATCGTTTATCTGCATTCTCTCCATTTCTCCCAGGCCTGATGGCTTTCAGATGAAGTGTCTGTTTGGTCAAAGACCAAATTAAGACTGAAATACTGTTTCCTGCTAGTCGCTACAGCTAGTGTGCTTCACTGCACATTCTCCTCAAGTGATACATCTTCTTCTTGTTTTTAGTTCCCCCCCCCCCCACCCCCCATATGTCAAGTCTGTCTCACTAGAAGATCCAGATGCATTCACATGATCTACATAAAAAGCCAACTTATGTCAATCTTATCATCTCATAATGTGGAAGCAGTTTCAGTACTTCCTTTACAGGGTTGTAAAGCAAAGCTACGCGAGACAGAAAAAATTTAGTCTCAAAAGCACAAATGATATCGTTTGGTGGAGGATTGCTCCACGGGAACAAGTCGTTCTGAGATCAGAGAGTGTAGGAGGTCTGACCAGGCTTCACAGACATATCACTGTCTGCACCCTCTTCAGCTCCAACAGGATAGGACGCTATCTTTACCGCTCGTTTGAAGTTCTGCCTCTAAATAGTTAATTGAACAGATTGTTTAGCAGAGAAAGCTGCTCTGTGTCGGAGGCAACCATCTCTCTCGGTGAGGATACTCACTTAAATAAAAAACTTTAAAACGATAGAGGTTCAAAAAGTATTTTTAGGTATTGTAACTGAGAACTTCCAATCTCAACACCTCACATGATCTCTGGGATTTTATCATCCCAGGGAGATCAACTCCCTCTCTGTTTATATGTGTTCCTCATCCCCACCATTATCTCTCCCTCATCCCCTCCTTCATCCCCACCTCACTCCCCCCCTCATCCCCTCCTTCATCCCCACCTCACTCCCCACCTCACTCCCCCCCTCACTCCCCCCCCTCATTCCCCCCCCTCACTCACCCCCCTCATTCCCCCCCCTCATTCACCCCCCTCATTCCCCCCCCTCATTCCCCCCCCTCACTCACCCCCCTCATTCCCCCCCCTCATTCACCCCCCTCATTCCCCCCCCTCATTCCCCCCCCTCACTCACCCCCCTCATTCCCCCCCTCACTCACCCCCCTCATTCACCCCCCTCATTCCCCCCCTCATTCACCCCCCTCATTCCCCTTTCCATCTGACAGGGAGACCAAAATGAAACACAGTTGCACTCGTCCACCTGTCTGTCTTTCTGCCTGCCTGTCTGTCTCTCTGGCTCCATCTGTGTTCTAGTAGATGCGATAAGACCCCAGCAGCCAGGAGCTGGCTTTGGTGTCTCAATCCTAATGGTGAGCTTATTTATCGTTGCGCACCAGAGTGCACAGATTAGATCTAGGGCTCAGAACCATCATGTCCTTAAGAAGAATGCAGGATGGATGGTTACGGAGGAGAATCAGGCTCAACCAATCTCCTGACATGTACTCATCCTCAACACACACGCAGACACACACACACGCACACACACAGCCATGAATAGACGCAAACATCTTTGTGCACGTAGACGTTTGTGAGATACAGTGTTTTGGTCGGTAAGGAGATTGGAAAGACGATGGGCTTGACAGCGTATGCACTTCAGACTGCTAACAACGTCTCTGTAAATTGTGGAGAAAAATTGCTTCAA
Source organism: Hypomesus nipponensis (assembly GCF_054491055.1). Classification (NCBI taxonomy): domain Eukaryota; kingdom Metazoa; phylum Chordata; class Actinopteri; order Osmeriformes; family Osmeridae; genus Hypomesus; species Hypomesus nipponensis. The sequence continues at coordinate 20,400,553 of NC_140371.1, read as the reverse complement.
CGAGGGACTTTCAATCACAAAGGAATTATAGAAAAGGGAACTTGAACATAACAATTGTGATCCATATGCAGGATTCATCCATCGATTTTGTCCTTCAAGTTTGTGCAGTTTATGTTGTGAGAAAGCTACTGCAGTGTTTCATCTCAGACTTCTGAATGTACTGAAGCTGTATAACTGAATGCTTTAATGATGCCTTTTTTGGGGGAGCTGTGACGCACACTGTTACTAATTGTATCCTACTTTCGAAAAGGTCTCAGCTTGTGTCCCAGTGTGCCAGGGAGATTTGTGCAATAGATGACCATCTTTAGTGTCCCCGAGAAGGCTCAGTTTGGCCCCCTGAGGAATAGGCCACTCATGGGGACAAAGGCCCCTGTGAAGCAGGGGGGTAGTGGTGACATTTATCCCCCCCACACACACACACACACACACACACACACCCACAAAAAACACACGCACAAACAGTACAGTACACCCAGGAGGGAACACTCTCGCCAGCTCGCCAATGAACACACACTTTGGAGGTGTGGAAGAAAGTTGTCTGTCTCCACTAGAAAGGTGTGATTAAGTCCTGTGTTTCTGAGCATTAGACAAACAAGCGCAGCTAGTTCAGGCAGGGCAATCGGGCAGCGCGCGTCATTCATTTATCGGGGACGTAAGGCGTCTTACTCCACCTTCCTTACTCCACCCACTACCACACCCATGTTAGCAGCGCATATCCATTGGGCCTCGTCCGATAAGGCGTCTTTAAAAAGACGCGCGGATATGCACACACTCACCCCGGTTGTTGTATGATCAGTGGTGCTGCCACCGTCCACCGTCCCCTTCTCCCCCATGCTGTCTGTATGTTCTATCCAACAGAGTGCTTCCCTTAGATCATCCACTCCGTCAAAGTAAATCTACATGTCCATGTCATGTAACAAAAAATGCTCAAATCTAATACGTGATTGTCTTGACTGAACTAGCTGATGGGAGAGAGTTTAACACATATTTCAAATGAGCAGTTCAGACATACAGCAGTACTAGCAAAGTCTCTCAGGCATGAAGGTCAGAGGACAGAATTTATTGTCGAAAGGGAAAAACAGCGGTAACATGCAGACAGCTGGTGTTTGTTATTCAATCCGGCGTATACAACATCATAGATCATTGCCTGTTATTATAACATAATACTTGTTACAGCAGAAACACATAAACATAAATGAATAAGTCAGAATACATGATTATGTAATAAATGAATGACAATCTACTGATTGTGATTAACATTATCGCCAAAGAAATCCCAAATTTCTCCCACAGAGACCAACAAACAGACATGTTCTCTCTCTTTGCAACTAGTGTAGAACATACACATTTGATTTACTTTTTGTGGAAAGTGGGTCATTGATCATTATGATCTTAAAATAATAATGAAGATAGGATTAAAACTCCACAGGGCTTTGGCAGATAGAAATAAACATCAAGACAAAAACTCAAACAACTCATACATAAGAGTATAATTATTCATTGGTAAATTATTAACATCCGTGATTATTAGTCGGTTTAAAGATTGAATTTCAGGTTGTTTTCTTTAGACCTACTCTTTGTTGTACTGTTTATTTTCTGATTGCAACGGTATGTTATACGATATCTTAAGAACTGTTAATTCTGCAATTTCTTTTTGCACAATGGAATTATATGTTTTTCTCCATGATAACCTTGAGCACTGGTACACATGCAGCAAGCAGATCCTTGCTTTTACAGTCCACAAGGACGGAGTGCAGTATTCTTATTTCTCCTCTTTCCTGCTCATACTTTTTTCCAATAGCAAACCCCAACAAAGCTCAATTCAAGGGAGAGAGGGGGGGGGGGCGAGAGAGGGAGGGAGGGAGGGAGAGAGAGAGGGAGGGAGCTTTCAATATTTCATAAAGCTATCAGCTTTCAAGGTTCAGCACAGGCCTGTGATGAAATCGAGTCTTAAAATAACTCTTAAAACTTTGGTTCAGGCATTTGATCTCCAAGCCCTCTTTCTTGATCACCTGCCTTTAAAGTCACACGTCTATCATTATGTCCATCATTGAACATAGACAGCCATGGACTTCAGATCAGACCTTGAGATTTCAACTTCCTTGAAAGACGCCATGGTTCTTGCATGGCTCAAGCATGGTGTTCACTATTGTCTCTGGTCCACGATGCATTAATATTAAATACTAATGTTATAGTCTGTCTCTGGGGAGGTGATACCCAGGTAGAGGGTCTGTCTCTGGGGGGGATACCCAGGTAGAGGGTCTGTCTCTGGGGGTGGAGTACCCAGGTAGAGGGTCTGTCTCTGGGGAGGTGATACCCAGGTAGAGGGTCTGTCTCTGGGGGTGTGATACCCAGGTAGAGGGTCTGTCTCTGGGGGTGGGGTACCCAGGTAGAGGGTCTGTCTCTGGGTGTAAAACCCAGGTAGAGGGTCTGTTTCTGGGGGTGGGGTACCCAGGTAGAGGGTCTGTCTCTGGGGGTGGAGTACCCAGGTAGAGGGTCTGTCTCTGGGGAGGCGATACCCAGGTAGAGGGTCTGTCTCTGGGGGGTGCTGCTCTGTAACCTGAGTCGTCTACTGCTCAGCCCCAGGCTAGTCCTCTCATCTTGTCAGCCCGCTCTCCAGCCTGCGCCCAAAGATGTGTCACTTATTGGATATTCTTTGTCCTGCTAGAAGCTGTGATTAAGAATTTAACACAAGGAGAGGGGAAAAAAAGACATGTTCACTTCACGAGTCATCGGTGCCATTGGTGCCGTGCTGGATATAGGCAGGATGTGCAGACGATTTTGATGATATTTGACATGTTGGGTTAGGGTTAGGTTTCATTAAGGTGCTTACAAATCTCCTTGTATGTATCCAACTCTGCCTAGCACGTCAGTAGGTGAGTTGGAGGGTTAGCAGTGTGTCTGTAAGAGAACACTCATGGAAAGTGAAGGTGTATCAGGTATTGAGATAGGGTTTTTGAAGTTCTAGGGGTCTATGAAGTTTCCATCTCAGTCTCTCACATTTGTTTTGCAGCATGGTATCATGCTGTAGTCTTTGCAGGAGCGTCTTCAATGTTACTTCAGTGTCTACATCTGGGTCATCAGCGTCGCTGCCAACACCACCCTTATCCTCATCATCTACTCCTCCTCCTTGTCCTCCTTCATCCTTATCATCATCATCCTCCTCCCCATCATCATTAGTGGTCACCAACGTCAAGGTATTTTTTCTTGATTATCGGAGAGCAGGCATTTCGCTAGGCAGTGTTCGCTAGACATTTTCCTCGTGAAGTCCAGAGGAATGACAAATAGGATTAAGAAGGGGCTTAGCAAATGGCTCCGCTCCTGTCAGGGTTTAACCCTCGACGAGGGAAGGCAAGCAGGGAATGGTTACGACGTGCCGGCGTGTTTCTACACATTCACAATCTCTCGTGTGTGTGAGATGACACTGCACAGAAAGAAAGAGAGGGGATTGGTTGAAAGACCCTAGCTCCGATCTGCAGGGCAGCACTTGTTGCCTTGGCGACAAGCTCATAGGTTTGCTCGGACAGTGTCGCCATCTGTGCCAGAAACACTGATTAGATTAGTCAACCCCTTTATGTCTCCACTGAATATAATTGATTGCTTAATTGCATCGTCGTTATGTGTCGACGAGCTATGTGCCCTGTCCATGTTGTTAACCCTCTTTCTCTCTGTCTCTCTCTCTTCCTCTTGCCATTGCTCTCCATGTCTCTCGCCATCTCTCTCTCTCTTTTACCCTCTCTCTTTCTCTTTTGCCATCTCTCTCTCTCTCTTTTGCCATCTCTCTCTCTCTCTCTCTCTCTCTCTCTCTCTCTCTCTCTCTCTCTCTCTCTCTCTCTCTCTCTCTCTCTGTCTCTCAGCTAGCAACTTGGGATTCCAGTCGTGGTCTGAATGGCAGTCTGAAGGAGAGCCGAATAGAGAGTGGGATGCAGGGAGTGACATTAAAGGTGGTGACATTACTGGTAAGCTGAGCACACACACACTCTGTCCAGCAGAAGTCACCCTAACCTGCCCTCCTCGCCATGGCACCTGACGACTTCAAAACAACTCATCAAACTCAAAGCAGTTCAGGTTTAACATTTAATTATTTGTAGCTAGCTTGGCCAACTCCTCACTTAAGGTCCTTGTCAGTCCAGAAAGGCTTATTTATATATATATATATTTCTGGCACTGTAGTCTAATTAGTTAAACAAATGTTAGCAAATGTCACAGTGGTCTCCCCTTCCAGAGCAGTATGCTACTTCTCTTCATGCCCAGTGACCGCATGATTGGTGTCAGGCCGTATTCCTTTTAATAGGTAGATAATACGCTCTCCAGAGGCAGTTGTGATTGCTGGGCAGCAGTGAGTGGATGGGGCCTGATGAATGGAGATCATCCACAGGGTGACAATGACCTGCTGGGGAATCTGGGCCTGCAAATCCAGCACCCTCTGCCTGGTTACTGTGGCCCATGTAGTGTGTCATTACTCAGGTCCACCTCTCCATCTCACTCTGCAAATCTTCAACAACCGGTAGACTTTACAGGAAATCCAAGCGTATATTTCAACTCTTCCTTGACTGCTGGTCCAGAAGCTTCCATTCTGCTCTCCCTTCTTCACACAAGATTTACCTGTGCCATATTTATTCACATAAGTTCTGCCTGGCTCCTCTTTTGGCAGCGCCATTTCATCATGTCATTTTTCCCCCTTCAGACCAACCCTGCAGCCTCCCATTCAACGCTTTTCTTTCCCTCCCATTCAATTCTGCCTTGACACTTCCTACCCATAAAGAAGAGCCATGGTTTGCTGCAGTAAATTTAGAGGGGTAATTTCCAGCTGATGAAGTGTCATGGCGGACCGTGTAACAGGTCAACAGCCAGTCTGGAAACTCTTTATGAAGATGAAGTTTGACTTCGACACTGCAGCTGCTCTTCATAAAGATGTCACCTGAGTTCTAAACATGACCGAATGCTTGCCTGGAAGTGTCAGTGGATTGCAACTAGATCACAAAGCTCTGTGACAAATGATGCGTGATTAGATTCTAGATGAGATCTTCTCCCATTACAGGTCCGTTTCCCTGATGCAGAATAAACATAATCCCTGGAGTTTGTATTATAAATGCTATCAATGATAGCTCAACAACTGCAACCGTTTGTTTGCCACAGAGCTGCAGTGCACCGTCTGCAAGTCTTAATTATAGTTATTATAAATATTTTGTTTACAAAGCTGAACACATGGACCCACAGGAGTTTTTATTTTGAATGTTTTTCAGGAGGAGCCCTTCGTCATGGTAGCAGAAAACATCCTTGGACAGCCCAAGAGATACAAAGGCTTTTCCATCGATGTCCTGGACGCTCTTGCCAAGATTCTGGGCTTCAAGTACGACATCTACCAAGTAGCCGACTCCAAGTACGGCTCTCCTCTCCCAAACAGCTCCTGGAACGGTATGATAGGAGAGCTCATCAGCAAGGTACGTCCGTTACGCACCTTACTCCCTCTCAGCGTCGCCATCGGCCATAACAACAACAAAGCAGAGCTCTTTTTGACTCGGCAGGTGCCCTGTTGTGATTTGTAGTGGTTTGGGCAGGCTGATGCTAACTCTTGGAATGAAGCAAAAGGTTTTGATTAGCGTTGATTAGCTAGTTGTATGAGAGGACCTTTCAACTCTGTACTCGTTCGTTCCTGTAGGTTACAATATGGGAGCTGGCTGTGTGGAAAGTCACCTAACGCCATGAGATCTCATTGTAACTACGCTTTATCCCAGAGGCGGTGCCCCTTGACACAATGACTCCACATCCTTGATGAGGGCGTTTAGAAAGAGAGTAGGTTAGCTCACCATTGTGTCTTAAGTTCTCTTCAGCATTAGGTAGTCTAATATATCTCAGATCTAAATGATACCTATGTGGTTTGGTGGTCTCCCTGCTTCAGCAGAAATGATCAGCTACTTTAGCACGTCATACTTGACCTCTTCAAGTTTGAGGAAAATAACTGAAGCAATAGTTGAAGTTTTAAAGGGAAGTGGGGTATCGTCTGTAGGAGGTAGATAGTTCAGTTCAGGGGGAATGTGACTGACAGTATGCACCAGTGCTCCCCATTGCCAACATTTGATTTCACTCTTGCCTGTGCACAAATGAGTCAGGGAGCCACCAGGGAGTTTGTAAACGGTTTCTTATCACCACCATAGAGGAATATTGCTTAACTGTAAATGATACTCAAATCCCCAGTTACGTAGTGTTTCTTTACAGACCTGATTAAACCCAACTCTGTCTGAATGTCCGTGTGTTCACAGAGGGCAGACTTGGCCCTGTCTGCTATCACCATCACCCCAGAGAGGGAGAAGGTGGTGGACTTCAGCAAGCGCTACCTGGACTACTCCGTGGGGATCCTCATGAGGAAGTCGGAGGAGAAGATCAACATCTTCTCGCTCCTGGCGCCGTTCGACCTGGCCGTGTGGGCGTGCATCGCCGCGGCCATCCCCGTGGTCGGCGTCATGATCTTCCTGCTCAGACGGATCCAGTCCGTTCGTTCCCACAATCCCCCAGGAGCTCATCAGGTCCCCTCTGCCTCCACGTCTCTCCAGAGCGCCATCTGGATTGTGTACGGCGCGTTCGTGCAGCAAGGTGAGATGACTAACGCGGAGCCCTGGAGAGTCAGTAGAGTGGCACCACCTGCTGGAGTGGAGTCAGATGGCTGAGCGGTGAGGGAGTCGGGCTAGTAATCAGTAATTTGTCGGATCGTGCCAAATGACGTCGTGTCCTTGGGCAAGGCACTTCACCCTACTTGCCTCGGGGGGAATGTTCTGTACTTCCTGTACGTCGCTCTGGATAAGAGCGTTGACTAAATGTAAATGCTGGAGCTGCCCAGAAGCTCGTCTGGTGCAAGGAAACAACGGGGAGAAATAAGGAGAAAAATGTGGGAGTCCATCATTGAATGGGTCTATTATATGTTGGACAGGTGGGAAGGACACAAGCTCTTAGATAAACCCACACCTGTCTAATATGTCATCAATCAAAAGGGAAAGTTGACAGTTAAATGTGACCTTTGTTACAGTGTACTTTCTTGCGGTGGTGCCGCTAACCCGAGGTGGCTGTATTGCACTGCAGCACTGCATCCAGATGGATAGATACTGTACTATGATAGATGGGAGGACAGAGCGAATGTAATAGAGAAGCATGTCTCTGAAGTCCCTGTGAACGTTCCACACGGCGGCCTGGTGATTGCATCTCATGCACAGAACCCAGTGAGGACGTTTTTAAAGGTGCCTTTGACTGAGCAAAATATGAAGTCTTTGAGTTTGGTGAAGATCCAGGTATCTCAGATGTAGATAAATGACGACTTCAGTAGTCTCAACCTTCAGTAGCATCTATCAAAGTCTGGCACGCTGCCCACTAGCCTTTTTAAGCTTAACACTGTATTTCAGGAAAGCTTTTTTCTCCCTTGTTTCAGATGATGCCCTGGTTTTCTCAAGGGCAGTGTATTTCATCATCAGTTTGGTACATGGATATGTGATTTGGTACATTGGTACTCTTTTCAGAGAGTTACAAACTCGCCCTCTCCCTCTAATTGAAACCTTAAGACCCACTTCACTCAAAAAATCATATTTATGTTTATGTCCCCAGCCATGTATGACTGAATCTCTATTATGGTTCCTCTAGCCAGGTTGTGCACTGCAAATCTCTCTCAAATATTTCAATGGGGTGGATGTGCTTCCAGACCTTTATTACAGTAGTTAATATTTTATTTATGTATACATATGTAAGGGGGGGGGGGGGGGGGAACCATGTTAAACAATACATTTATCATAGAAAAAGGAGAACTTGAAGTTCAGTGCAATCAGACACTGATTCAGTCCAGGGAGACAGGGTAGTAAAAGGCCTCAGCCAATCAGTGGCATTTACTTATTTAGGACATCCTGGAATAGAGCAGAACCATCACCACAGTTGACCTCCTTGACGTGGGGTCACGCTCCCCCGCAGCCTGAGGTACTTCCTCCCTCACGGCCACCCTCCTCGGCCTCCATCGATCGACTGGAGCGTGTGTGTGAAACAAACCGAGGCGCCCTCTCCATTGTTTTTAGTTCCAGCTGGCTGTCCTAGGGGGCAGCGTCGATCCTGACCCTCGGACATGGATACGCGTTTCATCTTTCATTTCACGCTCCGTCTCCGATTACACTGACAACCTCCAACTATTTTCAAACGTAAAATCTTTATTGACGTCTCTCCTTATCGTGTGTCTCCTTGGGTTACATGTACGGTAGGAAGAGAACCTACTCTGCTGTAGAGGTTGTTGTCAGCATGTCTTAGTGAGCGCGTGGGTGTGTGTGTGGTTGTGAGTGTGTTATCTGACGACCTTTGTGTGTGTGTGTGTGTGGTTGTGAGTTTGTTATCTGACAACCTTTGTGTGTGTTGTGATCTGATGACCTGTGTGTGTCTTCCTAGGTGGTGACTCCATCTTGGGCTCGGTGGCGTTGCGGATCGTCATGGGCAGCTGGTGGCTCTTCACTCTGATAGTGTGTTCCTCCTACACAGCTAACCTGGCAGCCTACCTCACGGTCTCCCGCATGGACAACACCGTACGGTATGGCTCTCAGTCCCTCAGCATGTGTTCCTCTTCATCAGGCATAGAGCCCGCTGGGTACAGTGAACTGAGGGGGGGGGGACAGTATATTGGTGCGACACACACACATCACACACTTGCGCACGCAGGCACGAATTGTGTGGTTCCTGACCCAGTCCTTAACAAGATGGCTCCTCTCAGTCCAAATGTTATTTGTCTGTAAATCCAATTTGGCACTCTCTCCCCCTGAAGGGCGTGCGAAGGGGTTTTTGATTGCATTGGGCCTCACTGACGTTGAGCAAATAGCGCATGTGGACTCGTGGCTGATAGGAGAGAATTCTAACCAGCACCTGGAATCGGTACCTTCGACTGGTTCAAAAAGTTCAGCTTCTCTGGTGAAAAAGGATCCCGAGAAAACGATCCCTTTCCAAAATGTGGACATCAGGAAAAAAACTGTCAAGAGAAAATTCGAAAACAATTTGTCTTTGAGTACCTCATGCTTCAGGGCATCGTTCATTCGAAATAGTTTGTGCTGTGTGTGCGCACGCGTGTGTGTATGTATGTGGTTGAGTGTGTGTGGGACAGAGGGTGTATGTGCAGAACATGTTTGAAGTATATCGTCTCACTATGTTAAACATGCTTAATCACTGTTCTATTAGGGTGCAGCTTAATGGTCCACCATCTGGTAAAGAGGTTGGATGAGATGACTGGGATTCAGATTCCAACATCAGATTTCCCTCTTTCTAAAAAGCAATCTGGGAGTCCTCACTTTCAAATACAAATTAACCAATTGGCCATCACTGTGTCTGTGTGTGTGTGTGTGTGTGTGTATGAGTAGTCTGAACAATAATGTTCAGTCAATAGTAAGATGAACAACATCAACTGTGACTATAGTTCTAAACTGTTGCCTTCTCCTCTGAATGTGCTCAGCCATCTTTATGCTGATGTGCTTGCTGCAAGCCCCTGCTTTGTGGATGGATAACACAACTATAGAAGCACACACACTGCACACAGGAACAACACTCTTTACTTACCCTCCGGAGGCTAAATTAAATAGAAATGGACCACGAAGGCATGCAGCTTAAGTGACTTTCCAATAGATCTGTCTGAGGAGGAGGAGAGGACAGGAGACAAACCTACATCCATTTTCTGACGGCCTTCCTAGATAGGGTGCTAATTAAATGGATGGATTATCCTAATGTTATCTCAAGATGCGCCATTTTGATTCTCCGACTTTTAGGTAATTGGAGGGAGACACAATTTGATATCCTTATCGGAGCTAACACGATTCAACGTTTCAGTGTTTTGTTATGGTACAGCAGTTTGAAAATGCAAAATGTGTTATTCAAATGACCTGATCTTATTTCAGTAAATGCAAATGGAGGCTAAGAGAAATCACTGGAACATACATTTATTACAGAATAATTCCTGAACGAAAGGTTAAAGAAATATATAACAGTATATATTATTAAGGGTAATTGTAATGCTAGTAAAGGCACACCCTACAACCACAGTTAGTCGGTGGTTAAATTTTAGTGTCTTGTGGGTTCAGTAGGTTATAACCTGTGACTTTTCACCAGGTGTTCATTAGCAGTGTTGATGGGGCCTGACATAAGTGGCCTTAGGGTCAGTCAATACTCCACAAGGTTCTTGAATGTTCTGTGTCCGTGATTGGAAGGAAATAATTTATAACTATGCAATACCTGACAGCCTCTTCAGAAAGATCAATACTCTTAATAAGGTGCTGTGGGCATCATTTATACTACACAAATGAATTCCAATCTCTGCAAACGTCTATCAAAACTTCAATTTTAATCTAACCCTTACAGTATACTCACACAGAGACATGAAGGTAGCAATGTCATTTTATTTATTTTGTCGTTAATTTACAACGTAAAAAAAAAATAGCGTCTGTCTATCACCCTCTCTTTGTTTACCTCTCTGTGTCCACCTGTCTCGATCTCCCACCGCCCCTCTCTCTGTGTTTACCTGTCTCGATCTCCCACCGCCCCTCTCTCTGTGTCCACCTGTCTCGATCTCCCACCCCCCCTCTCTCTGTGTCCACCTGTCTCGATCTCCCACCCCCCCTCTCTCTTTGTCCACCTGTCTCGATCTCCCACCCCCTCTCTCTCTGGGTGTCTCTCTGGGTGTCTCTCACCCATGGCTTGTCTCCCCCCAGGTCGTTCCAGGACCTGTCCAAGCAGATGGATCTGGTCTATGGGACGGTGCGAGACTCAGCCGTGTACGAGTTCTTCCGAGCTAAAGGCACCAACCCCCTGGAGCAGGACAGCACTTTTGCAGAACTCTGGAGAACCATCAACAAGAACCACGGCCACGAGCACTCGGTCTCCAGCCCCGCAGAGGGCATCCAGAAGGTGAGAGAGGTGACCCAGGGCAACCAACAGTGTGTCAGCCCAGTAAGCTAAAGCCAAGGAATTGTCAGTCAGGGAAGAACACTGTTTACAGTGGTGGTCTCGGGGGAATGGACATGCTGCTGATATCCTCGGATGGTAGCTTTTTGTAAATGAACTCATTTAAATAGGTGAACGTTTACTGATTCCATCTTTTTACAATAAATAAAATTGTGCAGGGAACGCAGAGTCCAGCCAGAAGCAATTACTTGTCCTGAATTAGTAAGGGAACATGGTGGAAAAATTTAAATTGTTAATCTATGGAACTGTGTTGTTTTAATTGTGCTTGATTACTCGAACCTCAATGTGCCTCTGAAATGAATATTTTATACACACACAAACCGGTCTGATAGCTCACCCAATAATTAAACTATTAGAGACAGCAGAGTCTGAATGCACACACATCATTAAACCTGAGGAATATTTAAGCATCTGACTGCATTTAGAATAAATATTGTGCGGATACTGGATATTTATTTAAATGTAATATAGTCATTGTTGTTGGTAGTAGTAGATACGGGACTTGATTCAAGTCATATGGCCACTTTCAAGTGTCGGCCCCTTGTGTGCAGATGATAGAAAGCGAAAATAGATGAATCAGTATAACATAACCCCTTCACCCTGGCTGCAGAGACCTTTTCCATGTTTGTTCTAAGTAAGAGACAAAGCAACATAAACATCAAGGCCTTGTGCACTGAGGTACTTGGCTTTTCACTGTCACACCTTTGCAGGAATATCACAAACATCCAATGTCACCTTGAAATAGCTGGGTCCTCAGAATAGTGGCGGGATCAGAGAAGCTAACTGCACGGTCTGTCAACAGGCTGTTGTTGTGAGAGACAATTCCAGAAAACAAGTCTTTCAAAACAACCCTTTTGATCTCAGCCCAGTCTAAATGCACCTGTCGCCAAGCTGATTTCTCAACCGTTTCTGTCGTTAACACAACCCTACCCAATCCCCTTTTTTCAAAATGGTTAACTCTCAACCAACCCATAGATTGCTACCACTCCCTATCCTCATCCCTGTGTCTTCTGTTCCCTGGTGTGCTCAGACGAAGAGGGGCTCCTATGCCTTCCTGTGGGACGTGGCTGTGGTGGAGTACGCTGCCCTAACGGATGACGACTGCACGCTGACCGTGACGGGCAACAGCATGAGCAGCAGGGGCTACGGTATCGCCCTGCAGCACGGCAGCCCCTATCGAGACCTCTTCTCCCAGAAGTGAGTGTAGAAGAGGACTGAGGGACCTTCTCGTCTCCTACCCTGGAGCACACATCGCTAGACCCACGATCTGCCGTGTGTGTGTGTGTGTGTGTGGTCTTGTTTAACTACCGTGTGGGGACCAGAAGCTATTTCTAGGGGGGTTTGGTGAAATGTCGGTCTTTAATAGGATTGTAAAACAAACCTCTGTGTGCGCATTTGTTTAGTGTCATGTGTCGGGGCTCATTCATAGAACCACTCTCTCCTTCCATTCTCAATCTTTCTCTCCGTCTCTCTCCTTCTGTCTTTCAGAATCCTGGAGCTGCAGGAGAAAGGCGACCTGGACATCCTCAAACAAAAGTGGTGGCCCAGAAAGGGGCGCTGTGACCTGGACAGCCATGCGGAGGCCCAGCCAGAGGGAAGGGCCCTGAGGCTGCATAGCTTTGCCGGAGTCTTCTGCATCCTGGCCGCCGGCCTGCTCCTGGCCTGCCTGGTAGCCGCCCTGGAGACTTGGTGGAACAGCAACCGCTGCCGGCGAGAACAGCCCAAAGAGGTGACCGCGAGCGCAGGGCCAACCCAGGCCCAGCCCCAGCCCCAAGCTCTGGCCTCGGGTCCTCCGCGGCCCCTACCCCGGCCCAGACCCAGACCCCCGGGGCCCCCGGTCCTGCCCAGAGATGCCACACTCTACTTTATGGATCCAGGCTCTGACGCCAGCCCTGATTTAGTAGAGCTGCAGTACACCCAGTTATAGGTGTGCCCCCTGACCCGTCTAAAAACCTCATGTGATCTCTTTCATTTCTTTTCATTTCTTGGGAGAGGAGTTGTGTCGTGTTGTAGTGGAGTTTTACAAGAGGCGTTTCTTCTCGCTGGATAGTTTGTGTTTGAACAGCATCTGAGGGATTTGTAGAAATTGCATCGAAGCAATGCAATCAAATTTTGCTTGTTTTTTTGGGTGGAGGAGAAAGCAAGAATTATCATTATCGTCGTCACTGATGATAACAATGAGAACTACAGCACCAATGATGACAGCAATCATTGTAGCCCGACTGATAATCCAAGAAAAATTGCACTTCTGAGTAAATGTTTGCCTCAGTTGCGCAATAAGCTCTCTTTAGCTCCATCCATTCAAGTCTTAATGCTTGAGAGTACAGACTCCATCCGGGTGCTGCGGGCCCTGTGTGCATGTGACGCCCAGAGATCTAAGGCTTGACATGGATCCCTAAACTAAAGTGTGAGCACAGCAGATGCTAGTGTTGACCCGTCATGACTGACTATATAGGTCGAACCTGCAATAAGGGTGTTGCCTGGGGAACTGAAGGTAACTGGAGATCCACACACACAGCTCAAAAAGGCATAGACTTTGTCCACACAGTTTATGTGAAAGTGAGTTGCGTGTGTGGATTCGATGTGAGGATTTAGCGCTTATTTTTTAAGTAGCTCTCTCGTAGTAATGGCCCACATAACTTAGTGTCATAATACTGATTATGTATTTGATTGTGTGGAGTGTTCGCTCTAAACACCCTATAAAATGACATGCTCGGTCGTAAATGTTTGGCTGATTGTCGTAAACTGCCGTGACCTTCTATGTTTTCTCAGCTTTATGATAGCCACAGTCTCAAAGTGTGTCGGCATGACGACGGCCACTTCAAGTCAAGTCTTATCTATCCCATAACCCCTTGGCAGTTCCACTGAGTGACGTCTTATTGCAATTATATGTCAATGTCCAGATGCACAAGGGGCCATGTTGGTTATGTGTGGTTCTCTGTGATCATATGCAGGTCACTAAGGATTACAATCTGGAAAGAGTTTCTGGTCCATTGACATATAATGAGATACCAAGTGCTTCACCAGAAGGCAGGCGGGACTTTGGGCCAGACAGACAGAGACACTGGGAGGAGACAGAGGCTTTTGATACAGGTCAGGAGAGACCTGAGACCCAGGATGGGGATTGGCTGATAGAGGGGGGCGGGGCATGAGTTTGTTGGGGGGGAGGGGAAGGGGGAAGGTAGATAGTGATTGCTCATCTCATCTTATGGTCTTTCCTGTTGTTTCGCTTTTTGTCTGTTTAATATGATTTCCAAAGTCATTGATGCATGAGTGAGTGTGTGTGGGGGGAGACAGACAAGACAAGGAACAGTCAAGAGGCTAATGATGCTTCAATGAACCACAGGGTGCCGTGTGATTGATCTCCACACATCTATAGTAAATGATTATTGAGATGTTTCTTTCTTTTCTTGCCTGTTCCTTCTCTTGCTGTACATGTGGGCCCTTGAAACACCAGTTTTCGATGAGAGATCTGAGAATATTGGATCTGTTTTAATTAACCAATATGATATAAATCTTTCGGGGTCGTTGCCGTAATGACAGAGACCTTAAGAGCAGCAGTTCTCCATGCCTTCTTCCTCCAACGATTTCTCCATTGTTGTGTTTTGCCTTTGTTGTTCCTTCATAGCTTGCATCGTCTCATGAAGTGTCACATCACAATTGTATGCACGTCTGAAACGCAGTCTGTTATGAGAATCGCAGGTTCTTCATGCAGTAGACAGTGCTAGCAGCAGCTTTGCATAGACAGATGTACTTCTGATGTACAGAAAGGCCGTTGGGCACTTTCTACTGAATGAAGAAACGTTGTAATCGCATCTTTTCAGAGGCATTTATTCTGGTACATCTTATGTTTTCCGACAGTGTTTCAGAATTGTCATGTTTCCATTTGTATTTGCGCTTTGTTGTTCAATCAGAAAACAAAAGTGACACTTGACAGTGTTAGCGCAGTGGTGGATTCTCCATTGATCAAGCTGAAACACATTGCTAAGTGGACTGCATGATATCAAATTCTACAGTGACATTATTGCTCAATACAGACTTATCTTTCTTTGTCTCTTTCTTTCTGTCTGTCTCTCTTTCTCTCTAACTCTATGGTCTTGTCTTTCTTTCTCTTCTCTATTGCTATAAATTCTTTCTGCCACCTCCCTACTCTTCCCTGTTTCGGACTTTTATTATTCTCTCTCGTTCTCTTACTCTATATCTTTCTCTCTCGTTCTCTCACTCCATATCTTTCTCTCTCATTCTCTCACTATATCTTTCTCTTTCGCTGTCTCTTGTTCCTCTCTCTCCCTTTCCCCAGGACAAAGAGGTGAATCTGGAGCAGGTCCACCAGCGTTTGAACAGCCTGCTGGACGAGGACCTTGCTCACAAGCAGCTGCCAGGCCAGTCTATCGAGATCTCTGCCCTGGACATCGGCAACATCCAGCCCAGCCAGTCCCTGGAAGGCCTGTCTGTGCGGGACTACCCTGGCCACAGGGGGGCGCCTCTCTCTGTGACCACCTTCCTCCAGGAGGGTCGTGGGGCAGGAAGGACTCTCGGCGCGGCAGGTGGCAGGACCCTCCCCCTGCCCCTCAGCAGTGCCACCATGCCCTCTATCCGCTGCAAACACAGAGCCCCCAACGGGGGCCTCTTCCGGCAGAGCCCCCTCAAGACCCCCATGCCACTGTCCTACCACTCAGTGTCCGGAGGACACATCACAGAAGCCATTGAGCCTAGTCACGGGACGTCCATCTGAGCCGGGGGGGAGGGAGGGGGGAGGGGGGGGGGGGGTCACAGACACTACAGCTGCCTGGAGGGGCCCTGCACCAGGGGGGAGCGCTGCACTTGGGGGAGCGCTGCACTGGGGGGGCCCTGCACCAGGGGGGGCCCTGCACCAGGGGGGAGGGGGAGGATATCCTGAGTGACAAGAGGATACTTTTTAATACCTGTGTGGAATTACAGGGAGAATACGAGAAATGAAAGACTTTTGTGTACATATTTGTAAGTATTGAGAGTCAGAAGTAAGGTTAAAAAAAAAACTAAAACAAAGAAGTGTATTTTGAATATTCTCATAAATTGAGTTTATGAAAATCCTGATTTAAAAAAATGACTGTTTGAATGGCTTTGTAAATTTTGTTCTAAATGAATAAAGGTGACGATTCCCTGTGGTTGTTTTCTAAGTGCCAAGTTCAGAGATGTTTTCTTTCAAATGAACAATATATGAAATGAATGTACTCAGTGAAGTCCTGGAGTACACCCTTCACACTTCAAAGACTGAAAGAATCAATCTGTTTCATATGAAAAAAAATAAAATGGATGATAAAAATCTATAAAGCGTCGTACTTGAAACTGTGTTCCAACATCACTTTCATTATGCTGTTGACCTGTTTTCCTCTCATAACAATTATTAAATTGACGTAAGGGCCGTCAGGGTGTACAAATAATACACCACAACCCAGTGAATATTTAAAAAAAATAACATATAGGCAATAATCAATTTTTTCTTTTTTTAAACAAGTTAGATTTAAAGTTACTTAAATCCATAGTCTAACGAAACCTTGACCAAAAAGCATGAAATACAATAAGCCTTTATCAATCATTGAATTATGTTTTGAAGTACAAGTCCCTCTAAATACAGAATATATGTACACAATCACACAACATGGTCAAATACAGAAAGATGCGATAATAAAGAGATGACTATTCCAAGTGTGTGTATGTGTGTGTTCAGGCTGACTTGCCCTCTCTCCCTCAGGTCCTTCCTGTCAGTCCACTGCGTTTCCTTGCCTCTGCCCTCAGGGTGTAGCGACCTTGTGATGATGGGCAGGATGTTCCCTGTCAAGACTTCTTGTCTGCTCGACAAACAAACGCTTCCACACCACCTCTTAATGTCAGGAAACCATTTGGTGACATGTCCCCTTGCCTTTCTAAAGTAGGGAGCAGAACACCATCACCACAGCCCACGGTCAAACACACAGGGGAACTGCGAGATATAGTGTGACTTTTGAAAACTTTTTAAAAGTCACTCAGGAATAGAATACATCGTATATATAAAAAACCTCACTAGATTCACATTTTGTCCTAACCGGCGTGCCTTGGGCTTGAACAAGCATCATAAGTAGGATATATTTGTCCCGTAATTATTCAGCCTTGCCATCCTCCACTGGCATGGCTGATGTGTATAATTTGCTTGTGTGGGCAGTACACTCCGCAATCTGGTGTACAGTATGGTCAGAGCAGTCATCATTTTAGGAGGATCACCTGCCTTTTGTCCATCCTATCTAAATATGACCTTCTCATCATCCCTCCTCCTACCCCCTGCCATCAACCCATGACGTCTCCTGGGGTAACCAGGGGAGACCAGGGATCACTGTGGAAACCGAGACTGGAGAGAGAGAGATAGTCTCTAACGTCAAGTTTGACTAAATAAAGATTTGTTCATCTTCGTTGATAAAGAAATGTTTCGGAGTTACTAAAAAGTGAATTGTATTGATTCAGTACTGAGTCACTACTCTGCACAAAGGGAAATGAGGCTGATTTGCAAATACCTCTGGAGGGAGGCTTGCATAAGTCTGCTGTACAGTACATTGGCATCTTTATGTAGTGTTCTGTCCACCTGTGTCAACTCTCACAGTCTCCTCTGAGCCATTATCGCAGGCAGTACACAGTTTTCCTTGCCGGCGAGTGTTATTGCTCTGGAAAAATCCAGCGTGATCAATCTCAATAAGCCTCTCGGATATGGAGGGCTGGCGAGCAGGGTGGTAAATGTTGCCACTGAGAGAGAACGCCGCACATCTACCAGAGATTTCGAGGGAGCTATGGTGTTTATAACCATACATGCTGGAGTGGCTGTGTGGCTGTTGTGATTGGCTCTACTCTCTGTATCTTCTACTCTCTCATACATTCTATCTCTCTATCTCTTTTCCATGTCTCTCTCTCTCTTACTCTCCCTCCTAAGCCTTCTCCCTTCCTCTTCCCTTTCCTTTTCCTTTCTGCCTGTATAACAGCAAGAGCTTCTTGTTCATCACACACGGACAGGATCTCCATTATTAGTGACTGACTGTGGTGATATTCAGTCTTTCTCTCATTACAAACCCAAACAGGACATTGACTTAATAGATACAGCGATCGATGGTCACTTCTGGCCGACCCACAGTCTTGCCAGCACGCTGGATAGCTAGTCTGACCTGTATGTCGTGCCTGATAAGGTTAATGAAGGGGAGATAATCCTATTGTCGGAGTGTCCCCATTATGCCCCCATGGCTCATTAATGCCAATTAACAAATCTGTATCTATCTCATTACTAACTTAAATAGGAGGCATCCTTGATGGCCCTTTTGTTTCAAAATCATTCCCTCCATCCATATTGACAAAAGAAAATTACAGGAGGGAATACATGTTTTACCTTCACCTTCACCTTCCATTCAGTTTTACAATAGTATACAGCATGATTTACTTTCGTGTAATAATATACTCTAGACTCAAATTATTTTTCAATAGTAAAGCAAGGTTTCCCAAGCAGACCCCAGTTTTGTCTGCATCGTTGAATTTGGTTCACCTTGTCACATACTCCACTTGGTCACATACTCCAGTTAAAGTGACACTTTCGAATGAAAATGGAGGCCATAATATATGTGATGTCACCCCACATTCGTAGCTGAACAGGTATTAACTCTGTGATAAACAACGTCTTGCTATTTTATAAATAATTGAGGAGCAACACCGCTCCCTGACAGACAGACCTATTAAAGTTTGATACTCTCTTGCAGAGAAGACCCACCAAATACCACATCAAAGTGAGAAAACCAAAAGAACACACATTTTTCCTCAGATACTAGCGGCACACAAACTGAAGATACTCGTATTTGTGCTAACCAAGATAGAGGATGAAGGCTGTTTTCGGATAAACGTTTCCTATGATGCCTCTCGTAACAAAATTAGCATATCATTTTATAGCTTAACATGTCAGACTGCAGGTTGTTAACTTTAGAGGAGTGAGTTCTAAATATTACCGACGCTGCCACCAGAGTGAGTTATTTTTTCAAAACGAAAGCTAGCTAGCTTTAGTTAGCTTCCGTTACCTAGCAACCTAGCATAATACTCGTAGCAATGCTACTACCTGCTAGTGTTACTTGTTAGCCTCCTAATTGTAAATTTTGAAGCCATACTATAGCGTTTGTCATATAGTTTTTGTCTATCGGAAATTAGTCGGTTGGAATGTTCAGAATCACATATGTGTGACGGTACTCTGTGGGGCACTCTGTGGGGCCCGCTTTTGAACGATCACATATACGTGACACTACTAATTAACGGGTTAAAGAAGAACATGTTGAGGAAGTGGCAGATGAGAAGGAGCCTGGACAGCTTTCACCTGTGGCCCTTTCATCAACATGAGACTTTCAATTAAGTTAAAGTTTAGCTGAATATCCACCAATTAACAGCAGAAGCCAGACAACAGTGGGTCAATCTTTGCTTTAGTCTGTCACAAGCCACTTAAATGTCTACTTAAATGATGACTGGAGTTGTGTGTGTATGATCATTTTGAAATTAAAAAGTCACACAAAAAGTTGAGTTACTTTTCCAAGCAAGGATGAAAACTGTGCTACTTCTTACAAAGATATTAAAAACTTTCTAACCTTGACGCGTTTTGGCCATATGCTAGGTTGCCACATTGACCGAAAAACATAATTATTTGAATTCCCAGATTTCAGCTAGTTATCCTGTCACTTCTAGTGGTCTGGGTTTCATTCCCGGTGGTACATTTAGGTCAACTCACCAGCTGGCAACACAATGAAATCCTGCCAATAAGTCCCAAACTTTGCCAAGACGATATATTTAACCCACAGCATTCATTGAAAATGTAACTATCGGGGGTGCTCATTTGAATGAGTCGAGCGGCTTTACAACTGACTGTTAAAGTATGATTAACCTGTTAACCTTTCATCCTAAAGATGCTATAGTGTGTGAAATAAAACTGCATGTCCATTTGTTTTTAGATTCTGAGGGTTAATTTAATGCTGTCACCTGAGGGTATTATTTTAAAGGTTAGACTTTTCAAGGAGACCGATTTATTACGTATCGCTGTTGTGGTAGATGTGAGAGATCATTAGTTGGATCACTTCAACCCCTTTTTGGTTTGAACAAATTGCAAAACACTGGCATCTATTTTTTCCATCTGTAGCAGAAGTTGATGGTTATGTTGGGAGTCACTGCAAAAGTGCGACAGACCTCCATGCAGTCTATCTCTCTCTCTCTCTCTTCCTCTTCCTCTCTCACTCTCCCTCTTCCTCTCTCCCTCTCTCTCTCTCTCTCTCTCTCTCTCTCTCTCTCTCACACACACACACATGCACGCTCAAGCACACACACACACACATGCACGCCCAAACAGTGTGCGTGCTACATTCGTCCTTCCTATTGTGACAGTCTTGCCAGTCAGCTGGGTTGCATCTGTGTTCCATCCATGGAGACTCAGAACCTTGAGTGGACCACACAGAGAGGGAAGGTAGGGGAGGGGAGAGGAGAGGAGGGAAGGTAGGGGAGGGGAGAGGAGAGGAGGGAAGGTAGGGGAGGGGAGGGGAGGGAAGGGAAGGGAAGGGAGGGGAGAGCACAATGAGGGAGGGGGGGCATCCTGTCGAGTGTGCAGACATTTCCGTGTGGCATCAGCAACCAATCCTGGCACGCCAAGCATGCCAGCGTTGCAGAAGTGAACCAAGCTACAATAACTGCTATGGTGTGTGAATTTAGGTAAGAGGAATTTGGATTAGACACTCACACGCTGCACAGTGACATAACAACTCCTTTGGACTTCAAATCACGTAGCGAATCCCTGACAAAAGACGTAACATTCTCTCTACCTCTACATCAAATCATGATCCCAAGCATAACACTAAATTGTGCTGTGTCACTTCAAATCTGTCTTGCTCCTCCCAAACAAATCCATACAGTGCCTCCTCATTGTGCCACTTTGTCTCGAAGCAGACAAGGTCCCGCATGGCAGTTAAGAAAGCTTCGCCTGGGTATTTGAACGTAAAATATTTGTACTTGTCTGGGAAACAAGCCTTTAATCCCCCTGGGTCCTCCTCACTCGTCTAGTACACACACACACACACGCCTGAAGCACAAGCCATGTTCAATACGTGAATACCTCCACAGACGCCTGGTGACAGTGATATAATTCAACCCAGGATGCCGTGGGCAGGGCCACATGTCCCCATGGCTCTGGCACAGGAGAGGAGACAGGCTACGTCTCATTACCACATGGCTGGAACAGCCGGCATCCACCCCTGTCCCCACGTGTCCGGCCGAGGCAGTGTCAAGTCATCACGTCTGTCCAGGAACACTGTCGCTTCGTGCAATGAGAAAATATAAAAGGGTTTCTCAATGGAACGACAGAGTCATTGCAGCTTCTGTATTTGATGAAAGGCTGTTCATATGAACATGCAGGAAGCTTCCAAACACACAGCGCTGTGCTCCGAAACCTCTCACTCGACTTGGGAGGTGTGTGTGGCTTTGGGGATGTGGGATCTGTGCTCAAGGAGGATGTTGTCCATATGGTGAGAATGATGAATGTCACTCAGCCTTCAAACATGCGTGCAGAAGCGCTCTCTAGGCATGATATACCGTGCGCACGCCTCCCCAAAGCTACACACCACAGCAGAAGTGACACACTCAGACCGGATCGGATTGGTGCTTTTTGTTTAAGTGCTTGTGGTGTGTTATCTAGCATCCTGTGAGAGAACGTTTGTCTTCTCATGAAGAATGCATGTACTCAAGGTTGACACGTGTGGTCAATTTACTGACAGTGGACGGCCATGGGGATCACATTTCTACTCCTTAACTTAATCCATTAAAAGTAATGGTCTAAATTGATATTTTACACACAGTTTCATAGATGCTTTTTAAAATCTTTTTTTTTAAATCAAACATTGAGAAAATCCCCCCCACCCCCCTCAAAAAATGTTTATTCATAAATTCAGTCTGTTTCCTCGTTTGTATGTTTGCCTGTAAACAATAAAGCCATTTACAAACTAATCCACAGCTTTCCATACCTTTCATCAACCATTTATGTCAAAATGATTTGGCTCCTTGCCAGAGATTTGCCTGGGTAAATAATAGAATACAAAACAGCATTATAGATTCAAATTTAACTATCAAGCTGAAGTGAACCATCATTTGTCAATTCATCCACAGGATGAGATAAATCAGTGTGTACATCTAAACTTCTCTCTCCCTCCCTCCCTCTCTTTCTCTCTCTCTCCCTCCCTCTCTTTCTCTCTCTCTCTCTTTCTCTCTCTCTCTCTCTCTCTCTCTCTCTCTCTCTCTCTCTCTCTCTCTCTCAGATATTTTACCAATAGTCCCATTTAACTATTTGACAACATATAATAAAGAACCATGTTTACTTTTGGATTTTTATCTCTTTATTTTTCTCTTCCAGTATTATTGTCTCCAGAACAATTCCAGTCACTTACCAGAAGATTGTACCTGACCAATGCTTTCCTATTTGGTCAAAAACATTTCCTTACGTTCACAGCTTCAAAAAAAGACAGTTCAACTGTAACAGGTGAACTAAATCTTATTTTTTTTGGTGAGAATTATTGTGACACCAAGTTCTAAGCATATCACTGGTTGTTTTTCTATCTCACTCAGAACTCACTGGGGAAAACGTGTATTTGCTACCAATTAAGAAAATAATTGCCAATAGTGGTCTTCATGTTCTGTTCCTATAAGACGGATCCTCTTCTTTCAAATAAGTTTCATAATGAAGCCTGTCAGCCATCCGACTTTGACAGTTTTCTCATTACGTGATATTTAATTAAAACATAATTGCATTTTCATTCATCAAAAGAATATAGAATCTTCATAAATAATTGCATAAAGTTTAAGTGTTATTTTCAGGTACAAAGGGATACGTTTATTCAATTAGTTAAATGCAATTAAATCCCTTTTAGTTTGACAGTTTAGTGAAATAAACACAGTCTCGTAAACAATCATACAGGTTTTTCCATTGCATGATACACAGTACCTTGCCTTGTCAGCACAATCTGTGTGGAAATGTCTGGTGTGATGAGGTGTTTATAACACAGAGGCAGTGGAGGATGATGGGTAAACACTGTAACTGAGACTAAAACAAAAGGCTCAGAAAACACCCCCCCCCCCCTCTTCCCATCCACATGTTGTTGACCCTCTCCCCTCCCTTCCACACATTTCTTTTATTATTCACTCCCCCGCACCTGGTCATGTTGCCTTGACAACCAACACCAGTTTTAGTTTTTTAAATAATTATCCTGGACCTGTGAAAGGCGACATACAGTATATACCCACTGATTCCCTTGAAGAAAAAAACAACAACATTTGTTTCCCTTAATTGATAGAAATGGAGTCTTGATATCTAACTAATTTAGAGAGGGAGACACTATTATTCCTGGGAGAGTGGTGACAGCATAGAGCAACCACCTGCTTTTCAATGGACAGATGTTCCAATGTAGAGAGGGTATTTATTTTTGGGGTGTGTACTATGTATTTTTTTCCTCGCTGGTCAGATGCTTGTGAGATTTTACTTGTGGAGAAACGGCGAAACAATCGGCACAATTGCAGTTGAACAAGATTGATTTGAAACCCTTTCCATGCCAGACTATACATAGACCCCCAAAAAGTGGAACTTTCAGGGAATATGGGTCATTTATGTGTGCGCTGGGAAAGCAGTAAGCAGAGGTTGTAAACATCCACTTGAAAATGTTAACAAATGATTGAATTCTAAAACGCTATCTTAGAAATGTGTTCAGAGACCATTGGACCCCTGAGCTACTGAATAATGAATGCTGTTATGGTCACATCAGTTCCCTCCACACACCCACACACTCCACACACCCACACACTCCACACACCCACACACCCACACACCCACACACCCACACACTCCACACACCCACACACTCCACACACCCACACACTCCACACACCCACACACCCACACACCCACACACCCACACACTCCACACACCCACACACTCCACACACCCACACACCCACACACCCACACACCCACACACTCCACACACCCACACACCCACACACCCACACACCCACACACCCACACACTCCACACACTCCACACACCCACACACTCCACACACCCACACACTACACACACTCCACACACCCACACACTCCACACACTCCACACACTACACACACTCCACACACTCCACACACTCCACACACTACCCGTGGGTCATCAGTTGACCATTATTTAAGTAAAAAAAACAAGGATGACGTTCTTGCCGTGCAAAATCTCTGTTCCAACCTGAACAGGATGAAAGCAGACAGCTGTGTGTAGCACAGCACAGGGCGCTCCCCTGCACGTCCCCTTAGTTACTCCACGCGTCACCAACGACAAGAACGTTTGCATATTTATAAGAGAAAGACTCACAAGGACAACAGGAAAAACGTCCTGTGTTCTTCCAAACTTATGGAGGCATCGACCTATCAAAATGTGTTTCAATGGTCCTCTTGAAACTCATGAGACCCCTGCTTGGAGGCTGTCAGTGCTGTCTGTGGATATTAGGGACCACTCTGCAGTGGACAGTTTTTCAAGACAGGGGGTGGAGGTTTCAGACAACAGAGGCAAATGTTCCTGGCAGTTCCGGTGGGAAACATTGTGCACCTTAAGTAACCAAATACACAATTTTGTTCATGGGGAGCGTGTGTATGTTATACACCTTTACTGTTTTAAAGCTTGAATGGCATTCCTTAGAAATGCGCTTCAGTTAGGAATTTAGATGAATATTTTATGTCTAGCCCCAAGCTGTGGGACGGTACGTGTGTGTCATTACTAGGTTAGGATGTTTTGATAAGATAAAAATAACACATTACAACTTGATTTACTTCTTAATGACTGTTTTCTTTTTCCTCCTAGTAATGTAATTTCCAGTTGGAGAATGACTGAATCAGATTTGGTTGTAATTAAATGTTTGAATCCCATATTTCGGTAAACAATGTAGGGTATTTGTTCAAATTTTCCAATGGGGACATGGGCAATCTTTTTAGAAATCAGACAAGCAGAATACTTTGTCTTCTAAGTGTATGCTGGCAAACTAATTTTCAAAACCTATAATCAATGTAATTTTGTTTGCATGGGGTACACAAATGGAAGTGTCCTTTCAGAAACATGTTATCTTCCCACAGACTAGATCATCAAATGTAGACTGTCAATCAAATCTCCAAAAGGCAGCCTTCTCACACTGATGTGGTTTCAAACCAGGGCCGGCGTTTGCTACAGGCGAACTAGGCAGCCGCCTAGGGCGCCATGAAGAGGGGGGCGCCAAATACCGAAGTGCGTCCATTAATTAACCGTCTCGCACCACCAGTAGAGGGCGCCGAGGCTGGAGGTCCCGGGGGGGGGGGGGGGGGGGGGGGGGGGGGGGTGAATGTACTCGCGCCGGCCCTGTTTCAAACCACAACGTTAAGGGAGACAAACAGAGTTCCTTTCCTGATACAATACACAGTAAAAGTAGCTGCTGACATGACCCGCTCTGAACTAAATAAGTTGAATTTAACGTGAAACTCTTGTCTCAAGTCAGAAGGTTTATTAGCAAAGAAACCGTCTCAGGCGTCTATGTACAAATAAGTGTTTAAAGCATTTTAACTGAAACCTTCTGGTTGAATGGAGACACCACAGCAGGGGCCTGGGTGTTATTTTAGATCAAAGGGAATGAGAACACAGTAAATACAAGTTCCCAGAGACATAGGAATGACCAATTATGAAACAAAATTAACAACTAAAAGATCCCTAATATTCTTACTTCCCTCAAGTAGATTCTATACCTCAATAGTTTTAGTATTTCAATGAATTTGTATTGACATGGCTTATTGCAACAGTTCAGTGAAATAGTATATGATGTCAACTGGTAATATTGTCCAATACTGTTATGTGGAGTCCATGAATTATTTCTCAAATATAATCACTTACAAGCATTCATAGTGTTAAGTGGGAAAGGACATTCAGCATTTGAAGGCTTATCGGGCATTATTATTGTGGCCTTATTGTTATCTTTACCCAGCCTTTTTGAATGTCTTAACCTACACTATCAAAACACATTTTTTCCGGAGGTATACAATTTACAAATTAAATAAATTATTTTTCAAATCATTCCAAATGTAACTCGTTATTATTCAACACAAGAAAGCATGTATTCACTTTATTGACTTTTTTTTTTTTTCTCATCTAGTTCCTTTAGAGTAATACTATGTGTACTGGGAGGATGGGCCGATCTCTAATGAACATCCTCTGTCAGTGTGCGGTTTTTCCGGGGGTACGAGCCCTGCTGCACATCTCAGTATAATGTTCACACGTAGCCTGGCTTGATCTGATGTGTTTATTACCATAGAAGCAGCAGTGGCGGTTCTAGACTAATTTTACTGGGGGGGCCAAGGGGGGGGGGGGCAGTGTTTAATCAGAGGGGCACATTAAAAAACGGAAACAAATTATATTAAATACTTTAATTTCGCTTTACATTAAAATCATACAAAATGCTCTGGCTCTCCCTCTTCCAGATCCTCAACTCTCTCAATACCTTGATATGTTTCTCTAACCTTTTTATTTACTGGGGCAAAAAAGGATGCAATGTCCTTTCTCGTTTCATGATGACTACTAGGAGAAGAAACAGCTGAGGGGGGCCACAGGGGGGGCCAGGGACATTTTTACAGGGACACTGGCCCCTGTAGGCCCCCGTGTAGAAACGCCCCTGGATATGAGGCCAGATCTTCACCTGTGACTGATCTATTTGATAGTACAGTAATGTGCTAGCAGAGCTATCATTCCAACAGCCTTGTCACAAGGTTCATGTTAGGCATCAATAATGTTTATGAATTATAAACATACAGTATGAGATCACGGCCATGCTTTGAATGGCTGCAGTAATAGATTCAGGAAGAACTCAGAGAGAAAACGATTTATTTAGTAATAATGCAAAATCCTGTGGTTGTGAAGGTGGAGGGGGAAGGATGGACTGTAAGTAAACAACAAACAATATATATTTAAATCAGAATAGTCTCTCTATACATGATGTTTGTGTGCCTGTCAGATTCAATCTGGTTTTAAAGAAGACCCCCCATTTGATAGATGTGTTGAATAAATTATCAAATGTTTCACTACTGACCTTTGGACATGGTCTGAATACCTTGTCTAAACTAATCAGTGGCACCATATGGGAGCAATTAAATTCACGGGAAATGCAGTATGTCTGTGGTATAGCTGCAAAATGTAGGCTATCCTTCATGTTGCATGCAAATGGTTGAATGCATTAGCTAAATTATGCAAAATGATGTGGAGATGGATGCTGTTACAACTCTGCACTAGTATGTTGTTTACTGTACCATCGTAGGCCTATAGGCCTATATATCTAATCTATACATAGATTATCTGACGAGGTTTGGGGTGAGTGTCCTACAGGTCCATATCCATTATAACATTGTGGCGTAATGGCCAAGTTTATAGGTGATTGAGTTACACTCTCGTCTACCACTATTCCACGATAATGTTAGACAATACTACTAACCCATGGGAGGGAGACGGGGAAGGTCAGTACGCTAGTGGCCATAACACTGGTATGATATCAGTTGGTCTTGCCTACGATTTAAAGTCGCATCATTTCTTTTTATGCCGTAAACGGTGCGCACCTCAGCACCCACAAACATTTAGAGTAGCCACTGATTAACACGGAAACGTCAACAAGTATTTTCAGAAGTTAACAACTACCACTTGATCACTCTATGCAATTGTGCGCCTTGTGCGTGGATCCAGCCAGCAGAGTAATTTTCTATGGCAAGCATGCATAACTGCCTGTGTGATGCGTGGGTAACCTTCAGCCTCATTGGCCGTGCAGCTCATCAACAGCGGCAGCACAGGCAGAAGATTAGAGGGGAACGGTCTCTACCTGACACGGGTGACAGCTTCCTTTTGCTGCCTGATGCGCTCTCCCAACCCAGTTCTGACTAGCGCAGTCCTGCAGTGTTAAAGTCAGCATTTTTTATGCAACACCTACACAGTCTAGGCACAATCCGCGCTCAAAAGGTTTTTCGACAATCACTGCCCCAAGGCACTGGCATCTATTTGCAGTTTATTCAATTAGGCAGAACAGTTGTTCTCGGATGTTCGGAAACACTGTAGCGTACACATAATGGTAAAATCAGGTTACAGTACATGATCAGGATTCTGATTGCCTGCGACCCAAGGGATTGGATACAGTACATATTTTTAGAACTACCAAAGTCACCCTGGCAATATGCATTCCGGTGGATTCATTGTTACCTTCACAGACAGGTACAGTGCTATTTCAGATACATTGGCCATGCATGGTGGTTGTGGCAGTAGCAAGAGTAAAATGCCCTTGCTGTTAAGCACTGATGTCTAGGAAATTAGAGATGTCATTTTCAGAATTATGGAACCACGTTTCAGGGAGGTTACAGAAATAGATTATCTAGGATACAAATTACTACTGGATTTTGGAATATGAGAATTGTTGCGTGGATAAAATGATTGTACAGTTGATAAACCCCCAGATTTATGTTTTATGAATGTTTCAACTCAGATCCATTAGTTGTGGCTTATTATGAGGAGCGTATGGGTGACATCATGTCCCACGTCACCAGGCTATGAGGCGCTGAGAGGGATTTATTACCTTGGCTGTAATGGAAAGGTCATTAGCACTGATCAACTGTGGAGCACTGCAGCAACAAGAGAAGCATGAATTATCATCTTTAATTTGTTTGGGCATAATTATCTTTTAACCATCCCAAATTGGTTGATTATATTTATAATATAAACATATTTTTAACTGAATGTAGTTAAAATATATTTATACTATTAGTTAAAAGTATAAACAGTATAAAAGTCCATTCATTGGTTTTAGGATCATTGTCATGTGTTGAAGAAGAGGCAAGACATATGGCAAAGTAACATACACTAGTCACATGGAGACTTGGAGGACAGAGGAAATCAATCAGGGAAGGGAGAATGAGGAGCTTGTAATGGACCAGTGTATCTGAGCATTGTGATGTTGTCCAACTGTCAAAACATAACGTCATTGGACTCTAAACTAATGATTCAATTACTGACAGCACGTCAGAATAAGAAAATTGTTCCAGGCCCTAAGAAGTGTGGAGGATTAGACTGAAGGGGGTTTCAAATTTTTATATAATAAAAGGTTTAAATAATTTTGTGTCACCTATCTTAAATGTAACTGATTACATTTGGTCCAGTTGATTTGGAAAGAAGAAGCTCAGCTGAAGCCTATGACAGACTCCCTCCCTTTCCACTTAGGGATATGAGTTTGAGTAATTCCCTGAGTCCTCAGAAAGATTTATTCAGTTGTTAAAGAACAGCAGAACTGTTTAAATCATCCTCATATGAATTGCTATCAAGCCACAAAATTACAGGTTTGTTTATCTAAAGCAGCATGAGGATTGATCTAATCACAACACAGCACAGGATAAATGATAGGTTGACTTGTTATAGCACAATACTATCCACTGGAGAAAAAAAAATGGGCACAGGACTAGAACACGCCTTCCTGACCTCGTCATCAAGAACGATTACTGTGTTCATCCGTGATCACTCCTCATCAGCTTAATTTAAAGGACATCCTGGGTGATAACGTGTTTGCTTGTCGCCCCCAAAAAACAGTGTCACACTTGTCAGGGTGACAAGAAAAACGGCTCATTATAATGACTGTCTGCATTGTTAGTCTGTCTCGTTCATCAGTGGTGCTGTGTTATTACTGTGAGAGACTCCTCCTGCATGCTGTCTGTTGAGGCATCACCTCAGCCTCCATCTGAACCAGAGTGTCCTTCCCAGGGTTGGCATCACAGCCCCCGAGACTTCCTGAGACTGTCGCTCGCATTCAGCCTCTCTGACTTTTTATGTTTTGAGTGATCTCTACAGCATACGCAGTAGTTATGAGAATCAGAATCAGAAAGTGTTTTAATCGCCATGAAAGTTTGCACAGACACGGAATTTACTTTGGCAAGAAGGTACATTTATTAAACCTATAGGAATCTTAAAAACTTAAATATGTGGTCCAACTATACTAAAGGAACATAGTCCAGCAAATTACTAGGAGGATTTACAATTAAAATAAAATAAAGTACTATAAACTATAAATCAGCCATAATTTACAAAGAAAAATAAATATAGTACAAGTATTGTAGAACTGTGTCAGAGTTACTACCTTATCAGTGCCGCTGCTAGCCATTTTGGTGCCCTACGCATAATTCATCATCTCGCAGTTTATTTCTTTTTCTGCCCCTGACTCCTGTTGTCTTTTTGAGGCCATTTTCGAAAAGTTTACTTGGCCTACTGTCAAAGTTCGTCAGGCCACTGAGATGGGAAATGGCACCCACGGCGAGCTTGGAAAGTTGAGTGTGTATTTATTTATTTATTTATTTATTTTGGGGGGGGGGGGGTCACCATCGTAACGTTTTTTGAGCAATTAAATATATTTCTTGTTTGCCTGTTTTGTGATATACATGCCTAAAAGGTGCGTGATATTTATATAGGCCTACTGAAATAATATCGGCATTATAATTATAATAACTATGATTATTTCTAGTATGTATACTAGGGTATACATATAGGGTATATAATATGGGTAGTGCAGGCAGGCAAAGAGTCGCAATCCAGAGAGTCATGCATCGGGTGATACAACACCGGCATGTACAGGGGGGCAGGCCAAAACCGCGAAAACTAGAAGAGTGACACAGCGAACATGCTGGCAGGTTTGATGAGACAAGGCAATCCCGGCAGGCAGAGTCAAAGGCAGGTGTACGTCGCTCTGGATAAGAGCGCCTGCTAAATGACTAAATGGAAATGTAAAAGGACCAGGGACACAACGAAGAAAGGAGAGGGGGGAGGAGTAGAAAGCACAAGACAGGTGAAACAGGTTAGGATGTGATTCTGCACATTAGTTGGCCGAGGTCAAAGATAGAGTTTAAAAATAATAATTACTAAGTCGAATGTTCTGTAAAAGTTACTTTTATTTTTCAGTTTTTGTCCAGAACTGTCATTGTCAAGCTGATATTCTCTAATAATGGGTCAAACCTGAAAAACTTTTACTAGCACACAAGAATGACATGCTAACTCTACTGGAGTCGTAGCTGCTAACTCAACATCTCAATTACTGATTTGTGACAAAAGAACAACAGTGATTCTTGTTCAGAGGGTATTACATGTAGGGAATAATATGTTTGTGCATCCTTAATCATCAAGTGTGTGCATGAAATACAATTCAGTATTTGGAATGTATGTTCATGGATATATTCAAGAGAACAGAATTGTTCCAAGGCTAGGTACAGCGTTGAGGAGAGTAGAAGGACAGAGCAGAAGTTCACAGGTAAGTGTGATGTGAAAATATGGTATGGGAATTCGACTATACCCTTGCAAAACAGGTTTGATTCAGTAAACCAAGCTCCCAGTCCTAAACAGTAATCCATTTAGCAAGGCCACATGTTAATACAGCAGACTATGAATTATGAGTTCAAAAGAAGGAAGAGATGAGTTCATGCAGTGCTTTCACCCTTATAACGATGCTTGAATATGAATATGGACAGTATTGTATGTTCCACTCACTGAGCCTGAAGTGTAAGACAATCTCTTTCTCTCAGGAAGCACTGAAAGTATTGCAGGACAAAACGATCAGACACTGGCATTCACGTTATGAATCTATATATGTTTGGGTGAACAAGCACAGGCACCACAATGTGACACAAAAATCAACAGGTCAGTGTTTCCTCTCTCTCTCTCTCTCTCTCTCTCTCTCTCTCTCTCTCTCTCTCTCTCTCTCTCTCTCTCTCTCTCTCTCTCTCTCTTCACAGACCATACTGCTGCAAGGGTTTCTCGCCGCTGCAGGTTCCTGTCACAGTGGTCAGCTTCTGGTGGCCGCCAGAGACTAAATATAGCTTTTGTCTGGTCCCTATGGATGTGGCAGAGCTGGTCCAGGGACTCCCAGCCCAGCGACCGGTCACCCCCAGGCCCTAGGGGAAGCACTCTCCCAGCAACATCACCAGAGAGGGACCCAGCTCATTAGGCAGACTGGGTATAATCAAGCTGTCCCTGGTTCCTCTCCCTCATAAGAACAAAAGAAGAAGAGAAAAAAAAATGAACCCACACAAGACAAGCAGTGTTAACTGACAAAGCGTAAAATGAACAGGGAGTGCTGTTAAAAAACTGGAATTAGTCGCCTTTCACGGAGTGGTAATTGAAAGTGCTGTGAAAGTGGTGTCGGCCGTTTGCAGCTTACGATTTCATTAGGGCTGGATCCGTGTTCAGGGCAGGATGGACAGGGTGGAGGGCAGTCTGAGCTGGACAAACACTCACAGGCCCTATGAGGCTGCTGGTCACCGAGGGGAGTGGCTTATCCTCATGTAAAAGGCTGACCAATTAAATCCTTTCCTTTTCACTCCACTTATTCGGTGTAAAACTGTTGCAACACTCAGCTGTTTTGGATTCAACTTCTAGTCTCCAATGTTCTTGATTTCTAACACTACTAGACAGCGTTTTACGTGTCACCTTAGCCAAATAGACCTAGCCCCCTGCACTTTTAGAGGAGTACAAAAGTTGTGAATTGGAAGACATCACTTAATGCACACTGGATAACTTCCATCTCGCTGCCTTGCCCTTTTGCAAGGAGGGAAGGTGATGGAGGTGGAGGATGGAGCTGAACGAGGGGAGAAAGGAAAGAGAGAGGGAAGAGAGAGGGGAGAGAAGGGAGAGGGAGAGAAGGGAGAGGGAATAGAGAGGAGAAAGAGGGGAGAGGAGAGAGAGAAGAGGGCGAGGGGAGGGAGGGCAGAGGGGCAGTTCCTCAGCTAGTGTTGATGAATATTTCAGGTGGAGAACTGTGCCCTGTCTGTCTGAATCACTTCACACCTGACAAGATGCTTACCGTGCCTCCAGAACCATCCGCTTCTCTGCTGCATCCTCATCCTGCTTGTTCACACGCACACAGACACACACACACACACAAACACACATAGCTGCATTAGAGAACTGCAGTGGACAGGTAACCTTCCAGTCCAGTCTTCTCCTATTACAGTTGGGTCAAGTGACTCAGCCAGACTTTGCCTGACATAGTGTCTGGGGCGTTTAGTTCTCTAAAGAAACTGAGATTGAAGACTGACATTGAAACCCCCGCAGCAGTGTCTCCTCTGAGAGTCGTAAAGCTGTCAATGTTTTGACTGAAGAAGTAAGTGGTGTTGTTAAATGAGGGGATAAATAGAGAGGAATGATAAGACATGAGGTGGGAACAATGGATGGAGAAAGACGGACGTTTGGATGCATTTTGACCCACATATGCAGCAAGTTGTGTCACCCTGCATGTCAGATAGTTGTGATGTTAATCAGCTCAGGCATTCTCAGTCTAACTATTTGGCCTCCCTGCTTGCACTTTCTTCATGGGTTTCTAAACCAAAAAAGTCTGAAAAATACCTGCTGTACTTCAACCTCCAAACCATTCCAATATGTCAATTTTTTTGGGGGTGTAACTGACAGACTGGTTTCAGCATCAGTAAGAGGACAGAAGGATTCGGTTCTGTGCTGAAGTGCACTACCAAGTCTTCTTGTACAGCAAAGAGCTGGAATTGGCTTGTGAGAAAGACAGCAGGTGAAAGTAAACAATTACCCTGTATTTGTTAAAGCTGTATCGCTGGCAACCCTGGATTTCACGTTTGGATGAACCCAATTGAGCAGCAACTAGGAACATGCCAGTCTCCTAAGATTCCAAGAGAGGGGAGGGGATTTCTTGGAACACAAATAGATGTTGCCTCTGATTGCAAAAGTGCCTAATCTTCCTGAGAGAGGAGAGGAGTGGAGAGGAGAGGAGGGTGAGAGAAGGCCGTGTGAGCAGGAAGCAAAGCTGTATCTGGTCAACCTCCACTGAGACAAATCTGCTGTCTTAACCGTCTGGAAAAGAACTGCCTGGACGAAAATGCTTGTGCAACCAAGACACTCTTTGAATGCACGTTTTGACATATGGCAAAATGGTGAAAGATAATGGAGGCTTGTAGAAATGTGTACAGCTCTCAAAGCCCGTCTTTAGAGACAGAATGAGTTGTGGGAACAGCCTTACACAGTACATTTCCAGTCCCTCTATCCTAGTGCTGGCCTGGGGGCCAGTGTACTGTGGGCTGTCAATGATAAATGTAATTCTCATCCAGGAAGTCTTTGAGTGGACTGGGCATGTGTGTTCCATAGTCAGAGACAACGCTTTTGGGATTTAAAACATTTGACAATGTTACAGGCTGTGTTGTGGTTGACCTCTTTCGTCCACCTGGAGTTGTGCATCTGATGTGACAAGGAGATGTTCTCTTGATGGAAACTGTCCGCACAAGTCCTCGCTGCGCCTGTCTTACCTGGCAGCTCAGTGTGCGTTACAGAAACAGGTCTGGATGTCAAACTGCTGGGCTGACGAGCAGGTCCTGTTCCCTGTCTCAGCCTGGCAGTCAGGACCGCAGTGTGAAGCCATTGTTTGGTTTCAACGGTTCCTGGAAACTCTTTCGGGACCGACGTCAGCGTTCCGTTCTGGAATGCTCATGCTTTAGATTGTATATTGTGCTAAACAAACTGGTTACCACGGCTGACAGAAATGAGACACATACGTTTTCACAAAGACAGCTCCTGCCTCTCTGAGTGAGACAGGCGTGCTGCCCCGCAGGGGTTTCACAAGCAAAACAAAAACACGTCCTGTAATAAACGATAACCCTTGGACATAAAAATGCCACGTTACCAATTTTTCTACTCTTGTCCTAACCTTCCTCATAGTGCATTCCTAGGTGTTCAGTACCACAGTGAGCAATCTGTGTTAAAACCCAAGAATTCTGGTCCATGATGGTGGTTGGGTATGATGATGTTCAAAAACTGTACTACACCTGAGAATGTCCTGAGAAAAGCATGTGGAACCATTCTGGAACTTTCTGCAGGTTTGAGTGTTGGTTCACATTCCTGAGCCTGACATAACATCTCGCGAGCTGTCTTCTGGCATCTCCTGTTTGGTTGTGTTGGTCCTGGGGGAGGAAGGCTTTCAGTCAATTCACACCCTGATTTAGCATGTGTGTTGCATCCCCCATCGATCTGTTTGGCCTTACCAGACCTACTGGCTGGCGATGTCATTAGAGCGCTGCAGTGAGGAGCTAAGTGTTAGCGCACAGTCAGTAATTAGGGCAGCTTTAACAAGACTTGACCCACCCCTCTTCACGTCCCCTCAACTTACCTCTTGTCACGACCGCCTGTCTTTGCCTCTCTCTTTCTGGCCCTCTTCAACACTCTTCTCTGGTTCAGTCTTTGTGTAAGCTCTCCTGTGTGGGTATTTAATCTGCAAGAAATGGAAACAGAGAGAGCGAGAGAGCGAGAGAGGGGGGGGGGTGAAACTTGAAAGGAGGAGGGAAGGGCGAAGGGAACAAAGCAGAGCTGGTGATGGAAAATTGCCATTTCCAAGAACAAATGTCCCAGTTCTCTAATCTACTCTCCATAGACTGATCTATAGGTAAATCAAAGAGTATTCCTTGCATTTAGACATTTAGCAGACGCTCTTATCCAGAGCGACTTACAGTCAGTACAGGGACATTCCCCCTGAGGCAAGTAGGGTGAAGTGCCTTGACCAAGGACACAACGTCATGTGCACCGAACTGGCAACCTTCAGATTAGTAGCCTGATGCTCTACCCGCTCAGCCACCTGACTCCACCCCAACACAAATTGAAAACTTGCAAACTGGTAAACTACTTTCCAGCATCCATGAACCACAGATGTCTCTACAGAGCTGAGTTTGAGTTTC
This sequence comes from Hypomesus nipponensis, assembly GCF_054491055.1. NCBI lineage: Eukaryota > Metazoa > Chordata > Actinopteri > Osmeriformes > Osmeridae > Hypomesus > Hypomesus nipponensis. The sequence goes on along the minus strand of NC_140371.1, from coordinate 20,364,793 downwards.
TTTAGTTCTGTAGAATAATATCTGTGCAAGAACAACACCAGAATTAGGCACTTACAGTATGTGTGTGAATCCAACACAGTATACCTCACACTTATCGTACCACCACTATTTTACTTCACTCTCTCCATGTCATGACATCGGAATGACTAGACCATGAAAGGTCACAGGTCACGACCTTGGGAAGAGAGGACACATGTCAACACCATGATTTGAAGAAGGGGACCGGGGTGAAAAAGAGAGTGGGAGTGAAGAGGAGACAGAGAAGTGAGGATTGCATGTTTCTGGGAGTTATCATGGTGTTTGTAGTGATTGTGATGGTGGAGTGTGTCAGGGGGTGGAACAGATTTTGATTTCTGGACGAGCCTCGGTCCTGCAGGGTGAAACGAAGACTGCAATGACCGCTGGGGTTTGACAGGTTGTGATTTGTGTGTACGAAATGTTCTGTCTCGTTTTGGAGTCCTCACACGTTCTCACACGCTGTAACAAAAAAATAATCTTTTACGCATCAGTGTCCCTGTAGTATCATGCATTATCTTCACTCCTTTATCCCCAAGACCAGCCTGGCCTAGCCTGGCCTGGCTTAGCCAAGCTAATCCCAGCCTTGCCTAGTTTAATCTAGCCTCGCCCAGCCAACCCCAGTCCAGCCCAGCCCGTCCCGGTTGTTAAAGAGCTACTGGTTGGACATCACTGCCTCTGGACTGCTGTTAGCTCAATGCAGGTGGGCGGGAGGTGATCAATGCAGGAGGAGGGAGGTAGTCAGTCCAGACACCATGGGGCCAGTGATGGAGTTGCCTGCCACCGGGGCAGAGCTCTCTGATCTGTTTCTGACAAATACGCTCTCAGAGGCATGAATCTCCCCAGATCCACCCAGCTGAGCAGGGACAGCTGGGAGAGGGATGGGTCCTGGGCAGGGGGATTTCTTATGAGGTGACACATGTGGAGAAACAGTGGGAGGTGTGGAAGTTAGCCCCTAACCAGTGATAGTGCGGCTGATAGATCCATCCTGTCCATCCTCTCACGGGAAGGTAGCTAATGCATTGGTTGGGGGTGTCGGTGGGGGGTGTCGGTGGGGGTGGGGCAGGGGCGGGGGGCAGCTGTGAAGGATGGAGTGAGAATGCGAGGTGGAACCGCGACGTGAGATAACAACTGTTTGAAGATGGGTCGACGTACCAAGGTGAGGTTCTTACTCCATGAACCGTGCCAGGGTCAACTCTTCTCTCAATTTCCATAGAAGGAGACGCGGTTGCCATAACGTTAACATTTGACCCCTCCTTTACTTTGGAGACCCTTTTGATGTACAAAGAAGAAGTCGTGTTTGTTTGAAATACCGATGGTAGAAACATTGCTGTGATCCTTTTGCTTTGCAACTTCTCTTAGTGCATTCAGATCACTGCTTTCAGAAGTCAACTCATTCTTTCAGTCCTGCTCACATTCTTTTCCTTTCTGCCCCCCTTCATCACAATGATCATTTCTTTTGGAGAATGTTGAGAACAAAATGTTCTTTTTAGGTTCGAATTTGGCGAATAGATAAGCGTCAAATACAATTACCACAGTTTTGCACAAATCAATGTTTGAACTAATTACACTGTTAGTTCTAAAACGGAAAAAGCATATTTAATCTATGTCATCATCACTCTTATTCTTCTGAGGCAGAATCATAATCTATACATATTATTCAAAATGATGTGACCTACTTATGATTAAAATGCAACATATCTAAAGAAAAACACAAAGGGAGACATTTATGATCAACCTAGGAGAAACCCGAAGCTTTCTGCAACAATGGGACTCATTTCTATATCTGCAAATGTTAAAACTCGGATATGATGGAGGAAGGAAAATACAACATCAAATGCTCAGGAGGGAAATACAGAGAGCCAGTATCTCAAGGTATGGATACCTTAATGTCCTTCTCTCACAAACTGTTCAAGGGCTACGATGCTATACAACGTGCTCAACACCAGGACAGAAATGGCATCATCAAGGATGAAGTTCTTTCTTCTCTAGGAAGTCCTTTAATACATTTCTAACATACAATTCTGGCAACCCTTCAAATGTCGTGTTAAAGGACACCATGAATGTACATGACATACTGTTGTCAGTTTTCAATGTTTACATTTTCTCTTTACATGATTTTCTACGATGATTTATAACATTTATAATTCACAGGGCATTTCACCCAGAGGTTTATACAGTCTGTTTTTGTGGATGTGTCAGTGGGGAGAGCTAGAAATGAAACACATGGCTGAATGTGAAGGTATTCAAAAAAATGCCAATGGGCATAAAAAATAAAAATAAAAATAGACAATACCTAGACATTCAAAAATGTATTTCGAAGCCAAGAGGAACATGTTTGTGTTAGCAGTTCCCAGAATCCCCCCTCCCCAAGCAGCACTGGAGTGATGGAGCGCTTCTCATTAATCTTTGACAACCCCAGCCACCCCATATTGAAGACTTTCGGGCGATTAGCCTGTGCTCCCCACTGAGTCCTCCATCTGAGGGGATGGCAGAGAGATGAATCTCTGCCATGCTGGGTGTTGATAATCCAGCTGGAACCCCAGCGACCAGCAGGGTTAGCTGCCTCCTATCCCCCACTACGTCCCTGTATAGTCAGGTGTTATTGATTTACGTGAAAACGTAAAAGATGTTCTCCCCAGTTTAAACTAGGCGCAGGCTAAGTTAGCCGCGATCTAGACCAGTCGTGTTTGATCATACCCAGTACACTGGCCCCATCTGTCCTTAATTGGAGGACGACAATGAATGTTTTGATCATGGTCCAGCCTTCCTGTTCTTCCTTGTCTATTCAGTTGTCGTCTCTGATCCTCTCTTTGTCTCTTTTTGTTGTTTTTCTGTGGGTTTCTGTGTTATGGTTCTTCAATCCATCCTTCCATCCATCCCTCCCTCCTTCCCCCACTTCCTCTTTAGTCTGACTGAAGAGATCATTTGCGGCTCTATTTGGCATCTGCCAGGGCCTTGGATTTGCCAGTAATTGAAGCAAGTTTTCCTCATACCCCAAACATACCAACCAAGGGGTGGTGTTTGAAGAATCCTATTGAAGATGCACTTAAACTGTCCAAAAGGCCTCAGGTCAATAAAACACCAGTTCAGCTTCACTTTGAAATTGGGGAAAAAGGGACGGGACAAATTCACAGTCAGGAAATGAGATGGACCTAACTATAAAGGATGTCCTTGCAACTTCAAAGCCCATGTGTGAAAAGTTTGATTGCTTAGCTGGTGTCTGTAAATCTGTAATTTAATTAGAGAGTAATTTAATCACTTATAAAGACACTCATTCACACAGATGTACATACATTCATTTTTGTTCAGGACATCCAGTATGTACTGTGTTGTCTCTGAGTACAATGCTGTGCCCACTTCAATTGAAAGGATGACTATGACAAGGATGAAACGGCCTCAAACACCAGTTATTTAATGTAAAGGAAGTATTTTAAGATGTCTATTGATTTCTTTATGAGCATGATCCTTTCAATAGAAAACAACCTTTTCAATTTCAACACATTCATTATTAATAGGCTATGCGCTACATTTCAATCCTGTTAAAAAAAAAAACACCTTTTTCTTTTCAAGAAATGCCAATAAAAACAACCTTACCAGGCTAAATAAAAAAAGGCTGCTTTTTAACTTTCCAACAGCATTCGGGGGTTTATTCATATTCTGAAGGCTGCGCTGTTTGTACCTCGGCATCCGTGGCGAGGTCAGGCGCTTTGATTACACAGAGGTGCTGCACTCTGATGTGTTTGTGAGCCCAGGTGGACCAAGGCCGTGTCTGTGAACATCTAGATTCTCTTACCTCTACAAAACCCAGCTGAACCGCCCTGATTAGAGGCGTTATAGCTGACTGGAATTGGGAGCCATGGGGGTATTCTCAGAGAAACACCACAGGCAATGATTGGGAGTTTGCTTTGCTTTTCTGATGCTTTTTGAGATGGTTCAAATTTATTTTTTTATGATTTGTAGCTCAAAGTTATCTTTACACAATAAGCCTGCCTAACAGGCCTTCATCTATTATGGGACGATTGTGTTCTATGCGTTTTAAATAAAATAAAAAGGGCAGAGTTACCGAAGGATCAAATGAACCTAATTAATAAAAATGTTTCAGGAACGTAAACAGTTTCGACTAAATGAAGCAACCGTTAAGAATCCAAAGGAAAGCAGTGAGAGAGAAGTCCGTCGTCTGGGGATGTGATTAAGGCCATGTTGGCCTGTATCCTGCAGCTCCTTCTGGGCTGTGGTGTTTTTATCCTCCCCAGTCAAACAGCAAGTAATCTAGCCTGCAGCGTTTTTGAATATTTGAAGGTTTGCCAGGAGGGAAAGAGTGGAGCTGGTGTTTCCTCTTAAGGAGAATGGAAGCACTGCATGGAGGAGGAAGAAAACATCTCAAACGCCACAGACAAGTGAAACACAAACAGCGCCTCTGTGCGCTTTTGCTAGCCTTGTCACAGCTTCAATATTTAAAGGCTTCCCACTGATCGCTTGTTTGTTCATGGAGAAGAGATGAAAGGAATTGGGTAAAAGTTGTTAAATAGAAAAGTCCACAGATTCATGGAGATAAAGAAAAGTAAAGGCTATTAAAAATATCCTTGAAAACACCCATAAATAACTCATTAACATAAGCTCACAATCGATTGATAAATTGTTTACTATGTGTGAGAATGTATTGCGATTAGCTGGGACCGCGCATGTGCCCAAGATACATTTTTGTGGACCAGCTGTAGAGCTACTGATTGATGCTGACATTATTAGCTGCAATGTAATGATGGATTTGTGGCTGTATATAGTTTAGGATTTGTGGCTGGATTTAACTAAATAAACTAAAGTCTATATTGAATACCTATAATTAAAACACATTTCCCATTTAATGCTTAGCCTACTGTCAAAATAATTGTAATGCTTAAAAACAATTATGAGGAAAAACATACAAACATTCAGTTAGGATGGCTGTTTTTTTTTCTCTCATGCACTCCTCAGTGATTCAATTCAAAACATACAGCTTTCCTTCATACCACCTTAAAACCCATCCATGTCCCTGGACTCTCTGTACCCTAACCCCAGCATGTCAATAGAGCTGTAAGCAATGAGGACTGTTGGTGAATTGGGAGCAACACCTCTCAGCCCATTGAATCATCAAACCTACTCCATCTTCAAAAGGCAAAGGTCCCACTCTCGCCCCCTATCACAACGCTGGTAACTGACTTCTTCAGAGAGTCCTTTGAAGGACCTTAACCCTGCCTAAGCTTCAAAGCCAACTAACTCGAGCTGGAGAGAGTCACTAAATCTATGATGCCCCGAGGTGTTTTCTAAACCTCTTGATTCCCAGCGCTAGGCCTCATCCTTGCCCTCATCCTTCCTTCCCCCCAGACACAACACAGTTCCAGGAGGTTCAAAACCCCAAATGGATCAAGATTTTTCTATCGGCGAGTATGTACCTGGAGCATATATTTTGTGAGGGAACCATCAGCATGTCACAGTAGAGCAGTATTAATAATCTCGACACCATTTTTTTAGTTTCCATCAAAACCTTTATTCATTCCATTGATGAGAAGGCAAACTGACGTGTGACACAAGTTTCGTCCTCGGCCACTATGTTGCTTCTGTTGTCCCCCGATTTACCAACTCTGTCACTGCACGTCATTGGTTGGCATGGTAGTCCACATATCTGACAGACAAGGTCTGAATCCAATGCTAACTCAAACATCCATCTCAAATCCACTTCAGGGCTGTAGAAAACATGGCCAACATACAGTCCAGGAAATGAATGCACCTGCTCGTGTGTATAAAACCTGAAGTGATTATACTCTTGTTGCCTTGACCTGAGGTACGTCATCAAAATTAGAGTTAGCAGTTTTGAGACAGCCGTCGAGATTGTTCCAACTGCCGTCTGGAAGACTATAATGTAGCTTAACACACAAACAGATACAAAGAAAACACACACAAGAGATGAGACAAGATAAATCTTGTACAACAAAACCAGGGTCCCATCAGCCTAATGTAAAGTGCATTTCTGATTAGCTTTGTATTTTTTTTTATGAAAAGTACATTTTCATCTTGCATATTAGCCTAAGAGTACAGTGATGCTTTAATATTGACATCTGTTAAAGGTATTTTAGAATATTGCACGGTATACAATAGGACAATGATGACAGTTGATAGGAGGAGCTGATTTGACTTGAAGAAGAGATGCATGCGAGTCCACATTACAATCAGGCCTGTCTTGGTGATGTCATAGACACTCTCCGAGAGAGAGATGTATCAGTTCAGATGTGACAATAAAACCCTTGATCCTTGTGTTCAAATTGAGAATAGGATGATTAAACAGTTAGGAAAAATGAGTACCTTTTGTAGCCAACATCATCCCTTTTGAATAAATAATGGAAGATGTTTATGTTTGTAACCTACCCCCCACCCCTGCGATGTACACTAGGCTGTGGCCTGACCACCACAACAGAACGAGGGGAGGTTGCTACTCTCGTGTTCTTTGCCCACTTCCCTCCTGGATTGTGATAACGTGTTTGGAAGTGCAAACTGCATGTGACCAACACCAGTCCTGTCGCTGGTCTCAACCACCCGTTCAGCCTAACAAGACGCGATACTTGCAAGTTTGGCGATTTGTTTCTCTGTTATTTAACGTGGATGAAACGGGCGTGGGTACATGGATTTGGGTTTTGTAGTTTGTTTGTCACCTTTTTGGGGCCTTTGTTATGTAGGTGTCTGGACTCTGGAATGATCGAGATACGGTTCTGATTGCATGATTGCATAGAGAACAGCAGTATGAATATGGATTGCATTGCCCTCACTTCTTGGCATGGGTTCACTCTTGCTCGTGGACACACCGGCACGCACACACACACACACACACACACACACACATACCACACACACACACACACACACACACATACCACACACACCACACACACACACACACACACACACACACACACACACACACACACACACACACACACACACACACACCACACACACCACACACACCACACACACCACACACCACACACACACAAACATTGGCAGCAAGTTGTGTCTGGAGACTCGCCGAGCGGGCAACATTGATTTCCTGTTTGGCGTTGCTAAGCAGTGGTGAGTGACACAGCTGAGGGGTTTGGGCATCTCTGGACCGTAGCACACACTTACAAAGTTTATCTTTCCTTCTCTCGATTTCTCTCTCCCTCTCTCGCTGTCTCTCAGCATCCCTTTTCTTTCTCTCTCCATCCTTCTCTCTCTGTCTCTCAGCACCCTCTCTCTCCCTCTCCCGCTGTCTCTCAGCATCCCTTTTCTTTCTCTCTCCATCCTTCTCTCTCTGTCTCTCAGCACCCTCTCTCTCTCTCTCTCTCAGCATCCCTTTTCTTTCTCTCTCCATCCTTCTCTCTCTGTCTCTCAGCACCCTCTCTCTCTCTCTCTCAGCATCCCTTTTCTTTCTCTCTCCATCCTTCTCTCTCTGTCTCTCAGCACCCTCTCTCTCTCTCTCTCTCTCTCTGTCTCTCTCTCTCCTTTAGAAGTCATGGATTCTTCTGCTCGTCATGTATATGCAACAGAGCCCCCTGATTGGTCTGGTTGGCATGGCAAATATCGCCATGGGATTCTCCAACACTGTCAATCTCACACACTTAGAAAAAGATGCACGTAGAAAGAGATCTCATCACCTCAAATCCTAACAGCAGCCAATTCAAACTTTTTTTGTTGAAATCTTGGCATGATATATAAGCCACATAAAACAACATGACATACTGTGTCCGCAGCCCAGCTGAAACCACGCTGAACCATATCCCTGGAGATAAGAGGAGAAAGAGGGGATGGAGGAACTATGAAATAGTAACACCGCATCTAGCCTAGACTATATGAACACACCGTTCGACAGAGCTGTCTCAATGTGTGTGACCTCCATTTATCCTGAACTACTGCACGCCAGGCAGACCCAGATTCCACTCGGCTCTATGTAAAGGTCATGGATCCGAGGGAGATTGCGACTGTTATGTTCTTTTCATGGAACAATGTATTTTCAGAGCATGTGTAAATGTACATGTGTTGGTGTGTGTGTGAGAGAGAGAGAGAGAGAAAGAGAGACAGAGAGAGAGAGAGAGAGAGAGAGAGAGACAGAGAGAGAGAGAGAGAGAGAGAGAGACAGACAGAACTCTTCATTTATAGCCGCTCTCTATTCAGCTTCTCTATTCCTGCTCCTTCCACTGAGGATCAATGTCATATTGCTGAGGTCATGTACAATGCCTACAGTGAGACCACTGGTTGCTCCTTCTTAGGAGCATGGGGCATGTATCCAATAGTTACTATAAGAAAGAAACAGAAATACATTGGCTTCTTTCTAGGATGTTGTGCATATTGAATAACAGCATATTGACAATCTGGATATTGAAAAACAAGTGTGTTGTTCTGTCCGGAGGGGGTCAGTAGTGCAGTTTATTCATAACCTGTAAAAGTGTGTGTATTGCGATGACTTGAGCAGGATTCAGAAACCGTGTCGATGCAAAAACACATGAAGACGCGCACATCAGTTCAGCCTGTTTAGGATGTGTGTACCATGGAGACAGACGGCACTGTCATAGACGAGTCATCCGCTGTGACGAGCCGAGCTGGGCTGAGGATCTTTGGCTTGGGAAGAAGTGACAGGGTTGGGGGGGGGCGGGACCCTGGCTGGGGGTGGGGCAGGGGTAGCTCTTCCATCTCGGGGTCGGATCCCCTCCTGGGGCCAGGTAGCGTGCGGTGCTTAGGATGACGGACTAGACCCAGACCCAGACCCTGAGGGCCGGAGTTGAAGCAGGGCAGGCCCCTGGAGGGAGGGGGCAGTTGTTGGATCATGTGGCCGGCCCGTTGCCCCACCGGGCCTGTCGTGAGGGCAGAGCCCCCCCGGAGCAGGGCGGGGACACACACGCGCCTGTACCGACGAGGAGGCTGGAGGACGCGAGGGCAGCTAGCCACGGAGCCGCCAGGGGCCTTCCTCTCCCTCTCAAGCCCGGAGAGAGCTCCCTGAGCTGGGCTACTGCTGCCCGGGGAGCCCCTCTGAGATGTCCCAGACCCCGCCTGGACATGGAGGTGTAGCTGGGTGCTTAGTAGAAGGCTCAGCTCATCTGGGTCTGGGGGGGGAGGGCCTTCAGGGGAGGCACAGTGTGTCTGGGTCCCCCTCTCGACGCTGGGGCCAGGCTGGGGGTCACTGAGGACCTCTGTGGGGGCTGCTCTTGCTAATCTTCCCTGAAGGGGCAGCTCTCTGGGGCATGGGCTGGAAGGCTGTAGAACCGGAGGCTGTGAAGCACAAAGGGATACAAAAAAAAAGAAAATCATTAAAGAAGCTATCATTCAGACTAATGTGATGAGCTTAAATCTTTCAATACAACTAGGCTTCTTCAAAAAGACTTCGGATCAAAGAATCTGGAGATGGAACTGTCAAGCTGCAGTGTGCAGAGCATGTTTTAGATGCTTCTTTGAAAATAGACTTCCAAACCTCCTTCCTCCTTCCCGGCTGCCGTCCATGTTGAAACTATAGAAACTGAGAGGATACAGGAAAGAGACTGAGAGAATCTATTTGGGTAGACTTATTGTGTCCCGTATATCAGCAAGCACACGGTGCAGCTTCTCGAAAGATTATGGCAGTGAGAGCATCGCCAAAGGAACATGTTTCCAAGAATCTCTGCTTCTGACTCGTAAGAATGTTTTTTTGGGGGGGGTTTGGACGTCAGTATAATCTCTGTGCTTGTTTTGCAGCGCTTCCTCCCCAGGATGGAGGGAGAGTGAGCCAGGGGCAGACCCAGCCCTGAGTGCCAGGCAGGGGGCTTGGAGAGAACAGCTGGACAGCAGCTCTATTCTCAGGGCTCTGAGGCTTCATTACAGGTGTAGCAGGCTGCTGGAGGTGGTCCTGCAGTAGTAGAAAGAACACATCTGAACTGATACATCTCTCTCTCTCGGAGAAAACCAGCACCAGGGCTGTGTATTCTGAGTCCCGCTCACAGACCTAACCCACTCCAAACATGCCCCGGTCTGCAAATGACCTTCCCATGTGACATAATTCTGGCTACAGTGAGTATTCCTTTAGATTAACGACATGGTCCATAAAGAATCTTGTACAATCAATAACTCAGATGAGTTATGTCACAAGAGCCTATTTTCACATGCAGCCAGTGCTTGCAGATGAGGGCAGTTATCGCGGGGAACCCCTGTTAACTGTCTACACCTTGGCTTGCTCGTGACCCTCCAGGTCTTGGCCAGAGACTAATGGGGTTGTCAGACTTCTGTTTGGCCCCCACTAGGCACCCCCGAGCAGGCGAGGCCTGACCGTAGATCTGAGACAGTCGGCTGCCTGGAGAAGGGGAGGGGGGGAGGGAGCAGGAGAACATCCAGACCTACAGCTCCCCCTGCTGGACCCCTCCAACACCACACCCCGTCAGCCGCCGAAACACACGTCCCCCAGACTGGGGTCACTGCGACGTAGTGAGGACATTGTCCTTGTCACTCTGCGTAGGCCTGCTTCCTCTCAGATTATGCCAATTATCAGACTTAATTAGCTTCAACCAGTCCTCCATCAAGATACCTACATCATTCCTATACAGCATACTATTCGAGTGCTAGCCTGTGATACTACCCTAGAACATGAAAAGGGGTGAAGCACAGTTAGCAACCACCTGTTGAGAGACAGAGAAGGCGATGGTGGTGAGGGTATTCCTTGATGCATGCGTGACCCCCCAATCTACCCTCCAGTCTGAAGGTGGGCAGATGGAGTAAATAATAAACCAGGACCAGAGACGGAGAAAACATCCAAACCAAAACACGTCATGGTACTTCTGACTCAAACTTAAAAGTGAAAGAGGAAAAAAGAAATCCCAGACAGAAAGTAACACCGGACACGAGCAAAATCAGAATCTCTGTGCCTGTCTGAGCAATGCCATGTATGAGATCAAAACCAGGCAGAGGAGAAGAACTCAAAACTCAAAACAAACGCAATCAAAACATCACAGCAAACCAGCGCATGCAGCTGCATGTCCCCCAGGGACAGGGCCATGCGTTTGAGGGGCATGCGTCTGAGGGGCATGTGTCTGAGGGGCATGCGTCTGAGGGGCATGTGTCTGAGGGGCATGCGTCTGAGGGGCATGCGTCTGAGGGGCACCCTGCCCCAGCCTGGCATGCAGGACAGGCTGGCAGGAGAGGGAGGCTGTAAACAGTTACTGTACCACGCTGTGTCTTGAACATAATGAACTAGGTGCTCCACTCCTTGGCAGGGGGGCGTTATGGGTTAGTGGGAAAGAGAGGAGAGAAAACATGGCAATGCAGTCAGAGCGAGAGAGAGCGAGTGAGAGCGAGAGAGAGCGAGAGAGAGCGAGAGAGAAAGGGAGAGAGTGTTTAAGCACAAGGCATTCATTTAGGAGTGTTACTAGGCTCTATTCCTGAAGATGGAAAGACAAACACAGACCAATAAAGTAGAGCTGACAAAATTCTCTGGGAACAATCTTCCTCCTTACCAACCCTGTGTGAGAACCAGACAGAGAGCCAGAGAGAGGGAGAGAGAGAGAGCGCCAGATAGAGAGAGAGAGGGGGAGAGAGAGAGAGAGAAAGAGAGAGAAATATAGAGAGAGAAACACACAAAGAGAGAAACACACAGAGATGAATACAAAGAGGAAGAGAGACAGATCCCACAGGGACATGGAACAGACAGAGGGAGGTCAAGAGGAAGAGAGGAGAAGGGAGCCCGGAGGGAGGTGGAGCTGCTGACACACACACACACACACACACACACACACACAAACACTGATTCTGACTGCAGACAATATGACACAGCTACAGGAGAAGATTCAACCTGTATTAAGACAACCCATGCATCAGCACGCTAGCTCCAGGGGAAGCCAGCACAGTATCAACACATTCCACGCATGTTCACACACGCACACACACACACACACACACCTGTCAAATGTACATTCTGGTGACGACCACTTTCAGTTGTAGAATCCCATCCCAATTCCATGCAAGACTCCCCGACTGGTTTGTTTACAGCAAGCACAGACAGCAGGGAGACCACAACATCATTAGCCTGAACGGTAATAACTCCTCTTCCTGCTCTCTTCTCTAAATAACACCCTTTTCTTATTTATGACAAGACATTTTTTAAAACAGGTCCTGGACGTGAACCCGCTTCACTCATTTCAATATGTCTTAGTCCCTCCCTCTTTTCATACTTAGGACAAAGATGAATATCAATCTACCCACCTGGCCTCCTCCTCCTCCCATCCCTCCTCCCCTCCCATCCCTCCTCCCCCTCCCATCCCTCCTCCCCCTCCCATCCCTCCTCCTCCTCCCATACCTCCTCCCCTCCCATCCCTCCTCCCCCTCCCATCCCTCCTCCCCCTCCCATCCCTCCTCCCCCTCCCATCCCTCCTCCCCCTCCCATCCCTCCTCCTCCTCCCCTCCCTCCTCCCCTCCCCTCCCTCCTCCCCCTCCCATCCCTCCTCCCTCCTGTACCCAAACACAGAAACATGGTGAGGATGACTACACTCTCTCCTCCGGTTAAGCCCGTGTGGCCCGAGCACGGCCAACCGCGATGGTTTCAGATGAAATCGTCTCCAAACACGCCAGAAGAAGGCTGGTCGCCTTGGAGACGCCTCCCCCCCCCCCCCCCCCAAAGAACACGCCCGAGCCCCGGAGGGAAAAGATCAAAAGAAGCACTGCGTGGGATCAGTCACGTCCTCTATTGCCCTCTCTCTTTCTTTTCCTCTCTTATTCCTTCCCTTTCCCATTTCCTTTAGTTCAGTCGTTTATCCCGTCTGTCTTCCTCCCCCCCCCCTCCCCTCCCCTGTCCTCTCCTCCCCTCCCCTCCCCTGCCCTGCCCCCCTTACAGAAAGACATCAATTGCATTTCTATAAAAGTAACTGCTATTCCGAATCCAAATGTCTATTAAGAATATGCAGGTTTATGAGTAGTCTTTTTTTTAATCGATCAAAAACAGCGTAGATGTGACGTCTGCTCCAGAGGCAGCTGCCCTTGCTGCTCGCTTTGTGACGCGTTGGACGTCAAACGGGCAGATCAAAGTGGCCAGTGTGTGGCCCTTTACCTAAAAAGAGTTTGACGCCCCTGTTCTAACGTCAGGGTGGTAGAATGGGTCTCCACCCAGAGCTTTCACCCAGGATGCTACCATCCCACCCACCACCACCTTCACCAAACACACACACACACACACACTCTCCATGTCTCTCACACATACACACACACACACCTCCCTCTCACATACTGGAAGAGAAGATCCCACTTGCTGAGTGACCACACAGACACGAGGGTCAGAGAGGCGGAGTGGGGGGGGGGGGGGGGTCAGCCAGGAGGAGGAGGGGGAGAGGGGTTAGTGACTCACTCTGTCTGCCCCGCTGGGGCATGGTGGCGCGGGGCACCCCCGGGTGCGGGCTCTGCCAGGAGGAGAGGAGAGGGGCAGGCAGCACACCCTGCACAGAGGAAACACAGAGGAAACACAGAGGTGTGATGCACAGAAACACACACACACACATGCCACACCAACATACACACACCAACACACATGCATACACAGAAACTAACACACACCTACAGGATAGAGTCCTTTTAACACACAAACCTATATACCCTGCAGGTATACAGACACACACACACACACACACACACACACAGCCCTCTTGCATGTCTAGAGCACAGCAAAACAGTGAGTCTATAGAAAGGTGACATCCGACACACATGCACAGAAACCAGCCATGCAGCCTTAGGTTAGCTACACATGCTGAAGAAGACCAAACTATCGCCTACAGGACTATCTAGGACCAGGATGAGGTCAGCTTGTTAGTGGGAGAGAAGGAAGAAAGGGGGGAGGAGATCATTCATATGCCCTTCTCCTTGATAATACTCTCTGCCTGTTTGTCTTTCCATTTCATTCTGTGTTCCGCGGAGGAACTATTTCTATCTCTTTTCTCTTGAATCACTACAACTCTCCACCCCCATCTTTTCCTTTCCACCTCCAGCGCATCAGTCAGTGTGTGTGTGTGTGTGTGTGTGACCACAAAGGTGGATGTAGAGCATGACAGCCAGCCCCGTCCTAAGCCAGTCCCTCCCCCCTCCCCCCTCCCCCCTCCCGAGGGGCCCTGGAGCCCCCCCTGGAGCAGCTGACGAGTGGGAGAGCGACCATCACGTCGAGCAGACAGGACCATCAACAGGTCTTCTTCTCCGGATTGTTTAGACTCCAGCCAACTCTCATTCAGGCCACATCCCATCTGGTGAGGGTTTAAGGACTAGGTGGGGGGTGGAAGGGGATGAGGCACGGAAAGCAGGGGGGGGTGGTGGGGGGGGAACGGCCGCCCACCCCCGTGGTGGCGTCTGCTTAGACCCCCCAACGCGAGAGGAGTCGAGGGGGAAGGAACGAGTTTCCTGATGGGGCCTCAGCCCTGGGTTTCAGCACAACACAATTACAGGGGAGACACGCCTGCTGGGGCCCCACGTTGGGGCTTCATTTGCAGAGAGGAAGAGCTGGGACTCGGAGCGAGCCGGAGAGGCGAGCTGCCGTTGACTCTGACTGGCACTTTCATTGGGCTGTCTGTGTCTCGGGATAGCTTCCTGTCCCCTGCCTCCTCAGTGTCACCGGGTAAAAAACTCAGTCGAGATGTAGCAATAAAGCAAGTGGTGTTTGTGTGAGGATTATTGATGTCTCTCTCTCTCTCTCTCTCTCTGTAATAACAGAGAGAGGGAGATGAAATGGTGGGGGGGAATGTCTGTCTGAGTTTGAATGTGATAAACCTTTCTTCAAGTCACTTACAAAACTGCCGACACAATCCGTGATTCAGCTACCGTATTTTCCAACAGCGTTCCCAACAGTAGAAATCAGCAAGGATTTTTGCTGTTCTAAGGGGAGAGACAACCAACATGTGGTACAAGAGGAGCATTCTACAACCTTTTCTGTTGGCCCCAAACAGTGAAGCTAGACTTCACTTAGTCAGACTGAGCATCATCTCCCAAGCCTGCTCATTAGGAGCGATCAAAGCCTGGAATGTTCCGCTGGTGTGATAGCTAAATGCTATCCCTGTCATGTAGCTATCCCCTCATCCACCCTAATCACCCCTCTACATGAAGGGCTTAGTACCGGACCGGTGATAATGCCAAGCCTACAAACCAGGTCGGGCCCTGCAGTTCTACCCCGGTGGATTTGGCAATTAAATTCTCACCTGTCCAAGACGATAAAGTTGAGTTGGAAAGCGGAGCCGTGAGGGGGGGGGGCAGGGGAGTGAGCGGCGGGGGATGGAGAGGGATGAAGGATTGAGATCAAGTGGAGAAAGAATGAGAGAGAGAGAAGAGAGAGAGAGAATAGAGAGAGAGAGAGAGAGAACGTGGAGAGCGGGAGGTGGAGATGGGGAACTAATGTCAGGACCTCGGAGAGAAAACCACTTATCGTGCCAGCACTTAATGCTAGACACAAGCCCTTTCATTTCCTCAGTCTTTCACTCCGGTCTCGCTCTCGCCCTCTCTGATCTTTCACTTCCCCTCTGACCTCTCTCTGACCTCTCCTTCCCCCCCCTTTTCTCTCTTTCTTGCTCTTTTTCTATACATATCAACTTTCTGCTAAGAGTCAGGGCAGAAGGACAGGAGCAGGGCCAAATGACACCTGAATAAACGACAAAAAAGGATGAAAGAAAGGAAGAGGAAGAGTAGAGGGACTATACGAGTGGGCAGAGAGACGCTTCTGATGAGCCGTACAGAGAGGGGGTGCAGCAGCAGATGTCCTTTTGTCTGGGAGTGATGAACACTGGGTTTCTCCATACAGTGCTACTGTTATTCTGTCAAGTATTTGTTCATCTGTGTCATCAACGAGGCCCTTCATCTGTCACGCGGGACAATCCATTTGTTCAGTCGCTTTTTACTTTCACCCACAATCCTCCACAACAAACACATGCACACACAGAGCAGACACACCTAACAACGCAGTCTAGCCTTCCCAGCGCATCACTCGTGATACAGTATCTATAAGCTAACACAGGTTCCCTTCACAGACAAGCTTTACAGTGACACAGTCATAAGCAAGTTTCAAAAGTGCCGCCTGTGGAGAATCTGCACTCCCACTACATCAGAGACTTCAAAGGGGTTCAAATCCCAGGCTACAGGGCACTGAGGAAGGTCTTTATGAAGCGACCGCCAGAACCCTTCCAGAGGTCCTAGCAGAAAGGAGAGTGGGGTTTAACATGACAGAGGCTAGCGCTCCCAGACAGAGGCCAACGCTTCACCTGCCATCACAGGGAACCTTCCAGAAGAGAGGGGCGGAGACCGAGGAGAAACGGAAGGAGAGAAAGAAGGTTAAGAACAAAGGGTTTCGAGAGCAGACATGGAACAGGAACGGAGGTACGGAGAAGGCAGAGAAGGAAGGACGAGGGAAGGAGAAGGCAGAGAAGGAAGGAGGAGGGAAGGAGACACCTGGGGGGGAGGGAGAGAGAATCCTAGTGAAGGGAGCACATCAAGGCATTCAGAGTGAAGGGAGCACATCAAGGCATTCAGAGAGGGAAAAGCACCCATTCCATTGTTTGATGCTTGTAGGCCTTGTGCTCTGACTTCTCCCTCCTTGTAGGAGTCAGAAGAAACCCCGTACAGTGCTAACCTTACACAACTACACAACTAACCTACACAACTACGGAACCCAGCTGGGGAAATGTCCCCTTGTTATACCCTCGCCTCCTAAATCAGGACTGCAACACACAATAGATGAAACTGAATGTAGCACGCCTGAATACAGTGTCAAGCCCCCCCCACCCCGGGTGTGGAATGTTAGTGTGTGTGAGAGTGAGAGTGTGTGTGTGTGTGAGTGAGAGTGTGTGTGACAGTGTGTGTGACAGTGTGTGAGTGAGAGTGTGTGTGTGACAGTGTGTGTGACAGTGTGTGTGTGTGTGTGAGTGAGAGTGTGTGTGACAGTGTGTGTGTGTGTGTGAGTGAGAGTGTGTGTGACAGTGTGTGTGACAGTGTGTGTGTGTGAGTGAGAGTGTGTGTGACAGTGTGTGTGACAGTGTGTGTGTGTGTGACAGTGTGTGTGTGTGAGTGAGAGTGTGTGTGACAGTGTGTGTGACAGTGTGTGTGACAGTGTGTGTGTGTGAGTGAGAGTGTGTGTGTGACAGTGTGTGAGTGACAGTGTGTGTGACAGTGTGTGTGACAGTGTGTGTGACAGTGTGTGTGTGTGCGCACAGTACTCACGCCATGGCCCTGTCCACCTCTCCATGGTGTCTGGGTGGTCTTGTCACAGTGCGTCCGCCTGTCCCCCCCCCGCAGCGAGGGAGCCCTCTGGTGGCAGACACACCGCCCCCTCTACAGAGAGAGAGACAGAGAGAGACAGAGAGAGAGAGAGAGAGGGAGAGAGACATAGAGAGACACAGAGAGGGACACAGAGAGAGACAGAGAGAGACACATAGAGAGAGAGACACAGAGAGAGACACAGAGAGAGACACAGAGAGAGAGAGCGAGAGAGAGAGAGAGAGAGATAGAATGTTAAAGAAAGAGGGAGGAAGATGGAGACAGATAAAGAGAGACGGAGAAAGAGAGCGAGAGAGAGAGAGGTTTATAATATCAATAATGGACTCAGAGAGCTTCCCTGATCTGTGGTAGCAGCTGGTCACATGACTATGGGACAGGTCAATGACTGATCGATACTCACTACATAACTGATGCTCCTGGAAAGAGCTGCAGAGATTTTTTCTTGAGAGATTTTCATTCAACGTTATGTCATATTATGCCAATAATCAATAGAGGCAGCTGGGGTTTAAATGAAATGACCTTATATGACTATGTATCTATTCAGCTTTAATAGAGATATGACATGACATGAAAGGCAACTGCACGGTGCCAGTTCCCCCCCCCCCCACACTCTGCTTTTTATGGTTCTTTCTCACATTATTCCTGTCTGACTGAATATCTCTCTCTCTCTCTCTCTCTCTCTCTCTCTCTCTCTCTCTCTCTCTCTCTCTCTCTCTCTCTCTCTCTCTCTCTCTCTCTCTCTCTCTCTCTCTCTCTCTCTCTCTCTCTCTCTCTCTCTCTCTCTCTCTCTCTCTCTCTCTCTCTCTCTCTCCCAAGCTGTTTCACTTCTTCCTCTCTCTCTTTCCTTTTTCTCCCTCTCTCCCTTCTTTATAAATGATCTCACTCTCTTCCTCTCTCCGCTTCTATTTTTCTTTCAATATCTCGGCTCTGAAAGTTCAAACAGACAACTGCAAATATTCTGACACTGTTTGGGTGGGAGGTGGTGATATTGCTGTGAGCAGAGAGGAGCCTTCTAGAGCAGCAAGAGTAATTGGAACAAAGACGGTCCGAGAAAACGAAGGCGAGCAACACAGGCTTTGACATTTGGTATTTCACTACGTGTGGGAATTTGAATAAAGTGAGTGCGGGATGGTGTTGTTTGCTAACAAGAGCGCTGGACCAAAACCTCTAATGAGCCCTCGAACACAGACACACACTGCTAAAAGCCAACAGGATTGAGGTAGTGAGTGGAAACACGTGTAGGTATCTTGACAGTTGTGCATACAAAAAAGGCTTGTGGTTCCCTAGTATCCACTCACTTCCTGTTGCTGTCCACTCACTTCCTGTTGCTGCCTGCTCACTTCCTGTTTGTGCTGCTGTTGATGTGCGAGCTGAGCGATGGTCTTGTCTTTCAGTCTGAGTTCCTCCCTGAGAACCATCACCTCCTTCATCAGCTCCTCCAGCTGAAACACACACACACAGATAAAGGTGAGTTGATATTCCGTTCGATAGTTTGGGTGAAATGCACCTTTAGGGGCTGGGGGGGGGGGGCAGACCTGCAGAGTGGTCGTGTTGTCTTGCGTGTCCTCTTCAACATCAGGCCCCATCGCTCCATCCTCCAGCTGTCAACACACAGGCATGCACAATTCACACATCCGGCAAACCCTAAACAATATGTAGTGTCCATCACTGGTGTAGTACACGAGCACAAACAGACCAGAGGGCTGAGTGCACAGTAGACAAGTCGCCAGGAGGAATTGTAGAGAAGAGAGAAACAGTACTTTGATTGGGGACTTGGATGAAAGAGAACTGGGGGGGGGGAGAGTTCATTCTTGCAAATGGAAGCCTCATTTTACACCTGCTGCCCAAAGCACAACATCACAATGCACACAAACACTATTAAGGATGCCTGTGGTAATGGGGCAGACGGAAAGGAGCAGCTCCCTGAGGGCCAGGCGCTCCGGCTGACACGCACTGAGGCTCCACCCCACATCAAGACTTATTTTAGGGGGAGAGAAAGGTGAACATCCTTTTTTGAAGTAGTCAGTTTGGTTGAACTAATATTGTTGTTAGGAAAAGGGTTGCTCTTTCAGGGGTTTATCTTTGATACCACAAAAACTAATGACATGTTTTCAGGTCAATGCTGCAGTGTAATATAGTCCCAGACACTGGTGCTTGGTCTTCAGAGAGTCTAGGAGTGGTTGGGGCTGTGGCAGTGTCTGTCTGTACGTGTGTGTGTGTGTGTGCTTGTGTTTGTGTGTGGGCAGAGGCAATATCAGCCAAACTGACACATTGGGGAGATATTGGGGTCATGAAGGCCCAGACATGAGGCAGACATGGTCACAGAGAAAATAATCCTTATCCCAACTTACTCTCTGACATTTATAGGTGTGTGTGTGTGCATATTCTTCTAATATTATTCCTTAGTACCGTCCTTTCACTCTTGTTCTTATTCTCTCCCTCACTCCTCCCCCCTCTCCTCCCCCCTCCCTCCCTCTCCTCCCCCCTCCCTCCCTCTCCTCCCTCCCTCCCTCCCTCTCCTCCCCCCTCCCTCCCTCTCCTCCCTCCCTCCCTCCCTCCCTCCCTCCATCTACTCCCCCCTCCCTCTCCTCTCCCTCCCTTTCCTCCCTCCCTCTCGTTCCCCCTCCCTCCCTCTCGTTCCCCCTCCCTCGCCTCCCCCTCCCTCCCTCTCGTGGACGGTGAATGTATTTCTTCGACTGACGATGACAGCTTTATTAAATGATTGGGTGAGAGGGTGTGGGTCTGGACAGGTCTTTGCTGAGGGGCCTGCACCAGCCTGCCGTGTGACGTGAGGCAGCCTGGGCCCCGGCTCCACCGGCCCTCCCTCTCAGCCTGGGAGACGTGCCACACTTCAGCACTTCAACCCTGCTGCTGGTTTCCACTTTGAAAAATCGATGAAGACGAACTCACATATCTCCGATAATGTCACAATATGTCATGGGAGAGATGAGTGCGAGGGTGTGTGTGAGTGTGTGTGTGTGCGTGGAGGGAAACTGGGAACAAGAGAGAGAGAGAGAGAGAGAGAAAGGGAGAGGGAGAAAGGGAGAGGGAAAGCGAGTGAGCCAGATGAGAGCCTGAGCTAAGAGGACATGGCGTTGCGGTGAGGTGTTCCCTATGACAGCCGTCCAGTTTCCAGGTTTAGCTCTCCAGATCAGAGGACTGGATGAATGCACTTCAGCCTGCAGTCCTCTGGATTTGATAAACGTGAGGCTGGAGCTGAATATAGGAGCTGGCTGCCACATGCAGCCTTCAGCTGGAAAAACAGGCCGACCTTTGACATCACATGTGTTCAAATCAAGCCGGTGCTACTTAATAGTAATGGTGTCAGTGACATGATGTGATTTCTACATACTTAGTGACTAATAAGATCAACTGAGCCTGGAATGGAAAAACATGTAAGTGGTTGAGGACTGTGTGTGCGTGTGTGTGTGTGTTCACGCATATCCGAGTGCACCAGCGTGTCTACGTGTTGTGTGTTGTCACGTGTGCGAGCACAAGCGTGTGTCTAACCTGCAACAGAGTCTTGAGTTTGAGCAGCTGGTTCTTGACAGAAGTGCAGTCCAGAGCCATATGTCTGAGAGACAGCTGGTCTAGCGCCCTCAGGTGGCCGTCTGCTCTCCCTACAGGAGGTAGGGTCCGAGGGCCCGGTCGCAAGGCCCCTGGGGAGCCCAGACCATCATAATGCTGAAACACAGGGCCCCTGAGCAACAGAAACAGGCAATTAGTCATAAATAGAGATATTACATTGTTAGGTTTTTGATTTTATTATGGTTTTCTTTAGATTTAAAATGTTTTGGCAGGTGAAATGGTTTTGTCATGCCGATGAATATTCACTTGAGAGGCAGAAAGTAAAATACAGAGAAGGGGGACAGAGATTGAGAGAAAGAATGAGAAACTTGTACTGTAGTAATGTAACATTAGTTAGGGAGCTGGATGTGCGGTGAAGACTGGATGTGTCACCACCACAGCAAAGAGCGGACACACAGCTAATTGCTTTCAGAACGCTTGCTTCCATTTGTCAACTTGGCAGCTGGAATTGTGCAGATTCATTCAGATAAACAGACTTAATAGGGTAATGGACCAATTACTGTACAATTCAGACCAATCTTTTTTAGATCGCCACAAGGTTTCAAAAGGTGTCTCAACAAAAAAAAACATAATTGGCCAATCATGACTTGGTATTGTGATGAATCAATGCTTTAAGGGTATTCTACATAACCCCCAATCTAACACCAAATGACCACGGCCTCTTTTCTGAATTTACTAAACAAGTGTACTTTAGTAGTAGATTGTTTCACAATAATGTTCCCTCAGGAAATGGTGGACAAAACAAATCAAACTGCAATTTATTTACCTCTACCAACAAACTTTTACTATTAATATTTGTTATTATCTTATCGACCTCTCTTAACTTCTGTGCCGTTATAAACTAGCTTGTGAGGCTGGAAGTCGATGACATCACTAAGGAGTGCATGATGTCATGACGCTACTCCCATAGACAGTCAGTATAACAGTACACTTCATGTTCATGTCTTATAATAGAACCAGGCTTCTACCATCACCACGTCAGACTATTTTCACCCCCGTTCATGTCAGACACAACCTCTTTGTGTCTCCTATCTATACAGTGTGTCACCGTAATGGGATGACGATTACACATAAACAATACATGGCATACTGTTGTTGTCACAGTACATTGCTTGTACAAACAGTGCATCCTCTGCATTGTTTGCTAAAAACAATGGTGCTCTGACTAATCTACACCAGTCTGTCGCTCACAGTACTGATCTGGAGGACCTGAGCGTGGGGCGGTAATTACCGGCACGTCAGTTGTCAAGAGCGTTCGGTGAGCGCCAGCACGCACGCTCCTCTCGTGTTCCAGCAGCGCCTCCTCATGCTCACAAAGCCTTACCTGTCGTCATGGTGAAAGGATTCCGGTCCGTTCCAGCGCTGCTGCCGTCTCCTCCAGTGACCCTGTCGCCCACCTCGCTCAGAACGCTCCGAGTGGGCCATTCCATCAGCGTCTGCAGGGAGAGGGAGCAGGGCACAGGTCACTCACTGGGCGTGTGCGTGTTTTTATTTATGTTGTGAGAGAGAAACAGAAATAGGGAGAGAGAGAGGGGCTGTTTACTTCCCCCGTAAACCGAGTCCCTTCTGTCACACACACGCTGTAGTCAGTGGCACCGTATTCAAGTGATTCCAATTTCACGAAGCATTAGGGACGAGTACATTGAGCTTGCTCCTCTACCAGGCTGTGAAATGTACCATGACTATTCTACAAAAGAGCCAAAGCCTGTGTATGTATTGGAGGAACCCTCATCTCCCACCAACCTCAACATGGTTAGCTGTTCTGCCCAGGCTTCTGGAAAACAGGACAAGTGTAGACAGTCGGAGCGAGGCATTTAGCGAGGGGATAAACAAATACCTCCACCACCACCCTGCTCCTCTCCACATACCGCAAAAGCAGCCCGCTACATTCCACCCTCCACGGCCCACTCCACAAACTCCCACTTCACCAAGAACGGGAACTACACAGCAAATCCGGAGAAGACTCCACAGTGGAGAGGTGGAGCAGGACAAGAGAGGAGGGGAGAGAGTCTCTGCCTGGTCCGCTGATCAGCTGTTGATGCTTCTGCTGAATGTTGAGTCCTCCTGCCCGGTCCTGCGTGGGTGTGGGAACTCCCCAGGAGCCGGAGGGAGAGGCTGCTGTCTGCTGTGTCTGAGCCCAGGCCGGGAGACACCGCCCGGGGCCGGCAGGGGGAAAGCAGTGGGCTGTCACGGGACCAGACTGGAGAAAAACACTGAGGTCGGGCCTTGGCTCTCTCCAGCGTACCTTCCTCGGCCTGATTGGCTGGCCGAGCGTCCATGGGAAGGAGGGAGGGAAGAGAAGGAGGGAGGAGAGAGAAGGAGGGAGGGAAGACGAGAGCTATGCTTCCTCTCAGGCCTGCACCACAGGGTCAGCAACTCCCTCTCCCCCTCTCCCTCTCACCCCCTCTCCTCCTCTCCCCCTCTCACCCCTGGCCATGACAGAGAGCTGTAAATATGGCGTCCTCCCAAAAAGGAGGAGGGCGGGACTATGGCCGGGTTCACATTCCTCATGAGGGAACATTCCAGTGACACACGTACACACACACACACACACTATGATCCACCGTAGGACTGAACAAGCCCACGGTTGTTTACACTGAAACACCAGACTAATGTCAAACGTAGGAGGCAGTATGCATCTGCCTCTGTGTGTGTGTGTGAGTGAGAGTAGTTGTTTTCTGTGTGTTTCGTCGTCATAAAAGGAACCCTTGTTGGCAGTCCCTTGGCAACAGCGTCCTGGAGACACACACTGGGCTGAGTGTCCTCAGACCAGCAGAACACCCACATCACCCATCAACCATTTCCTCTTCAAGTGTTTCACATGCACACTGACACACACAAACACCCTCCGTCACCTTATCTCATCTGACAAACTGTCCTCTCAGTGTCTCTAATGCTCTCATCAACACTGGGTGTGGTAGAAACAACATGAGTGATTAGGTCTACGACCCTGACAGGAATGAGCCATTCACCACGGGTGCATCTTATCGCAATTAAACAAGTTCATCCACTTTTCAAAAGGTGACTACACCGATAATGTGATTCCATTTAGCAGTTCCAGTCTTAAAGCAAAATTGATTATGGTAGCATCTAGAGTTGACCAGTATACTTGAGAGCACCTGTGAGAGAGGACAGATGGACACAGTCTGAATTATAATCACCTGAATATTGTGGAGGACACATACCATGTTGGCAAGGTGCAGTTAGTTGCGTGTCTCAGCCTCGGCCTGTATCATCAGTTAGCATATCATGTGCTTGTCCCTCCTGCGGTTTACATGGATATCAGTAACACCTGTCTATTCGTCTGCTTGTCTGTCATCGTCTTTGTCTCTTTCCGTAAGCCAGCCTGCCAGCCTGCCTGCCAGCCTGCCTGCCTGCCTGCCTGTCTGTCTTACCAGTGTGCAGGGATCCATCGTCAGGCAGGTCCAAGTCCAGCATGAGGTCATCCTCCTCCAAGTCTCCTGGATCCAGGGAGCCCAGCTGGTTCAAGATGTCCTGAGGGCAGAGAGAGAGAAGAGAGAAGGAGAGGAGAGAGAAGGAGAGGAGAGAGAGAGAGAGAGAGAGAGAGAGAGAGAGAGAGAGAGAGAGAGAGAGAGAGAGAGAGAGAGAGAGAGAGAGAGAGAGAGAGAGAGAGAGAGAGAGAGAGAGAGAGAGAGAGAGAGAGAGAGAGAGAGAGGAGAGAGAGAGAGAGAGAGAGAGAGAGAGAGAGAGAGAGAGAGAGAGAGAGAGAGAGAGAGAGAGAGAGAGAGAGAGAGAGAGAGGAGAGAGGGAGACAGGGAGAAAGAGAGAGAGTGATGAAGCGAAAAATTGGTTCAATGATATATTGATTTTAAATAGTTGACAAGAGAGACAAGGTCTGTGGACATCTGCCACTGACAGTCCTATATCCTGGAGGGTACCGGAGAGTACTGGAGAGCTTTCGTTTAGTAACATGACCGTGGACTGAGGCCAGTTCTGTGCACCAGCCAATACACACCCACATAAGGCTGTGAAAACAGACTGCCGTCTTTCAACAGTAGGAGTCAAGCCACACATCAGTCCCCCACATCTCTAAAGAGACGTCCCTTTTATGTTTGTCATGATAATGCTGTAGGAAAAGAATATTCATTATGAAAGCGAAAGTATTCTCCTGCTCCGGTAACGTGGCAGCTGCTTGCTTGTTGAATTCAAAGCGTCCCCAAAAGCAAATAAGAGACTAGGAGGTAAACCAGTAGTTCAAAGCATGTACTGCAATTTTGTGCTTCAGCGGAAAATGAAAATCAAATGGATGAGCCTTGGCTTGGAGACACAGCCATTAGAGTGGAGGATTTTGTTAATAAATGATGACTTGCTCTATTTGTGGTAACTGAATGGTAATCTTGACTTGACTGATCTATGGAAGAAGAGGATAAACAAACAGACATACACTGATAGTGTATTATTTAGGCCAGCTTTTACTTTCCCACAATGATGGATATCATTATGTCCACTATTCGCCTTTTTAACCTCTCCAACATGCTCTCTAAATTTTCTTAAAACCTTTCCCTCTTTTACGCACCTCCTCTCTCTCTATCTATCTATAATCTCCCTCTCTGTACCCATCTCTCCATCTACCCATCTGTATTTATGTATCCATCTCTCTGTCTCTCTCTGTCTCTCTCTGTCTCTCTCTGTCTCTCTCTGTCTCTCTCTGTCTCTCTCTGTCTCTCTCTGTCTCTCTCTGTCTCTCTCTGTCTCTCTATCCATCTTCGTCTCTCCTTCCTCCCTGTCCTCTAGAGTAGCTTCATGCAGCAAACAGCTCAGTCACACCGCCTTTGTCTGGAGAAAATGACATTTCCCAGTGCCAGGAGTCAGCTCTCCCGCTGGGCAGCCAGGCTAGTTCTGCTCCAGCCTCTTCCATCCAACTGGCCCAGAGCTCCATGTTGAGACTCCTTCCCACATCCCACTCCCCCCCTGACAGCCCCTGCCCAGGCCTCGACTGAAGCCTGCATGGACCAATGCTGAACCACGATCTCTGCCAACTCAACCAATGCATATGTGTCGTATTTAGCTGAAGCTGTCTCAGGCCAGCCGTTTGGTTTCGTGCTGCTGGTAGGAAGCGTGCGCACACAGGCCAGAAACGGGATCCACTAGATCCACAAAACAGCCAATCCAGGCAGGGCTAAGAGTATTGCGTTGTTACACGACACGGTAACACATTAGTTATTCATTTGGACATCTTCTCAGAGCAGGGAAAAACAATGGCTGCATTTAGAGAGCAAAGTGTCAACTGCTCAATTATGTTTCAGGGCAAACAAGAGCAGAAAAACGAGCTGGAACGACCCACTGAGTCCTCCAGGCCATCCAGCCCCCTATGAACATGTTCATCCAGTAGGGCTGGCAGAAGGACACACACGTCAGGTCATACCAGAACAACGACGACTTAGCAACATATATGTGCACTGTGTATGTCATAAGATCCCATGTCAAATGCCTATGTATTAAGCGGTGCAGTTATAGACATGCACGTGTGTGCGTGCGTGCACATCACTCTCAAAGTCTCCCCTGACTTAGTGGAAGTTCCCCTAAAAAGAAGAACTTAAGCTTGCCCTTTAGATAGGAAATATGTCCTCTGGCTCCCAAATGGCTCTACTTCTTTGTAATCACATTTTTCGTCCCATTTCCTGCAGCTCAGCTAACGCCCCCCCCCCTGCCTCCCCCCCCCCTCTCACAGACTGGAGCCATATGAATATGACCGCTTGGCCTGGGTCTACAGAGTGTGTAATGTGGGTAATCATCAGGAGTAGTCATCACTGCGGAGGGATTACTGACTTTCAGCAGGACAATGAAAGGGGTAGTGAGAGCAGCTTAGACACACGGATGAGAGGGGGTTCACGTCCAAGGACAGTCCCAGCAACATGCATGTCCCTGGAGTGATGCACTCCAGGGGGAAGGAGAGGGAGCCTTGACCCAGAGGAACTGTTCTGAGGTCAGTTATACTAGCCTAGGCGGGGTTGGTTCCAGCTGGGACGGGCTGCGTTGTGGCTGGTCCTGGATCTGTGTAGAGTAGCTGAGGCTGAGCTTTAAAAGTTAGTGGTCTAAACCTGAGAAGGAAATTAAAAATCAAAAACATATCCACAATTCAGCTCACTATGGTGTGCGTGACAACGTGTACAACAGGAGTAGCTACCATCTAATATGTGTCTGCATGCTCCTCCTGTACACACACAAACACACTCGAAAGAAGGACAACGATTTACTATGAATATTAGGCCACACAATGACTGCATTTGTAAACGTGGTCAACACTGGCAGCTAAGTAGCAGCTAATGAAAGGCATGAGAGCGCTGCTCAGGCTCAGTAGTGGTGGAAGAGCCCTGCTGAGACAAAGGGCTTTCATGCACCCACCTTGTAGAGCCACTAATGAATAATGATCCTGTCTCAACCCAGAAGTACAAAGTCTAAACTTAGACCCAAATAAATACATGAGAGAGCATGTCAGACTGCTCCTTGAGAGGTCTTTGAAGAGGGAGAGAGGATTCCACAACAGAGCTGTCTGCTGTCTGCACTTCAGATGATGGATGAGAAATTAATATATTAAGATATATATATATATATATATATATATATTAAAAAGACCGACAACTGGAGAAGGAAGTGACAAACACTCCAGGAGAAAGAGAGAGAGGGAAAGAAAGAGAGGCTTTAAAAGGCCAGGTTGCAATGCGTTTCTTCAGCAAACGCAACTTTTGCGACTCGCTAGCGCATTATTAATTAAGCGACGCAGGCGAACCAAAATCTTCTGTGCAGAGCGGCAAACCCTCCGGTACCGTCTGATGTTTTCAAAGATGTTTGCTTCCTGTCACTTTACAAGGCCATCAATGTGATGAGACCTAATAAAGGCACAGCTTCTATCAGGAATAATAACAGAGTAGAAACTAAATGGTAATAAAACTGCCTGCGGCCATTTGAAAATATAAGTAGAAGAGCATAGACTACAGCGCCATGGAAACAGACATGCAGAGAGGGGTTCTCCCTTCTCTCCTTCTCCCTCTCCCCCTCTCCCTCGGTTTTCCTCTCTCATTCTCAGTCTGTGTCCTTGTTTCCTCCTCTCAGACACAGTCAGTCAATCTTTTTCCAGTCACAGGTGCATACCGCCCTCAGGTGGTCACAGGTAGGTATTGCAGCCCAGCAGAGTGAAGCGTTAGCATTCAGATCAGTTCAGTCAGTTCAGTTCAGATTTAAAAAAAGAAAAGGTTTTCATCATTGATGAGAACTTAATGAGGACTCTACTATACTCTACTGTACTCTGTACCATCTGTTTGTTATAAATCATATTACAGTTGAGGGTGATAACTGTACGGAGAAAGGAAGTGTCTGAGACTTCAGATGTGTGGTGAGTGATGGTGGACGAGAACCACGTTTGAAATTCAACCCTGTCATGGCTTGATTTGTCCACAAGGTGTCCCTCTCACCCCCTGTGTTCACACACAGCACAGACTTCATTAACTCTGATGCCTCGCATGCCCCTCACACCAAAAAAAAAAATTATAGTTCTCTATTAACCCTTTATGACAAATATAGGGTTAGGGTTAAAGGCCTGTATGGTTGCAAAGTTACTGGCCCATAATAACCAACATGATGGATCTCTAGAGTGTGCATCAACAGATGCTGGATATCGCATAAGTATCACAATAGGATGAATAGTAATAGTCATATAACAGAGGAACGTTCAAGTTGGACTTGGACTTGTCCATGACTTCTCTGAAGACACAGAGAGGCATCGCTGGTTTAAATCATCCCCATATGGACTTCTCCCTAATCTCACTTCACTATAACACACAGACACACACACACACACACACACTCTTTAATTCTCAATTACTCTTAATCAGACACACATGGACACTGCACGTGTGTACACACCAGCAGTTGGGAACTCCAAGCGCACACACACACACACACATCCAGGCAGCAACCTCCTCCTGCCGTTATCTTGACATTGTCAGCTGTTCCGGGCCTGTTGTGGGATCAACAGTGTTGTACCACAGGCAGGGTAGAGAGACCAGGGGAAGAACCAAGCTGATTAGCACTTCCAATCCTAAATAATTAAACCTCTTTAAACATTCCTGAGGAACCGATCGCCATGGCACCAGACCACGGAGGAAAGCAAAAACAGACAGATTAAGTCAAGGAGCTAACCCAGCCCTTCAGGAGGGGGGGGGGGGGGAGGGGGGGAGGATGGGAGGGGAGGGGAGGGGGGGAGGGGGGGCATTCCGGATCTTGGAACAGCTAAAGAATCTGTCCAGAGTGAGTTGGAGGGTGCTTGTCTGAGCTTGGTAGTCTGTCAGGAGTGTTCCCTCAGTCTGGGAGAGCAGAGGCTTTCTTCTCCTGGTTAATCCCTTGCTCATTAAGAGGAAATCTTCTGGAGAGGGTTCGTGTAATCGAGTGAGGTAAGACCTGCAGTCTACACCAACATGCTACGACGCCACTGGCCAGAGAAACACTGCCATCTTCAGCTTCCAACAGGAGCTGGACCTACAGTAATACTGCGTGTACTGTAGTACTGTCTGGACCTACAGTAATACTGCGTGTACTGTAGTACTGTCTGGACCTACAGTAATACAGCATGTACTGTAGTACTGTCTGGACCTACAGTAATACTGCGTGTACTGTAGTACTGTCTGGACCTACAGTAATACAGCGTGTACTGTAGTACTGTCTGGACCTACAGTAATACTGTGTGTACTGTAGTACTGTCTGGACCTACAGTAATACTGCGTGTACTGTAGCACTGTCTGGACCTACAGTAATACTGCGTGTACTGTAGCACTGTCTGGACCTACAGTAATACTGTGTGTACTGTAGTACTGTCTGGACCTACAGTAATACAGCACTGACTGGAGATTCATCAGTGCAGTGGGGACCTACCATGCTGTGGAGGTCTGCGTTGTCGTAGCTGTCACAGGGGTGTGAGGCAGGGCTCCCCAGGGTCTCCAGGCCCTCCTCGTCCCACATGTAGGTTCCCCCGGAGCTGTTGGAGGGGGACAGCTCTAAGGACGAGCCCTGAGGGAGGTCCCCCTCCTCGGATGACAGGGCCCCCCGGGACCCCCTCTCGCCTCCCTCCTCTTGCCCCCCTGGACAGGAAACAAACACACACCGGACTGTAGTCTAGTTACAGTAACACGTTCAAAAGGAGTAAGAGTTATTGTAGTAAGAGTGATAATGATTTCATCCAGCAGGGGGGGATTCGAACCTGAGACCTCTCGATCTACAAGTCCAAATACTTTAACCGCAGAGCTGAACCAACCTGTCAGGCCCATTCCCTCCCAGTCCATGGTCTCATTCAGGAAGTGACGCAGGCGAATCTCTGTGGCGTTGCCAGGACTCCTGTTGTCCGGCACTTGCCCCTGCCCGGGGTCGCCGAGGCTGTCGAAGTCGTCGAGGAACTCGTCGCTGGTGTCGTTGCGCTCCAGGGAGGAGGCGGACGACAGGGACATGTCTTCCAGCCCGTCGGCCGCGCCCGGCTGGGCCAGCCCGTCCCTCAGAGACCCGCTCCGCTCGCTGTCGCTGAGGGGGTCCGGAGAGACGGGGGGCGAGACGGCCTTGTCCCCCGCCCCGGCCCTGACCTCCCCCCTCACCATGCCGGGGAACAGGGGCTTCTGAAGCTTGGCCTGCCCGGGGCGAGCTAGTCTGGAGCCCAGGGCGGAGGAGGGCTTGGACAGCACACTGCTGGGGAGCAGGGGCTTCTTCAGGCCACTGGGGGGGGTGGGGGTGGAGAGGAGGGGGGACGAGCCCACCCTGCTGTACGTCACCCCCCCCGGGCTCCCCACACTACCCACCCCCCCATCCCTCCCATCCCTCCCAGCCCCAGCCGGCCGTTGGCCAGGCCCTGGGGAGGCTTGATGAGGGTGGTCCTGGGGGTCCTGAGCTGGGTGTTGGCCAGGGGCTTGGCCAGCTCCACAGCCCTGTTGAAGGAGAAGGAGCGCGTCATGGGCAGGCTGCTGGGGGAGGGGATCTGCTTGAAGTGGGTGAAGCTCTGGGAGCGCACCATGTGGTCCAGCAGCACCAGAGACTTGAGGCTGTCGCTGGACTGGGACAGACTGTCCCTGGAGCAGCTGCGGGCCGAGCCGGAGTTCACCAGGCACGAGCCAGACTCCGAGCGTCTGGAGCCCAATGAGCCGTTCATGCCCGCTTTCAGGCCCCCGCTGAGCGGGCTTTGCCCCAGCCTGGCTCCCGTCTTGGGGCTAGCTTTGGACTGCTGCTGCCTGGGTATGGCCTTGGGGCTGGAGGTGGAGGACACGGAGGAACCAGACCTCCGCAGCTTAGGGGTTGAGGGGGAGGCTTTCTTGCCTTCCTTCCCCAGCAAGGGGAGCTGGAACTGGGGCTTGTCTTCCCTCCCCTCCAGGCACGCTCCATCCTCAGGACCGGCGCCCACGCCATCTTTCCTCCACTTCAGAGAGAAGGAGGAGGTGCGGAGGAGTCCGTTGGCCCTCCCTGGGGGGGGCGTCTTGCCCTCCTGGGTGGAGGCTGGGGGCTGAGGGGGCCCATTGGGCAGGGGGCTGGACACACCCGGGGCAGGACGGGCACCGAACTTGGGCAGTCTGGACACCATGGTGGGCTTGGACAGTGATTTATCTTCCATCAGCTGCCACCGTGGGCATAAGGGGGGGTGGGGGGGGGGGATCCCTCAGTCTGGAGGGAGAGAGGAGGGGGGGGAGAATGAGGGAGAAAGGGGTTAGAGTTTAATGAGACTAAAGATTAGAAACCTAACCTCTGCTTTTGAAGAACTCGAAACACATTTGTGTTTCAGATTTAGAAACCCTAACCAAAGTTCCTGGCATTAGAGCCAGGCTTTTGATACCACAACAATAGAGAGAGAGATTATGTGTGTGAGAGAAAGAGAAATAGAGAGAGAGACAGAGAGAGGGGGAAGTTTGGGTTCTCTTTACTATTGTAATAGAAAAGCACCTTTTTAGTTCCTGTTTCCAGACATTGTAAAACACTAAAACAAACACAATCTCTCTCTCTCTCTCCCCTCCCCCTTCTCCCTCTCGCTGAAACCCGCCCCACAAGCAGGGTCTAAGCATCCAGTCAAGTGAGAACAATAATAATATTCAAGGTTGTCCTTAATTCCCTGCTACGGGTGCTGAACATGGCTGTTCTTTAAGAACATTGGCGGGTCAGGAGGAGGGGGGAGGAGGGGGGATTTGCATGTCAGGCTTGTGGCAGGGGGGGTAGTAGGGGGGCGTGGCTACATCAAGCATGTTCTACTGCCTACATGTCCTGGCATTAGGATGTGTGGGACCAGACACCGTCATTGAACACAAATAAACACTGACTCTATAGGATATATCTTTCACCTGCTACATTTTTACCACAGTAACCCTTCAAAGTATAGGCCTACTTCTGTCAATAAAGATGTATGCCCGTAAGAATGTATAATATTAGGATATGAAGAATGTTCTAGAAAGCAGCTTTACCATAAAGTAAGCTGAATATCCAGTATTCATAACCTCAGTCCCAATCCTTTACTGTAGGTCTATCCCTCATGTGAGCCGTGTTTTGCATCTAAACTGTGTGTGTGACGTCATTAGACCAGGCCAGGGGTAGGACTGAGACAAGGCCCACAGAGTTGAACACAAGCAGGGAGAGAAACCAGGCCAAACCAGCTCTCTGAATGGACGACAGCCGTTGGTCCTTGGTCGTCTTCGACCCAGTTCTACTCCCACCGCGTCACTTTCATTCAGCTGGTCTCAGGTCATTCATTCAGACCGTGTGTGACACTGAGTGTGCACATCGCCTCGCGAATTCTGACCCAAACCGACAGCTAGACAAAAATAACGGTCAAAACAGCAACCTCTGAACAACAATCCAGTTATAGCCCAGTTTGTAAGGGGGATGGTATTATATGTTGTATCTCTAAGGGGGTTTTCTGTGGGTTAACCACCGGTAGACCAGTAGTGTACCACTTCATACCCAAGCACACTTAATCCTAAACCACAGTGTGACATTGGAGTAGTAATCCACAATGCTGGATAACAGTGTGTGTGATTGGACAAAGGTACCCAACGCCACATACTGACCCACATTCCCACAAACACACCCACACACACACCCACACACCCACACACCCACACACACACACACCCACACCCACCCACCCACCCACCCACCCACCCACCCACACACACACACCCACACACACACCCACACCCACACACCCACACACCCACACACCCACACCCACCCACCCACCCACACACACACACACACCCACACACACACACACACACACACACACACACACACACACACTACGCCAAAGCTACACTCACGCCTATCGAGGTGCCTGCCCATGCCACCATCACTAATCCCTCTCTCTCTCTTGCACACACACACGCACACACACTTCCTATGATAATCAGGTCAGATGCTTCCAGGGCAGCTAAAGCCTATTGGCCCGGGGAGGGGGCAGGGGGCTGGGTAGCAGGGGTAGGTAGGTGGGGTGAGATTAGGGGGCTTCTCCCTCATGCTCCGCTGTCATGATTCCACAGGATCACCCTGGACTCATCCCGTTCACATCCACACAGACTCACCAGGAAACTCCACCTCCACCACATCCACATCCACCACATCCACCAGCCAGGGGTTCTTCCAAAGAACTTCCCCATTCATTCTGAAACGACTTCCTTATCTCAAACGTACGCTTGTATTTCGATAACAGAGAGATTTCTATAGGCAGCTGTTATTCACAGTCAGTTACTAGTTCACATTAACACCCTTCATAAACAGAGATAATACGTAGTCACACACAGATACGCAGAGTGAAAGCAGCACACCATCTGTTACTGACTGTTCATGTTTTCATCCCCCACCCTGACCAATTATGGGAAACAAACAGGCCTAAACTAACATCAGCTGCACCTGCATTCATTCATCCATCCATCCATCCATCCATTTTCACTACCTCGTCTTCATGTGTGTATTTGTTTGTGCGTATGTGTGTCCACTTCATAAGGGACTTATCCACCAGGACTGCAGCTTCTGGTTCCTGCCTCCTGCCATGAGGACATGGTACCTGGCAGTGCTGCAGAGACTGAAACCGCCGAGTCATCCCAGTTTCCCTGTCACACGACGATACCGTGGGATCGAACAATCTTCTTTGTTCGCATGATCTGCAGAACGTTTGAGAACGAGCACCACAGACAGCTGGCCTTAACATTGGCCTTGTACAGTGGGAGATGGATAGATGGGGAGTGGGATAGTGGCCAAGGACTGGGCAAGAATGAGGCCGTTCGTTTCTCTTCTGGCAATTTGGTTCACTGTCCTACTGGCACATTAACACACACATCTAGTCTACGCCCCGACCCTACACAGTACAGAGTAGCATTCTTCAGGAGCGACAGGATGGACACAGACAGTTTGTGACAGCTCCAAGCCACAGGCCCTTGCGAGGGAATCACCAGCCCTCCCCCTGGGCCCCTCTTCTCCAAACCCTAACGTCTTCCAGAACCTTCTCCACTCCTCTGTCACACAGCATGCCTGGCCGGCCCGGTCAGCTAGACCCCAGAGGTAGTGGGGTTCAGGCTGGGCTGTCTGAAGAGGAAAGACAGCACAGAGACCAGGAGTGAAGATGAGAAGGGTGGATGAAGAGGAGGAGGGTTGAAACAGAGAAAACCGAGTTATCAGTTTTTGCTTTGGCACTGGTTGTCGGGCAGCTTAGTGTAACTGCATTGACCCCCTCATCTCCTGCTTGCTGTGCTGTCGGTCCCAGTACTAAGCTGACTTTACACGAACTGCCTCACTGCCTCCATGCCTGCCCGTATCTGTCCGCCTCTCTCTCTGCCTTCCCTCCTGCCTCACTGCCTCCATGCCTGCCCGCCTGCAGCCTCCCATAATTCAAGCTTGTCATCCGAGATGGAGAACTAATCAATGGGTTTGATCGATAACTCTATAACCTCAGCCTGGAAGCCATATGGCACTGTTCCCACATGATGGGGAGACACTGGAACCCAACACCCAGGACAAGCCCTCAGTCTGTCCCCATGAGAGCACAGGGTCACCCTCCCCTTGGCTCCATAAAAAGAGCATGATAGCAAGAACATCATAGAAAGGTCCTCCTTCGAAATCCCTCCAAAATCCCATCACTACACCATTCACAACGGGAGTGGAAATCAAGCTAACACTACACACCAACTGGGTTTGGCAAATCAAATGAGAAAAAGAGAGTAAGTACAGACAAAGCTGCAATACAACCGACACACACACACACACAGTCTCTCTGTGACTGAAGAACAGACAGAACAGAGATCCCACACACATGACGAACAGCACTCACGGTACAAATGAAGTGTAACCTAAACCACCAGTCCACCTGGTCTGACCCCTCTGAACATCTCCAGATTCTCAGCGTCGCGGCCAACGACAACCCAAGCTGGCAGGGAAACAGAGAAGGTCGTTCAGACAAACGAGGGCCTCTCCTCTTGTCTGTCGGAAAGCGTGGCGGCACCCAGTCGAGGTGAAAATAGTGCAAAAGGAAGAGCTTCTTCAATGGTACAGATGTTGTCTACGTCTGACAGCGTGTGGTTGAGGTGATGTGTACGGTAGGAGTGGGTTGGGAGGACACACTGCGTGTGTGTGTGTGCGTGTGTGTGTGTGTGCTTGAGTTGTGTGTGGGTAAGGGCTGGTGGGAAAAAAAGCCTTTCAAGGCTGCTTTAATATTTCATATTGAGCGGCACACACCCAAACTGCTGCCACACTCAGTGAGTCACAATAGAGAGAACGACGGGTGTGGTATGACCCACACACACGTCACACGTCAACAAAAGAGTGGTCTACCCTTACCGTCAGAAGTTTGAATTCAATTCAAACGGCACGTTTTGCTCAAACGGCAGAGTTGCTCGATTATTCGCCCTGGCTAGCTCTAAGATGTTTATTTTTCTCAAAGTCCTCATCCAGTTATAGGAGGTAGCAGCAGAGGTCATCTCCAATTCCAAGCCACTGAAAATGTAAAGCTTTGTATCCACATGTATGAGGGACATAACATGGGTCTGACAACATGGGTATGAACCAAACTATTGTTGTTGTTGTTGTTGTCTGATGGTCTGTTGTTTCTTTTACAGTCCTAAATATTCACTTTTAACCTAGCATCGTCACAAGGTAGGTATATCATTTGAACATTGATAGTGTTAAAAACTAAATGACACATCCTTTAGTAAGACTTCAGAATGTACTAAATAGAAAAGGCTAACAAATAACACTAAGCATGGTAGTGCCATTGCTACGAGTATAATGCTAGGTAACTAAAGCTAGCGAGCTTCAGAAAATAACTCACTCAGCTAAAAGGCATGCTTCTGTGATGTCAAAGCGCCCCATTAAATATCAAAGCATAGGCCACAATATTCCCACATTTAGCTAAGTATGGTTTTATCACAAACTGAATGTTTGACATTCAAATCAAATCAGGGAGGCCAATAAAAGCCTATTGCTTTGAGCGCCGCATGCAAGGGTGGTTTTGACCCAGTCTCGGTTGTGTCCTGTGTTTTCTGAATCTTGCACACCTGAGATGTCTTCTAGACAGGCAGAGCTGCAGACATAAATGCAAGTCATTCATAATGAAAAGGGAGGGATGTTTCTTAGTTCACGGAGACAGTGTATGTAGAGCTTTTTGCTTCAGTGATCTGTGTAATCCATTTCCTTTTTTACTGCAGCTTTCTAATAACTTGTGGTAGAAAACAAGAGAGAAATCATTTACAGAACCGAGACTGATAGACTGAGGCCTAAATGAAGGTTATAGGATACTGTATGACTAATAGTGAAAGATGAACTGTAGTAACTCAGAACAGCCCTTACCAACAAACACCCATCCATTAATTCTCATTCCTCCATTTGCTTCTCTCCTAATGACTGTTTGATGCAATGTGGTGTTGCAGCCGGCAGCAAGACTGGGCTATTAGTAGTGGTGCTGGAGGTTTAATACAGGAAATCTGATTTAGATCATACTTCCTGCTGCCTGGATGCCTCCAGTGCTATCTTCATCATCACATTCACCCCTTCACCATCCCTTTTCTCTTTTCAACACTTCTCTCCTCTCCCTTTAACCACACCCCTCTCCTTCCCTCTCCTCCCCTCTCCTCCCCTCTCCTCCCCTCTCCTCCCCTCTCCTCCCCTCTCCTTCCCTCTCCTCCCCTCTCCTCCCCTCTCCTCCCCTCTCCTTCCCTCCCTTCCCTCTCCTTCCCTCCCTTTCCTCTCCTCCCCTCTCCTTCCCTCCCTTCCCTCTCCTTCCCTCTCCTCCCCTCCCCTCCCCTCTCCTCCCCTCCCCTCTCCTTCCCTCCCTTTCCTCTCCTCTCCTCCCCTCTCCTTCCCTCCCTTCCCTCTCCTCCCCTCCCCTCCCCTCTCCTCTCCTCTCCTCTCTTCTCCTCTCCTCTCCTCTCCTCTCCTCTTTAGTGATCTCCTCTTGTGCAGCTGACCGACACACTCTAGGGACAAAACTGTGTGTCTGTGTGTCTGTGTGTGCGTGCGTGCGTCAGCCTATATGACCTTGATGTGAACATTCAGAAGAGGGCTCGGTGTGCCTTTGACAAACCGTTTATTTCCAGGCTCTGGATTGGCTGGTGGGGAGAGCTAAGGCTGATAAGTGTCCCTCTGCAGCGTTGGAGCTGTCAATCACCGTCAGCTGGGTCGTTACAGCAGTTTATGGGAGCAGAGCAGAGCTGGACGTCCACGCAGTATTAAACACAGGAGCAGCTACTGACCACTGTCTCTCTCCACAGATCCCTGTTATCCCCGTCAACCCGTTTACACACAGAAGGAGAGGCGTGCTGTTTGTTTTTTCTGTCTGTTCAGACATGCATGTTAGGCCGTACATGTGCTTACACAGACAGTAAGCTGAAGAGTAAAGTATATTACATATGTACTCCTTGGGCTTTTGAAGTGTGAAACAGACTTGAGGTTTTGTTATATGAGCTGATGTGGAATGCCCTGGTCTGACTAGGAATCACAAGTCTTTGTGTGTGTGTGTCAGATTAATTCATGGAAATATTAGCCCTGCCTTAGTCCTCTGTGTTCGTACCACCGTGCGACGGCCACAGCATGTGACCTCGCTCCTGTGTACTTTAGACACACCACAGCCTAGAAAGAAATGACTGAATCACTAAGAACAACATACTTGGAAATGATATGGAGAAATGTTCAGAGAAAACGCACTGCGTAGGACAAGGAAATATACTGAAGAACTCAGTTTGTTGGCATGCTATACACACAAACACACACAGTAAAGCCATCAGGCTGTGCATATGCTGCATCATACTACCTTGGTGTCCAGTTGCTAGTAATCTAAATAGTGACACCGTTGAGAGGTAATGAGAGTACTGAATAAGACAGCTGGATGGTATTGCTAGCATGATCTCGCAAACACGGACCACACCGATCTCCTGGTATCATGATGACAGGGAGGGGGTCTTTAAGGCAACGTGACCCTCTAATGCTTGAACACACCCTCTCACCGGGAGGTAAGGATCATCTTACCCAGCAGACATCGGCTTTATAACTGAGACAGCAAGTTCAGACTGCTGTTCAGATTGAGAGTAGCACAGCGCACATGAAAGTTTTGGAGAGAGAGACAAGAAAACACATGGATCCTGTAACACGTTGCCATGCAACACCCTGGCTTGAAAAAGGAAGGTCTGACACACACACAAACACACACACAGACACACACACACACACACAGAGAGATCACCGACGCAGCGCTGAGAGGCACCAGAGTGCAGGCTGAGAGTAATCCCATCAGCATGAGGTTTACTTTCACATGACGCACACACACACACACACACACACACACACACACAGCAACTGAAGACTCATAGCAGATTTGTCACAAGATGTTTGTGTATCCTATACCTTTATTAAGTCTCCTCCATGTACCCCATGATCTCATTCAAACAGTATGACATCACTAGCATATGAAAGCCCCTCCCACTGTCCTGACTGGTGAAGTGATTTGACACACCTCCATGGTCTCTCCCTGAGGGATTCTTCTGACACAGGCAGTGATGTCACCACAACACAGTGACTCCGGTACGAGTCACAATATTAAAGCTACAGTGACTGGTCAGTCCAAGCCTGTAAGGACATGTAGCCTAGCTTGACGTTAACAGACTCACTGAAAGCACTAGCAAATAGTTATATAATACTTAATGTCTCCCATCAGATTCCTTATCTATGCCCGCAGTATCTGGCAGGGTTAACTAACTAACCCCCTGTAACAAAATCTCCCTTTTGAGTCAGCTACAACTCAAGGATCTGCTGAAGGCCAACGACCAACAACTGACAAACGTTTGCAGTTTCCTGGCAACCAGATATCAGCACAATTCCTTATCTATATGATATGTTCTTCTGATGTCATCTCACATCCTATTGGGTGTTCACCCATCCAATGAACCAGCAGAAGCGTGTTCCCCTGGCTATGCAAATAGGTAGTTTGAATGAGAATGTCATTTCCATGTCTTTGCACCCGCGGAAAGGAATAGGGGCCGGGACATGGTCTTTTCAAACCAAAACAAGAAAGCCCTGAATGGCACCATCCCAAAAGACTTCACCTGACACTCTGTCTAACAGGGGCTTTGTCAAAGATTTGAGACACAAATTAAAACGAATACCAGGTCATGTATTCTTGGGGGACAACTGCACAGATGTCACTGGTATGGTAATGTGCATCGAAAAAGACGAGGGGACTCAATTTGATCTTAAAGGTGGGACGCCAACTGTCTCCTTCCCTTCATCGCGTCGTCGCTTTGTTATGGAAAAACCCCTCACACTGGCCAGAGCAAGCGTCTTTTCACCAGCAGTCTGCTGGGCATCCCAAGAGCAGCACATATACTTGCCTCAGCAACAGAATCCTCAAGCAGAAATCCTGCATTGATTTTAAACACACTCTAAACTCTCTGCTTCTTAATACACTCAAGTGCATACACATGCTTAGAGCATACCAGGGCACTATACACAGCCCCCACAGGGACATACAGACCCTATAGGGTGCCTGTAGGCTGTGCATCACATGACACAGCCAGGCTTTCTGAATGATACCATAACAAGGTCTTATCTGTTTGTGTAGAAACACCTGGCTCTGATCCCATACATTAGACTCTATAACTGGATAACACAGGTTGTCAACATGGCAGCACAGACACGAGTGGCTACAGTCTATTTAGAAACGTTACATTCTGTCATAACACACAACACCCACAGCAATGTATGGTGCATTAGGTTCCCCACTCACCTTCACCAGTCTGCAAAAAAAGCTTCTCACAGCCTCTATGGTCAGACCATGTACAGTAAATAAGGCACATACAAAGATAACAATCCTGATATCAACATGAATGGAGCTGATTACATGATACACTAACCATGACAGATTGAAGCTCAAGCTATCCTAGTTCTGTGAAACACTGTTAGCCTTAAGGCTGGGGCGAAGTTGATAAGCTTGGTTAAATTTAGCCCCCAATGATGGGTCTTATAGCGCGAGAGTGGAACCAGAGTCAGCGAGGTGTAGACAGATCAGACTTCGGTCAAACCAGACAACAAGTAAACCCAGCTTTCAGAGCCTGGGTTACTCAGTGGTTAGTGGTCCATTCGGTCATAGATCATGTATTTCTTTTTTAAGAAGGAGAAACAGTTTTCATTACTGACTCTCTGTCTCTCTCTGTCTCTCTCTGTCTCTCTCTGTCTCTCTCTGTCTCTCTGTCTCTCTGTCTCTCTCTCTCTCTCTCTGACATCTTATCTGTTGAACTAGACCTTCAGGGACACATGTGTGGCTGAGTATGACTGGTATGTCCTCTCCCACGCTGACCGTGACAGGTGACATGCTCAGGGGGGGATCTAGAGATTTCCATTCGGGGTGGCAATGGGGTGGCAGAAGGAAGTTGTTGGGTGGCCTCCTGGAGGCGAATCAAACCCAGAGTAGGGGGGTACAGTACTCCCTATGGTAAATGATTAGGCTATAACATTGTAGTTTAAATTAAACAGTAACATTAATATTATTTATTGAAATGTTCTGTAATGTTGTTTAGTTGTAACTTGTTTCACTACATGTTCTTATGGTTCTCCCCTTTGAGACTGTTTTTTCACAATTAATGCTTCATGTTTTGGCTACCCGCAATGTGTGGGGCTATCTCGTTGTTATGATCAGTGACCTATGCACTTTTGTAAAGCTCTCTCTTGGAAGTCGCTTTGGATAAAAGCGTCTGCTAAATGCATTTAAAAAAATGTATATTTTAAACTTGGGCCAACCCTGGGCCTTTCGCGGAGCCCAGGAAGCATGCTATTTGGGGGGTCCTTTCCAGGCAGAGGCAGTGAGCTGGGGGCGGGTGGACTTGGCTGTAAACACGGCAGGGCAGACCCTGCCTGATCGGAGAGAGACAGGTGGCAGGGGAACACACACGGAGCTAGGAGCAGAAAAGACCAGGGAATGTGTGTGTATCTCGCTCACGCTAACAGCATTCACTTACAGCAAGGAATGGAGTTTCTACAGCAGATAAGAGGTGTTGATGATGGGGTGCTTAGCGCTGTCTGGTTGGAGTATGTCACACAAAAACCTGCTATGAACTGTAGAATAAACACTGTAGAATCAAGTAGTCTGGTATCTATTCCCTACCGCAACTATTGATTGGCACCAATTTAAACATCTATGTTGTGTTAATCTCTGTAAAAATCCCATTAAATGGTTTGACAATAAGAATATATAAAGCTTTGGCTCTTTTAATTTAATTCAGCTTCTGACATTTTCATTTAAACTGCCTATTTGATGATGATGGCAAGTCTGGGATTTCACTTGGGGGCATATTATGAACATCCATCTCCAGCCAATGGAAATGCTAATAGCTTACATAATTGACATGGGTCTTTTTCTGCCACTATTATATAAATGCATACCCAGTCACGGTACAGTGAGTTTTCCAAGGCCCGTTTTGAGTCACATCCCCATAGGGGAGTGATGTTGCATAAAACAAGGTTAGTTTTCTGCCTGGCCAGACAACAGAAGGCTGCAGATTTTACAACGGGCCTGACAGGACGGGAAGTTGAGGAGAGGGAACACTTGGATGCATGAATCATTACTGAACACTGCGCTGTACCATAAAACATGACAACCCTGGGATATACAGCAGTCCAGACTTAACTAGTTACAGAACAAGTCATCGATTCTAATGCTATCCCAGAATAGTCAAGTGACCCTAGTGTGGTATGTCTAATCTTGTAAATTAAAAACAACACGTGTTAAACTGCATAGCTTTAACTCTATGCCACTAGTGTTGCTCTTGTCTAACTTTGTTTTATAAAGGTAGCGACTGTGATGATGACAGACATTTATAGTCTTTTTATGAGCAATATCTTTTTATTTTTGTCTTACCTTGAATAAAATGATGTAGTTACAACTCGGTCATTTGAATAGTCCAGTCTCGAAGGCGGTGATGTGTGAACTCTTCTGAAGTTGCAGCTATCTTCCAGTCACTTTAGGCAGAAGTGGCTACATCAGCGACCGCGTGTGTTTTTGATTTTGAGGACCGTTTTCAACTAAATATGAACAACTACGGGAAATACTTAGCGAAAGCGAAAATCGGCGGAACGACAATGGACTATGCTGTCCTCTAATCCTATATGACCATTTGAAATGGTACCACCCTACACATTTGCAAGTGTTTCATTTTAAAACTCGTACAAATTGCATTTAGTTAAAGACAGCGTCCGATACGCTTCTGTTTTTAATTCGTGGAATATAATAAACTAGTTACAGAAACTGCAACACAGTATTTGGTGCACAGTCCTGAACAAGTCCTACAGAACGTCGAATGATGATAGATCGGATGAACACATGCTAATAAACAAGATCCATGCGCGAGTAAAGGCAAACTATGTATATTTTCTACACCAGAAAACCAATTTCGACAAGAACATAGTAGCGTACCCAACAGTTCGCAGGAATTTC
Organism: Hypomesus nipponensis; assembly: GCF_054491055.1. Lineage (NCBI taxonomy): Eukaryota > Metazoa > Chordata > Actinopteri > Osmeriformes > Osmeridae > Hypomesus > Hypomesus nipponensis. The sequence continues at coordinate 20,321,991 of NC_140371.1, read as the reverse complement.
CCAATGATACCAGATGATGCTTTATCATTCCAACATCTTCCGCTCTGCTTGATCATGTCTAGGCGGAGCGTCACCTGGACCCCGATGGCTTGACGACATCTCTAATCTCATACCGTGGGATCGCACGTGATGCGCGTTTGATTATCTTAACGGTAGGCTAATGTTCAAACAAGCACAAATACAGTCCTAATCGACGAGTAATTGTCATTTAAAAATAACTAATGCCACCTAGTTATGGCTCTTCCCCCTTTGGCCTCAGTCGAAACCATCAAGAACGCTGTTTACACTGACGTCACGTATTATACTTTTTTCATCCCGCCCAGTTGTCGCGTGTTCATAAAGTGCTGCTCGCGCTCATGTTGAAAAGGCCTGGGACATCCAACCCGCCGCTTGAATGAAAAGAACAAGGATTATTTTCAAATCGATTAGAAGTATGTTTTATAAAGACGTAGTGTGCATTTCTAGTAGAAAAAAAATTAAAAGATGATTCTTTATTCATTTACTTTGTGTAGATATAGAGTGTTGTGGATTATAGGCCAAGTCAAGGATTAATGAATACATTTTTATAGGGGATTTTTTGTTGTCTGAAGCGTTTTATTTTAGCCTAATTTTCAGTCCTATTAATGCATGTATCATTGTACATTCCGTTTAATCTCTGTTAAGTTGTTTGTAAAGATGCAAATGTTGTATGCATGAGCTACCTGTGTGGCCTTTGTAGGGATGATATAGGTCTTTGATCTTGTCCTCAGAAAGTTCCCTATCTGGAAGAAGAAAATAAACTTAACCACAATGTAATAACGTTCTCTTGTCTGAAACATTATAATGGCCGGTAGGTGGCAGTGGTGAGCGTGAAGGCTGCAGCATACATTCTTTAAAGTTAGTAAGTCAGTCACTGTGCCCCATGGTGCCCCAATTTGAAGCTGCAACTGATGTTCGTTTGTGTGTGTGTGTGTGTGTGTTTATACATGTTTGTAGAGGAAGGGAATGCTGGTTCTCATTGAGGTTGGCAGTGATCCATTTATTTACCACCCCCCTTTCTCTCTCTCTCTCTCTCTCTCTCTCTCTCTCTCTCTCTCTCTCTCTCTCTCTCTCTCTCTCTCTCTCTCTCTCTCTCTCTCTCTCTCTCTCTCTCTCTCTCTCTCTCTCTCTCTCTCTCTCTCTCTCTCCCCCTTCTCTCTCCTTCTTTCTCTTCTCTCTCTTCTCTCTCTTTCTCATCACTTCTACCCCATTGCAGTTTTGGCTGCCTGACCGAAATGTCATCTGTTTGAACAGGGGGCAAATATGAAGAGAAGAGAGTGAACCTTTCAGAAGGGCGGGGGGAGGAGGGGAGAGAGGTAAATCGGGGGAGAATGTAAAATAGAGAATCAAATAAAAAAGAGAGAGGGAGGGAGAGAGAACGAATAGACAGCAGAGGTACTGTAGGCTATAAAATACAGCTACCACAGAAGACTCAGAAAGAAGGAGAGAAAGGTATGCAGCTGGCGAGAGAGTGAAGAGCTGAGGAACAAGTGGAGGAGAGTGGGAAGCACTGGTAAGATTTTTTAAAGAGAATAAATGGCTTATTATTCCATAATGACTTCCCGTGTTGACAGCATAATGTTCCTTCTGTGTAACTCAAGCCTCCACCACAGTAATGGAACATGATTGCATTCCTCTGACAGTTTCAATGTTTTATACCCCATTACTGGATTCCCTGCCTGGAACACAGACAAACGATTTGGTGTTTGGAAGGAGAAATTGGTTAATGGTCGTGATAAACGTATGTGGAAATGATGCTAATGGTCTTTCAGTTTCAGCTTGGAGGATGTGTGTGGTTATGTTTGGTTTATCTATTCTCCAGGTTGAGAAAACCTCGAGTCTTGGTCGTCTTTATTTCTTGACCATGCACCTGAGCGTACACACGGTGCTGTTCCTGCTGGTGACCCACCCACCTGTTCCTGATGTGGTTATGGTGAGTGTCACTTGCCTCTCTGCAAACAGCCTGCTGTAGAACATTGTGTACAAGCCCACCTGGCTGCAACAGAAACAGCTCAATTTGTCTAGAAGGGTTGATCATTTCCTGCTTGGCACAAAACATGTGGCTTAGGCTGTGGCAGACTTCACTTTGTTGCTTACATGTTTGTTATGGATTAGTTAATGCTATGGTCTTGACGGTATTGGTGTTAAATTGTGCTGGCGGTGAACAGGATTGTGCACAGGACTTTAGGTCAGATGTGCACCTGTTTCTCATCAGTTTACTGTCCAACTAGGCCAGATGTTGGATTGGCGTGCACTACAAAGCATATGAAGCTGGGGTTGGGGCTGAGGCTGAGGATGGGGGCTGGAACTAAGGATGTGGCCTGGGGCTGTGGCCAGGGACTGGGCTGGGTATGAGGCTGGGGTCAGGGATGAGGCTGGGGTCAGAGATGAGGCTGGGGTCAGAGATGAGGCTGGGGTCAGGGATGAGGCTGGGGTCAGGGATGAGGCTGGGGTCAGGGATGAGGCTGGGGTCAGGGATGAGGCTGGGGTCAGGGATGAGGCTGGGGTCAGGGATGAGGCTGGGGTCAGGGATGAAGCTTATCCCGAGGGGAAGCATACACAATAAAAGTTCTACGAAGACCTGTCTTTCATTGAAAGTTTTTTTCTAGAGCTGTCTGAGCAATAGTTTGAAGAAAGCTGTGTAAAATAATCACTGTCACCATGCGTATACGAGTAACTCCATATCTCAACAAAGATCAGATCATCTGTGGTATTTCAGAAGTGTTTGTTTCTCGTGTGGTGCAGTACACCTCATTTCTCACCTCAATCATACGGCAGTGTACTACTGTACAGCAATGGGCATGAAAAGTCAAACATCTGTTCAACGTCAAACTTGAGGAATGTGTGTGTGTGTGTGTGTGTGTGTGAGGGGTTGCAGGGGGGCAGAGCGCAGCGCAGACAGAGACAGGTAGAGGCCAGTCTGAGACCGTACATCGGCAGGGTGGACCCAGGTGAGACAGCTACTCCTCTCCCTCACGTCTCGTCATTTGTTTAGCAAATACATTATTTGTTTGTTTGTGCCGCCTTTACTCTTTCTTTCCTTTCATTAATCAGATATTTATTGTAAACTTCCACAACCCTCCACACCTTTAACAAAACACATGATGCTCTATGAGGGACTTTGATAAAGAGTGCGTACCATCCTTGCAGAAGGCTTGATCTTTAAGACGCTGAACCCCCTCCCCCTTCCTCTCTCTCTCTCTCTCTCTCTCTCTCTCTCTCTCTCTCTCTCTCTCTCTCTCTCTCTCTCTCTCTCTCTCTCTCTCTCTCTCTCTCTCTCTCTCTCTCTCTCTCTCTCTCTCTCTCTCTCTCTCTCTCTCTCCTCCCCCCCCCCCCCATCTTTCAGCCCAGCTGTGTGAGTTGCTGAAATGCCGCAGTCCGATTGGCTCCTGGTGTCAGGTGGTTCCAGAGCACGGCCTCCTGGTCCCCAAGTGTGTGTGTCCCCAGACGTGCCCCAGGTGTCCCCTCGTCTAACATGTCTTCACTCACACAACAGCAAACAGGCCAACTCTCATGGGCCGTTTTTCATCACAGACGAGCCTGCAGGTGCATCGGGATATTGCGTTATTCATGCAGTGGCTTGTGATTGCAGGAAGAGGGCGCCAGTGTGTAGCGTTCTGGGGAAGACGTATGGGAATGAGTGCCTGCTGCATGAAGAAGCCTGTCGCAAGAGACGTCGCATAGGACTGGCGCACACGGGACCTTGTCTGGGTGAGGGCGTCCCACGTACACGACTGTGCAATCACACACGCTCACACACACGCTCACACACACGCTCACACACACGCTCACACACACGCTCACAAACACGCTCACACACACGCTCACAAACACGCAAGGCCTAAGGAGTAAAGAAAGACCTCCTAACCGATACACATGGATGGAGGTGTCAGGCCAAATAGTGTCCTAGGGCCAAATACTGTCCTACCTGACGTCACAGTGCCGTTCCGAAGCAAGGACGCGTCCGTCGCTATGCCGACCTAAATTCCTGAGATATCCACGCGTGCTAGCAGGAAACTGTCATGGTTGCTATACTGGTTACTAGGTAGGAAGTATTTAGTCAGGTAGGACACTATTTGGCCCTAGGACACTATTTGGCCCTAGGACACTATTTGGCCTGACAGAGCCACCAAGGTTGTGCGTCTCACAGTTCCGCAGGCAAACTGCACGGAGGAGGAGTTTGGTCAGTTCCCGTACCGTGTCTTGGATTGGTTCCTCCTGCTGAGTCGCATGGGCAAGTCTTACACCCCCGCGGCCCCTCCCCAAAGCTGCCTCAGCCACGCCCGGAGGACGGAACTAGCCCAGGTAACCCCGGGAGTGAGCCAATTGGATCCTGTGGAGGGGAGAGGTACCTTTGAGAGATTATACAACAGCAGCAGTCGTCAAGCTGTAGTTTAGGAATAGCAGATCTGTATTGTAAAATCTACAGTCGATTTTTTTGGGGCGGTATATTTGTGCTAGGTTGGCAACTATGCTCGAGGCATCTCTGGGTATTGTTGACATAGACAAGCATCCCTACACCTCCCAAGAGAAGACTCCATTAGGGTGAACTAGTTCCTGTTACCTGCCATAGCGTACTCTTCAGCAGAACAACATGGGGGATGGGTGGGGGGAGAAGGGGTCAAGAGGCCTTATATAAATAGACGATGATCAATAATCACTAAATTATTCATTAAGCATGTTAACAGTCTGGTAATACTAGATCCCTAACCCTGTCTCCTTGACCTTATGGCCTGTGTACCCTTTATTATCTTTCAGCTCTCCACATCTTGAATCCCATCTGGTCTCCTCCTCCCTTTGCCATCATGCTTTTCTGACATGAGCCCTGCTATTCTAGAATGCCCCCCGTAGACTCATGTAGACTCCACAGTAAACTATAATAAACTTCAAAGAGAATAGAACAGAACTCCATTTAACATGTGTTGTACAGGTATGAGGTATGTTTCAATGTCAGTGAGATTCTCTCAGCATTAAAATCCTCTCATCACATCTCTTCTCTCTCCTTATCTCCCCTTTCCCTTCCCCCCTCCCCCCTCTCCCCCTCTCCCCTCCTCTCTTCCTCTCCTCTCCTCCCCTCTCCTCCCCTTTCCAGAGGAGGTTTATCTTGCTGGACAGGAACAGGGATGGTAAGCTGAGCAGAAGAGACCTCAAGAGACTGCGCTACAAGAGGATGCCTCTGGAGCACTGCGCTACAGACTTTTTTAAGTGAGTGGAACCAGTACAACTTCCCTAGATTCATCCAATGGCAGTACTCTTTAAAAAGACGCACCCTCCAAGACCTGATTTCAAATCTCTCGGAAAAGAGAACAATAGAAAAAAGTTTTTCAAATTCATCTATGATTCCTTGGGTCAATTTAATATCTAATTAGAGAAGAGATTAATAATGATCCACAATCACAATTATCCTTATCATGACCCTTGTGTAAGCCTGTAATTCTAAAGTTAGCAATTCTCAAGCAATTAGTTTTAACACGTAGTACACTTCACCCTAATTAGTTCCTCAAAACCAACCAATGAGAATGTTTGGAAGAGCTTTAACGGTGCAACAAGTTAATGCGTGACTAAATTACATTCATGCCTGTCGTGCCATCCTACACAGTATCCCTACAGTTGCCAATCAGTGTTCTATCTTCTAGAAATATCTAGAATGAAATATACTGAGTGTCTGTATCTGTACTCAGCTTTTGACAGAAAGTAACAAGTTCGATATAATCATTTTAGTGACTAATGCGAACCATGTTCTTCCAAGTCACTGCAGCAGAATTTAGAGAGGGTTTAAAATGTGTCACCCCATTAGGGATCTCGCCTCCGCCCCCATGTCACACCTCCTGGCATCCTGTCCTCTCTGCACCCCTTCCACACCAGCCCCCTCCCTCCCCACCAGCCCTCCTTCCTGTGTACATCCCTCCTCTCCTTCTCACCCCATCCGTCCATCCTCTCCCTCCGGTGTAGGACCCTGCCTTCCAAATCCTCCCTTCTCTCCTTTCACACACACTACTGACAGGGTTTTGATCCATCCATATTTCATCAATACATTTTTTTATCCTGTACATGTAGTCTCTCTCTGTTTGGCTTTGTCTCTATCCCTCTCTCTCTCCCTCTCTCTCTCCCTCTCTCTCTCCCTCTTTCTCTCCCTCTGCCAGTTTTCAATGACAGGTTTTGTGGAAGTGGGGTTGGCTATCTCAATGTCAACCCATTCCCAGCAATGATAATGTTTATTACCCACTGTGCTTCCCGCTGTCTATGGCTTAGTGCAAATGGAGACTTTACCCTTCAAAGATAATGTTTTGTGGGGGTCAAGACAAATGTCTGTGATGGGCCAATTAGATGTGTGCAGATGCATTTGTTTGCATACAGTATTATGATCATGTGTGCGTGCATCACTGTTGGAAGATCTCTGTTTGCATACTGAGATTGTATGTGTATGTGCGTGTGCGTGTGTGTGTGTGTGTGTTGGCATGTTTGTGAGTGTGCTGGTGTTTGTGAGCATATGTGTTCTCAAGGCCAGTGTTTTGATGTGATCAGCCACATAGATATATATAAAGGCTAGATGTCTCGTCTGCGTTGCCGGCCAACGGAGTCGAACGACCGCACATGGTGGCCATCTTGCTACGGTCAACTCGCTCACCCAGAACATTGTGTTGATGCTACATGTACTTTTTAAATGACCATAACTTGCTCAATTTTCAAATAATTTTGAAAGGTTTTTTTTATTTTATCGACGTCAGAGATGTAGTTATGCCACTGCATACTTACTTTTTATTTTTTTTAATAACGTAATTATTCATAAGTATGTGCGAGTTGCGAGTTGACCGTAGCAAAATGACCGCCATGTGCGGTCGTTCTAGACTCTGCTGTAAGACATCTAGTCTTTATATATATCTATGGTCAGCCATGCATGACATGATTGTGCTGTGTGTGCAGGTCATGTGACCAGAACAGGAACAGGAAGGTTACTCTGCGAGAGTGGACTTCCTGTCTGGTGGATCGCTCTGAGACCTGGTTCCACAGCTACATGTGTAGGTGTTAAAAAGGGAACCTTTGCTGCACTAAATCTGTACCTAAGCTTTCTACCCCAGCCAGGTGCAAATTTGGGGGTTTGTTTACAGGAATGGTTATGTCAATTATTTTTCAAAGCCCAACAATGTTTTGAGTCTATATAATAATAATGACCTCCACACAAGAGCTAACAAGACATTGAGTTAAGCATTTACAAGCTGACGATTCGATGACTCTCTTTTTCCCCTCTCTCTTTTCCACCTCCGTTCTGACAGCCATGAAGATGGGCTCTGACAGGCTGTGTCCTCTGGCCACCTACAGTCACCTCTGACATGGATCTCGTCACGTCTCCGCTCCCCCTGCTGGTGCATCAGTCTGTCCCTGCTGTTCCATGCTCTCGGCGTTACCAACACCCACGTTAACGCGACGCCCCCTAGCACGTACAATTGGTTCTACACGGTATCGATATTGATTCATGACATTGTCGGTTTTTTGAAAGTCCTCTGTATGTTTGTGTGGCCTGTAATAAATGTGTGTGGGGGTCTGTCGTACTTTTAGCTACTGGTGTCTGTCGTTTCATAGGACAGCCAGCACAGCTCGTTATCGACCAGGAAACACGGATCAACTTTCAATCATCCCAGAGGGAGAAGTAGACAATGGAGGGGAAGGGAGAGATGACAAGATGTCATTAGACGGAGGATGAGATGCAAGACAGACGAAAGAGGGAGGGGAAGGCTTAGCGTGAGAAGCCGTGACCAGGGAAGGGAGAGAGGGATAATAACCAGTGGGAGAAAGAGTGTGTCTACTGCACTGTGGAAAAGAGAGAAAGTGTGTTTGTTGGAAGGAGGGAGGGAGGCTCTATAAATGAGAGTGGGGAATGTGGTGGAGTGATTAATAAAAAATGGATCAGAAATGAGCAAAACCCAGAGAGGAGGGAGAGAGAGGGAGGGAGGGAGGGAGGGAGGGAGGGAGGGAGGGAGGGAGGGAGGGAGGGAGGGAGGGAGGGAGGGAGGGAGGGAGGGAGGGAGGGAGGGAGGGAGGGAGGGAGGGAGGGAGGGAGGGAGGGAGGGAGGGAGGGAGGGAGGGAGGGAAGGAGGGAGGGAGGGAGGGAGGGAGGGAGGGAGGGAGGGAGGGAGGTGTGAGTGAGTGAGTGAGTGAGTGAGTGAGTGAGTGAGTGAGTGAGAAGTGGAGGGAAAACACAGTGTATGAGTGCCTGAGAAAGAGAGAGAAGCTTCATGTGGTTGAAATTACAGTTACATCTCAAACACGGAGCAGAAACCATTGAACCTGTAAGATGAAGCATGTTCCATTTGTTGACATATGGACATCGCTCAGCTGTGAGTTTAACTGTGGTTGGGTTATGTTCTAATGTGTGTGTGTGTTTCCCAAGATCAATAAAGGATGTTAGGGGCCTGGGGTGAGTTTTTTTGTACTACTGGTGTCTCTGGACTAATTAGCTCTCACATTTGCCGGAAGGATGGGGGGAGAGAGAGACAGAGAGAGATTTCAATATGCAACCTAAGGCACAGATGCCTCTCAAGCACGAGGCGAACAAAATGTGGTTGCTGCTCTACATGTCAAAGTATGTCAAAACAAGACTTTTTACTGACTTTTCTTGCACTCGTCACTTTTGAAGAAGACGAGTCCACTGGAGGGTTTAAATGTTCTCTGAGATAAAGGAGAAACAAGAGAGAGAGAGAGAGAGAGAGAGAGAGAGAGAGAGAGAGAGAGAGAGAGAGAGAGAGAGGGAGAGAAAGGGAGAGAAAGGGAGAAAAAGGAAGAGAAAGGGAGAGATGAGAAAAAGAAAGCAGACAGTGGACTAAGGGCATGTCTAAATGAAGAGAGAGGGTAGTGATGCCAGAGCTCACTGTGCCAATGGAGAACAGACTGTATTTGCTAATGAGTGACCCGCATTTCAGACTGTTAACGTCCTGTCGAGCAGCCGATAGGAGTGTGGAATACAAAGTCCACCTACACACCCACCATCACCCCACACACACACACACACACGCACACACACACACAAACGCCTCCACCTTCAATTACCCCCCCTTCCCTTCCCCAGGGACCCGCTCCTTTATCGGGGGGAAAATGAAATGAGTGGTTGGGGCCACCCCTGGAGGCCTGGGCCTCCCTCCCTCTTTGTGTTTTTATCCCCCCTTCATTCCCTCTCTTTACCTCTGGACTGCAGCCCCACCTCCAACCCAAAACACACACACACACACACACACACACACAGGGGAAGTGCTCCCCATCTTCCTTGCTCTGTCCTGTTCAGACATGCCCTCTGCCCCTGTCACCCTCTCTTCCCTCTGTTGTTACAGCATGGATAGTGTGTGGCAATCTCTCTTTCCCCCCCCCCACCCCCTTCTCCATAAGCTTCACCCCTCCCCCTCGGTGATCTGAGATGGTGAGATAGTCTCATCGCTTTTTACGTCCTGCCTGTTTCAGTCTCTTTGTCTCTCTGTCTCCCCTTTCACTGTCTCTTCTACGTCCCTAACCATTGCTCTTTATCACTTTTCCTGTCTGTCCCTTTCTCTCTCTACTCCTCTCTCTCTCTCCCTCTCTCTCCCTCTCTCTCCCTCTCTCTCCCCCTCTCTCCCCCTCTCCACCCCCCCCCTCTCCCTCTCCCTCTCCCTCTCCCTCTCCCTCTCCCTCTCTCTCCCTCTCCCTCCCTCCCTCCCTCCCTCTCTCCCTCTCTCCCTCTCTCTCTCTCTCTCTCTCTCTCTCTCTCTCTCTCTCTCTCTCTCTCTCTCTCTCTCTCTCTCTCTCTCTCTCTCTCTCTCTCTCTCGGGACCCTCTGCCTGCTCAGGAGCAGATGGGCGGCTGGTGATGAGATGCTGTTAAAAATAAAGATTCCTGTTAACCCGTTGTCAGCTTGCGCTCTCCAATTCCTCTCTGTCGCTCTTACTTTAATTCTTTTCTTTCTCTTTCTCTCACTTCCTCTCTAATTTTCTCTCTGTCTCTTCCTCCCTGTCACCATATCTCTCAAAGCATCGCCCTCGCAACACCCAACAGTTACATACGCGCGCAGTTCTGTTCATCCACGCCGCCCCCTCGTCTGAGACCGCGACCCGCGAAACGTGATATTTAATACATGATCGTCATAAAGATGCCCCCTGCATAATGCATAGCTCGTAAGCAGTCATCAATAAATAATAAAAGGGGCATTTTTGCGGTTTTCTTCCATGCAATTATTGAAATGCAATTTCACTCTTGGTTTTTGTCGCTCTCGGTGCAGGGAGTTTGTCCGGCGACTGTTTGTTGCTGAATTATTAAAGAGAACACAAGAGAGAGGAAAGCCAGGGATCAAAAGAAATATCCAGGCCAGGCCAGTCTAATGCAGCAGATAGCAAACAACGTGTGTGTGTGTGCATATTTGTCAGTGTGTGAGCCTCGATCAACTCCCCAGTTTTATATCAGGACAACAGGTTCAGCAATGAAGCAACGTGAGGGGAGCTGTGTTCTGAAGGAAGGATAGCCGCCTTTAGGTTACCCCTTAAGCGTTTAAACGAATACGATATCCACATGCCCAGTCGTACATGTGGGCTGTAACCCACGGAAGGCTAATCAGAAGAGTCTTCAAAAGCAGCAGCCATATCGTGCTCTGCCAGATTGTCAACTTTCAGAACTTCAGAGGGATTCTAAACTGGGCCAGGATGAGAGGGGGGGGGGAGGTGGGGGTGGGTGGGTGGGTGGATGGGGGGTTTGGCTTTGAACGAGAGTCCAGTCCCAGCGAGTGGTGCCTTGGTAAAATGCGGAAACAACTTGTCTGCAGCCTCAATTCAAGCATATATATAGGTATATATGTATATTTCTATGTATATATATTCATGTATTTCCACCAGAAGGTATTACGTGTTGCGTAGGGCTCTCAGGTTGGCGTAGCGACAGACAATACTCCCCCTGGGTGAAGTGGCTCCATTCAGAGCTCCTCAATAGCCCAGCTGAAGTGCCCGGTGAATGAGTGAGAAAAGCCTGGCTGGAGAAAGAGAGAAGGGGAGTTAGCACACAATGCTACCGGCCTCTTTCATATTCCTGATGTTATTGATTAAAGAGCTGAGCGGGGAGAGAGGAGTACAGGAGGACCTCCATTGTTCCTGTCTTTGTGTCGGTTGATGAAGGGGCCCACCCCAGCCCCCCCCGACCCTACCCCCCCCAACCCAACCCCCTGGTCCTCCGATATCCACACTTGACCTGTGAGGGGTGGGGTTGGGGGGGGGGGGGAGAGAGAGGGGTGATGGGGGAGGGGGGTCCAACAGGGAAGCCCTAACTCCAAAGCTTTGGAGCTCATTGTGAAGTGGATCGTCTTACGTCAGTTGTGGATATCTGGTTGCACAGGACCTCGGAATGTAGTTTGGATGTAGTTAGCAGCGTGACTGCGTCTGTGGAGTCTGTCTGTGTCTTGTGTAGTCGTTATTCATTCATGTGAATGTTGAGGCATGCAGCATAGCACCGGTCCTAATGAGAGGTACAGACCCAAAGCACGGCCACACAGCCAAGGGCATCCAATTCACGGTCCACACAGACCTTATCAGACCAGGGAATCATTGTTGTGAATTATCACCCCCTCCCCTTCCTCTATCACAGGTCCTGACACACACTCCCCACCCCCCAACTCTCACACACCACCACCACCACCCCCATTCTGCAACCTCGTCCTCCCTCCCTCACACTCAATCACTCACTCATGCAGTCGTCCTCAGCCTGAACACACAAACACACACGCACGCACCTCATCAGCCTTTTCCCCTGTACCTTTTCAGCGCGCCAGCTAAGGCGCTCTGTCCTGAACAGGGGGTGAAAATCAAAGAGAACACAAAACATCGGAAGAGAAAAGAGGAGAAGAGCTGGAGAGAAAGACGAGAAGGAGAAAGGAGGAGAGTTAAGCTTCAGTGACGGACTGACATTCACAAGGCTCCTGTGGGACGTGGCAGGGCAAGGCTCCACGTGTGAGAGAGAGCGAGAGAGAGATAGAGAGAGATAGAGAGAGAGAGAGACAACAAGACCCCCCAACGGACCACCCTTGGACCACCAGCCCCGGAAGAGGGTGCAGGGGTATCCTGACACCTGCTAGACCAGGGAGCGAGACCCCTGGAAGCAGGAGAGAGGGAGGGATCGTCGTCCTCCAGCAACCTGAGTCGTTTGCTCACGCTCCTCCTCCATCTCTCATCCTTCTCTTCTGGTCGCTCTCTCCACTCCTCCTCTCATCCTTCATCCCCCGTGCTGGACAAATCTGTACCGTGAGGTAGGAAGGCATGTTACTGCTGAGAAGTGTCTGTGTGGGAGAGAGTTGATGTATGTTTTGTGAATGTCGCTAACTCACAGGGACATACGGGAGGAGAACTTGCGTTGTGCATCAGTGCTTTTCTGTTTAGTCCCAGAGGGTTTCCAGCAAAGGAAAGGGGCTTCGGAATACTTTGCGGTAGTTAGTTGTGGGACAGATTGGAAATTCATATGAACAGTATGTTTGTTTTCTTCTCTTTTCTCAAGATATATTGCTATACCCCGCATGCTTCTCTACGCACGTGCTTCACTGAGCTTCCCTGTACATCTGTCTGGTTTAACTGCTTTCTGTATGCACCTTTTTACAAACTCTTCTCTTAGTCTATGCCTATCCATCCATCTCTTTCTCAAGCTGTTTGAGCAACTAAGTGTTCCTCCATGGTGCAGAAGATGAGGTGACAAAAGGAGGGAGGACATCAAGCGAGTGTGTGACAGAGAGGAGAGTGAGAAGGGGGGGAGGAGGAGGGAGGGAGGGAGGGAGGGAGGGAGGGAGGGAGGGAGGGAGGGAGGGAGGGAGGGAGGGAGGGAGGGAGGGAGGGAGGGAGGGACAGTGAAGGATAACACACTGGCATCGAGGTAGAAAATCAACCGTAAAATCCCATCAGGGATCTTCTGCCCTCCTCACCACACAAACACGTACATTCACATGCACGCACACACACACACTTTGCCACCGGATGATGAGGGACACCATAAAGCTACAGGGACCCTCCAGTGCCATTTAATCTGTGTCTCCATGCCGCTATAACAGAGGGCAGATGGGACCCTGACGTGTCCCCAGAGCAGAGGATATTTGACACAGAGTCTGATAACTCCCCTGTACTGTACCCCTCCCCCGCCCGCTCTGCTGGGGGGACAATGGGAGAGAGGAGCCTGTAAGGCAGATCTACTGATAAACAGAGAGAGAAAGAGAGAGAGAGAGAGAGAGAGAGAGAGAGAGAGAGAGAGAGAGAGAGGGATTCAGGTGTAAAGGTGCATTCAGCGTAAGAGGTACTTAAAGCAATTGCAGTGCAGTGCCTAGAAATCTGAGACCAACAGAGAGGAGATAGAAGAGACAAGTGTAGAGAGGGAGAGAGGGAGAGAGGAAGAGGAAGAGGAAGAGAGGGAGAGAGGAAGAGAGGAAGAGAGGAAGAGAGGAAGAGGAAGAGAGGGAGAGAGGAGAGAGGAAGAGAGGGAGAGAGGAAGAGAGGAAGAGGAAGGAAGAGAGGGATACGCAATTACACAGTCTTGTGCCACTGGATATCTCTGGATATATTAAGACAAACAGGAATGGTGGCCGAGCCATCACTGTCGTGATCTCTTTTGTGTAAAGGAGAGTTTTTTTTTTAACGTTAGTTAAGTTCAGTAAGCTCCCCGTCACCCTCTCTCTTGGTTTATCTATGTTTCTTTCTTTCTCGGTTTGTCTCTCTCTCTCTCTCTGTTTGTCTCTCTCTCTCTCTCTGTTTGTCTCTCTCGTTCTCTCTAGGATATGGCCTTTTTGCCTTATGAAAATTCAATTGCTTGTAATTTGCTGAGGAACCTAATGCATATTTTATCAACAGACGCATTTTGAAGAAACAAGTGTGCCAAGCTGTTTTCTTTTTTTTGTCAGCTATTTATCAAGATTGAGATTGGAGAGTGTGAGCGAGACAGACAGAGAAAGAGAGAGAGGGAGAGATAGACAAAGTATGCAAAGGAGCAGAGAGTCTGTTTGTTAACAAGACAGAGATAAAGAAAGAGGCAGAAATAAATCGTGAGAAAGAGAGACAGAGAGAGAGAGAAAGAGAGAGTGAAAGAGAGAGAAAGAGAGACACAGAGAGAGTGTGAGAGAGACAGAGAGAGAGAGCACGGGGAAGGCAGAGCCCATGTGACACCAGTCCTGAACCCATTAGACACAGAGGCATGGGGTTAAAATCAACACCAATCAACCTCAATTGTGTGTCTCTTTCCTTCCTTCCATCAGTCTCTTCCTCTCCGCATCTCTCATTTTCTATTACTCACAACCCCATCCCCCCAGCTCCTATTTCCCTCCATCCACAATCCTGTCTCCTTTCCTCCTCCTCCCAAACTCTCCCTCCCTCCGTTTCAATCTCTCTCAATTCCTCTCCCCTCTGTAAAATCTTTATGGCTTGTTCACTTTGCAGGGATAATGAGAGCGTCTTTGGTGTGCAGCTGCTGAGATGGGAACTGAGGTTCTGTCTCCAGTGTACCTACCTGCACTGATTGTCATCTGATCTGTAGGGCACAAGGAACCTTGACGCAAACAACACCGTCAAGAAAAGGAGGGGGTGGTTCTAAAGAGTTTTTTTGTGGGTGGGGGGGTTTTTGTGGAAGATTGTGACTTTGAACAAACATGTTTTCTCCCATGGGAACAAGAGCAATACCTGTAATCATGGAGGTTTATTATCTCGGCAGGGAGACAGAAACAGTCCAAGACCCAACTGTTTTCAAAGTTCTCCTGGCTGTGATGGTGTTTGTCAGGCGCAATCTGCATGTCTGTCGGATCAGGCTGTAACATCTCCTGGTGTTGTTAGATTCTCCTTACTAAAGTGCCAGTGGTTTTTCTCTCCGTTAACAAGGCCTGTCACAACCAGCAAAATCAACCTTATGTTAAGACAGCAAAACCCATTTGAACGGCGTAACTATAAATAGAGGTATGCATTCAAAGGACCTCATTTCTGAGCGATATTTGCAAACCACTTCATGCTTTGAAAGTCGTGCCGAGTGATTTTTCCCTCATAGAGTGCCAAGCTGTGCTATACAGATCCCACAGTAAGATGGCATGGCAATTTCTTTCCCAACATGAATAATTCTGTCTGAATAGCCGAGAAGTTTCCTCATATCAATGAATCATCAGTCGCTAGACCTCTTTAGGCCTCCCGTCTGCGAAAGGCTCGCTGGGGTGAGGAATGCAATCGCGCCTGCGTGCGTGCGCTCGCCCGTCCGTCTGTGCGCAATGAGACTGATGGATGTCTATGACCTTTCTCTCTGCTCTTTCAGACCACGCAAGATAAAGGGAGGTGACCGGGAGAAGGACTGAGCGTGTGTGTGCGTGTTGGCGTGGAAGAGGATTGGCATCCATGGCCCTGTCCTGGTATTTGTGCCTGGTCTTGGCACTGCTCTCTGGACCCTCCTGGCAGAAGGGGCAGTCTGCCATGGCACTGGTCCTAGCCCCCGAGAACGAGGTGCCACTTCGCCCCACATCCTGGCTGCCCGCAGGGAAGCTTACTACCATCCACCTGCCCAAAGGACGCACCCGCAGGTAATGTGTGTCCACACGCACTAGCGAAATGGGGAATGTCGCCACTTTGCCATCCTTAACTGACAGATGAGAAAGAACTGTGTCGTATGGAAGTGAGAATATCACAGGCAGATACTATTTCCAATGTATCCAATGTATTTTATCTACATGCAAACGGCCACTTGGTCCCCCCCTTTAGAGTCCTTTAGAGAGGCTGGAGTTTAGCACACGGTCACCCCGGAGACAGGAGGTCCAGCCCACTTAGCCTGAACCGGAGGGAAGCGTGCCAGTATCAGGGCTCAAAAAACCCGGAGCTGCAAATTAGGAAACGTGTGTCCCTGTGTGCTGCAATCTGTCCGTAGGAGCAGTCTCGCAGAATGAGGCGGCGGGAAAACATGGAGCGAAAGAAACGTCAGCTAGCTAACGATGATTTAAATTAATCTATCAATTAAAAAGAATGTAGCGCCCTTGAGCTTGAGAGCAGGACACAGCTGTAAACCGCAGATGTAATAGATAAAGATAGATAATAAGGTTATTTTTCTGAGCACAGAGGCAAGAGGACATGATGGCATGGATGAGTTGCCTAATCACTGAAGGATTCATCGTTAAAATGCAAAAGATGAAATAAAACTGTCTGATTTGAAAAACCCTCAACAAAAACCATAAAAATCAGTGATGTGTTGTAAGATGTACCATGCATGCTAAGCACGATTCTAGACAATTAAACAATGAGAGATAATCATCAAAACAGAGCAGGTCGATGGAAGCTTATCACCAAACATTGCTTGTGACCTCTCCTCTGCTATCAAAATCTGCATTAGTTTGTTAAAAGCCATAACTGACAAATGCTTGAATGACAGCACTTAAAAGTAATGTCCGAACAGTTACCGGTTCTTAATTCTCCCATTTTTGAAATACCTAACAAGGTCGTCCGGTATTCCTTGTGCTGTGGCGTTTCTCTCTCCCCAGACTTTACTTCACACTGAAGAAGAAGGCAGCCATGATGTCAGTGACCGTCAGCCCATGTGACCTGCCCGTAGAGTGGACCCTGGTAGGCCGCAGCCTGAAGGATAAAGCCCCGAAGAGTCTGCACTGTGAGTGAAGACAAAGACGACACACAACAGATCCCAGTTCATGCCTCCTCAGTTGCATTACACTGCAATCTGAAAAGATGCCCGAGCCATACATTTTCATGAGGTCCATCCAAAGACTTATTTGTCGGTCATTGGTTGTTGTCTACAAGACAGAGAGAAAGGGAGAGACTAGACAACTGCTGAACAGAACATGAAAGTCCAGAACATGCTCTGAGAAAACAAACGCAAAACATAAAAACGTGTATTTTACTTTACAGAAGTATCAAAAGTATATCTGTGTGTCGAGATGTCCTCGTGTATGCACAACTATTTCCTGGAACAGACCCTGCATTGCATAACACGACTCTGTAGATTACTGAGGTAACTACATTATGAAGTTATAAAGTGATGGATAAATCATTCAGGAGCGTGAACACGAGGGTCCTAGATGTTCCGCTGAATAATTCACTTTGATAGTGTAACATTTGGTCTCGCTCCCTGTATCGGCATTAAACAAATCCATAAATGTAACTCCATACAGACATAGTCTGTGTTTGTAAACTGTGAGAGACGAGATTATTCACCTTCAACGATTCAACAATGTTCTTACCTCCACAGGGAACTCCAAGAAAAGTGTGCCTGAGGTTTGGTGGCAGGCTCCAGGGACAGAGACCAAGATCCACACCTACACCGGCAATGCCATGGACACCTACTCGGGTCCTTCCTATGCCCCGGCCTCCATATACATCCTCAGGCTGCGGTCCAAAGAGCAGGACACCAGTTCTGCCGTGTACCTCCACGAGGGGCCCGGTCCTTCAGGGGCGTTCCCGGAGCTTCCCCCCGACCCACGTGTCCACACTCTGGGTGTAGGGATGACCAGCGTCACCTTGAGCTGGAGCCCCAGCAGCACCCAGGCCAGGCTGCCACACAGCCAGCCCAGCTACGAGTACTGTGTCCTGGTCAACCGCCAGCACAACTACCGCAGTCTCTGCGCTGCTCGCGAGGGCATCCGGAGAGAGAAGGAGCGAGAGAAGACGAGGGAGAGAAAGGAGAAGAAGAAGAAAGTGACTGTGTGGCCCATTCTGAAGGACTGGTGGTGGCAGCAGTGGGACGCCTTCCCTGACCCCAAGTCCCCTGCCGCCGTGTCCGATGACAAGTACGGCGACCTGCCGTGTGTGTGCGAGGGCCTCGACAGTGTGTGTACCGTCTCCGACCTGTTCCCGGACACCCAGTACTTCTTCGACGTGTTCGTGAGGGACCTGCTGAACGGCACCAGCGCTGCCTACACAGGGATGGTTGCTAGGACACACGAGGAGGCGCGGCCGGCGATCTCAGCCCTGAGGGAGGGAGAGCTGAGGTGGGTGACCTTCAGAGACGGAGGATCCTCAGAGGAGTTCTTCAGCTTCCGCCCTCGCGGCTGGCAGCAGAGCGGCCTGCTGACCCTCCAGAGCTGCAGGGGGAGCCAGAGAGTCAAGGTGACCGTGTCTGGGAAGGGCCAGGTCCTGAGCTCCCAGGCTGTGGGCGAAGACCTGGTTCAGTTGTGGCTCCAGGGCAGCCCCTCCTACCTCATCCACCTGGAGAGAGAGGGGACCACCGGCCCGGTCTACCAGCCAGCCTCCGACCCCGCTGGAGCTCTCCAGGCCTCAGTGAAGATGCAGACGTCCTCTGCGTACCACCGTAAAGGCGTCCCCTCCCTGCCCTCCACCCTGCAGATTAAGTCCTTCAACAGGCTGCGGAGCTGCGACGCCGTCACCCTGGCCTGGATGGGGACGGAGGAGCGCAGTCTGTACTGCGTGTACCGCCGCAAGCTGGGGGACGAGGAGGCGGGAGGCAGGGGGAAGGGGGCCGCCACAGGCGTCTGCGTGGGGCCGGAGTCTCGGTCGGACACTGAAAGGGTCCTGTGTAAATACTTCCAGGAGCTGAACCCTCGGAGGGCCGTTACCACGGCCGTGATCGGGGGCCTGGAGGCGGGGGCCGCCTACGTGTTTGATGTGTATCTCATGAGACGCTGGGGCATCCCTGTCAAGTACGCCAGCAAGACCATCCGGACCAGGAGGGAATGCTGAGCTGCTGCCCCCTGCTGGGTCCCAGGGGAAGAGGATGAGATGCGCTTGGCAGCGGCAGCCATGGACTTAAGCCAGGTGATTTAATAAGACTGAAACCATAACAAAGCCATTCTACGATGAGGAAGACTGTTAAGACGTGGTACGCCCTCCCGACCAGAGATAGATGGATGTATACGGACACTAAGTACCCTTGTGAAGGGGGTGCGTAGACGCAGAGAGGAGGGAAACCGTACACCAGCAAAACCATTCCATTCTAGAGTAACCTGCTGTGCTTTTTTCGTTGTTTTGTTTTAGTTGTTGATGATGTGCCAGTTGTCCAAGTACCTGTTCTGTTGATGAGCAAAAAGAGAGATGAAGGAGTTTTTTTTAGATGACAAAAGAGAGAAAACAATTCAAGAAAGTGCCAAATATGCAACATAAACAGATGGAACTGTAATTGGACTTAACAGTGGAGAGCTTGAATTTAAAGTGTCTATCTTTAGTGCTGCATATTGTGCCGCATTTTGTACAGATTGTGCAGAATCAGCGTGTAAATCTTGTGTTCTGCTTTTGCATGAAGCAGGCGAAATGATTTTGTGTGTTGTTGTGTTCGATGTTTTCTTGTGCTGCTTTAGGTGCACCAATAAAGTCACACTAAATATAATCTCTCTAGTAATTAATCAACATGCCAGTAATGGCAGTTAACCCAGATGCATGGCTGATTGGTTTGTTTGGTTTGTCTGTGTCGGTTTCTACGGGTAAACAATATGCAGTTTGGCCTGCGATTTAAAACTGGGATAATTAATACAATTTGCAAATTGATTGTAATGTACCTTTAACCCTTAGACATATGTATACTGACTAGAACTTACTTTGACCCATTCTAATTATGAAAGTAGGCCTAAAAATGCCAAAAATTTATGTTAAACACAATATCGCTGCATTATGAACAACATAGAGGTAAAGGACAACAATGTTCAATCGAATTTGAATTACTTATTCTCAGTGGAAAACCATAAAGTGAAAATATATTCTAAGACGGCACTAATTAAAATTAACTATTTCGTATGAATATGAACTAGAACTCCCTGGCCTGTACTAATAAATTACATTTTTATTTTCTTCATCCAACTATGCGTACAAAACGTCATATAACACACACCAATAGGAGCGCCCTTAAACCGTGACGTGTTTTTGACAAGAAAATAAGCGCGCCTAAATGCGGATCGAGTGGTAGCGGTTCCTGTTGTTTAGGCAGCTGATATTTCCAAGTTACTAATATCAAAGCCTATCAAATATCGTCTATAAACTGAAAAAGATGGGTCTATTCGACCAGTGTCGGGAGCTGTTCAAAACCGCCTGCTTGTACGAAGTTCTAGGAATCTCAAAAGAGGCGACTGATGCAGAGATCCGCCGTAGTTACTACAAGGTGTCATTACAAGTCCACCCTGACCGCGCGCCGGAAGACCCAGGGGCGACAGAGAAATTCCAGGTATACTGTTAAAACAATTCTAAATGTTGTATTATTTGCAGCTGAACACTCACCACTCTTAAAACAAAGCACTCGCCTTCTGTCCTTTGACTGTCAGGTGCTTGGAAAGCTGTATGCCGTGTTGAGTGACAAGGAGCAGAGGCAGCTGTATGACGAGCAGGGAGCGGTGGACGAAGGCGATGATTTGTTGACTCATGACCGCTGCTGGGAGGAGTACTGGAGACTGCTGTTCCCTAAGGTGCGCTGCTCTTGCTCATCAATGACCCTCTGGGCATGAGACTGAAGATCATTTCCTCAACGGCCTTGTTTAATCAGAGTGCCTAGGTCGTGAGGGTCACGTGTGTAACACACCAGACCAGAGTATCCATTCTCAGGCAGGTCTTCCTCTCTGCCCCCTTCCCTCCTCTTGACAGATCACCGTTCAAGACATCCAGGACTTTGAGAGGACGTACAAAGGCTCCGAGGAGGAGAGGGAGGATGTGATGCAGCTGTACGAGCAGCATCAGGGGGACATGGACGCCATCTTGGACTCGGCGCTGTGCTGCTCCCAGGAGGATGAGTCCAGGCTCGCTGACATCATCCACGCCGCCATCCTGGCGGGCGAGGCCGCCTCCCACCCCGCCTTCACCCAGGAGGACGACAGGAAGAGGCGGGCACGCAAGCAGAAGGTTGGCTGGATGTCAAAGGCTCACTTCCTGTTACGCAAGGCTCACTTCCTGTTACGCAAGGCTCACCTGTTACGCTCCTCAGAGGCCTTGTAACATTGAACTCTTTCCTGTCCAGGCTGATGAAGAAAGGAAAGAGGCAGAAGAGATGCAGAGAGAGATGGGACTGAGAGCAGAGAAGGACAGTCTGGTCATGATGCTACAGGTGATCGTCACACAATATGGACATGCCTTACATCACACAATCTGACAGATATTATTTTAGATGCGATGCTGAACACAGTGACACTTTCTTTTTTCTTCAGCAAAGGCAGAAATCGCGAGAGCAAAGCTTCCTGTCTGACCTGGAGGCCAAATATGCCAAAAAGGGGGCGAAGAAGTGAAGACAGCCATCTGAACACCTTAAACACTGATAACTGTTCACTGAAAACACACGTTTTGATTCAAGTTTGTCAGTGTCAATTGACACATATTTATTACAATATGGTTTTGGTACACATCTTGAGTTATTTTTGTAGCGAGGGATGGATGTTTGGCTTGAAAGGTATATGTAGGGGGGTTTGTAATTGAGACACGGGGTTAAGGCCAATTCCAGTGCCACTTTCTTTAGTTGGCTCAACTATTTCTTTCCACGTGATCCTCAAGCTTGACCAGTACAACATGAAACCATTTAATGAAATGCCCCCAAAACAACAACAAAAGTGCATTGGTAACTGTAGTGATTCTCACAACCAAACATTTGATATTGCACAAGGCTGCATCAACACACCTATCTGAAGCAAGGGCCAGTTGGTGTCAGACTGCAGGAGGCCAGCTGACTGACGTGAGGGAAAACTCCAGGAGACCGTCTGTTCCTGAGGGACTGGAACTGGGGCGCTCAACCCTGCTTTGATCACTTGTTTAGCCCGTTTTAACGAGCGCTCGGACAGCGAACGAATCATTCGATGGCTGCTTTCCTGTAGCAAGCCTCCACGTGACTCGGTTTGCGCCAGAGCGTAGGATGTCTGTGGGCGGAGGGGTGCACATGCTAAACCGGGCGCTGAGGAGATTTTTTAGAGGAAGATGAAGACACTGTTAATACAATCCCTGTATTCCTGCTGGTGTCTGATGGGGCTTAGGCTAAGCCCTGATGAAATTGAAGGCTCTGAATGGATACAAAATCAATCTTCACACCGAGGCAGGTATATGTCATGCCTATCTTGGGTGTTGTCGCTTACAGTCCTAAACTCAGTATAAATAAACCAGCGTGAAAAAGAATTTCTGTGCAAATAGCTTCTTTTTTTTGTACCTGTGTGGTTAGAACTTATTCCCTGCATAGTATCAAATCAGTATGGAGTAGCCGTTCAGATTCATGCAAAAAAATACATTTAAATATCCTGTATACATGCATCCAAACCTTCCATCCAAACAGACATACGGTATTACAGTACGTACAATGCTGGAGTTCAAACATTGAAGACAGGTGAAAGGTCAGACAGCTAACTGTCTTTGGCAGCCATGTACGCAGAGAGTTTCAACATACAAAAATAGGGCTCTAGAAAACAACAATAAAAACGGAATTGAATAAATACCACCAAGCTGTGTTCTATAAAAGTGATGCTGCGGTATAGAGTCACTATTGTGATGGTGGTGGAAATCCTCCAGGCCTTGGGCTGGGCTGGGGGAGGGTCTGGGGGAGGTGGGAGAGGGGTTCTGGGGGAGGTGGGGTCTGGAAGAGCTACAAGCCAGGTTTGCTACTCCGAGATGTGATGCCCCCTCTGCTGTAGGCGCGGGCTGGGACCGACACCGGCACCAGCAGAACTGAGGAGAGAGGAGGGAAGAAAAAGAAACATTACCAGAGAACATACCGGAACAGCCCTCTTCACTGATACAACCCGTGTCTGTGACGTCTGTGTCACGTGCAAAGGCATGTTTTCTTCCAACACGTCTGACTAATTTACTCACTGAGGGCGAACCTTGTGGTTCTGGTTCCTGCTTACCTGTGGGCAGGGCCTGGGGTTCCTCCTCGTCCTCGATGGGGGAGTGTCCAAGCGGGTGATGGATGAAGGAGTCCAGGAAGGAGGAGCTTCCGATGCCAAGGCTGACGCCTGTCACACCGATGCCCAGAGAGTCTGCCAGGGACAGGACACACAGTTCTCAACATGGGGATGGGGTTAGCTCGGTGGTTAGAGCATTTGACTGCAGATGAAGAGTTAGCAGGTTCAAATCCCACCCCCTCGTGCTGTAGGAATAAATGTACACCTGTGCCCACGGACGCCCGGCCAGGCCTGCTAATGTTGTCCAACACGGTGAAGGAGCGCCGATACGGGGTGTCTGACTAGAAACAAACCAGGAGTTTAGATGAGGGACTCTGTATGTGCGGTCTTGCCTTTACCCTGTAGGTGTGTGTGTGTGCTCTATTCTACTCACCCTGTAGGTGTGTGTGGTGTTGGGTCGTGAGAACACATCCAGAAGATGATGGCGATCGCGAGGAAGCAAACTGCTTGCTTCCTCTGTCACTGCGCTGTGGGCCCGACTGGACGACCCTCTCTGACGCTATGCACGCACGCACAAACACACACAGACGCACACGCACAGACACACCATTAAAAAAGGCCCACATGCATTATTACTACTTCATATAGTTTAAAAAAGGATTTGCTGACACTGTGTGTATGGACCTGTACATGTCTGGAATACTGTAATGTGTGTGTGTGTACCTGTAGATGTCTGGAGTGCTGTAATGTGTGTGTGTGTACCTGTAGATGTCTGGAGTGCTGTAATGTGTGTGTGTGTGTACCTGTAGATGTCTGGAGTGCTGTAATGTGTGTGTGTGTACCTGTAGATGTCTGGAGTGCTGTAATGTGTGTGTGTGTACCTGTAGATGTCTGGAGTGCTGTAATGTGTGTGTGTGTACCTGTAGATGTCTGGAGTGCTGTAATGCGTGTGTGTGTACCTGTAGATGTCTGGAGTGCTGTAATGCGTGTGTGTTCTCGGCATCTCCTGTGCCGATAGGGGGAAGCAGGGTGTTTCTGCTCAGAGGCATGGGGGGGGAGGTCAGGCGGTCACTGGCTGTGGGTCTGGACACACACACACACACACACACGAGAAGGTCAACAAGTAAAGAAAAAGATAAACTAGTATAATCTGTCCTGGTCTTGTTAAGAACAAGTTGAAAAGCGGCATCACTTTCAGCCCAGATAGTTGAGGAGGGAGGGAGGGCAGAAGGACAGGTATCAGATGGGAGACCACCCCCCCCCCCGACTCACAGGCGAGTCCCGCGGATGACCTCATCCATGGAGCCTGTGGTGCTGGGCTGGGTGAGGCTGGGGGCCAGGGGCACAAGGGTGCGGGGGGCGGGGTTCCTGCGCCTCGCCGACTGAGGGGGGCGGGACAGAGAGGAGGAGCTCTGCTCCAGCGCCCGGCGTGGGCGGGACTTGCTGGAGGGGACAACGCTGGAGCCAGGACGCTGGGATGCCTTCTCGTCTGGGTCCCTGGAGAGCAGGGAGGCACAGGGGTCCCTGGAGAGCAGGGAGGCACAGGGGTCCCTGGAGAGCAGGGAGGCACAGGGATGAGTCATGCGGGGATTTATGGAGCCAGAGCAATGAAACGCAAAGGATATTCAAAGACAATTCAACAAACATAAGCTATTCTACAAAGCTATTATAGAGAAAGGCAGAAGGCAACAAGAAAATTATTTTTCCCCCCGTTTTTTTTGTTGAAAGGTTTGAAAATATGTTCAGAAAGAAAAAAAGATAAAATAAATGATTGGAAAGTTTCCCCCAAAATTTTGAAAAGGAAAACATTTTCGAAAAAGGTTTTGAAAAAATATTTTCAAAAAATATTTGCCCTTTCACTATGTATGTAAAAACAAAGTTAAAAAATATATTTTTTTAAACAGTTTTGTAAAACATGAAACTTTGTGTTGTGTGGGATAAAATATTTGGGAAAAAATTACAGATTCCTGTCAAGAACTCCCAGGGTCCTTTGCTGCAGGGGGATCCCATGGATCACAATGAGGTCATTCAGGTTGTGGTGTGTCTGTGTCACTGTCGCCCCGACTGGTACTCTGCTGGACTGCAGGAGGGGGAGGAGGGGGGGGGGGGAGAGGGGGGGTGGGTGAGGAGAGGGGGGGTGGGGAGGAGAGGGGGGGGTGAGGAGAGGGAGGATGGGTGAGGAGAGGGGGGGTGGGTGAGGAGAGGGAGGATGGAGGAGGAGAGGGGGTGGGTGAGGAGAAGGGGTGGTGGGGAGGAGAGGGGGGGTGGGTGAGGAGAGGGGGGGTGGGGAGGAGAGGGGGGGGTGGGTGAGGAGAGGGAGGATGGGTGAGGAGGGGGGGTGGGTGAGGAGAGGGGGTGGGTGAGGAGAGGGGGGGTGGGTGAGGAGAGGGGGGGTGGGGAGGAGAGGGGGGGGTGGGTGAGGAGAGGGAGGATGGAGGAGGATAGGGGGTGGGTCAGGAGAAGGGGTGGTGGGGAGGAGAGGGAGGATGGGGAGGAGGGGGGGTGGGGGAGGAGAGGGAGGAAGGGGGTGAGAATTAAACAGTAAATGCCGATCTGTCCAAAACCAATAGCCTAACACCAAGGTCAGTCTACATGCAACCAAGTCAGGGGAACCCAATCTATCTGGGACAGTTCACATCAGCAACACCCACCAAGCCCAAACGCACAACATACAAAACGACAGCATTCACAACGGGAAGTCCATAAAAGTGAGATGTCAAGGAAACAACGGGACAGGCAGTGGCGTACGAAGGAAGGTTAAATGGTCACGTTCGGTGTTATTCAAACAGGCACAAGCACATTCAGCCTGGAGAGGAGAGGAACACGACAGCACGGTGGCCCAGGAGGGTCAGGCCCAAAAGGGCCAGGCCCACAGCGGTACTGTACATACACTGGAGGGCTTTCTCAGCTTTTTGGGTTTCCGTCTGGGATTGTGCTTTGAGCCCCTTGACTTTGTGGTCTTTGGAAGAGAGATCGGCGACCGAAGAAGGAGAAGGAGAGAGTATGAAAAGAAAGGAGGATGTGAGGTGGAGAGGTAGAGTTGTATCAGACAGGGGTGGTGCAGACAAAGAGTGACAGTAGAGAGGAGGGCAAAAGGAGGGGAAGAAAGAAAAAGTAGTACAGGTTAATGATCGGTACCGCAACAGATATAGAGGAAGGACAGGGAGAGACAGTAGACTTCATGATTCGTGTGTGAAGCAGTGATGGAAATGCCTGTTTCCAGTGACCAACAGGATCTCACGATTGTTGTGCAACTCGGTGGTCTGGGCATTCATCTCCACCCACGCTTAGCGTCAACAAGTCTCCATCTCTCTAACATCCTCCACACATCTTTCCCCAAACTAACCACTGAGACCAATCTGAATGTGTTTACAGCTTTTGGTGTGTTGGATGCAGTCTCCAGGGTCACCCCTTGGCTACGGGGTTAGCTGACCTGTTGCTGCAGGCTGGCAGTGAGGTGGGGCGGCCGGGCCTGTCCCAGACGGGGCAGCATGGTGGGCAGGGCGCTGGACAACAGCAGGAAGGGGTTCTGGGAGTCTGGCTGGGCCAGGCTGAAGCTGACCGACGTCTTTTCATCATCTGTCCCCAGAGGCAGAACAAGAACACACGAGGAGGGATCAGAAAACGACTGAGTCTGGAAGCTCTGATTCTGTACTATAGTGGAGTCCTGACTAGTGTGTCTCTGTACTATAGTGGAGTCCTGACTAGTGTGTCTCTGTACTATAGTGGAGTCCTGACTGGTGTGTCTCTGTACTATAGTGGAGTTCTGACTAGTGTGTCTCTGTACTATAGTGGAGTTCTGACTAGTGTGTCTCTGTACTATAGTGGAGTCCTGACTGGTGTGTCTCTGTACTATAGTGGAGTTCTGACTGGTGTGTCTCTGTACTATAGTGGAGTTCTGACTAGTGTGTCTCTGTACTATAGTGGAGTCCTGACTGGTGTGTCTCTGTACTATAGTGGAGTTCTGACTAGTGTGTCTCTGTACTATAGTGGAGTCCTGACTGGTGTGTCTCTGTACTATAGTGGAGTCCTGACTGGTGTGTCTCTGTACTATAGTGGAGTCCTGACTGGTGTGTCTCTGTACTATAGTGGAGTTCTGACTGGTGTGTCTCTGTACTATAGTGGAGTCCTGACTGGTGTGTCTCTGTACTATAGTGGAGTTCTGACTGGTGTGTCTCTATACTATAGTGGAGTCCTGACTAGTGTGTCTCTGTACTATAGTGGAGTTCTGACTAGTGTGTCTCTGTACTATAGGGGAGTTCTGACTAGTGTGTCTCTGTACTATAGTGGAGTTCTGACTGGTGTGTCTCTGTACTATAGTGGAGTCCTGACTAGTGTGTCTCTGTACTATAGTGGAGTTCTGACTGGTGTGTCTCTGTACTATAGTGGAGTTCTGACTGGTGTGTCTCTGTACTATAGGGGAGTTCTGACTCGTGCATGCTGACATGCTGAGCCCACCTGAGACACAGCCCTCCCAGTGACGGCGCACCAGCTCCTCCATCCAGCCAATCAGCTCGCGCCACACGTCATCAAACAGCAGGTCCAGCACGGCCTGCCTCCGGCAGCGGTAGGGAGACACCGGGGGCAGGCAGGGGCGCCGGCGGCCCGCGTCCGGGCACCCGCTATCCCGCTCCTCGTCCCTGCCCGGCGACACCGCCGTGGGAGGAGGGTGGACAAACAGGAGTTAGTACAGAGAGACAGCGAGGCAGAAGGGTGGACAAACAGGAGTTAGTACAGAGAGACAGCGATGCAGGAGGGTGGACAAACAGGAGTTAGTACAGAGAGACAGCGAGGTAGGAGGATGGACAAACAGGAGTTAGTACAGAGAGACAGCGAGGCAGGAGGGGAGATTGGGGAGAAGGTGGGCGTGGCGTTGTGGGAGGAGACTCACAGGTCTCTGGAGTCGTACGCCAGGTACTCCTCCATCAGCCCCTCGGCCTCGATCACCTGGGGCGTGTGGTCAGCCTCACAGCCAGGAGGCGGTTCCATCTCCAGCACACAGGGCTTGGAAAACACTGCCCTCCTGCCCTGAACACACAGCCTGCCCCCCCGCACACACACACACACACACAAAATGCACACAAAATGAATACAAAACATCTTCGGTTTAGACAAGTAGACATTGTGAACTGTGTGTCCTGTGTATAGAGTTGACTTGGCTGTTTGACAAGCCACTCTGTAAGTAGGTCAGAAAGCACAGAGCAGGGCCATCCATAATTGATGTGTTAAAACAGCAGCCGTCGCAGATCAGAGCTCACTCTGTGCCCTGCTTGTCCTTATCCTGGGGCCTGCCCTCCTCGCCTGAGGCTGGGACTGGAGATCCCGAGAGGCCGGGGCTGGCTGTGGAGGCCCTCACTGAGGTACAGAACCACTGGAAGCCCTCATCGCTGGGACACTTCAGCTGAGATCCCAGGATCCTGTTGGGGGGGGAAGACGGAACCGTGCAGAACCCAGATCAGCTGGTGATTGCAGTGCCTGGACGACTGAACATGTAGCAGGGTTAATGAGCTGAAGGCCCGTGCGTTGACACAGGTAGATAATCATGCTGTGAATGGTTGGGAAGAGTTGGAGTAATATTGCATCTCACTTTCAGCTTTAGCGGATTGAATGTCATTTTTCTAGAAATGTCCTGGACGGTTTGTGAGTGAGTGTGGGGGTATCTGGGTGAGAGCGTGTGGGGGTGAGAGCGTGTGGGGGTATTGGGGATGAGGGGCTGTGGGCGAGGGGGTATAGGAGCGTGGGGGTACCGTAGGTGGGGGAACCGGGAGGCCCACTGCTGACACTCATCCTGGAGCCCCCGGAGATGCAGCCCTCCCCCCCGCCCCTCGTACAGCTCCTCATCAATCTCCTCAAACATCTGCTGCACCTGCCGCGACGCCGCCTTGTCAAACTCCTGAGGGACCATGACAGAGAGAGACACAAGGGGAGAGGGGGAGGAAAAGAGAGAGAGAGATAGAGATAGATAGGAGAAGGTGAGAGTGGAGGAAAGGGATTCCAATTGCAGAGACCCAAATATACACTTGTCACAGCATGCATCGCTTTTCAAGCTGCTCATCAATTATTGGCAGTGCATCATTGAGGTTTGTTTATTTCACAGCAGGCTACAGCATGCATGATGATGAGCTTGGATCCCTGGTGTGAGTGTGTGTTTTTAATTGTCACAAACACTGCGTGCGTGCTGCGTGTGTTTAACAATGTTTTTTTTCCAAAGGTGGTTTCAGGACATGGTGTGTGTGTGTGTAAACAGATCGAGTTTCAGAAAAGTTTTAGAGGACTGGCTCAGTTCAGTACCAGCACACACACACACACACACACACACACACACACACACACACACACACAGTGTGTACAGACACACACTCTCACAGCAGGACATGAGAGCTAGGCCTCAC
This sequence comes from Hypomesus nipponensis, assembly GCF_054491055.1. NCBI lineage: Eukaryota > Metazoa > Chordata > Actinopteri > Osmeriformes > Osmeridae > Hypomesus > Hypomesus nipponensis. The sequence goes on along the minus strand of NC_140371.1, from coordinate 20,292,825 downwards.
ATCATATCCCCATGAGAAGACGGAGCTCCTCTCAGTAGAGATCCCTGTTCCTGCGTAGCTGTGGATCCCTGACCAGGAGCGGGTGGTGTCTCCCGTGGTAACCGTGGGACAGTCCGATTGGCCGGACGCCGCGGACGTCTCCGAGCTGAGGAGAGGGAAACCGTATGACCTGATACGTTAAGAACGGTGACCGACCAATCGAATCATCGAATCAAATTCAGACGTGAAGCTCAGCTGTGAAGCTGCTCCCCCACTCTGCATGATGTAACAATCACGATCAACCAATCAGGAAAGGCGAGGCCATGTCCCTGGCAACCAACGGTTGTGCATTGTTTCCGTAACTTAATCGACGCATATATCCCAGTTGGATATGCGATATCAAGCCTTGCCTTTATCTGGGACAAGTGAAGGATAGCCCAAGGCTCAAGCCCCAGGCTCAAGCCCCAGGTCTGGCTCGCTGGGGTCCTAGTACCGTACCTGTTGTAGGCAGATACAGCTTCTCTGAGGTACCGTACCTGTTGTAGGCAGATACAGCTTCTCTGAGGTCATGCAGGAGAGGTTGGGGGACCAGGTCATCATCTGCCTCTTCTGGGAGGGGGTGGTGGTCGAGGCTGCTTCGGGACAGACCACGGCTGGAACAAAGCAACATCACACACACACAGATCGTGAATCATTCATTAACGTTCACCTCGCTACAAGTGAGATCATGGGTGTTATTAGACACTGGGACAGAGTCTAATAACCGCCCAGCGGTAAAGCAAATGGGGTGGTTGTTGCGTGGCAAACAACATCACAGAAAAACATTGATCCAATCGATCAAGCTCACCCATCTGTAAGGGAGACAAATTACTTGGGGCTGACAGACGAATTCCCACAAATGGGATCAATATACGCTCAAATGACACCTTCAGTGTCAACTGATCATGGCGCTGCGGGCATGACTGACCAAGGGATCCCAGAGCGATCTGTATTACAAATGAGCCTGTATTACACAAACTGCCTTGAATGTACCCTTACGTATCACGATGCCAACATTGGGCCAGGCAAAATCCATATTTAGTCCTCATAGATTGCAGCTGGTTGATAAGATTGAAAGGAATCGATATATTTTCTCACGATAGATGCTGAAACGTCACGTATACTTATTAGCTAATATGTACTACTCACATCTCTAAATTGTGCGATACGGGCCGCCTTGAGTATCGTGAAATCATTATCCTTTTCTCCGTTTTTCACCGGCTGAAGCCCTCCGCTCTCACCGTCCTTGTTGATTCCATGCCGCGCTGATGCTTTTGGCAGAGACTAGGCATGTCTTCTCGGCTGCAGATTGCTATCATGTATGAGCCAGGACGTACACAGGCGTCGTTGTTGTGTTGCTTCAGGTTAGTCGTAGAAGTAGCCAACTAGGCTTACTTAGCTAGCTAATACTATAGTATGGTCACTCCTTGGAAAGAAAGTATTGAGGATTAAGACGTTAACACGTTAGCTTGTTAGCCAGTTACTGTAGATGGCTAGCTTTAACGTTGTCGGCGTTCTTGAAGAACAGAATAAGAAATGTACCTGAACACACTACATGCGACTCATTTATATTTGTATAGGTATACTATAGATGAAACACGATTGCTGTTTCCCTTGCTATTTATCTGTCGACTTCATTTAACAGCATCCCCCACTTCAGATCCATAGGTAGCACCACACAACAATTACAAGGCTGTCATGGATACATAACTTCTGAATCCCAATGCTTCCTGGGAAATATATTGAAAGCTCTCGTGGACTGACGTTTCCCGTCATAGAAGTCAAACTACAGCTCCCGGCTTTCTTGTCGGTTTTCATGTGTGCTTCTGAATGTTGTCCGCCACTCCATTGACAACATTGAATGTGTTCAGACATGTCTATATTTATATAACAGCAAATGTCCATAGAGGGAAACTGTTTGTGTTTAATGTAAAATATTTTTATTAATTACCAGATTTGTTTTCACTGAGCATTGTCAAACTTTTGTGAGATATTACACTTAGACAGGAACTATTGGTAATTATTAAGTTTGATAGCCGGAGGAATTTCGTTGTAGGACAAAACAGAACTGGTTTTAACGGCGTGACAACGTCAGGCAGTAATGTTTCTCAAGTAAGACACTATATTTTCAGGGTCTGCGGTTCCAAAAGTGTTACAAAACGTAAGAACTTATGTTTATTTTAATGCATTAAGAGCTTCGTTGCTTTCACAACCATATCAACGGGTGGCTAGCTAACTAACTTGCCTTGCTTGGTGCTATTCATTGTCAAGATGAAGCCTAGAAATACTACTAGTGATACAGTTGAGTGTTCAATACTGTACAGTCGTGTGTGATGCTATCCTTGTTGCTTTTTTACGTTTTTCTTTCCTCTTAGGTTACTCAGTGGGTCTCGGTTAGGCAACTCATACCATGGACCTTCTGAAGAGAAAGGTCGTTCATGACGACATGGTCCAGTATTACCTTTTCCTGGTTGAGCCCAATGTTTCTGATCCACTGGCCAATGAACAGTGTCTAAAACGTCTAGTTGAGGAGATCTTAGCCAAAGTGACTCCACTTCTCGTCCAGTACATCTGGCATCAGCAGCCTTTCAACCTCAAGTACTCTCCCGAGAAAGGTACGTCATCAGACGAAAGTAGCTCATACGCACTACGCACACGGGTATAAACGACACCCAATCTCAATAAAAAATTGCGATTTTTACTAATGGTTTTACGTGTGTTGATGTGCAGGGGGTCTTCCTGCCCACATCGAAGGGAGCACTCAGTTTGGAGACAATGTTGAAGACGAGTGGTTTATCGTTTACCTCCTACTGCAAATCACAGAGTCCTTTCCTGATTTGGCAGTGAGGTGGGTCTGCGGAAGGATGTATATTACTGATTTCTTTATCAATATCAAGACAATATAACTCTTTTGTGTTTTGTCAAGTATTGACTATGTTAACTTTCGCAGGGTTGAGGACAATGACGGGGAGTTTCTTCTCATTGAAGCGGCTGACTATCTTCCCAAATGGCTAAACCCAGAAAGCAGCGAAAACAGGGTGATTCACGGTCTTAACGTAGCACTCAACACGTCAAACACGTTGTTCATGTTCATCCTCAACATCTCTTCACCTGCGTAAAGTTGAAACCAACAGTAGTTAATCCGTGTCTCAAACGCAACTCTTTATCTAGGAGGTGAGTGTCTCGTAACCATAACCTTTGTCTCGTACGGTTTTGCTGCCAGGTGTTTCTCCATAAAGGAGAGCTGCACATTCTCCCCTGCCCGTCCCGTTCCAGTGAAGTGGGCCTGCCCAGGGACGTGGTGCCCAGTGTAGCCCAGGCCCTGGACCTGCTCTCCTCCCACACCCAGGCCTGTCTGGCCAGCCCCAACATCCGGACAGCCCTGGCCAGAAGACTGGATGGGTACAGAAAGCACCCCAAACATCAGTAGTGTTGGTCTAAGTTGAAATACAGTGGCAGTGTCTTGACAGCGTGATGTTTTTAATGCTTTGTGTGTGTGTGTGTGTGTGTCTCTACAGATACCCAGGGAAGGTTCAGACCACCTTGCACTTCGCCCATTGTTTCCTGCCTGCTGGCATCGTTACAGTGTTGGCACAGAGGCCAGCCTTGGTCGCCCCAGCGGTCTCTGCGTTCTATCTGCGAGATCCGGTGGATCTTCAAGCCTGCCGGACATTCCGAACCTTCCCTCCAGATACCAGAGTCCTCACCTCGGTATATGCAGCTGTTGATCAGCTTCCCTATAGTTAGCATGTTGATGTGTGGACAAGGGACTTAGCTGTTGCTGGGGTTAGAAACATAGCTAAGTAGAGTCAATTAATTATGTGTTGTGTACAAGGATTTTTGCTTACCTCAGAGTTTAAATCTTGCATTGGTTTTGCCATGCTGATCCTGGGTCTTGTGAGTTGTGGTCTTTACTCCATCTCATGGTCCGTTTCCAGGTGAAGTTCACCCGCTGTCTGTACGCCCAGCTCCAGCAGCAGCACTTCAACCCTGACAGGAGGAGTGGCTTCACCCTGCCAGCCCGCTCTCACCCCCAGTATCCAGCCCACGAGCTGGGCATGAAACTAGTGAGTTCCCTCCTGGACAGTTTCTCCTCTCCTGCACCTGACATTTCCCATGGACTAGTGTTGATCTAGATCTCCCTGTGTTCGGTACTGACTGTGTCTGCTCATGTTCGGTACTGACTGTGTCTGCTTGTGTTCAGTACTGACTGTGTCTGTCTGTGTTTGTGCCTGCACCAGGCTCATGGGTTTGAGATCTTGTGCTCCAAGGGAAGACCCCCCTCCTCAGAACCAGATGTGCCCATCAGCTGTAACCCCTTGTGGAAAGGTTTTGTGGACAGTCTAAAGAAGAACAACTACTTTAAGGTGTGCACCCCCCCCCCCCCCCAGATGCCACTGCATAGTGGTTTATGTTGATTCACATTGTTGTTGATATTGTGCTCTGCAGGCTGAACTAGAGGGGTCAGCTCGCTACAAAGAACTGATGACATCAGCGCAGACCTTCTTCAAACAGTCAGTAAACCAAGGACAGAGGTCAGTGCCCTGTAAGAGACATCAATGGAACCGCTGGTTCATATTCTAGATGGGAAGGTTTTTGGTGCTCAGTCGGACGAATCATTAACTTGTGCGTGTGCGTGTGTGTGTGTGTGTGTGTGTGTGTGTTTAGCTCCAGCAGCAGGTCTCCAGGAGCAGAGGTGATGCAGCTGTTGCAGAGCTCCCCTCCCCCAGACCTGGATGACCTGAGGAGACAGGAAGCCCTTCTGCCTCCAGAGGACAGTGAGTCCTCCTCCCTCCTGCTGAACTGGCTCACTGCTAACATGGATCAAATAGTACTAGTGCAAATATGGCTGTGCACATGATCCGTCTCACCAACTGCACAACTATTTGATTTGCCACTTCTGTAGTTAATCAGATATTTTAGAATGATACAAACATAACGAGTGCAGAGCATATGAGTGGAGTGGTGAGAATTTCCGCTTCCCCGCTCAAAGCCGCCCCCGGCCGCTCCACTCAGTATTGCTGAGCGCTCAATGCAGATTGCATCCCTCTCCACTCAAATCACCCTCCCGCTCACTCCAAAAAAGGTAAAAATTCTGCATGCATTTAACTTTTAGCTTAAACCGCAGCCCAAAGAACTAAAGAGCAACAACTACATTTTTCAAATGTAATTTGTGTTTTCTAGAGAGGTGTCCTTCGATTCCAAAATTAATCTTTACTGACTGAAAAGATGTTACCGCATTATTTTTCTTGTATGCCTAGTACATTATCGTTGTTAGTTCGTTTTATATTAATTGTACACCTGTATGACTTTTTAGTTTTGTTTTTGAAGTACTCGATGAACTCTAATTGAGGTGATTTTTTGACTTAAAATAGTCTACTGTTGATGACTGGGCAGGACACAGATGGATTCTGGGTCGGGCTTGGGCATTCAGACTCATGGCCTCGAGCATTCCTGGAGTGAATTTGAAGCGGGACATAGGGCAACACTACGTCCTTTAAAAAATACGCTCACATGCTCTGTGTCTCACCACTATCAGGCAGTTGGAAATTCCTTCATGGTTTAGTCATTGAAGCCTATTCATTCTCAGATAAGGTTTAGAGAACTGATAATATATTGAGCTGGTCAATAGGCTCACAAACTTATCAAGGGTAAAAATGCCTCCATGTTTGTCTTTGACGAAAGTAATGGCCCCTTCTATTGTTCTGACTGTCTCCCTGTGATGGGGGTGTGTCCAGGTGACAGCTGGCTGGACATCTCAGCCCAGGAGCTGGAGCATCTTCTGGAGGAGAGAGGGGCCAGGGGTCTGGGGCAGGGGGCCGGGGGGGGCAGGGAGCGTCCCTCCTCCTCTAGACGAGCACCAGAGGTCAGGAGTGAGGAGGTGAAGGAGGGAGAGGAGGCCAGTTATAGTCTGGTTGCTGTGACCCAAGGGATGAAGAACTTCATCAACGCCATGTCTTCACATGAGGGCGCAGAGCTTCCCTGGTGAGACTGACTGGCTGACTGGTTGGCTGGCTGATTGGCCGACTGGCCGACTCACCACAAACTGAATGATTGATAAAGTGTTGACATGCTGTAGTTAATCTTTACCTTGAGAGGGACGGCCCCTGGCATGCAGTAAAATTAACCTACAATTTGCTTAGGGCTTTTAACAGGTTATTGGTAACCTTGAAAAAAAACAGATAAAAGAAAAAAGTGAAATAAGCTCTTTTCTTCTTCTTCTTGTCCCAGGTCCCATTCAAATGAGCCGTTCCAGTTTGATCCAGACTCCTTAGCCAGTGCACTGGACACACTACTGGGTCAGTTGTACACGCTGCTGTACACTAAAGACACGTGGGATTTGTAATCACCTACATTCTTTTTTATTTATTTTTACTATTAATTCCTTTTCCTAATTTTTCATTAGGGTCAAAGTGCAGTGAACAGTGGACATTTAAACAGAGAACATTACATTTAGAACAGTCCAAAGTTTAAAAGGTGTGTTGTTAATGACTGTCTCCCATTTAAACTGACGTTCTCCTCAGGGGCTAAGGATGAGGAGTTGGATTCAGATGACCTAGATGCTGATGATGATGATGATGAGGACGATGATGATGATGAGGAGGGGCTGGGAAGTTCTTCACAGCCAGGAGGGCTGAAGGGAGCGGAGGCGCTGCATGGCTTGAGGAGATACATGGATGAGATGGACCGGGAGCTCCTGGGCACCAACGTGGGACAAAGCTTCACTCAGAAGGTACGGGAGAGATCTCCCACCAGCTGTTTGCTCTCCTCATCAGTGTGCATGCAGGACGTAGGAAGAAGATTATAGAGGAAATGGATCCTAGTTGAACACATTGAGCGTTGGTTCTATCCGCCTGTTATACAGCTGTCTCACAGATGTTTTGTGGCAGGATGGAGGAAAGCCGGCCCTGAGCCCAACTTCCCCCAGGCCCCCAGGGGGTAAACCTCTCCAGGGGGAGGTCGAGGACGGGGAAGAGGAGGAGATCCAGCCTCTGGATGTGGACCTGAACCTGGTCACCAACCTGCTGGAGTCCCTCAGCTCCCAGGCTGGGCTGGCCGGACCTGCGTCCAACCTGCTGCAGAGTATGGGCATCCACCTGCCCCCAAACACTGACCACTCCTGATGAGCAGAGACAGCACCCTCCACACCAGCCTGCCACAACACCCCAGACAGACCCCAACACTGCACCAGCCTGCCACAACACCCCAGACAGACCCCAACACTGCACCAGCCTGCCAGAACACCCCAGACAGACCCCCAACACTGCACCATCCCTGGTACTCAACCGGGATTATGACGGGTCCAAATGTTCGTACATATGACAGTTCAAAACTGGCCTGGACACTGCCTAACAACCATTATGAATTGAGATGTTGCCATGTGTCAGTATAGCACTTACTAAATCAAGGCAAAATAGTGGTTTGTAGATGAGTAAATGTAATACTCTTGGAATTTACTTTATATATTCTTTTCTAAATAAAATATTGAAAGATTGAGTTGTTTTTAGAATTAGAACAGCAATTTTTCCATTCCAACTAATCTAACATCTATGTAACCAACTGTACTCTGTGCTTTAATACACATAGCGTTAATGATTAATAACATTGGAGAATCCTGTAACGTTAATCACAAGGTAGTGTTTTAGTGCTCAAAGGAGTCATTTATAACTTTAACTTACATAGCTTATTTATTCCTTTTAGCTTCTCAGGTTCAGACGCTGATGCCCAGTTTCCCCAGACATGGATGAAGCTTTGTCGTCAAGTAAAAAAATAATGATTTGAAAAAGCTTTTATTTTAGTCTGGGAAACTGGGCCTACACGTCTAGGGTAGCATGTGAATCAATCATGATCATTTAGCTTATCAAAAGGTCAGCCTTTAGAATACATCCTCTTAGTCCCATCATTTAAGGTACATTTTGTAGTCCCTTCTGATGGTAGCATTTCTCCGTTCCATTCCGGAAGTCTCACAATGCTCTGGTCATAAGCTGCATCTGTCAGGCTGCACCAGGGTGTCCAAGTCTTTGACTGTTGGGAGTGTAAAGTACAGCACTGTTTCGTATCGTGGCCGTATATGAACGGAACCGCTAGAACCTATAAAACGGCTGCACTAAGGTCCGAGCCGTGTGTATGAACGCCGCGACCAGCGGCGACAAGCGAAGCGCCGTCACATCCACCAGGAAGTGCTGAACCATCCCCAAGAGCAGGATGGCCAAGAGATAGCCAATGAAGAGCAGGCTGTGCCAGCTGGCCCCGCCCAGTGCCTGGGGGCCCTTGGGGTGCAACAGACACAGGAATCCCAGGATTAGGCTCTGGTTCACCAGCAGGGTGAAATACAGGTCAAAGGTGGAGACGCGGGAGGCGGGTCGCCGTAACTCCACCTCTGCAGCCTTGGCCATCCAGGCCAGAGACAGGCTGTGGAGGAGGAGGGCCAGAGGGGCGTACACACCCTCCTGGGGCTCCACCCTCGACAGGCCCAGCGACGCTGCAAGGGAGGAAGCGGGGGACGGCGGTTTGAAAACGGGAACAATTCTGTACAGACGCATTTAAACAGAACTTAAAACAAACCTTTGGAATCTCGGAATTCAGAACCCTGGACTCGACACAAACCTGTGATGGTGACGGAGGTGACGGTCACCACGGCGACCAGGCCCGTGACGTGGAGCGGAGGCGACCCTGCCAGTCCCAGTGCGTAGCACCAGCCCACGCTCAGCAGGGGCAGCAGCCTCATGGTCAGGGGGTACAGGCCCGAGTGGCTGCTCTCGGCCAGGGCCCACATGCCCAGCACGGCCTGGACACTGTCGCAGATGGAGGGCACCAGGAGCCTCTCGCCCAGGGACAGGGAGTAAGGCTTGAGGGGGACCAGGCCCAGGGCGTGGAGGAGCTGCAAGGCTAGCAGGGTCACCAACACCTTCAGGGGGGAGGACGGCACGTGTCAAATGGAGGGCTGGGATGTTCTCGCCAGAGCAACAGTGATTCTTTTTTTTTTGGGGGGTGTGTCAGAGAATCATTAGTGTAGTTCCAGACATCTAAATGAAATAAAATTCACCGGAATCTTCCCAGAGCTGTTGAAACTCCCTCATTAGCACAAAGCAGACCATAATAAAACCCATCATGTCAGGGTGAAGCTTGTCGTACCTGAGCGAAGCAGAGTGGCACAGCATATGGGTAGTGATACTGTGGTACGAAAATGTTAGCCACAAAGCAGCGCAGCTTGTCAGCCAGGATGTAGAGGACGGTCACCACCAGGAAGGCAATGATGCCCAGGGCAGGGATCAGGGGCTTCCACACAGGACTGGAGGAGAACCGCCTCAGGACTGCGACACACGTCCTCCACCCGGGACTGAGCAGGGGTCAAGAGATATCGTCAAACACTTATCGGGGACAGATATCCCTGGGTGTGTCTCTCGGTTTGACTTCAACCACCATGGCAGTGAGCTGAGCTCCCTTCTGGCTTTTACTGGACTTTGAAATGTGTGTGTGTCTGTGTCTGCATTCCTACCAAAGACTGTCGTGTGGGATACGGTTAACCCTTGTGTTATCTTCAGGTCATTGTGACCCTTTAGTCATTGTGCCCCCCCCCCCACACGTGTTGCAACAACTTTACCTTATACAAAAATAAAGTGAAGCATTTTTTTCTAACCGTCGGGCTGTCTTACACCCCCCACAGCGCAACGGTTAAAAGAAAATGCTTTTTATTTGTTTTTGTATCGGTTAAAGTTGTCGCAGGACAATGATGGGTCGTTGTGAACAGCACAAGAGTCAAGATGGTCTCTTACCGTTCTGAGACGAGTGTGGTCCTGACCGTGGTCTTGACCGTGTCCCAGGGGCCAGGACCCCCCGTCCTGCTGCCAGGGGGGTGGGTCAGGAGGGGCTTGAGTTGGATCATCACCCCCTCTAATGGAGGTCCTGGAGACATGAAGACACAAGTCCCTCGCTACTCCCTAAGTCAAGGGAACAAAACATTGTTTCAGATTCAGAATCAGAATTTGGTTTTATTTGCCATGTAGGTTTGCACAAACACAGAATTTACTGTGGCCGGAAGGTGCAAACAATAAACATATATGGATCCTAAATCAAAAAATATAAAAGTACAGTAGTACTAACAATCCCCCTCCCCCAAAAAATAAATGTACATTATAAAATATAAATAAAAATATTAATATTTTTTTAAATGCAAATAGTGTGGCTATATAAGTGCAAATAGGGTGGCTTTCAATGACGATGTGGTAAGCAATTGACAAATTCTGAAAAAAAAAAGAAACCTTTGCCCCTGATTGTAACATGTTAGTGTGTACGATGAGATCCTACTTTGAATTGTTGTGAGATCTTCAGGTAATGGTGACAAAAATACCGTACTGTCAACAAAAAGGTATATTATACTTATATAATGGCCCATCGAAACTAAAATCAATATTGAGCACTGCTTGCCGTACTTATTTTACTATGTGTGTTCCCAAAATACACATTTAGATTATGTATAATAGTACTTTATATGTTAACAAGCAGGTGCTCAATATTGATTTTAGTTTCGACGGGCCATTATAGTGAAAGTATAATATACCTTTTTGTCGACAGTACAGTATATTTTGCCCCCATTACCTGAAGCTTTCACAACATTTCAAACTAGGATCTCATCGTACACACTAACATGTTACAATCAGAGGACAAAGGTTTCTTTTTTTTCATAATTTGCATATTGTTTACCTACACAAAAATAACAAATACCATGAATAACAGCAATAAAATAAAAAAATAAAAATCCAAACATGGCAAATTAAAATACATGAACATTCAGACAACTAACACCATGTATATGTTGTTTAATTGGTAAGGAAGACATACTTACAATTTAGAGTTGGATGTCCAGCCATGTTGATTAATTCTTATCTCAAATATTCATATTCCAAAAGTTCCTATCATCCCTTGTCCACGCAATATCACAACACAAACCATCCGTACAGACTTACAACTGAGAGACAGCAGAGGCGAGGGGACCCAGGCAAGAAATCAGTGCTGTTTTTCCAGAGAGAATGTCAGTTCTCTTCTTGTGTTCAGAACCTTGTGATTAAACGGACAGAGCAGCATATCTGTCCCTCTCACACTGACCCGACCAAGCGTTCAGTAAGGCATTGACCAATCCTGGACTTTGTTCTGTGGCTGGCTATCTGCTGGAAGATTACAGAGCACAACACCCCAAGTTATCTCTCTGAGGATCCTGACTTTGTATCGTGACCTTTGCTGTTGTGAGCTTTATTCTGATGTTCTGATCCGACTCTTTCGATAACAAACGTATCAGGCGTGAACTCCTGAATCTAGGATAATGTGTTGCATGTATATCATTGTTTGGCGTACTGTCGTATGGTCTTTATTGAAAACATTGACATATGTTTTCGATAAAAACCAAATACATAAAAGAATACCTTTAACCAGAATCCTTATTATTATTAATGGAAATCTGTAAGTTCTGTTTAAGTGTCATGAATGAATGAATAAAAACCTTTATTGCCCAGAGGGAAATTTGTTCTGCTCTGTGATTATCCAGTTGACATCTGCTTGTGACATTGAAGTCACCCAACCTCCTTTTTGGTGTCATGAGTTTACACACACACACACACACACACACACACTCCCTCTAATGTCCCCTGCCTGCCTTTTATAGCACTCTCTACGTCTGTGGGGAAACCATCTGTGGGATGCACACAAAGTAAACAAAAGTGTTTCATTAGAAGAGACCAGTTGCCTGTTTCATAAAGAGAGTTTACAGAGTGAGCTGAGACCTGTTCCATCAAGAGAGTTTACAGATTAAGCTGGTCTCATGTTAGTTACTGTCCCTGACATAAGCCTGGCTCATTTGGAAAATATGTTTTATGTAAAACAAGCCCCGGCTCTTTACTGTGTGAAATACAAACAAACAACACATAGGACAGGCCTAATTTGTATGCCAAGGTGACTACCCTGGGTACTGTAGCAACCAGCTGGTTCTTTATGACCGTTGTGTTTTGAAAGGCTGTCATTATGCCTGGCTGTTGATTGATCAGCTATCATAAACCTGGATTCTTAGTATTGGGTCTACTCCAAGCTATAACTGCCAGCTCATAGAAAGAAAGTTTATTGGCATTTTTTTAATTTACAAATCAGCAGGTAACTAAGGCTGTGAAACTGCCCGGTTGACGTTTGTGTGTGTGGGTGTGTGTGTGGTTGTTGTTAACAGGGTGGTCTGAATGAGCAGCAGGGGGCGCTGATGCTTTGTTTAAAGTGGACAGTGTAAGGGACTGTGATAAAGGAGGAGGATGATGAGAGGATAAGAAAGAAAACAAGATGATGAAGATGCCTGGTCAGACTGGGGAGGGGCAGGTGTGTCAAAGGTACATGTGAAAGAGAGTGTGTGTTTGTTTCTGCGTGTGTGTGGAGCACGGCACGGCCATCTCTCCATCTGCCTCCTGTCACCTCCAGCTTCCCAGTGACGTTCTAGAGCACTTACCGCCACAGCGTCGTCAGGGCAACACGCTAAAATAAGGCCCGGTTGAAGGGGAATGGGGGGGGGGGGGGTCGAGACAACCAAGTCCAGGGAGGTTGACTTGTCAACAGTTGTCTTTTCCACCTGATCTATCCAAATCGGACGAGAGGAAATATGGTGGCAACCTAACCGAGTGTGGGGAACTAGTCGAAACATCGGACCTGTTCCTTGGGAGAAGTATGATGCTCTGATGAGGGGAGGGTGGGGGCAGAGACTGCGCCTGCCAAATGTCTGGCACTGGGAAACATGGGCATAGTGTTGTCCAGGTGAGTTAGCTGAGACGCAACGCGCTCCGCAGTGTCGCCTTGTAGAAAAGTAGCGTTCCAAACTTAGTCAGCAAAACAGGCTGGTCGTAGCCTGCTTCCCATTCATCAGCACTGTTCATGAAAAAACTGTTGTGGTGTTGTCCTCTGACTGATTGTGTGTTGTCTGCATTAGAGCGGTTAACAGTCGTTTAGGAGTCTCTACAGAGCGCAGCAGCAGCAGCAGCAGCAACAACAACTGTCAACCAGTAAACAGCACCCCCTACAGGGAGGTGAACGGTACTGGCAAGAAACAACCAAAGTGCCACTCTCTCACTCCAACACAAAGTCACACACAAGGTGAGCACACCCATATCGCGTAACTTTTTACTCTCTCTAGATTTTCTCTGTCTACATCTTAATGTGCTCACTAACATCCTTGAGCAGAGGTGAGTGAGCCGGCGTGCGGAGAGGACCCAGAGGTGGAGGAGCTGTTGGTCCCAGCCATGCCTGAGAAAACCAGGGTGGAGCGGGGCTACGTCACCCCTCAGCAGGTCTACAACCTGCTGAACGCAGAAGCAGGCCAGCCCGCGCTGCACGACCCCAACTACATCCTCATCCTGGACTGTCGCAGCGCTGACAGGTGCACAAGCGGCCGCAAACACACACGTCAGCAAACTCTGCCGTGTGTGTTTCACTAAACAGTCAATGATTGATTTCAGATGTCATATCTTTTGTTTATTGTGTGTGTTTGTGTGTGTGTGTGTCAGGTACAAGCAGAGTCACCTTGTGACAGCCCGTGCCAGTGTAACGGTCATCCACCCCGAGCTGGGATGTCTCATCAGCTGTGTCCAGCTGCAGGAGTTCTCCATCATCCTGCTGTATGCGGAGGATGGGCACAGTCCAGGTGATGCACACACACGCACATACACACACTCACCTGCACACACACACAGTCACCTGCACACACACACACACACACACTTATGCTCACCTGTACATTCGCTCACACACACTGTAAATAAACAACCCAGGTTGTGTTACTCTTGTGAAGGCCTGTCTGAAAGCCTGTGTGTGTGTTTGTGTGTGTGTGTGTGTGTGTGTGTATGTGTGTGTCAGTGGGCAGCGCCGAGGCCAGGGTGGACTCCCCGGTCCTGCAGCACTGCTTCTTCCAGATCAGCGACCTGGGCATGGACCCCGTCATTCTCCTGGGGGGCTTCTCAGCCTTCCACACCCTCTACCCCTTCCTCTGCACCCCCCGCATGGTCCTCGTGCAACCCGAGAGGCACTCCCTCACCATCTACCCCTCTGAGATCCTGGAGGGGGCGCTGTACCAGGGCTCGGCCGCTCAGGCCTCCAACTACCGCATTATCAAGAACCTCCACGTGACCCACGTGGTGAACGCCACGGCCGACTGCCCCGACGCCTTCCCCAGCATCGTGTCGTACCTGAAGCTGCCGCTCAGCGACGACGCCCAGCAGGACCTGGTGGAGGCTCTCCCCCGGGCCACGGGCTTCATCGCGGGGGCGCTGCGCGGCCAGCCGGCCGGCCGAGTGCTGGTGCACTGCAGCATGGGGCGTAGCCGCAGCTCTGCGCTCACGCTGGCCTTCCTCATGCAGCTCCGGCGCTGGTCGCTCCTCCACGCCGTGCGCTGGCTGAAGGAGAGGCGGGCCTGCACGGCGCCCAACGTGAACTTCCTGCGTCAGCTTCTGACCTACGAGGAGAGTCTGTTCGGTCAGAGGCTCACCTCGCTGGACGATATACGCCTGTGATTCAAACATGGGTCCGATTATTTTTTTTTGGGGGGGGGGGGGGGGGTCTTAACACAAAACGAGAGATGGGTGCTTTGCTGAACACTGGGGAGAAGGCACTAGAAGGTTGAATTTGAAGAGAGATGCGTCCTGTAGACCAGTGTTGACTCAGTAGTCGTGGATGAGTGTCACACCCAACTGTGAAGGGATCAATGGAGGGTGGGCCTTTCAAAGACTTTGTGGGGGTACAGAAGATCACCAGAAGGTCTCTTCGGATTAGCTCCAGTATTATGCCTGTGTGTTCTGAGTTTACAAGGGTCGATGTCCTCTTTACTCCACATGCTTATCACTCTCTCATACAGGTACACATTCTCTAGACATGTGTGAGGTTGATCATTATACTTTAGTTTGGAACAACTGTACACCCTTGAAAAGAAATAAAGAATATGTATTTGTAAACGGTTCTAGCCTTTTCTTTTGCTTTTGTGTTATAAAGTGGTGTTTCGTTGTTGTTGCAGACCAAGTTAATAGGTGTGCTATGATATTGTCATGTACTTGATTCCCCCTGGTTTCAGAATTGATGCCACTCTAATTTTCCAAGTGCAGGTGGCTGCAGATAGAAGCGTTCACTGAACTTGTGAGAAGATGTGGTGCTGGTGGTGTTTCTGTTTTGCTGCTAGGTGGCATGTAACTCGAGATCTCTTTGGTGTGTCACGCTGAATGCGTGAAAGACCTATCCTGCTATTGTGGCTTCCTGCCCCGGCAACAACAGCTAATGACAGATTGCAAAGACACAGTGACCGACCTCATGTCATGTCAATGTGTAAATGATTTCACCCGATTGATTTGTTTCCCAGCTGACTGATTGTTGTCATTGGGGCTTAACTCTTCAGAAGTGACTTTATTTAAAAATTAATATAAACCCGTTAGCTAGCAGCAGAGGGCTTGTCTATGCCTGTTCTCTGACTCAGTAGATAGGTCAGAGGTACAGATTGGACGATCTGAGCCTGGAGGCATACTAGCTGCAGTGTGTAGATCCTGTCAAGTGTGACCTGTTCTTTTGCAGTGAATTTGGATGATCATTTCCCTGCTTGGCACTGGTTCAATGACCCTCCTTTTTCATAGCTTGCAAACATTTCTTTGAGACAACATTCATAACTTAATTCCTTTGCCTGTTGATGGCTGGTCTTCTCTCTTTAACTTGGTTTTCCACAGACGTTAATTGCCTGTATCTTTTCAGTTCCAAGTATCAATTTATCAACACATTATTATTATTATTAATTATTCTGAACCCCCTTGCCAGGCATAATTCACACTCAGTGTTGAGTTGCACAGGTAGCTTTATATCAGGGTATCTGGATATCTTGTGAACAGTTGTTTGTGTTTGAGTTCAGACTGCAGTATTTACATAACTTGGACACAGCCTTGCAGAGACCCAGCCTGCTATTTGACAGAGATAGCTACCGCTCCTGGCTTGGAAGCCAGATTCATCAACTTGCGCACTGACACAGACAGCAGCACTGGAGAGAGATTAGGAGCTCCCAGCAACCACAGTAGGGGTATGTCACTGATGGAGCTGAGATGTTCCTGGTGTGTTCTGGTCCTGAGTAGCCTCTTCCAGACTCTCTCAGCCCACGAGGACTTCTTCACGTCCATAGGTAGGAACCCCCTCTTCCTTCCCATCATCCCCTCTGTTCTTCTTCTGGGTCTCGCTATTATTCTCTAGCATTATTTCTGAGTGCTTGGTCTGTCATCTTGGTGTAGCTCAATGCAACCTTCTGTAAACCTTCTCAAACTGTTCCTGAATATAATTAATATTTATGTTTTTCTATCTTTCTGCAGGCCACATGACCGATCTCTTGTACACTGAAAAGGACCTGGTCACCTCATTGAAGGACTACATCAGAGCAGAGGAGAACAAGTTGGAGCAGGTCAAACAGTGAGTATCTTCTGTCTGACACTTCTCCATGTTTTTCTCTCTCCGTTTCATTTCCCTCTTTGTTTGTAACTCATTTTACTCACTCTCACTTCCCTCAATCTCTCTCTTCCTTCTTCTCCTCCCCCTTCTCTCTCTCTCTCTCTCTCTCTCTCTCTCTCTCTCTCTCTCTCTCTCTCTCTCTCTCCTAGTTGGGCAGAGAAGCTGGACTCTCTGACCACCACGGCCACCCTGGACCCCGAGGGCTTCCTGGGGCACCCGGTCAACGCCTTCAAGCTGATGAAGAGACTGAACACTGAGTGGGGCGACTTGGAGAACCTGGTGCTCCAGGACACAGTGGACGGTAACATGGCTTTGCATCGTACAAAACTTGGCTGCTACATTTGAGTCATTTAGCAGACGCTCTTATCCCGAGCGACTTACAGTAAGTACAGGGACATTCCCCCCGAGGCAAGTAGGGCACTGTATACTTACTGTAGCACCTACTGTCAATGTGTCTGTACAATAGGTTAGGACTGGACTGGTTGTATATACTAAATACATTTTGATGGGATATGAAGTGTAGTGTATTTCAATCTCTGTCTTTGCTTTTTCCCACTTCCTTTCTCTTTTCATTTTCTCCCTGCCTCCTTGTTCCACCTCTACCCCCCTCCACCTCCTCCTCTCTTCCTCCAGGGTTCATCTCTAACCTGACCCTCCAGAGACAACACTTCCCCACAGACGAGGACCAGACCGGGGCTGCCAAAGCCCTGCTCAGACTGCAGGACACCTACAGGCTGGACGCCAACACCATCTCCACTGGAGACCTGCCTGGTGAGTGAGGGCTTTATAAACAATCACACAGGCATGTGACTAAGCTCATCTCAGAGAATCTCTTATATCTCTCTCTCTTTGTCATTCTGCTTTTATGCCCCCTCCTTCTCTCTCCCTCCCTCTCTCTCTCCCTCTTTCCCTCTCTCATCCTCCTTCTCTCTTTCTTTCCCTCTCCCTCTCTCATCCTCCCTCCCTCTTTCTTTCCCTCTCTCCATCTCTCATCCTTCCTCCCTCTCTCTCCCTCTCTCATCCTTCCTCCCTCTCTCACTCCCTCTGTGCCTCTCTCATCCTCCCTCCCTCTCTCTCTCCTCCCCCAGGTGTAACCGCTCAGAGCCCCATGACAGTGGAGGATTGCTTTGAGTTGGGGGAGATTGCCTACACAGAGGTGGACTACTACCACTCTGAGTTATGGATGGCTCAGGCCCTCAAACAGCTGGACCAGGGCGAGGAGTCTCCCATAGACAAGGTCCTGGTGCTGGATTATCTCAGCAACTCTGTCTACCAGCAGGGAGAGCTAGAGAGAGGTCTGGAGTTCACCAAGAGACTGCTTTCTCTCGGTGAGAACCTGTAGCTTTAGTCCAGTGGTACAGACAATTAGCAATGCTCTTGTTGTGTTTTTCCAACTTTGTTGTTCCACAAGATTTGGAGCGTTGCAGTATTTTTTTCTTGTCAATTGAACTCATCCCAAATTCAGGTCGTGTTTACTGAAGCTGTTCTGAGCTTGAGGCTTCTGCAGCAAACTAAACAAGTCACTAAACACGTCACACATTTAAGCTTGATGTGTGTATATTGTTGATTCCAGTATGGCTTGTTTACACCAGACCCAGAGCATCTGAGCGCCAACGACGACATGGACTACTTTGAGTTCCAGCTGAAGAAACAGAGGAAGGCATCCGCTGACAAGCCCCCGAAACAGGGAAGGAACGAGACTGAAGGAGCCTTCAGGAAGAAGCGCTTCAGAGAGCCCCTCCCTGAGTTGAAGACGTACAATAAACTGTGTCGAGGGGAGGGCATCAGAATGGTAGAAGACACACACACACACGCATGCAAACACAACCACGCAACTACACATGCATACTTACGCAAAAACACACACATATGCACACTCACATACATACACTCACTCACTCTCTTCATTCCCTTTCTCTCATAACATTATATCAATTATAGTATCTGATATTATACATTACATTATCTAACCTGATACAGTATATATTTCTCAGTCTAATGTTCTGCATTAGCTCATGTTTTCCAAGTCTGTCTCTCCCATCTCTCTTCAGACACCCCGGAGACAAAGCCGCCTTTTCTGCCGTTACTACGACAACCACCGTAACCCCCGGTACCTTCTCGGCCCGGTGAAGCAGGAGGATGAGTGGGACCGCCCCTACATCGTCCGTTACCATGACATCATCTCCCACAGCGAGATCGAGAAGGTCAAGGAGCTTGCCAAGCCCAGGGTGAGTACTTAGCCTGTGTGTGTGGTTGCTCGTGGGTTTTTATTGGATTGAAGCCATGTTTATTTTCATACAGATACATGATATATTACTATATTTGTCCTCACTGAGAGGTCTTCTATAATATGACATTTCTCCTAGTCTAATTCAGTGTGTTTAGTAATGTGTGATTCAGGGTAGAAATCAGTAGAGGCTTGTCTCTCAGGGTGAACTTGTTTCGTAGCGGGTGTATGGGTGGGGGCAGGGCGTCCGGGTGGGTTCACCCAGGGGTGTTAAACCTCTCCCTGGCTCAACAGTTAAGCAGGTCCCTCATCTCCAACCCCATCACTGATGAATCAGAGACGGCCCCCTACCGCATCAGCGAGAGGTAAGGAAGGCCTGGCCGGGGGTCAGAGGGGTGGGGCTCAGTCAAGGCCTGGCCGGGGGTCAGAGGGGTGGGGCTCAGTCAAGGCCTGGCCGGGGGTCAGAGGGGTGGGGCTCAGTCAAGGCCTGGCCGGGGGTCAGAGGGGTGGGGCTCAGTCAAGGCCTGGCCGGGGGTCAGAGGGGTGGGGCTCAGTCAAGGCCTGGCCGGGGGTCAGAGGGGTGGGGCTCAGTCAAGGCCTGGCCGGGGGTCAGAGGGGTGGGGCTCAGTCAAGGCCTGGCCGGGGGTCAGAGGGGTGGGGCTCAGTCAAGGCCTGGCCGGGGGTCAGAGGGGTGGGGCTCAGTCAAGGCCTGGCCGGGGGTCAGAGGGGTGGGGCTCAGTCAAGGCCTGGCCGGGGGTCAGAGGGGTGGGGCTCAGTCAAGGCCTGGCCGGGGGTCAGAGGGGTGGGGCTCTCCTGCTCTCTCCCGCTTCTCACCCCAGCTGCAACCCTTCTCCCTGCAGCCAGCCCCTTGACCTCCGTCACTAGCCAGCCACCTTTCCTCTGACTGCCGCCTTCCAAACTCCTGAGCAGAAACAGTCCAGAAACAGAACTCTCCTGTGCTCCCTGGTAGAACCAAGTTCTGAATCAAACCACAGTAAGATCTTCTCCGACTCTCCTGAAATGAGAGAGGAGGAGGAGGAGTAATCTGTGCTTGAGAAAAGAGAGCTGATTCTGGTTTGGACTAGGTTTCTCTCAGGAGTTGCTGCATTGCGATCGATGTTTAACCAGAGGGACAGAGAAGGAGAAACAGTCGGGGTGTTTCACTTTTTCTGAAGAGGAACGGTAGCTTGTAGTAGTGGCTCGTTGTTGATAACATAGTAGCTGCTTTTAGCCAGGCTTGGATGTGACAGAGGCAGTCACATCGGTCCCATCCAATCACATCGGTCATAGCTTGGTTTTGATTCCTGTAGTATTTTATGACCTGGCTTTCTTTACACCTCCACTTACCAGGACTTAATTGCATGGATAAGGTCTAAGGTGCACTATCTCAGTAGTGGCTGGCTGCATCATTTCCCACCCTCTCCGCTCCTTCGAGTCACATTTAATAAACAGACTTTGCTGTCCTCTGGTGGCCATGCATACACTGTTCTTGTTTACCTGTTCCACTGTTTCCCTCATGGCTCCCTCCCTTGCCTTAGTGCTTGGCTGACTGGGTATGAACACCCAGTAGTGGACAAGATCAACCAGAGGATTGAAGACCTCACAGGTCTGGAGATGGACACTGCTGAGGAGCTGCAGGTGTGTATGCTTGTGGACGTGTGTGTTTGTGCAGAGTGGGTCGGCGATACTTAAGTATTAACTTAAAAAAATTCTAGGAACTCTAATAACTTCAATTCACTGTCTTCACCAGGTTGCAAATTACGGCGTGGCAGGGCAGTACGAGCCCCACTTTGACTTTGGGAGGGTGAGTGTCTCTGTTAGGTGTGTTGAGGAGAAAATCTGAGCTAATTGAGGCTCCTGTCAGTACTGGGACATGGTGATAATCTGTTGTGTATCTCTGTCTGTAGAAAGATGAGCCTGGTGCATTCAAAGAGCTGGGCACAGGCAACCGCATAGCAACTTGGCTCTTCTATGTAAGTGCTATCAGAGTGAGATTGATTCATTTTGGAGAGTGTGGAGGTGGTGAGTGACTTTATTTTGCATTGCAGATGACTGATGTTGCTGCTGGAGGTGCTACAGTATTTCCTGATGTAGGGGCTGCTCTTTGGCCCAAAAAGGTAATCATAGAATATTTGAAGTCTCTGTATTATTGAAATGCCCTTTGGTGGCAAACATTTGTACATTTACATTTAGAGACAAGACACACATACACATAGACACAGTCACAGACACAGAGATTCCAGCCTTTATGTCTGTCTGTCTGTCTGTCTGTGCTGGAGAGCTCATGTGTGTGTTTGTGTGTGTGTGTGTTGCAGGGTACAGCGGTGTTCTGGTACAACCTGCTACCCAGCGGGAAGGGAGACTACAGCACATTACATGCTGCCTGTCCTGTACTCGTGGGTAGCAAGTGGGGTGAGTCTCTCTCAGTGGCTGAATCACTTGATTCACTTAATGGATAATTGAATAGGTTCCAGGGTATAATTGAATGCACTGTGTAATGTCAACATGTCTTTTCCCCTCTGAATCCCAGTATCGAACAAATGGATCCATGAAAGAGGACAGGAGTTCAGACGTCCCTGTGGTCTGGTAGAGACCGAAAGATGACCCCCCCCCCACACACACACACACACACACACACCACACACACACTGTGTTTTCTATCAAAGTCAAACACATTTGCTGCAGTCTGTCATTTACCTTGTACAACGTCATTACTGTGGAACCAGTGTATGTACATTTTGGGGGAAAGAGTTTTCCAACTGAATGGAGGGTTGTAGAGGGTCTATGAAGGAGTTGTGAGTCCATTCATAAGACTACTGTGGCTGGAAGGGGTTTCAGCACAGGAGCTAACTTCTTCATATACAGTGACACAAGAAAGACTAATTTTTTAGAAATGTACTGCTGTGAAGAAATATAGAAAGTCCGCAACTAACTGGCATTTTAGCATGTGTTTGCTTTTACGATGTACACAAACCCTCTATTGTAGCACTTGCACTCTTAACTCCTCCCCGTTTCTTCATTGGGCAGGAATTCTCCCGCTGCTGAACACTAGGAAGCAGAGAAGCTTCTGGAATGTGAGAGGACCTTAACGCCAATCTCCCACTACAGGGGGACATTTTGGTTATTATTGAGTGCACTGGGCATCTGCATGCTCTTGACTGTGAAGAAGTTACATCCGTTGTACATTTACAATTGTAAAACGTGCAGGACAATACCATTGTGTGGCCCGTTGCTGCCCATATAGAATGTTTCCCATCTAAAATATAGTTTAATATGGTACAATTTAGAAATTGAATAGTTTCAAATAAATAGACAGCAAATTGTGGATACAAATATTAACACAGCCAAGAAGTAGCCTAGTTGTCATTACAGTTTCCGGATTTGTGAACGCGTGGCCCAAAATGTTGTACCCTAAAATCACAGTTACGACCACGAGTGAATGCAGTATGTGAGCCTCGGCACGTACCACATTCTGTGACAACAATCCGCCAGATGGCGAAGCTCCTACTAGGAAAGGATAAAAGCCAACTGAAGGTTTACGCACAAGTAAACGGTATCAGGCACCGAGAGAGAACGAACAGGAATCTTACCATAATACGTTAGGGCCACCGGGTATCATTCACAATCAATCTGTCGCCAGGATTATTTGACACATTTGGTAATTATTGCTCAATTTATTTGAACATGTGCCGGGTAAAATGTTGGCTGCGGTGGTCAGATTGTTACGTTTCTATCATTTACTTAACCAAAGTAAGCTGGCTGTCTCCATGTGTCTGGTCATTTATGTACCCTTAACGTAGTGTATTTTAATTTTCAAGTATTCTGTGCTGTGACTGAATTCACTGAAACGTCTGCTTTAGCCTAAGCAGGTTTCATTCAGGTTCATTCACGCTCGTGCTGGGTTAAATTCCAATGCATGGTCCATCCATCACAGTTGCTCAGATTTGTTCGTATATATATAAAAACGATTTATACTAACGTGTAGAAGACAGGTATACATATTGATATTGAGTACAGTGCATGCTCAGGTTTGTATGATACAAATAAGTAACTTTAACGAAAGCTTTTTAAATGGTGGAAAACACTTGGTTATTAGTAGGCTTGTGATGAAATGGTCGTTCCACATTGGTACTCTGCACTTTTAAAACCGTGAGATGAAAATCACAGGTAGACTTTGGTATCAGGTTAGTATGACTGTCCAAAATGAGAATGGGCTTGTGTTAAAAGTGCGCAACGATTTTGTCATCTGCTTAAATACTTGTTACCCTGGTGGTTTCAGTATTGATGCCGCTCTAGTTTTCAGAATTCCGGTGGCTGCAGGTAGACGTTCACTGAACTCGGGAGAAGTTCTCTTACCGGGGGGTGGGGCGAGGACGTGGCAGTCCATCCTCTCCGCCTTTAACTTTCACTCAGCCTAATCCCACAATTTAAGGAGCCCGAAGGCTAGACTGTATCCCGCTATGCTAAACACCAGGTTGGCTTTATAATTTACAGCTCGATTGTTAACTTCATGGTTTTGGGGGTGGATTTGGCCTGTTGTTAGCCTTCTTGTTGCTGTCACACAGGAGCTGCCTGTCTGTAAACATCATCCCACTTGATGGTTGACTTACTGACCACTGTCAGAGATGCCAATCCCTCTGATTTAGTCCTTTGATTCAACACTGGATATTATTTAAAGATGTATTTCAATCTGTCTCTTTCTTTTTTCCTATGCTTATGCACATTATGTTTTTAGGCAAACCATTGCCATTGAAAAATATGAATGAACGCATGAAATCACTGCTTCAGCAAGGTTCAATCAGAAGTCAGAATGTCCGAATTTAAGTTACCATTAGGTAAAGACCAAGACAAAATTACATTTAGGGTTTTGTACTTCACCACCTGCTCACTTAAGCAGCCACGACCCTTTAAACATGACTGGCTTCTTTTGGCTACTTTTAAAGACAAACCTTTTAACACTCACCCCAAAGAAGACGGATAATTACAGGACTAGACAGAGGACCTATCCTACTAGTTTGACTTCCCGCTCAGGCAACACCAACTAATAACAGACTGCAAAAACAAGAGCAGAGAGGCTAACACACAGTGAACGACCTCAAATCATGTGTGAATGATTGCACCCGATGGATGTGTTTCCCAGGTAACAGATTGTTGTAGTGGGGGCTTAACTCTTCAGAAGCTGCTGGTTCAAGTTATAGCAGTAACCCCTTTAGGCTACTGCCAGGGGAAGGACTGGGCCATGCAGCCTTATCACTAGTCCAAACAATTACTGATTATGTCTTGAATGTGAACACCACAATCATACATGCAAATATTATTGCTTGTCTGTTTGGCGTGCAAGTTAACTTGGGTTCAGGCTTAACATGGTAAAGAGTGACAGTTGCCATGCAACTACTTCACAGTGGTGACATGATTCAAGATGTGAACACATGAGCAACGAGGATCACAGTGCGTCTTTCTGTTTTGGCGACACACTCTCTCCCTCCTCCCATCAACCTGAATGAAGAACTTGAGTGTTATTCTTCAATAAATATAACGCCCTGTTAGCTTCCAGCAGAGGGCTTGTCTTTGCCTGTTCTCTGACTCAGTAGATAGGTCAGAGGTACAGATTGGACGATCTGAGCCTGGAGGCATGCTAGCTGCAGTGTGTAGATCCTGTCAAGTGTGACCTGTTCTTTGGCAGTGAATTTGGATGATCATTTCCCTGCTTGGCACTGGTTCAATGACCCTCCTTTTTCATAGCTTGCAAACATATCTTTGAGACAACATTCATAACTGAATTCCTTTGCCTGTTGATGGCTGGTCTTCTCTCTTTAACTTGGTTTTCCGCAGACGTTAGACACAATTTATCTTTTCAGTTCCAAGTTATAATTTATCAAAACTATTATTATTATGATTAATTATTCTGAACAGGCAAAATTCATACTCTGTGTTGAGTTGCCCAGGCTGTTGTAGATTTATATCAGGGAAGGTATCTTGTGAATAGTTGTTTGCAGAGTTCAGACTGCAGTATTTACTCAGCGCACATAACTTGGACACAGCCTTGCAGAGACCCAGCCTGCTATTTGACAGAGATAGCTACCGCTCCTGGCTTGGACGCCAGATTCATCAGCTTGCGCACTGACACAGACAGCAGCACTGGAGAGAGATTAGGAGCTCCCAGCAACCACAGTAGGAGGGGTATGTCACTGTTATTGTAGTTTCTGTGTGGGGGGATGGTGCTACAGACATCGACTGGAGATGCCCAATCAGTGGATTCCAGTTGAGCAAATGTGTTTTCAAGCCCTCAGCCTAACAAGGTGGTGTCCTTGGAGCGGAGGTCAATTTCTATGTGTGAATGAGGGTTCTTTCCACTTCCTGCTCCCCCTCTATCCTCCCATCTTCCTACCCTAGAGGCAATTAGGATAGTCGTGTTTGTTCAAACAAGACCCTTGTTGCTTCTCTGTGACACACACACAAACTCTGCTGGGCTAATGGAGGTGCTTTGTGTGCGGAGAATGGGACACTCCCCAGGGGGGGGGGGGGGGGGCACCATGTGCATGCCAGCCCTCCAGCTACTGTGCCAAACCAGGCATTCAGTGGCCACAGCACCACCAAGGGGTTATATTTGGCTCTGTGTGGTGGGCATGAGGCTTGGACTCAAGGACTTTGAGGATATCCTTCAGATTACTCCATCTTACTCTAATGTCTCCTTCCCCGTGTATTCTTAGCAACCGTTTTTTAAGAGATCAAGTATAGGCAGGAAACGTAAGGGAGACACTCAACTCATTGACCTCAATATTGTCCAGTAGTAGCCATGGCAACAACGCCAAACCAGAGTCTTTTTTTAAGATGAGGGTTGAGGAGGTCTGATTCTGTGGTCCCACCATGCCCTCTTAGAGCAGCCAGGACTCTGGAGTCAGACCCTCACTGGCCTCCACCTGGATCCCCACCTCTGTTTCTATCTCATCAGAAAGTCTCTGACCACCAAGAGAATACAACGCTCTTCAGGTTCTTCATGAGGGGGTATGCCTGTGTATTCTGTGTTAGTTTGTCCAGGATGGAGCTGAGATGTCCGTGGTGTGTTCTGGTTCTGAGTAGCTTCCTCCAGACTCTCTCAGCCCACAGTGACTTCTTCACGTCCATAGGTAAGATCCCCCTCATTCCGGTTATCCCTCTGTTTTATCCTGGGACATTTTATCGTCTTTCATTCTTTAGCCTTATATCTGAATGCTTGGTCTTTTTGTTTAGTCAGATAAGATCATCTTAGTGTAGATTCCTGCTTTAAATCTTCCTACCTTGTTTCTGAAAATTATAGAAAAATAAATGTTCTTTCTGCAGGCCACATGACCGATCTCTTGTACACTGAAAAGGACCTGGTCACCTCATTGAAGGACTACATCAGAGCAGAGGAGAACAAGTTGGAGCAGGTCAAACAGTGAGTATCTTCTGTCTGACACTTCTCCATGTTTTTCTGTCTAATTTCCCTCTTTGTTTGTAACTCATTTTACTCACTCTCACTTCCCTCAATCTCTCTCTTCCTTCTTCTCCTCGCGCTCTCTCTCGGGCTCTCTCTCGGGCTCTCTCTCGGGCTCTCTCTCGGGCTCTCTCTCGGGCTCTCTCTCGGGCTCTCTCTCGGGCTCTCTCTCGGGCTCTCTCTCGGGCTCTCTCTCGGGCTCTCTCTCGGGCTCTCTCTCGGGCTCTCTCTCTCCTAGTTGGGCAGAGAAGCTGGACTCTCTGACCACCACGGCCACCCTGGACCCAGAGGGCTTCCTGGGGCACCCGGTCAACGCCTTCAAGCTGATGAAGAGACTGAACACTGAGTGGGGCGACCTGGAGAACCTGGTGCTCCAGGTCACATCGGACGGTAACACGGCTTTGCATCGTACAAAACATGGCTGCTTTATCCTATTAAAATAGTATTCATTTAGCTGATGGTTTGGATTGAAAAGGACGTTCATAGTGGCGATGTTAATGTATATAAAAATGTTTTTGGTGGTGTATGAAATCAATTTCTTTCTCGCACTTATTTTGCCTTATCACACATTCTCTACCCTCCCTTTCCACCTCCACCTCCTCCTCTCTTCCTCCAGGGTTCATCTCTAACCTGACCCTCCAGAGACAACACTTCCCCACAGACGAGGACCAGACCGGGGCTGCCAAAGCCCTGCTCAGACTGCAGGACACCTACAGGCTGGACGCCAACACCATCTCCACTGGAGACCTGCCTGGTGAGTGAGGGCTTTATAAACAATCACACAGGCATGTGACTAAGCTCATCTCAGAGAATCTCTTATATCTCTCTCTCTTTGTCATTCTGCTTTTATGCCCCCTCCTTCTCTCTCCCTCCCTCTCTCTCTCCCTCTTTCCCTCTCTCATCCTCCTTCTCTCTTTCTTTCCCTCTCCCTCTCTCATCCTCCCTCCCTCTTTCTTTCCCTCTCTCCATCTCTCATCCTTCCTCCCTCTCTCTCCCTCTCTCATCCTTCCTCCCTCCCTCACTCCCTCTGTGCCTCTCTCATCCTCCCTCCCTCTCTCTCTCCTCCCTCTCTCATCCTCCCTCTCTCATCCTCCCTCCCTCTCTCTCTCCTCCCTCTCTCATCCTCCCTCTCTCATCCTCCCTCCCTCTCTCTCTCCTCCCTCTCTCATCCTCCCTCCCTCTCTCTCTCCTCCCTCTCTCATCCTCCCTCTCTCATCCTTCCTCCCTCTCCTCCCCCAGGCGTGACCTATAAGAGCCCCATGACAGTGGAGGACTGCTATGAGTTGGGAAAGATTGCCTATACAGAGGTGGACTACTACCACACTGAGTTATGGATGGCTCAGGCCCTCAAACAGCTGGACCAGGGCGAGGAGTCTCCCATAGACAAGGTCCTGGTGCTGGACTATCTCAGCTACTCTGTCTACCAGCAGGGAGAGCTGGAGAGAGCTCTGGAGTTCACCAAGAGATTGCTTTCTCTCGGTGAGAACCTGTAGCTTTATTCCAGTGGTGCTGACAATTCGCATAAAACGTACTAAAAGCACCATTTTCTTGTTATTGATTTCCAACTTTGTTGGAGGTGCTTTCCGCAAGATTTGGAGCTTTGCAGTATTTTTGTTTTGTTTTTTTCTTGTCAATTGAACTCATCCCAAATTCAGATTGTGTTTACTGAAGCTGTTCTGAGCTTGAGGCTTCTGCAGCAAACCAAACAAGTCACTAAACATGTCACACCAGTGTTTCCCCTACCATTATATTAGGGGGCGCCCCGCCCCCCCCAACGGTACCCCCGCCGCGTGTATATGTGTATATATATATATATATATACACATATACGGCATGTCATTTCTGTCTCTACATGGTCACCCCCCCACCACCGCCGCCGCCCCCCCCCCCCCCCCCAAAGCTGTAAACCTAGGGGAAACACTGCACACATTTTGACTTGATGTGTGTAGATTGTTGACTCCAGTATGGCTTGTTTACACCAGACCCAGAGCACCAGAGGGCCAACGGCAACTTGAAGTACTTTGAGTTCCAGCTGGAGAAACAGAGGAACGCATCCGCTGAGGAGCCCCCGAAACAGGGAAGGAACGAGACTGAAGGAGCCCTCAGGAAGAAGCGCTTCAGAGAGCCCCTTCCTGAGAGGAAGATGTACGAGAAGCTGTGTCGAGGGGAGGGCATCAGAATGGTAGAAGACGCACACACACACACGCATGCAAACACATACACAACCACGCATGCATGTTCACACAAACACGCATGCACACACACACGCACTCTCTTCATTCCCTTTCTCTCATAACATTATATCAATTATAGTATCTGATATTATACATTACATTATCTAACCTGATACAGTATATATTTCTCAGTCTAATCTTCTGCATTAGCTCATGTTTTCCAACTCTGTCTCTCCCATCTGTCTTCAGACACCCCGGAGAAAAAGCCGCCTGTTCTGTCGTTACTACGACAACCACCGTAACCCCCGGTACCTTCTCGGCCCGGTGAAGCAGGAGGACGAGTGGGACCGCCCCTACATCGTCCGTTACCATGACATCATCTCCCACAGCGAGATCGAGAAGGTCAAGGAGCTTGCCAAGCCCAGGGTGAGTACTTAGCCTGTGTGTGTGGTTGCTCGTGGGTTTTTATTGGATTGAAGCCATGTTTATTTTCATACAGAAGGCTGTAAAGCTGTATCTGTCCTCACTGGTGGTTTTCTATAATATGACATTTCTCCTAGTCTAATTCAGTGTGTTTAGTAATGTGTGATTCAGGGTAGAAATCAGTAGAGGCTTGTCTCTCTGAGGGTGCACTTGTTTCGTAGCGGGTGTATTGGTGGGGGCGGGGCGTCTGGGTGGGTTCACCCGGGGTGTAAAACCTGTGCCTGGCTCAACAGCTACGCAGGGCCACCATCTCCAACCCCATCACTGGTGTGCTGGAGACGGCCCCCTACCGCATCAGCAAGAGGTAAGAAAGGCCAGGCTGGGGGTCAGAGGGGTGGGGCTCTCCTGCTCTCTCCCGCTTCTCACCCCAGCTGCAACCCTTCTCCCTGCAGCCAGCCCCTTGACCTCCGTCACTAGCCAGCCACCTTTCCTCTGACTGCCGCCTTCCAAACTCCTGAGCAGAAACAGTCCAGAAACAGAACTCTCCTGTGCTCCCTGGTAGAACCAAGTTCTGAATCAAACCACAGTAAGATCTTCTCCGACTCTCCTGAAATGAGAGAGGAGGAGGAGGAGTAGTAATCTGTGCTTGAGAAAAGAGCGCTGATTCTGGTTTGGACTAGGTTTCTCTCAGGAGTTGCTGCCCTGCGATCGATGTAGTAGCTGCTTTTAACCAGGTTTGGATGTGACAGAGGCAGTCTGGTTCACCAGTTTAGAAATCAGTCATAGTTTGTTTTTGATTGCGAAGTATTATATGACTAATGGGTTTTGTGTAAATGTATAGCATTAAATGGACAATATAATTAGTTTTTCACTGGAGAATGGAAAGACTGCCTCTGACACAGCCCAGTAGAAGACAATAATCAAAACTAGCAACTTGTGACTGTCTGCCTCTCTCCCTCCATTTTTTCACTTCTTATCCCCTCTTCTTCTTGATGTTTGTTTCACTGTCTACTGTTCTCTCTCTCTCTCTCTCTCGCTCGCTTGCTTCCGGGGAACTAGCTAAAGCGCGCCACTGTGCATGACCCCAAAACTGGGAAGCACACCACAGCCACGTACAGAGTCTCCAAGAGGTAAGGGGTTCAAGGTTGACAAGGTCAAAAGTCACAGAGGACAACCCCCCCCCCCCCCCCCCCCCTCAGACTTCTATCTTTTCTCCCTGCTACACAAGACCCTGTTAAATGTTGTAGGATCAACAACACCATTCTCTCATTCAGAAGAAGGGTGTTGTTGTGGCCTTTCACTCTCTCGCCTACCTATCCTGCCAGGTGTCTTTTGACAAGAGTTTTGCACACTGGCTGAGCAAACACCAACTCATTCTCCACATCACCAGGGGTCTCATTTATAAAACTGTGGGTAGGATTCTTACTAAAAGTGTACATACGCCCCAAAAGCCTAAAATGGCATACGCACACAAAAATTCAGATTTATAAAACCGTTTGTACGCACACCTGTACGCAATGTTCCCCTTATAAATCACAGATTACCCACAAGTGTGCGTACGTGAATCAGCATTGTACCCCGCCATGTAACACGCCCATTTTTAACCATAAATGGTCAATGCAAAGCACCTCATGAATGCTAATCTAGTATCTCATCATCACCCTGGCATACGATTGTTCTTTATGTAACCGGTGTGAACTGGTAAAACTCACTCCAGGTATCTAATGGGCCACCCGCGTCAATGAATAGCTAGTTATTCTTTGGCGTAGCTGGTAGTGGTTGCGCTTGGCAGTCCAGAGGTGGCAGGTTTGACTCCTGATGGCAGCAAACGACGGCCCTGGCGGAGCAAGACCACGTCCGTTACGTGAGGAAAACAAAATATATAAATTTTATGAGTAATGTTCTTCCCGCATTTATTTTCTGCAGTCTGACTACAGTACGGTCATCTGCGTTGCCAATTCCAACTGTTTCCAAAATGTGCGTAGGCCTACGGGAGGGTCAGAGTTTGCATTGGGAGGACCGCACATTCTCCCGTCAAGTTTGTTTTTTATAAATCACGACCTTTGCGTGTAAAGTGGCGTACGCACATTTTCAGCCCCGTTTTGTGCGTACGCAAGCTTTTATAAATGAGACCCCTGGTCACTCAATTGTGTACACACACATAGCTGCACCCTGGCTGATATACACACACACACACAGACACTGAATCACACATGTGCACATGAAGGCAAACGCATATTACGCACAGGGAGTGCCCCTTTGTGGACAATTTCTAGTTCCACATAATGCTGTTGCCAAGTTGTTGGGTCACGTACATACAGTATACCGCATGCTTAAAATGGATCCCTCTACCCTCCACACCACATCCTATGTCATCTTGGTTTTACTTTCTGTGCGTGTGTGCGTGCGTGTGTGCGTTTTCATCCACGGGATGGAAAATATGGATGTTCAGTACAGAATGTGAGGTTTTGTAAGTGTGAATGCGTGTCGCTTTGTGGTGAGGCAGTGTTAGCTCTGCTGAGATTGAACTCCGTTTGAACTGATGTTTAAATAGGGTCGCAGTAGCATGAGTCACTGAGGGGAAGGAGAAGATGCTGAAACAGAACTTTTACTGGCTTCTTTGGCACTTTATCAAGGCCAGTTTT
This sequence comes from Hypomesus nipponensis, assembly GCF_054491055.1. Classification (NCBI taxonomy): domain Eukaryota; kingdom Metazoa; phylum Chordata; class Actinopteri; order Osmeriformes; family Osmeridae; genus Hypomesus; species Hypomesus nipponensis. Next base: position 20,261,394 of record NC_140371.1, on the reverse strand, counting down.
ATATTTTATCGTCAATACTAACCAACAGAAACTTGTAATAAATCTCCTCATTCTAGTTTGATGAAAAACAAAGGCTGGGTGATGTCTTGAAGTCAAGAATGTAGCCAAGAAAAAGGATAGTACTATGTGGAGAGCAGATGTCTGGATCGACCTGATCCTGACATTCATAAACAGTACTCCAGCCCTCCTGGCCCAGACAACACTTCAGCTCTCCAGCCAGGACAACTGGTTCTGGCATCTCCATTTAGACCAAAACTAATGTTATTTCATGTGGTTTGACAATTTCATTTGGTTTGGCCTCTTTCCAACTAACGAAGAATTGCCATAGTGTAATATAATTGATTTCATAAAACCAAGAATAAGATGTCTTCATAGTACACGTAAAAGGGACTATTGCTGGAGTTTACTGCATATAACCCCCCTGTTTGAGTGGGGATGTTTAGCTTGCTGGTGAAAGAAAGGCAGTGTTTGGCAAAATCATGGAACTATTTTCAACTAGAGGGCCTCTAGCCTTCCTAGACCAATCCCCTGTGACCTCCATGAGTTTCGCGGGCACCCATTGGATGACACAGACCTGCAGTTACTATAAAGAGAACATTTAGGGGTGTAAACAAAAATAAATATTTATTTAGTTACATCAATACAGTCAAACTTCAGACACACTGTTGAATCCGCTGAGCTGATTGGAGATTCTGTTGGACCTCCTGCTCAAGTTCCTCCTCTTCCTCCCTCCTTTTTACTCCTTATTACTCCTCATTTCCTTTACACCTTCACTTTCCAGGACTTCATTGCATGGATAATGTCTAAAATGCATTGTCTCAGTAGTGGCTGGCTGGCTGCATGATTTTCCACCCTCTCTCCGAGATGGGAATGGCTGCAGGCTGCAGCCGCCCGTCTCATGCCCAAGCTGTCCAACGGGAAATTCAGAGGGTCAAAAATACAAAATCGCAAATTAAGTCGCGAGACGGGAGGGCATGAGATGGGAGGGCATGGGGCTGGAGGCTGCAGCCGTACACGATTGCTCTCTCCTTCCACAGTTAATAAAGACTTTGCTGTCCTCTGGTGGCCATGCATACACTGTTCTTGTTTACCTGTTCCACTGTTTCCCTCATGGCTCCCTCCCTTGCCTTAGTGCTTGGCTGACTGGGTATGAACACCCAGTAGTGGACAAGATCAACCAGAGGATTGAAGACCTCACAGGTCTGGAGATGGACACTGCTGAGGAGCTGCAGGTGTGTATGCTTGTGGACGTGTGTGTTTGTGCAGAGTGGGTCGGCGATACTTAAGTATTAACTTAAAAAAATTCTAGGAACTCTAATAACTTCAATTCACTGTCTTCACCAGGTTGCAAATTACGGCGTGGCAGGGCAGTACGAGCCCCACTTTGACTTTGGGAGGGTGAGTGTCTCTGTTAGGTGTGTTGAGGAGAAAATCTGAGCTAATTGAGGCTCCTGTCAGTACTGGGACATGGTGATAATCTGTTGTGTATCTCTGTCTGTAGAAAGATGAGCCTGATGCATTCAAAGAGCTGGGCACAGGCAACCGCATAGCAACTTGGCTCTTCTATGTAAGTGCTATCAGAGTGAGATTGATTCATTTTGGAGAGTGTGGCGGTGGTGAGTGACTTTATTTTGCATTGCAGATGACTGATGTTGCTGCTGGAGGTGCTACAGTATTTCCTGATGTAGGGGCTGCTGTTTGGCCCAAAAAGGTAATCATAGAATATTTGAAGCTTAGGTACTATTGCAATGCCCTTTGGCGGCAAACATTTGTACTTTTACATTTAGGCTATTTAACACGAATTACTCATCCAAACAATGTCACACTTGACACTGCATGTTCCTTGGGTCCAGACCAATACACCTGCACATGTGCAGCTTCAAAAAGTGACCGGTTCTCCAGATCATCGAGCCACAGACACGCACACACACAGATTCCTGCATGTGTGTCTGTCTGCGCTGCGAGAGCTCATGCTCGTGTGTGTGTGTGTGTGTGTGTGTGTGTGTTGCAGGGTACAGCGGTGTTCTGGTACAACCTGTTCCCCAGTGGGGAGGGAGACTACAGCACAAGACATGCTGCCTGTCCTGTACTCGTGGGTAACAAGTGGGGTAAGTCTCTCTCAGTGGCTGAATCACTTGATTCACGTTCTGAGTCTCTCTCAGTGGCTGAATCATTTGACTCACATGGTGAGTCTCTCTCAGTGGCTGAATCACTTGACTCACGTGGTGAGTCTCTCAGTGGCTGAATCACTTGATTCACTTAATGGCTAATTGAATAGGTTCCAAGGTATAATTGAATGCACTGTGTAATACCAACATGTCTTTTCCCCTCTGAATCCCAGTATCGAACAAATGGATCCATGAAAGAGGACAGGAGTTCAGACGTCCCTGTGGTCTGGTAGAGACCGAATGATGAAGGGGGATGTCCCCTCCCTTTCTCCATTTTGTTACACTCCTCGTATCCACCAATCATTCTTGATAACCGCCACACACACCAGGAGCTAAGGGCCGCTGCTGCAGATGACAAGCCTTGAGGACCCCTCTCCTCTCCTTTTTCCGTTTCTTCATCCTCTCACACACACACACACACACACATGCTGCCTCTCTGTGTTGTGTGATCAGGGTTGATGTGAGTTTTGTCAGCCTCTCAGTTGGTTGGTAGCAGAATTGGTGTTCACCTGAATGATGCATGAATGTGCCTTTTAGAGAATCGAAAGGAGTGCACAGCTCACATGGAAATGTGGAGTGCAGGTTGTTTGGGTTAGGTGAAAGAGTCAGTCTGTGCAACTGTATCCTCTATGCAACTGTACTCACAGAATGGGATTTTCCAAATCTCCCGTGTGTTCCTGTGATGAGGTCATTGTTCTCATTGGCTCCTGCAGTTTACGCCGTGAAATTCTGATCAAGCACACACGTACAGCCACGCACACAAACCATGCACACACAGAAAAGGAATATTGCAAAAGAGGTATTAAAAATAAACTTTCAAGGTAGACCAAAGAACATGCTGCCAAATGACTTTTGTGGTCTTGAATGCTGTTGACCTAGAATCCAAAGGTTTGACCCTACATTCTTGCCACATTATCTAGAAGCTTACGAGGAAAACATTTAATTTACAGTAGCAGTCAAAAGTTTGGACACATTTAAAGTCCAAACTTTTGACTGGTACTGTATATCTCACAACTTTTTGTTTGCCCACTTTTGCGATTTATTTTTTGAAGTGTGAATGTAATGTTCTCTAAAATAAAGTATATTTCATTAATAAGAATCGGATTGAAGTTGCATTCATTATCATCGTGTGTCCACAGTTAATCCTTGAATTTGCTTAAGGAGTTGTGTGTGTGCTGCTTGCATGTGCGTGCGTGCTTGCTTGCTTGCGTGTACTGTAAAGTTGTGTGAACAGTTGGTTCCTTGGGGGTGCCAGACTGTCACGTGACTCTTCAGTACTAATTGCTATCAGCTCTTGTCCCTCTGAGGCAAGAGTCCAGTCGGCTCTCGGATCGAGAGAACAAGGGCAAGCCAGAGAGAAAGAGGTGGGAGACACAAATCGTGGAAGTATCCAGCCAAGGTCAAGACTTTAATCCTCATTGTCAGTCAGTGAACATCAGGATACTGCAGTATAATACTCTTCTAGTTTGGGAAACGGCACAGACGCGCAACAATGATGACCCAAGTGGAAACGACGGTTCAATATGATAACGGATACAGCGAGGAGGACTATATGCCGCAGGAGGACGAGTGGGATCGGGACCTGCTGTTGGACCCTGCGTGGGAAAAACAACAAAGAAAAGTGAGTCTAGAAAATCTTGTGCCTGCTGCTGTTCATTTTTTACGCGCAGGAATTTCGGTTGAGCCGGCGCAATTCATACAAGGTGACATTGTAGGTAGGCTACACCTATTTCTGTAGCCTACCTAGTATTGCGTAATGAATTAATTGAATTAACCGTTATTTTCGTTGAGTTCTATATCACAAACTTAATTTGTAGTTCCTGGTGTTTCGTGCCGCCGGAGCAGGGCTCTGTCTTGGCTCCGGTTGAGGGGGATATTGACGGACGGATGCGGTGGGTACCAGCTAACAATAGCTCAATGAAGCAGCTCTCGAGACTGTTGCCATTCCACTGATAGGCGTGGAATGCAAACTGTCAACAGATGCTACTAACACATGATGACGTCCTTGGGATTAGAATGGATGCTATATCTAATTTTAACCTCACGACCAAAAGGCATTATAGTGGGTTAATCCTGTGCCCTTGGTGTGGAATTCTTTTGTTTATAGAAACCACACAAAATACACTGCATACAGTGGCTGTATATAGTTATACTGGTCCTATACTGAATTATCAAGACACTTGAATGTCCAAGTCCATTAAATTGAGTTATTTCCCCAAGTATATTTAATGTGGGTAATACCACTTTTAAAGTCACTCAAATTAATATAGAGGGAGAGATCACATACTGTAAATGTGTACCCATGCAGCGCATGTAATTACCACACAGTCACGTGGGATTTGTTTCCCGTTGAAGCCTTCTCGGTTGCCTTTCTGGCGACTTAAGGAAATCCCTATAATAGCTTTACCTAATCATTGCACGTATAGCTTCAATCCTCTTACCCATTCAGAGCCACGGAGGAATACAGCTGTAATCATGCGGTACCTGGCAGCTCCACCCACACAGCCGACATCATCTGCTTCTTCAGTGGAACACTCCTACCATGTGGGCTCTGACACCCACCGGATGTATGGACCACGTGTAACGTTGACTGACACAACGTGACTTGGTGAAAGTCATAACGTGACTTTGTCAAAGTCTCCGTGTACAATGTTGATATCTGGTCTGTGATTTTCGAATAGCCCTGCACCTCATACATTTACATTTAGTCATTTAGCAGATGCTCTTATCCAGAGCGTTTTACAATAAGTACAGGGACATTCCCCCCGAGGCAAGTAGGGGGAAGTGCCTTGCCCAAGGACACAACATCATTTGGCACATACAGGCTTCTCCATAGACTCAGAACCACACATTCCTCTGACTCCGTGAAAGTCTCCCTGTATTCTTTCGATATCTGCACTGTGATTTTCAACCCACCATGCACCTTATACAGGCTTCTCCACAGACCCAGAAGAACCAGCCTCTTAAACGACAGGCCCGGGTGGTCCTGTCTGGACTGACACTGGGTATATTTAGCTGTGATCGTCAGGGGGTGTTGGAGCCAAGAGAGGGGTGGCGCAGGGGGGGGGTTAGAGAGGTCGGCCGGGTCGGGTCCGGAGGGCCCACCACGTTTTTTAACGAGAGGACAGAAGTTCAATGTCATCACGCCATCCGCTTTCTTCTGTGGTGTGGAATGTGGCCTTTGTTTCCGAAGCCTGTGATATTTCCATCTTAGTCTGTTCCCATGGTGCACACCATGGCATCAGCCCTCCAGCCTTCTGAGAAGACAGGAAGAAGTTAACGTCCTTGCATGTCTCAGGATCACCTGTGTGGCCCTTTCTAAAGATGCATACATATATTTCTTTTGGGCTTTTCACAGCTTTTCTTTCTTGACTGGACAGTTGGGAGACAGGAAAGCAGGGACAGAGAGGGCCGAGAGATGAGCAGGAAATGGCCTCAGTCGGATTCGAACCCAGGCCCCTAGCGGCCCCTTCTATCGTTGCACTGTCATCAATTTGACTGAAGCACACAAGCCTGTATACAGTATAGCACCGAACCCAAAACTAGTGGTGATACTGTATTTACGAATGTTTACAGCGAAGATGGAGACAGACTGACTGACTGATTCCATTCAGCTTTTTTGGAACAACTCACTTTCAGCTTGGTCTGGTTGTAATACCAGAGATGTTCTGAATGTGACATATAAAACGACTCGAATGCAGTCAATTTACAAGAAGCATCCAGAGAAGAATGTGTACTGAACATGTGACATTTTTGGTCATCTTGATATTGACTTGAATTTTTTTTCAAGCGCTGTCTGTTATCGTGATGACCACCAGAGCAGTCTAAATTTAACCTCTTATATCTTCTGGAATGTGCTCTGGGGTCTGCTTGGAGCTTTCATCTGCACTGTGCTGATCGCTTTCAGGCTCTGTAAGCTATTGAGTGACTTAAATATAAACATAGCAGGAGTGCGTGATCCTGTCTAAATTCAAACAAAGGGATACAGTACTAAGGATGAACTCGTATTACAGTATAACACATTCAAAGTTCCAGTAATGATAGCCGGGCCTGTATGCTGTGAGGGTTGACAGACTGCCATGTACAGTAGGCAATTAAGTGTCCAATTTTGAGAAGAAGTGAAGATTGAGGTGGAGAGCGAGGGGTTAATTGACCCCCAGCAAATGGGTTAATCTGAATATGTGACACTTGTCATAGTGGCCAGAGTCAATACAATTTACGGTCTTCAGCGACGACCTGCTAAGCTGTCTCCCTACAGTTTATTTACAGCTGGGATGTAAGGATGAGTGTCTCCTAGTGTATGTGGCACAGTAGAATACATTTTACACATGCTTCTGAAGTGTGTTTTTTATTGTTTTAGAGTTGTGCAGAAAACCAGGAAAACTATTGTCTGATTGTCCCTCCCCCTATTCCATCCTTCCCAGATTCACAACCTCTCCTTATCCCAGGGCATGAAATGTTCATGTTCTTTATGAGTTGATTGTAGCCCTTTCTCGCCTAGACCTTCACAGCCTGGTGCAACTCCCACCTGAGGAAAGCAGGAACACAGATTGAGAACATCGAGGAAGACTTTAGAAATGGCCTTAAACTCATGCTGCTCTTGGAAGTTATTTCAGGTAATTTACATCTCTGCAATATACTGTCTCACGATTACTAGTCTATACTTTGATTTCCCCAGATGGGTGATGTCATCAGCAGGATTTCAAAGGAGCAGCAGCACATGCCCGAAGACGTCATTTGCTCGATCCTGTTTTATTTCTTGTCTTCTCTTTCTGCAGGGGAGAGGTTACCCAAGCCTGACAGAGGGAAGATGCGTTTTCACAAGATAGCCAATGTCAACAAAGCCTTGGACTTCATCACAAGCAAAGGAGTCAAGCTTGTCTCCATCGGAGCTGAGGGTGAGAGAATCGTTTTATACTGTTCAGAAAATTGCTGTGATAACCAAAGCCTCAATAAGAACTAAACAAATATCCTCCTCTCATGAATGTAGTCAGAAGTATTAGTAACATTATCTTACGGAAGAGCTAGTGGAATGTAACAGCATTTAGCTGTTTGTCTTGTGTAGAGATTACGGACGGGAACATTAAAATGACTCTGGGAATGATCTGGACCATCATCCTCCGTTTCGCCATTCAGGATATCTCTGTGGAAGGTACCTGTGATAGGATACGAGCCCGCCAGAGGCCGTGCCTCCATTTTCACATGACCTTCATTACACTAATAACAGTCGTAAAATAGTACTTGATGTATCAGAGGATCTGCTTCCCAGAAACCTCGGCTAAAGAAGGCCTTCTTCTGTGGTGCCAGAGAAAGACCGCCCCCTACAGGAACGTCAATGTCCAGAACTTCCATATCAGGTGAGAACTTTTGAAATCTTTTTTTTTTTTTTCTGTACTCATTGAGTAAACCACTTATAGACGTGTGACAACAAAACGTCATGCAAAAGTTTCAATGCGAATGACCTTGATGCAGTGAACGCCGGGAGAGGGTTGTATTGAGTCCTGTGGCGTCCTTTTGAACCCTGACCTCTGACTCTCTCTGCTCATTGGCTGGTGAAGCTGGAAGGATGGCCTGGCCTTCTGTGCTCTGATTCACAGACACAGACCCGACCTCATCGACTACGCTAAGCTCAACAAGGTGTCCAGCACAACCCCAAACTGTACTAACAGGGATCATTCACTCCCAACAATTAAGCCTGTTGAAACAGTGAAACAAAACAACACCGTTATTCCAAAAGTGTTTTTAACGGAAACGTTAAATACAAATGGAATCGGTTTGCAGTGACTACTGACACACTGTCAAGTTGAATGAGATTTGATTGACCTTAGTGTGTGTTTTCATTCACCCCTTGTCCCTTACTGATGTTTTGTGTTCACCTCTTCACTTCATTATCTGCTGTCTTTCCTTTCCTGTTGTTGTTGATGTTGTGATCCAAGCTGGAAGAATGGGTTAGCCTTCTGTGCTCTGATCCATAAGTACAGGCCTGAGCTGATCAACTACCACAGCCTGAAGGTATTTCAGGAGCAGCACCGAGTTTGGACCGTTATTCTCTGTGGTAGTTGTCTAGTGTGTTGTTGTAGAGATCTCAACTCAGTGTGTAGTAGGTAAACGTTTCCAGACGTAGTGTGGGATTCTGTGTGAGATGTTAGAAAGACTGGGTAGACTCAGTGTAGTAGATTAGAAATACCAGATGTTATTTGTGTAAACTTTACTGGTAGTTAGGAGGGAAACAGCACTCTACGTCGAACCCAGTCGAACTCTACGAGACTGCAGCAACTCAGTGTTGTCCCTGAATAGCTGTGGAAATGTGAGCCTGTCAGGACAGCCAAGGCTTTACCTCAGCTGTGACTGACAGACACACCATGGCATGGATGCTCTTTATAGAACCATCAGATCAATCCTGGTTGGGAATATAGGGACAATGTCATATTTGTGAATCTGTCCTAGTTAAAGGGCTATTACGCCAAATAAGGATAACAAAGGACAGCTGAGTGGCAGACAGACAGATGGACATGTCATGACTGACTGACAGGCACACACACACACACACACACACACACCTACACCCACTGATCCCAGACAGACCTTGTCAGCTGTTGGGGCTGGCTCCAGGTGAGTGGGCCCAGTAAGCCTTAACCGTAAGCCTGATGAAACGGCCCAGTGTGTGTGTGGGGGGGAACAGCGCCCAGGCCCTCTGGTATCTCTGCAGCTGCTTCTGCCCTGTAGCAGCCTCCCCCTGCACCCCACCACCCCACCGCCCCACCCCACATTTGGTGAAAGGAGAACAGGGAATCAGACAGAAAGGAACAACACCAGCAGCATTACCCCCCCCCCCCATCCCTCACCCCTCCCAGTAAGCACTCCAATTCACCCTGCCCCTCTAACTAAACTGGGTTACTGTCCCTTCAGTTAATCCTGTTAATCACTGTGTATAAAAGGAATAAACCTTCATGGTTTACACATGTCACAGTTCTCAGCGTGTTGTTTATGGCTCAGTCTATTCAGATTCACCAACTGACTTTGAGGGGGGTGTCATATGTACTCCCCGTCCCCTGGATCTGTAACGAGCTTTGTCTCCATTCTCAGGACGATCCTATGGGTAACCTGAACCTGGCTTTCGACATCGCAGAGAAACACCTGGACATTCCCAAAATGCTGGACGCCGAAGGTAACGTTTGCACAAGACACCACGGCCGCTCAAATCACAGGCATACAGCTTTTCTCCGCCGTTGAATGTCATCGAAACGGCTGTTCAGGAGGGGTCAGCGGACAGTTCCATTCCAGTGAAGGTGGAATTGAGATGAATGAAAAGAGGCGACTGCAGGATGGATGCTAAGCTCACTACATGGTCTCCCCTCCACACAGACATAATGGGCACAACCAGGCCTGACGACAGGACTGTCATGACTTATGTGTCAAGTTACTATCACACCTTTGCAGGTGCTCAGAAGGTGAGGCTGCTGTAGCCCTAGTCCATGCCTGCCCTCCAAAATGTGCCCTGCTCTGAAACCTGTCCGTTTTAGTCCCAGGGGTTGATTCCTTCTTTACCGATACCCCACCACCTCTAAGTTTAGTATAGCCCTTTCAGTGAAGATTCTTAGACGTGCTACATCCTAAGGTGACTGAGGCGTGTTAGATCTTTCTGTATTTCTACTCCATGCTCTCTCCCAGTATTGTGCTCCCTCGTCTCCAGTGGTACATGTTCCTGCCCTCCAAACTTCCTGTTATCCTCCTCCCTCTCCCTCCTGTAGACATCATCAACACCCCTAAACCCGATGAGAGAGCTATCATGACCTATGTTTCCTGCTTCTACCATGCTTTTGCTGGGGCCGAGCAGGTATACAGTTTGCACCAGCAATCTGGTGAACTTGTGTCTTTTTTTGAAGTGAATCATATATTTTAAAAGGCTTAAAATAAAGTGCTTTTGTTTTTGCGTGATGATAATAATATGACTCTACCCTCTATCCTTTACCCTCGCCTCTCTTTTCTTTTCTTCTATTTTCTCTCCCTTTCTCCGCAGGCAGAGACGGCTGCTAACAGGATCTGTAAGGTGCTGGGTGTCAACCAGGAGAATGAGAAAATGATGGAAGAGTATGAGAGACTGGCCAGTGAGGTACTGAATAATAGCAAATTCTACCATATAAACAGATAGTTCTCGCCATGCAATTTTTTTGGCATTCCAGGAGTGGTGTTATTTTACAATTTGAAAGACAGACATTGATTTACATTTAGTCATTTGGGAGACGCTCTTATCCAGAGCGACTTGCAGTAACAGGTACAGGGACATTCCCCGTAGGCAAGTAGGGCGAAGTGCCTTGCCCAAGGACACAACGTCATTTGGCACAGCCGGGAATTGAACTAGCAACCTTCTGATTACTAGCCCTATTCCCTAACCGCTCTGCCACCTGACTACCTACATAAGTCATATTTTGGAAATAAAAACAACCAAAGCAAAATAACACCTCTTCATCTCACTTCCAAACACTCAGCCAGTGGCTCAGTCAGTCTGTCCATCCAGCGTTTCAAAGTGGTCCTGTCCTGTAGCTCCTGGAGTGGATCCGACGGACCACGCCCTGGCTGGAGAACCGGACCTCGGAGAAGACCATGGTGGAGATGCAGCGGAAGCTGGAGGACTTCCGGGACTACCGCCGCATGCACAAGCCCCCCAAGGTGCAGGAGAAGTGTCAGCTGGAGATCAACTTCAACACCCTGCAGACCAAGCTGCGCATCAGCAACAGGCCCGCCTTCATGCCCTCCGAAGGCAAGATGGTGTCTGTAAGTGTTAGACTCATCACTCAGGGCAGAACACACTGAAAAGACAAGACATCTGTTTATATATTTCTGTCGGTTCATATGTTCGTTGCTATGAAGTGGTGTTTTCAAGTGTAATTCAATAAATGACTTGGATCAGAATCCGGTTTATTGCCAAATAAGTTTACATAAATGACACATAGTCTGTTCCTGTGCGGAGTGAGATGTGTGGGTGTTGACTGTGTGTTTGCAGGACATTGCTAGTGCGTGGCAGGGTCTGGAAGGGGCAGAGAAAGGCTATGAGGAGTGGCTTCTCACTGAGATCCGCAGGCTGCAGAGACTCGACCACCTGGCGGAGAAGTTTCGCCAGAAAGCCACCACCCATGAGACCTGGGCCAGTGGTCAGTCTGAGCTCTGTCTGACTGTGTCTGTCTGTCTGTGTCTGTCTGACTGTGTCTGTCTGTGTCTGTCTTACTGTGTCTGTCTGACTGACTGTGTCTGTCTTTCAGTCTGTCTGACTGTGTCTGTCTGTCTGTCTGACTGTGTCTGTCTGTCTGTCTGTCTGACTGTGTCTGTCTGTCTGTCTGACTGTGTCTGTCTGTCTGACTGTGTCTGTCTGTCTGTCTGTCTGTGTCTGTCTGTCTGACTGTGTCTGTGTCTGTCTGTCTGACTGTGTCTGTCTGTCTGTCTGACTGTGTCTGTCTGTCTGACTGTGTCTGTCTGTCTGTCTGACTGTGTCTGTCTGTCTGACTGTGTCTGTCTGTCTGTCTGACTGTGTCTGTCTTTCTGTCTGTCTGTGTTTGACTGTGTCTGTCTTTCTGTCTGTCTCTCTGTCTGTCTGTGTCTGTCTGACTGTGTCTGTCTGTCTGACTGTGTCTGTGTCTGTCTGTCTGTCTGACTGTTTCTGTGTGTCTGTGTCTGTCTGATTGTGTCTCTGTCTGTCTGTCTGTCTGTCTGACTGTGTCTGTCTGTCTGTCTGTCTGTCTGACTCTGTCTGTCTGTCTGTCTGTCTGACTGTGTCTGTCTGACTGTGTCTGTCTGTCTGTCTGTCTGTCTGACTGTGTCTGTCTGTCTGTCTGACTGTTTCTGTGTGTCTGTGTCCGTCTGTCTGTCTGTGTGTGTCTGTTGGATTGTGTCTCTGTCTGTCTGTCTGTCTGTCTGTCTGTCTGTCTGACTGTGTCTGTCTTTCTGTCTGTCTGACTGTGTCTGTCTGTCTGACTGTGTCTGTCTTACTGTGTCTGTGTCTGTCTGTCTGACTGTGTCTGTGTCCGTCTGTCTGACTGTGTCTGTCTGACTGTGTCTGTGTTTGTGTCTGTCTGTCGGTCTCTGTCTGTCTGTCTGTCTGATTGTGTCTGTCTGACTGTGTTTGTCTGTCTGTCTGTCTGTGCTTCCTGCTATGTTTAAACAAGTTTGGGATGTAAGAACATAATTGATGAGATCCCCTAAATCCTCTTGACAATGGGGATTAACCAGTACTCTAATGTTGGATTATCTGTCGTACAGCATTTAGTAGACTCTCTCTATTATACGTCTCACGCTCTCTCCCCATTACAATATCTGTGCATGTCTGTGCATGTCTGTGTGCGTGTCTGTGTGCTTACACCCCAGGAAAGGACCTGATACTGTCTCAGAAGGACTTTGAGACAGCCACTCTGACAGAGGTGCGAGCGTTGCTACGGAAACACGAGGCCTTTGAGAGTGACCTGGCGGCCCACCAGGATAGGGTAGAGCAGATTGCTGCCATCGCCCAGGAACTCAAGTACGATGGCCTCTTTTAAATACAATACTTTGAATTTGAAATCATCTCAAGGATTGTTCTGAATATTTGTCGAAAGTATTCTACCTTTGGGCACCATCTACCTCTTCGTAAGGTGGGTTAACTTTAGTGTTTGCCCAACCATTAGTCAGATACTTTAGGGGTTTCTCTCAGAAACTGACACATTAGATGTCAAATGTCAATAGTTTGTCCTATAAGCAATATCAAGACTTGGGTCTTAAAACCGTCCTTTCTGATAGGTATTTCTAAAGATAACTGCTCCTAAAGTTGGACATGTCAGCAGATATTGAATATAATCCTCTCTATGAATGTCTGCGTGCAGTGAGCTAGACTATCACGATGTGGCTGCAGTCAACCAGCGCTGCCAGAGCATCTGTGACCTGTGGGACCAGCTGGGCACCCTGACCCAGAAGAGGAGAGAAGTCCTGGAGGTGAGGCCATCCTAGAGGAGGCCATCTTGTTTCTTGCTGTGATCAGACTGCCTGCTTAGATGGGATTCATGTTGGATCGGCGAGATCCAGTTCTAAATATTTAAAACTGCCGGTGCACCATCTTTTCAATTTTGCCAAGTCAATTTGTAAATATAATTCAGATCCAAACTGAGCGTTTTATTTATTAGTTTGTCAGGGACAATGCAGCGCACATTATTACATACACAATTATCACAGTCAAAGCCATAACAATATGTGTAGATGTGTTGCATAACATTTTTCTAGCCAATGGGCTAATTTGCAACCCCAGTCCCTACAGTTCCAAGCACTTATGACTAAGACACAACTGAAACAGGAAACAAAAAATTGGGTTTCTAATATGAATTCTGACCTTGGAGAAGGGAATCAGCTAGGGAGGTATTGTAGAGTTATAGTAGATGATATGGCTGGTTCTGTCCAGCATCAGTCTGGATGGAAGCCCACTGACCACTTCCTTTGAGCCTCTTGGGTCCCTGTTGTCCTCTCCAGACCCACATGTGTGAGGGCCCCTGAGCAGGGCCTGGGATTAAGGTGACTGACAAGGGCTGGTGTCGGGCCTTGCCCTTGCCTGATGAGGGAGAGGGGGGGGGGGGGGGCTAATCCATAAAGACCATGCCGAACTACATCACGTCATGTCAATGTGATGCATCCTGGGATTAGTAGTGCAAACAGGGCGACGAGGCATGGTGGTTGAACAGGGTGCCGTTTCCTCTGTCCTGGTTTCCAGAGGACCGAGAAACTGTTGGAGACGATTGATCAGCTGTTCCTGGAGTTTGCCAAGAGGTCTGCTCCCTTCAACAACTGGATGGAAGGAGCCATGGAGGACCTGCGGGACATGTTCATTGTGCACACGATTGAGGAGGTCCAGGTACATGTACAGTCCTGCACACGCACAGTGCTAGGAGGATCAAATCTAAAGATGTATTTTTGGGAATATATAGTCATCTTTTTCGAAACTTTAAGGGTATTACTCAAATCCACAAAAACGCCTTGAAAAATACTTCATTGAATTAATTAACAGATTGTAGAAAAATCAGAATGTACTTTAAAAAATGCTCAGATTTGAGGGGGTGGGGGGTTACAGTGAAGTAACATCATTGAAACGGTAAAACGTACGATCCTTGTGTTGATTCTGTTCCTTATCTGCATTTCTGTCCCTCCCTCTCCCCCTCTCCCTCTCCTATCCTCCCTCTCCCCCTCTCCCTCTCCCCCTCTCCCTCTCCTCCTCTCCCTCTCCTCCTCTCCCTCTCCTATCCTCCCATTCACTTTCGTTCCAACCTGTTCCTGCAGAGTCTGATTGCAGCTCATGAGCAGTTCAAGGCCACTCTCCCCGAAGCAGAGGGAGAGAGACAGGCTATCGTTGGGATCCACAACGAAGTGCAGAAGATTTCCCAGAGCTACGGCATCAAGGCTGACATCCACAACCCCTACAGCATCATCACCACTGAGGAGCTTCTTATCAAGTGGGATAAGGTACAGCTGCATCTCCCTGGCACCCACACCACACACACACACACACACACACACCCTCACACACCCATGCAAAAGAAAGCATCTTTCTCATTTTGTGTTTACATTTAGCAGACGCTCTTATCCAGAGCGATTTACAGTAAGTACAGGGACATTCCCCCGAGGCAAGTAGGGTGAAGTGCCTTGCCCAAGGACACAACTTAATTTGGCACGAACCGCCAACTTTCTGATTAATAGCCCTAATTTCCTAACCGCTCAGCCATCTGACTCTGTGTTTGTTGCTTTTGCTTGTGTTGGTGTGAGCAGGTGAAGAAGCTGGTTCCTCAGAGAGATGGATCCCTCCAGGAGGAACTGGCACGGCAGCATTCTGACGAAAGGCTCAGACGGCAGTTTGCTGCCCAAGCAAACCTGATTGGACCATGGATCCAGACAAGGATGGAGGTCAGCTAGAGCAGGCAGATAGCCTTGTCCTTCTCACACACACAACTCCTTTTTTAACACATCTTGGGTTGGTTTACAGCCTCTAAATCATTTACTAACATTCATGGCAGGGATTATCTGCTGAAACAAACCTTGAATCGTATTTCGGTAAAGGGCAATCAGGAAGTTCACCTCCAGAACGTTGTGTTTCTGACAGGAGATTGGCCGTTGCGCTCTGGAGATAGGCGGGACTCTGGAGGACCAGATGACACAGCTGAAGCAGTGCGAGCACATTATTGTCGCCTACAAACCCAACATCGATAAGCTAGAGGGAGACCACCAGCTCATTCAGGAGTCTCTGGTGTTTGACAACAAGCACACCAACTACACCATGGAGGTAAGACCTTGCACGGAGAAAAGAGGAACGAATACAATTAGAATCATTAAAAACTAGAATAAAACGAGTTCCAAAACAAAGGGGAAAACGTTTACCTGTGAAATGAATATCATTTTTTATGAGTTGTTCATTCGTCCTCTGTGTGAGTGTAACTACCTTTGTTCGCAGCACATTCGTGTGGGCTGGGAGCTGCTCCTCACCACCATCGCTCGCACCATCAACGAGATCGAGAGCCAGATCCTGACCCGCGACGCCAAGGGCATCAGCCAGCAGCAGATGCACGAGTTCCGCTCGTCCTTCAACCACTTTGACCGGGTACAGTGCCCCGCCCTCGCAGTCCGTTTCTAAAGGAAACTTGCTGCTTCGCAAACATCCTAACCCCCCCCCCCCCCCCCCCCCCCCGCTACAGTCAACTGTACTCAAACCGTACAAACGAACCAGTGGCTGACAAGTAGTTTTGAGTTTAACAAATGTAAAACTCGAAACCTTTAACTGAACCTTTGGTCAGTTGATTGATGCAATATCACTAACAAAAACTAACTTTCTAATTTTCCATCCAGAAGCTGCATAAGGAAAGAGGGGTAAAATCTACCATCACGTGGCTATAAACTGCTATAGTAGCTCACTAGCACACTGGGGTGCTTTAGTACGTAGGGTTAGACTTCCATGCTAGAAAACGGCAAGATATGAATTGGACCCTCGGTACACATGTCAGTGTTTCTAACCCGGCTCTCTAACACGGACTCAGGAGAACATGGGCAAGCTTGGTCGTGAAGAGTTCAAGGCTTGCCTCATCAGCCTTGGCAGTGTGTGCAATGACAAGCAGGTACTCACACAGAGTTCTTTATCCTCTCCTGGCCTACTCACCTCCTCCTCTTCTGACCTAATCACCCCGCCTTTCCTCAGCAAAGTAGCCTTTTTTTGTGTTAACCCTTGTTAGAAAGACCAAGTGGGTCTTAGCTGAAGCACTTGCTTTATAAGAACGAATCCTAAAGTGAATCTCCTTTCTCTCTCCCCATCTTTTGTCGTCGCTATCCAACTGTGTTTGTGTGTGTTCGATGTTTGAGGTTGGGTCTGTGCTCCTCTTCTCTGCTGCTTTCCCACCCGTCTCCTGCTCCTGGACCCTGCCTCTTTCCTCCACCCACCCTCCTGGACCCTGCCTCTCTCCTCCACCCACCCTCCTGACCCCTGACTGGACACCACCTGTAGAAGAAGCACGGTGCGATGGACACCGATGACTTTAGGGCCTGTCTGATCTCCATGGGTTACGACTTGGTAGGGTTTCACTGTGATCACTGAGAGATGTTTCACACCAATGAATACACTGTCTGCTTTCAAATTATTGTATTATCGGAAAAAAACACGTAAAAAACATGTAACTACATAGCAGCAGCTCAAGTCGAGGCATTGTAGGTGTATAGCCATACTATTTTGGAAAAAAAGGCATTAGAGAACTACACTGTGTGTTCCACTGTGTGTTAGTAGACACCTCACAGAAGAGGTGTCTACTATCTCACAAGTGGTGAGGTTGAAAGACACAGCTAACACGATGCACTGCCTCGGCCTGTGACCCTCCCTCTGTGTGTCTCTGTGTCAGGGTGAGGTGGAGTTTGCCAGGATCATGATGATGGTGGACCCCAGTGCCACTGGGATGGTTTCTTTCCAGTCCTTCATTGATTTCATGACCCGAGAAACAGCTGACACCGACACGGCAGAACAAGTGGTGGCTTCTTTTAGGATCTTGGCCGCCGATAAGGTGTGTGTGTGTGTGTGTGTGTAGGAAGATGTTCCTGAGAAAATAATCTGAAATTGTGAGAACATGTTAACGTCCATCTGGGTTTAGTAACTAATTCATTGTTCTAACTTAAGGTTTTTACAAAAATATATATATCATGTTCTAACTTCAAACAACCTTTGCTAAAAGTGCTGTGTTTGTGCCATACTGCCCCCTGGTGTTTGTCTCCCAGCCTTTCATCCTGGTGGAGGAGCTACGGAGGGAACTGCCCCCAGACCAGGCAGAGTATTGCATCATGAGGATGCCCCCTTACCCTGGCCAGGGAGGTCCACCAGGGGCGCTAGACTACACTGCCTTCTCCACCGCACTCTACGGAGAGAGTGACCTCTAAAACCCCTTTAAATGTACACTGACACGACAGACTAAACGTCAGTTGGTTCTACTTACAGTGGGTGTGTTTTAGTTCACTGATAGCGTCCAATGTTTATCACATCTCTTGTTTGATCAGTGCCTATGTCCAGGAACACAGCCATGAGTTTAATTCTGATTCCTGAGATTCTTTCTCCGGTATTTTCAGTATAACAGGATTGTTTAACGCTATTGAAAATTACTTATTTATAATTCAAATACTAGTGTGGGGATGACAAATGTTGAGACTTGATGCCTATGTGAATGCTTCACACACATCATTATTGATCTGCTATCATAAGAAGCCATGTTACCTGTGTGGTTGGTTTGAATTTACACATGCAAGTCGTAACAGAGGGAACATTGTATACACTATCTTTTTGAAACAGAATTAGTTACTTTGTATTAATTAAATGAATTGAAACATACAACCTTGCCTCTTTGACAATGTCACTAATTGCCTTGGATCCTAATAAATTCCAACAAACTTTGTATCGAACCTTAGATACAGTTTAGGCTGCATAACTTGCATGCTAACAGGCAACAAATGTTTTTATTTAATTCCTGGGGTGGACGAGAACGCAATCACAGTATTCAGTGTAAAGCAGCCCTTGTTGGTACTGGGGTGGGGCAGTATACCTTTAATCTGTACAAAACCAATGATCAAGTGAACCAATTATCCAATAAACCCTCTTTGTCTTGAAATCAATTCTCTTGTCTCTTTTTTGTATTGAATCTGACACTTATGTTAAACCTAGTTCATGTTTGAGATTAGTTTGGATGAACAAAGCAAAAATACATTTCCCACAATTTATTGTTATTTAAAAAGATGGGGTGATAAATATTTAAATAAATACAGGCTATGAATAGTTTATAATCCCGGCCCACGATGGCCGCTGTCCTGCATGTTTCTGATGATTCCCTGCTCCAACACACCTGATTCAAATGAATGGTCATTACCCGGCTACCACAGGGCTTGATTACAACCTATTCATTTGAAACAGGTGTGCTTGAGCAGGGAAACATCTAAAACATGCAGGACAGCGGCCCTCAAGGACCAGGATTGGAGAACCCTGGTTTATATTGTACTTCTGAAATTAGTAACTGCTGACAATTGTCAAAATGTAATTCTTAATAAGTTGTGGTTGCTGAATTATTTTTGTATCATTGATAAACTCTATTCATAATGTATTGTAGGAAACTGGTTAAACAGAGTATGTAATTAAATATAGCTGCAAGCAGCGATGCGGTTTCCTCTGCAAAATGGCTAAATATTATAAAAATGTACATTGTAGAAAGTCAAGAGATGGACCACCAGAGAGCAAAACTACTTCAAGTTTGTACAACAACAATATGCTGAATGGGGATTAGAACTCATGAGCATAAGGTTACAAGTCAGTTTCTCTATCCTCTCTGCTACACAACGACTGTTAAGGTTCAAAGAATAGAAAGGCTGAACTATTAACTTTGGTCAGCTTTGGGACAAAGGTGAATAAACGGTTGACATTTCAAGGTGAAATTGCATGAAATTGTGCATGGTATTTCATTTAGTCATTTAGCACACGCTCTTATCCAGAGCGACTTACAGTAAGTACAGGGACATTCCCCCCGAGGCAAGTAGGGTGAAGTGCCTTGCCCAAGGACACAACGTCAAGTGGCACAGCCGGGAATCAAACTGACGACCTTTTGATTACTAGCCCGACTCCCTCACCGTTCAGCCACCTGACTTTCAGAATCAATTTTCAGGTATGTCATCCTGTTCAACTAAACAGATAATCAAAATAATGACTAGTCCAAAGACTGTGAAAGGGCTTGATCCTGTGACCTTGCTCACTATAGTGAATTGCCTTGGCAGATTGAGCTATAAGTGTTGTGGAGATTTAGCGGTCAGTTACTATATAAAAAAGTAAGCTGTTTCTCCTGTAACAAGCGTTGTTAGATTTGGCCAAAGTTTAAGCAAATGTAATTCAATCATAATTTGACATATAAAGGTGAAATTGCGTATGGTATTTCAGAATAATGTCATCCTGTTATAGCAAACAAATGATTACAGGCCCAAATGCGGTGACTGGATTCAAACACTTCGCAGGACACCATTTTGAGGATAGCTCAATGGGTTGAAATGGTGTCCTGCGAAGTGCAAGATCACATTTTTGAATCCAGTCACCGCATTTGGGCCTGTAATCATTTGCTTGCTTAAACAGGATGACATCATTCTGAAATACCATACGCAATTTCACCTTTATCTGTCAAATTATGATTGAATTACATCTGCTTAAACTTTGGCCGAATCTAACAACGCTTGTTACAGGAGAAACAGCTTACTTTTTTATATAGTAACTGACGGCTAAATCTACACAACACTTAGTATAGCTCAATCTGCCAAGGCAATTCACTGTAGTGAGCAAGGTCACAGGATCAAGCCCTTTCACAGTCTTTGGGCTAGTCATTATTTTGATTATCTGTTTAGTTCAACAGTATGACATACCTAAAAATTGATTCTGAAATACCATGCACAATTTCATGCAATTTCACTTTGAAATGTCAACCGTTTCTTCAAAGGTATGAAATTTCGAAAGATGGTTTGGGGTAGTTATTTCATCAATTCACACTAATCTGGAGCCATTGTTTCGATTTTAGAGTCGTCATAGAGCCATTACCAAGGAAGTCACCATTTCTGAAGGCCGTCAGAATGTGTGACCCCCAAAAAATATATAGGCCTATATTTTTTTAAGAATGTGTGTTCCCACCGTAGTTGCTTCCCAAAGCTATTAAAATTTCGAAAGATGGTTTGGGGTAGTTATTTCATTGATTCACACTAATCTGGAAACATTGTTTCGATTTTTAGAGTCATCATAGAGCCATTACCAAAGAGGTCACCATTTCTGACGGCCGTCAGAATGTGTGACCCACAAATTAAAAATAAAATGTGTGTTCCCTGCGTAATTGCTTCCCAAAGGTATGAACATTTCGAAAGATGGTTTGGGGTAGTTATTTCATCAACTCACACTAATCTGGAGCCATTGTTTCGATTTTAGAGTCATCATAGAGCCATTACCACAGAAGTCACCATTTCAGACGGACGTCAGAATGTGTGACCCATAAAAAAAATATATGTATTTTTAAGAAAGTGTGTTCCCACCGAAATTGCTTCCCAAAGGTATGACAATTTCGAAAGATGGTTTGGGGTATTTATTTCATCAATACGCACAAATCTGGAGCCATTGTTTCGATTTTAGAGTCATCATAGAGCCATTACCACAGAAGTCACCATTTCTGACGGCCGTCAGAATGTGTGACCCATAAAAAAAATATTTATATTTTTTTAGGAATGTGTTCCCACCGTAATTGCTTGCCAAAGGTATGAACATTTCGAAATATGGTTTGGGGTAGTTATTTCATCAATTCACACTAATCACGAGCCATTGTTTCGATTTTAGAGTCATCATAGAGCCATTACCACATAGGTCACCATTTCTGACGGCCGTCAGAATGTGTGACCCACCAAAAAAATAAATCGATTTTGTAAGAATGTGTGTTCCCTCCGTAACTGCTTCCCAAAGATATTCAAACTTCGAAAGATGGTATGGGGTAGTTATTTCAACAATTTAACACTCATCTGGAGAAATGTTTTACGATTTAGAGTCATCATAGAGCCATTACCACATAGGTCACCATTTCTGACGGCCGTCAGAATGTGTGACCCACCAAAAATTAAAACGATTTTGTAAGAATGTGTGTTCCCACCATAACTAATTCCCAAATGTATTAATACTTCGAAAGTTGGTTTGGGGTCGTTATTTAATCAATTTAACACTAATCTGGAGCCATTTTTTTCCGATTTAGAGTCATCATAGAGCCATTACAACATAGGTCACCATTTCTGACGGCTGTCAGAATGTGTGACCCACTAAAAAATTAAAACGATTTTGTAAGAATGTTTGTTTTCCCGTAACTGCTTCCCAAATGTAATAACTTCGAAAATTGGTTTAGGGTTGTTATTTAATCAATTTAACACTAATCTGGAGCCATTTTTTTCCGATTTAGAGTCATCATAGAGCCATTACCACATAGGTCACCATTTCTGACGGCCGTCAGAATGTGTGACCCGCCAAAAAAATAAATCGATTTTGTAAGAATGTGTGTTCCCTCCGTAACTGCTTGCCAAAGATATTCAAACTTCGAAAGATGGTATGGGGTAGTTATTTCAACAATTTAACACTCATCTGGAGAAATGTTTTACGATTTAGAGTCATCATAGAGCCATTACCACATAGGTCACCATTTCTGACGGCCGTCAGAATGTGTGACCCACCAAAAATTAAAACGATTTTGTAAGAATGTGTGTTCCCACCATAACTAATTCCCAAATGTATTAATACTTCGAAAGTTGGTTTGGGGTCGTTATTTAATCAATTTAACACTAATCTGGAGCCATTTTTTTCCGATTTAGAGTCATCATAGAGCCATTACAACATAGGTCACCATTTCTGACGGCTGTCAGAATGTGTGACCCACTAAAAAATTAAAACGATTTTGTAAGAATGTTTGTTTTCCCGTAACTGCTTCCCAAATGTAATAACTTCGAAAATTGGTTTAGGGTTGTTATTTAATCAATTTAACACTAATCTGGAGCCATTTTTTTCCGATTTAGAGTCATCATAGAGCCATTACCACATAGGTCACCATTTCTGACGGCCGTCAGAATGTGTGACCCACCAAAAAAATAAATCGATTTTGTAAGAATGTGTGTTCCCTCCGTAACTGCTTCCCAAAGATATTCAAACTTCGAAAGATGGTATGGGGTAGTTATTTCAACAATTTAACACTCATCTGGAGAAATGTTTTACGATTTAGAGTCATCATAGAGCCATTACCACATAGGTCACCATTTCTGACGGCCGTCAGAATGTGTGACCCACCAAAAATTAAAACGATTTTGTAAGAATGTGTGTTCCCACCATAACTAATTCCCAAATGTATTAATACTTCGAAAGTTGGTTTGGGGTCGTTATTTAATCAATTTAACACTAATCTGGAGCCATTTTTTCCGATTTAGAGTCATCATAGAGCCATTACCACATAGGTCACCATTTCTGACGGCCGTCAGAATGTGTGACCCGCCAAAAAAATAAATCGATTTTGTAAGAATGTGTGTTCCCTCCGTAACTGCTTCCCAAAGATATTCAAACTTCGAAAGATGGTATGGGGTAGTTATTTCAACAATTTAACACTCATCTGGAGAAATGTTTTACGATTTAGAGTCATCATAGAGCCATTACCACATAGGTCACCATTTCTGACGGCCGTCAGAATGTGTGACCCACCAAAAATTAAAACGATTTTGTAAGAATGTGTGTTCCCACCATAACTAATTCCCAAATGTATTAATACTTCGAAAGTTGGTTTGGGGTCGTTATTTAATCAATTTAACACTAATCTGGAGCCATTTTTTTCCGATTTAGAGTCATCATAGAGCCATTACCACATAGGTCACCATTTCTGACGGCCGTCAGAATGTGTGACCCGCCAAAAATTAAAACGATTTTGTAAGAATGTGTGTTCCCACCATAACTAATTCCCAAATGTATTAATACTTCGAAAGTTGGTTTGGGGTCGTTATTTAATCAATTTAACACTAATCTGGAGCCATTTTTTTCCGATTTAGAGTCATCATAGAGCCATTACCACATAGGTCACCATTTCTGACGGCCGTCAGAATGTGTGACCCGCCAAAAAAATAAATCGATTTTGTAAGAATGTGTGTTCCCTCCGTAACTGCTTCCCAAAGATATTCAAACTTCGAAAGATGGTATGGGGTAGTTATTTCAACAATTTAACACTCATCTGGAGAAATGTTTTACGATTTAGAGTCATCATAGAGCCATTACCACATAGGTCACCATTTCTGACGGCCGTCAGAATGTGTGACCCACCAAAAATTAAAACGATTTTGTAAGAATGTGTGTTCCCACCATAACTAATTCCCAAATGTATTAATACTTCGAAAGTTGGTTTGGGGTCGTTATTTAATCAATTTAACACTAATCTGGAGCCATTTTTTTCCGATTTAGAGTCATCATAGAGCCATTACCACATAGGTCACCATTTCTGACGGCCGTCAGAATGTGTGACCCACCAAAAAAATAAATCGATTTTGTAAGAATGTGTGTTCCCTCCGTAACTGCTTCCCAAAGATATTCAAACTTCGAAAGATGGTATGGGGTAGTTATTTCAACAATTTAACACTCATCTGGAGAAATGTTTTACGATTTAGAGTCATCATAGAGCCATTACCACATAGGTCACCATTTCTGACGGCCGTCAGAATGTGTGACCCACCAAAAATTAAAACGATTTTGTAAGAATGTGTGTTCCCACCATAACTAATTCCCAAATGTATTAATACTTCGAAAGTTGGTTTGGGGTCGTTATTTAATCAATTTAACACTAATCTGGAGCCATTTTTTTCCGATTTAGAGTCATCATAGAGCCATTACCACATAGGTCACCATTTCTGACGGCCGTTAGAATGTGTGACCCGCCAAAAAAATAAATCGATTTTGTAAGAATGTGTGTTCCCTCCGTAACTGCTTCCCAAAGATATTCAAACTTCGAAAGATGGTATGGGGTAGTTATTTCAACAATTTAACACTCATCTGGAGAAATGTTTTACGATTTAGAGTCATCATAGAGCCATTACCACATAGGTCACCATTTCTGACGGCCGTCAGAATGTGTGACCCGCCAAAAAAATAAATCGATTTTGTAAGAATGTGTGTTCCCTCCGTAACTGCTTCCCAAAGATATTCAAACTTCGAAAGATGGTATGGGGTAGTTATTTCAACAATTTAACACTCATCTGGAGAAATGTTTTACGATTTAGAGTCATCATAGAGCCATTACCACATAGGTCACCATTTCTGACGGCCGTCAGAATGTGTGACCCACCAAAAATTAAAACGATTTTGTAAGAATGTGTGTTCCCACCATAACTAATTCCCAAATGTATTAATACTTCGAAAGTTGGTTTGGGGTCGTTATTTAATCAATTTAACACTAATCTGGAGCCATTTTTTTCCGATTTAGAGTCATCATAGAGCCATTACAACATAGGTCACCATTTCTGACGGCTGTCAGAATGTGTGACCCACTAAAAAATTAAAACGATTTTGTAAGAATGTTTGTTTTCCCGTAACTGCTTCCCAAATGTAATAACTTCGAAAATTGGTTTAGGGTTGTTATTTAATCAATTTAACACTAATCTGGAGCCATTTTTTTCCGATTTAGAGTCATCATAGAGCCATTACCACATAGGTCACCATTTCTGACGGCCGTCAGAATGTGTGACCCACCAAAAAAATAAATCGATTTTGTAAGAATGTGTGTTCCCTCCGTAACTGCTTCCCAAAGATATTCAAACTTCGAAAGATGGTATGGGGTAGTTATTTCAACAATTTAACACTCATCTGGAGAAATGTTTTACGATTTAGAGTCATCATAGAGCAATTACCACATAGGTCACCATTTCTGACGGCCGTCAGAATGTGTGACCCACCAAAAATTAAAACGATTTTGTAAGAATGTGTGTTCCCACCATAACTAATTCCCAAATGTATTAATACTTCGAAAGTTGGTTTGGGGTCGTTATTTAATCAATTTAACACTAATCTGGAGCCATTTTTTCCGATTTAGAGTCATCATAGAGCCATTACCACATAGGTCACCATTTCTGACGGCCGTCAGAATGTGTGACCCGCCAAAAAAATAAATCGATTTTGTAAGAATGTGTGTTCCCTCCGTAACTGCTTCCCAAAGATATTCAAACTTCGAAAGATGGTATGGGGTAGTTATTTCAACAATTTAACACTCATCTGGAGAAATGTTTTACGATTTAGAGTCATCATAGAGCCATTACCACATAGGTCACCATTTCTGACGGCCGTCAGAATGTGTGACCCACCAAAAATTAAAACGATTTTGTAAGAATGTGTGTTCCCACCATAACTAATTCCCAAATGTATTAATACTTCGAAAGTTGGTTTGGGGTCGTTATTTAATCAATTTAACACTAATCTGGAGCCATTTTTTTCCGATTTAGAGTCATCATAGAGCCATTACCACATAGGTCACCATTTCTGACGGCCGTCAGAATGTGTGACCCGCCAAAAATTAAAACGATTTTGTAAGAATGTGTGTTCCCACCATAACTAATTCCCAAATGTATTAATACTTCGAAAGTTGGTTTGGGGTCGTTATTTAATCAATTTAACACTAATCTGGAGCCATTTTTTTCCGATTTAGAGTCATCATAGAGCCATTACCACATAGGTCACCATTTCTGACGGCCGTCAGAATGTGTGACCCGCCAAAAAAATAAATCGATTTTGTAAGAATGTGTGTTCCCTCCGTAACTGCTTCCCAAAGATATTCAAACTTCGAAAGATGGTATGGGGTAGTTATTTCAACAATTTAACACTCATCTGGAGAAATGTTTTACGATTTAGAGTCATCATAGAGCCATTACCACATAGGTCACCATTTCTGACGGCCGTCAGAATGTGTGACCCACCAAAAATTAAAACGATTTTGTAAGAATGTGTGTTCCCACCATAACTAATTCCCAAATGTATTAATACTTCGAAAGTTGGTTTGGGGTCGTTATTTAATCAATTTAACACTAATCTGGAGCCATTTTTTTCCGATTTAGAGTCATCATAGAGCCATTACCACATAGGTCACCATTTCTGACGGCCGTCAGAATGTGTGACCCGCCAAAAAAATAAATCGATTTTGTAAGAATGTGTGTTCCCTCCGTAACTGCTTCCCAAAGATATTC
Source organism: Hypomesus nipponensis (assembly GCF_054491055.1). Lineage (NCBI taxonomy): Eukaryota > Metazoa > Chordata > Actinopteri > Osmeriformes > Osmeridae > Hypomesus > Hypomesus nipponensis. Next base: position 20,234,959 of record NC_140371.1, on the reverse strand, counting down.
AAACTTCGAAAGATGGTATGGGGTAGTTATTTCAACAATTTAACACTCATCTGGAGAAATGTTTTACGATTTAGAGTCATCATAGAGCCATTACCACATAGGTCACCATTTCTGACGGCCGTCAGAATGTGTGACCCACCAAAAATTAAAACGATTTTGTAAGAATGTGTGTTCCCACCATAACTAATTCCCAAATGTATTAATACTTCGAAAGTTGGTTTGGGGTCGTTATTTAATCAATTTAACACTAATCTGGAGCCATTTTTTCCGATTTAGAGTCATCATAGAGCCATTACCACATAGGTCACCATTTCTGACGGCCGTCAGAATGTGTGACCCGCCAAAAAAATAAATCGATTTTGTAAGAATGTGTGTTCCCTCCGTAACTGCTTCCCAAAGATATTCAAACTTCGAAAGATGGTATGGGGTAGTTATTTCAACAATTTAACACTCATCTGGAGAAATGTTTTACGATTTAGAGTCATCATAGAGCCATTACCACATAGGTCACCATTTCTGACGGCCGTCAGAATGTGTGACCCACCAAAAATTAAAACGATTTTGTAAGAATGTGTGTTCCCACCATAACTAATTCCCAAATGTATTAATACTTCGAAAGTTGGTTTGGGGTCGTTATTTAATCAATTTAACACTAATCTGGAGCCATTTTTTTCCGATTTAGAGTCATCATAGAGCCATTACCACATAGGTCACCATTTCTGACGGCCGTCAGAATGTGTGACCCGCCAAAAATTAAAACGATTTTGTAAGAATGTGTGTTCCCACCATAACTAATTCCCAAATGTATTAATACTTCGAAAGTTGGTTTGGGGTCGTTATTTAATCAATTTAACACTAATCTGGAGCCATTTTTTTCCGATTTAGAGTCATCATAGAGCCATTACCACATAGGTCACCATTTCTGACGGCCGTCAGAATGTGTGACCCGCCAAAAAAATAAATCGATTTTGTAAGAATGTGTGTTCCCTCCGTAACTGCTTCCCAAAGATATTCAAACTTCGAAAGATGGTATGGGGTAGTTATTTCAACAATTTAACACTCATCTGGAGAAATGTTTTACGATTTAGAGTCATCATAGAGCCATTACCACATAGGTCACCATTTCTGACGGCCGTCAGAATGTGTGACCCACCAAAAATTAAAACGATTTTGTAAGAATGTGTGTTCCCACCATAACTAATTCCCAAATGTATTAATACTTCGAAAGTTGGTTTGGGGTCGTTATTTAATCAATTTAACACTAATCTGGAGCCATTTTTTTCCGATTTAGAGTCATCATAGAGCCATTACCACATAGGTCACCATTTCTGACGGCCGTTAGAATGTGTGACCCGCCAAAAAAATAAATCGATTTTGTAAGAATGTGTGTTCCCTCCGTAACTGCTTCCCAAAGATATTCAAACTTCGAAAGATGGTATGGGGTAGTTATTTCAACAATTTAACACTCATCTGGAGAAATGTTTTACGATTTAGAGTCATCATAGAGCCATTACCACATAGGTCACCATTTCTGACGGCCGTCAGAATGTGTGACCCACCAAAAATTAAAACGATTTTGTAAGAATGTGTGTTCCCACCATAACTAATTCCCAAATGTATTAATACTTCGAAAGTTGGTTTGGGGTCGTTATTTAATCAATTTAACACTAATCTGGAGCCATTTTTTTCCGATTTAGAGTCATCATAGAGCCATTACCACATAGGTCACCATTTCTGACGGCCGTCAGAATGTGTGACCCACCAAAAAAATAAATCGATTTTGTAAGAATGTGTGTTCCCTCCGTAACTGCTTCCCAAAGATATTCAAACTTCGGAAGATGGTATGGGGTAGTTATTTCAACAATTTAACACTCATCTGGAGAAATGTTTTACGATTTAGAGTCATCATAGAGCCATTACCACATAGGTCACCATTTCTGACGGCCGTCAGAATGTGTGACCCACCAAAAATTAAAACGATTTTGTAAGAATGTGTGTTCCCACCATAACTAATTCCCAAATGTATTAATACTTCGAAAGTTGGTTTGGGGTCGTTATTTAATCAATTTAACACTAATCTGGAGCCATTTTTTCCGATTTAGAGTCATCATAGAGCCATTACCACATAGGTCACCATTTCTGACGGCCGTTAGAATGTGTGACCCGCCAAAAAAATAAATCGATTTTGTAAGAATGTGTGTTCCCTCCGTAACTGCTTCCCAAAGATATTCAAACTTCGAAAGATGGTATGGGGTAGTTATTTCAACAATTTAACACTCATCTGGAGAAATGTTTTACGATTTAGAGTCATCATAGAGCCATTACCATATAGGTCACCATTTCTGACGGCCGTCAGAATGTGTGACCCACCAAAAATTAAAACGATTTTGTAAGAATGTGTGTTCCCACCATAACTAATTCCCAAATGTATTAATACTTCGAAAATTGGTTTAGGGTTGTTATTTAATCAATTTAACACTAATCTGGAGCCATTTTTTTCCGATTTAGAGTCATCATAGAGCCATTACCACATAGGTCACCATTTCTGACGGCCGTCAGAATGTGTGACCCACCAAAAAAATAAATCGATTTTGTAAGAATGTGTGTTCCCTCCGTAACTGCTTCCCAAAGATATTCAAACTTCGAAAGATGGTATGGGGTAGTTATTTCAACAATTTAACACTCATCTGGAGAAATGTTTTACGATTTAGAGTCATCATAGAGCCATTACCACATAGGTCACCATTTCTGACGGCCGTCAGAATGTGTGACCCACCAAAAATTAAAACGATTTTGTAAGAATGTGTGTTCCCACCATAACTAATTCCCAAATGTATTAATACTTCGAAAGTTGGTTTGGGGTCGTTATTTAATCAATTTAACACTAATCTGGAGCCATTTTTTTCCGATTTAGAGTCATCATAGAGCCATTACCACATAGGTCACCATTTCTGACGGCCGTCAGAATGTGTGACCCGCCAAAAAAATAAATCGATTTTGTAAGAATGTGTGTTCCCTCCGTAACTGCTTCCCAAAGATATTCAAACTTCGAAAGATGGTATGGGGTAGTTATTTCAACAATTTAACACTCATCTGGAGAAATGTTTTACGATTTAGAGTCATCATAGAGCCATTACCACATAGGTCACCATTTCTGACGGCCGTCAGAATGTGTGACCCACCAAAAATTAAAACGATTTTGTAAGAATGTGTGTTCCCACCATAACTAATTCCCAAATGTATTAATACTTCGAAAGTTGGTTTGGGGTCGTTATTTAATCAATTTAACACTAATCTGGAGCCATTTTTTTCCGATTTAGAGTCATCATAGAGCCATTACCACATAGGTCACCATTTCTGACGGCCGTCAGAATGTGTGACCCGCCAAAAAAATAAATCGATTTTGTAAGAATGTGTGTTCCCTCCGTAACTGCTTCCCAAAGATATTCAAACTTCGAAAGATGGTATGGGGTAGTTATTTCAACAATTTAACACTCATCTGGAGAAATGTTTTACGATTTAGAGTCATCATAGAGCCATTACCACATAGGTCACCATTTCTGACGGCCGTCAGAATGTGTGACCCACCAAAAATTAAAACGATTTTGTAAGAATGTGTGTTCCCACCATAACTAATTCCCAAATGTATTAATACTTCGAAAGTTGGTTTGGGGTCGTTATTTAATCAATTTAACACTAATCTGGAGCCATTTTTTTCCGATTTAGAGTCATCATAGAGCCATTACCACATAGGTCACCATTTCTGACGGCCGTCAGAATGTGTGACCCGCCAAAAAAATAAATCGATTTTGTAAGAATGTGTGTTCCCTCCGTAACTGCTTCCCAAAGATATTCAAACTTCGAAAGATGGTATGGGGTAGTTATTTCAACAATTTAACACTCATCTGGAGAAATGTTTTACGATTTAGAGTCATCATAGAGCCATTACCACATAGGTCACCATTTCTGACGGCCGTCAGAATGTGTGACCCACCAAAAATTAAAACGATTTTGTAAGAATGTGTGTTCCCACCATAACTAATTCCCAAATGTATTAATACTTCGAAAGTTGGTTTGGGGTCGTTATTTAATCAATTTAACACTAATCTGGAGCCATTTTTTTCCGATTTAGAGTCATCATAGAGCCATTACCACATAGGTCACCATTTCTGACGGCCGTCAGAATGTGTGACCCGCCAAAAAAATAAATCGATTTTGTAAGAATGTGTGTTCCCTCCGTAACTGCTTCCCAAAGATATTCAAACTTCGAAAGATGGTATGGGGTAGTTATTTCAACAATTTAACACTCATCTGGAGAAATGTTTTACGATTTAGAGTCATCATAGAGCCATTACCACATAGGTCACCATTTCTGACGGCCGTCAGAATGTGTGACCCACCAAAAATTAAAACGATTTTGTAAGAATGTGTGTTCCCACCATAACTAATTCCCAAATGTATTAATACTTCGAAAGTTGGTTTGGGGTCGTTATTTAATCAATTTAACACTAATCTGGAGCCATTTTTTTCCGATTTAGAGTCATCATAGAGCCATTACAACATAGGTCACCATTTCTGACGGCTGTCAGAATGTGTGACCCACTAAAAAATTAAAACGATTTTGTAAGAATGTTTGTTTTCCCGTAACTGCTTCCCAAATGTAATAACTTCGAAAATTGGTTTAGGGTTGTTATTTAATCAATTTAACACTAATCTGGAGCCATTTTTTTCCGATTTAGAGTCATCATAGAGCCATTACTACATAGGTCACCATTTCTGACGGCCGTCAGAATGTGTGACCCACCAAAAAAATAAATCGATTTTGTAAGAATGTGTGTTCCCTCCGTAACTGCTTCCCAAAGATATTCAAACTTCGAAAGATGGTATGGGGTAGTTATTTCAACAATTTAACACTCATCTGGAGAAATGTTTTACGATTTAGAGTCATCATAGAGCCATTACCACATAGGTCACCATTTCTGACGGCCGTCAGAATGTGTGACCCACCAAAAATTAAAACGATTTTGTAAGAATGTGTGTTCCAACCATAACTAATTCCCAAATGTATTAATACTTCGAAAGTTGGTTTGGGGTCGTTATTTAATCAATTTAACACTAATCTGGAGCCATTTTTTTCCGATTTAGAGTCATCATAGAGCCATTACCACATAGGTCACCATTTCTGACGGCCGTCAGAATGTGTGACCCACCAAAAATTTTAAACGATTTTGTAAGAATGTGTGTTCCCACCGTAACTAATTCCCAAATGTATTAATACTTCGAAAGATGGTTTGGGGTAGTTATTTAATCAATTTAACACTAATCTGGAGCCATTTTTTTCCGATTTAGAGTCTTCCTAGAGCCATTACCACATAGGTCACCATTTCTGACGGCCGTCAGAATGTGTGACCCACCAAAAAAATAAATCGATTTTGTAAGAATGTGTGTTCCCTCCGTAACTGCTTCCCAAAGATATTCAAACTTCGAAAGATGGTATGGGGTAGTTATTTCAACAATTTAACACTCTTCTGGAGAAATGTTTTACGATTTAGAGTCATCATAGAGCCATTACCACATAGGTCACCATTTCTGACGGCCGTCAGAATGTGTGACCCACCAAAAATTAAAACGATTTTGTAAGAATGTGTGTTCCCACCATAACTAATTCCCAAATGTATTAATACTTCGAAAGTTGGTTTGGGGTCGTTATTTAATCAATTTAACACTAATCTGGAGCCATTTTTTTCCGATTTAGAGTCATCATAGAGCCATTACCACATAGGTCACCATTTCTGACGGCCGTCAGAATGTGTGACCCACCAAAAAAATAAATCGATTTTGTAAGAATGTGTGTTCCCTCCGTAACTGCTTCCCAAAGATATTCAAACTTCGAAAGATGGTATGGGGTAGTTATTTCAACAATTTAACACTCATCTGGAGAAATGTTTTACGATGTAGAGTCATCATAGAGCCATTACCACATAGGTCACTATTTCTGACGTCCGTCAGAATGTGTGACCCACCAAAAATTAAAACGATTTTGTAAGAATGTGTGTTCCCACCATAACTAATTCCCAAATGAATTAATACTTCGAAAGTTGGTTTGGGGTCGTTATTTAATCAATTTAACACTAATCTGGAGCCATTTTTTTCCGATTTAGAGTCATCATAGAGCCATTACAACATAGGTCACCATTTCTGACGGCTGTCAGAATGTGTGACCCACTAAAAAATTAAAACGATTTTGTAAGAATGTTTGTTTTCCCGTAACTGCTTCCCAAATGTAATAACTTCGAAAATTGGTTTAGGGTTGTTATTTAATCAATTTAACACTAATCTGGAGCCATTTTTTTCCGATTTAGAGTCATCATAGAGCCATTACCTCATAGGTCACCATTTCTGACGGCCGTCAGAATGTGTGACCCACCAAAAAAATAAATCGATTTTGTAAGAATGTGTGTTCCCTCCGTAACTGCTTCCCAAAGATATTCAAACTTCGAAAGATGGTATGGGGTGGTTATTTCAACAATTTAACACTCATCTGGAGAAATGTTTTACGATTTAGAGTCATCATAGAGCCATTACCACATAGGTCACCATTTCTGACGGCCGTCAGAATGTGTGACCCACCAAAAATTAAAACGATTTTGTAAGAATGTGTGTTCCCACCATAACTAATTCCCAAATGTATTAATACTTCGAAAGTTGGTTTGGGGTCGTTATTTAATCAATTTAACACTAATCTGGAGCCATTTTTTTCCGATTTAGAGTCATCATAGAGCCATTACCACATAGGTCACCATTTCTGACGGCCGTCAGAATGTGTGACCCACCAAAAAAATAAATCGATTTTGTAAGAATGTGTGTTCCCTCCGTAACTGCTTCCCAAAGATATTCAAACTTCGAAAGATGGTATGGGGTAGTTATTTCAACAATTTAACACTCATCTGGAGAAATGTTTTACGATTTAGAGTCATCATAGAGCCATTACCACATAGGTCACCATTTCTGACGGCCGTCAGAATGTGTGACCCACCAAAAATTAAAACGATTTTGTAAGAATGTGTGTTCCCACCATAACTAATTCCCAAATGTATTAATACTTCGAAAGTTGGTTTGGGGTCGTTATTTAATCAATTTAACACTAATCTGGAGCCATTTTTTTCCGATTTAGAGTCATCATAGAGCCATTACCACATAGGTCACCATTTCTGACGGCCGTCAGAATGTGTGACCCACCAAAAAAATAAATCGATTTTGTAAGAATGTGTGTTCCCTCCGTAACTGCTTCCCAAAGATATTCAAACTTCGAAAGATGGTATGGGGTAGTTATTTCAACAATTTAACACTCATCTGGAGAAATGTTTTACGATGTAGAGTCATCATAGAGCCATTACCACATAGGTCACTATTTCTGACGTCCGTCAGAATGTGTGACCCACCAAAAATTAAAACGATTTTGTAAGAATGTGTGTTCCCACCATAACTAATTCCCAAATGAATTAATACTTCGAAAGTTGGTTTGGGGTCGTTATTTAATCAATTTAACACTAATCTGGAGCCATTTTTTTCCGATTTAGAGTCATCATAGAGCCATTACAACATAGGTCACCATTTCTGACGGCTGTCAGAATGTGTGACCCACTAAAAAATTAAAACGATTTTGTAAGAATGTTTGTTTTCCCGTAACTGCTTCCCAAATGTAATAACTTCGAAAATTGGTTTAGGGTTGTTATTTAATCAATTTAACACTAATCTGGAGCCATTTTTTTCCGATTTAGAGTCATCATAGAGCCATTACCTCATAGGTCACCATTTCTGACGGCCGTCAGAATGTGTGACCCACCAAAAAAATAAATCGATTTTGTAAGAATGTGTGTTCCCTCCGTAACTGCTTCCCAAAGATATTCAAACTTCGAAAGATGGTATGGGGTGGTTATTTCAACAATTTAACACTCATCTGGAGAAATGTTTTACGATTTAGAGTCATCATAGAGCCATTACCACATAGGTCACCATTTCTGACGGCCGTCAGAATGTGTGACCCACCAAAAATTAAAACGATTTTGTAAGAATGTGTGTTCCCACCATAACTAATTCCCAAATGTATTAATACTTCGAAAGTTGGTTTGGGGTCGTTATTTAATCAATTTAACACTAATCTGGAGCCATTTTTTTCCGATTTAGAGTCATCATAGAGCCATTACCACATAGGTCACCATTTCTGACGGCCGTCAGAATGTGTGACCCACCAAAAAAATAAATCGATTTTGTAAGAATGTGTGTTCCCTCCGTAACTGCTTCCCAAAGATATTCAAACTTCGAAAGATGGTATGGGGTAGTTATTTCAACAATTTAACACTCATCTGGAGAAATGTTTTACGATTTAGAGTCATCATAGAGCCATTACCACATAGGTCACCATTTCTGACGGCCGTCAGAATGTGTGACCCACCAAAAATTAAAACGATTTTGTAAGAATGTGTGTTCCCACCATAACTAATTCCCAAATGTATTAATACTTCGAAAGTTGGTTTGGGGTCGTTATTTAATCAATTTAACACTAATCTGGAGCCATTTTTTTCCGATTTAGAGTCATCATAGAGCCATTACCACATAGGTCACCATTTCTGACGGCCGTCAGAATGTGTGACCCACCAAAAAAATAAATCGATTTTGTAAGAATGTGTGTTCCCTCCGTAACTGCTTCCCAAAGATATTCAAACTTCGAAAGATGGTATGGGGTAGTTATTTCAACAATTTAACACTCATCTGGAGAAATGTTTTACGATGTAGAGTCATCATAGAGCCATTACCACATAGGTCACTATTTCTGACGTCCGTCAGAATGTGTGACCCACCAAAAATTAAAACGATTTTGTAAGAATGTGTGTTCCCACCATAACTAATTCCCAAATGTATTAATACTTCGAAAGATGGTTTGGCGTAGTTATTTAATCAATTTAACACTAATCTGGAGCCATTTTTTTCCGATTTAGAGTCATCATAGAGCCATTACCACATAGGTCACCATTTCTGACGGCCTTCAGAATGTTTGACCGACCAAAAAAATAAATCGATTTTGTAAGAATGTGTGTTCCCTCCGTAACTGCTTCCCAAAGATATTCAAACTTCGAAAGATGGTATGGGGTAGTTATTTCAACAATTTAACACTCATCTGGAGAAATGTTTTACGATTTAGAGTCATCATAGAGCCATTACCACATAGGTCACCATTTCTGACGGCTGTCAGAATGTGTGACCCACTAAAAAATTAAAACGATTTTGTAAGAATGTTTGTTTTCCCGTAACTGCTTCCCAAAGATATTCAAACTTCGAAAGATGGTATGGGGTAGTTATTTCAACAATTTAACACTCATCTGGAGAAATGTTTTACGATTTAGAGTCATCATAGAGCCATTACCACATAGGTCACCATTTCTGACGGCCGTCAGAATGTGTGACCCACCAAAAATTAAAACGATTTTGTAAGAATGTGTGTTCCCACCGTAATTAATTCCCAAATGTATTAATACTTCGAAAGTTGGTTTGGGGTAGTTATTTAATCAATTTAACACTAATCTGGAGCCATTTTTTTTCCGATTTAGAGTCATCATAGAGCCATTACCACATAGGTCACCATTTCTGACGGCTGTCAGAATGTGTGACCCACTAAAAAATTAAAACGATTTTGTAAGAATGTTTGTTTTCCCGTAACTGCTTCCCAAATGTAATAACTTCGAAAATTGGTTTAGGGTTGTTATTTAATCAATTTAACACTAATCTGGAGCCATTTTTTTTCCGATTTAGAGTCATCATAGAGCCATTACCACATAGGTCACCATTTCTGACGGCCGTCAGAATGTGTGACCCACCAAAAAAATAAATCGATTTTGTAAGAATGTGTGTTCCCTCCGTAACTGCTTCCCAAAGATATTCAAACTTCGAAAGATGGTATGGGGTAGTTATTTCAACAATTTAACACTCATCTGGAGAAATGTTTTACGATTTAGAGTCATCATAGAGCCATTACCACATAGGTCACCATTTCTGACGGCCGTCAGAATGTGTGACCCACCAAAAATTAAAACGATTTTGTAAGAATGTGTGTTCCCACCATAACTAATTCCCAAATGTATTAATACTTCGAAAGTTGGTTTGGGGTCGTTATTTAATCAATTTAACACTAATCTGGAGCCATTTTTTTCCGATTTAGAGTCATCATAGAGCCATTACCACATAGGTCACCATTTCTGACGGCCGTCAGAATGTGTGACCCGCCAAAAAAATAAATCGATTTTGTAAGAATGTGTGTTCCCTCCGTAACTGCTTCCCAAAGATATTCAAACTTCGAAAGATGGTATGGGGTAGTTATTTCAACAATTTAACACTCATCTGGAGAAATGTTTTACGATTTAGAGTCATCATAGAGCCATTACCACATAGGTCACCATTTCTGACGGCCGTCAGAATGTGTGACCCACCAAAAATTAAAACGATTTTGTAAGAATGTGTGTTCCCACCATAACTAATTCCCAAATGTATTAATACTTCGAAAGTTGGTTTGGGGTCGTTATTTAATCAATTTAACACTAATCTGGAGCCATTTTTTTTCGATTTAGAGTCATCATAGAGCCATTACCACATAGGTCACCATTTCTGACGGCCGTCAGAATGTGTGACCCGCCAAAAAAATAAATCGATTTTGTAAGAATGTGTGTTCCCTCCGTAACTGCTTCCCAAAGATATTCAAACTTCGAAAGATGGTATGGGGTAGTTATTTCAACAATTTAACACTCATCTGGAGAAATGTTTTACGATTTAGAGTCATCATAGAGCCATTACCACATAGGTCACCATTTCTGACGGCCGTCAGAATGTGTGACCCACCAAAAATTAAAACGATTTTGTAAGAATGTGTGTTCCCACCATAACTAATTCCCAAATGTATTAATACTTCGAAAGTTGGTTTGGGGTCGTTATTTAATCAATTTAACACTAATCTGGAGCCATTTTTTTCCGATTTAGAGTCATCATAGAGCCATTACCACATAGGTCACCATTTCTGACGGCCGTCAGAATGTGTGACCCGCCAAAAAAATAAATCGATTTTGTAAGAATGTGTGTTCCCTCCGTAACTGCTTCCCAAAGATATTCAAACTTCGAAAGATGGTATGGGGTAGTTATTTCAACAATTTAACACTCATCTGGAGAAATGTTTTACGATTTAGAGTCATCATAGAGCCATTACCACATAGGTCACCATTTCTGACGGCCGTCAGAATGTGTGACCCACCAAAAATTAAAACGATTTTGTAAGAATGTGTGTTCCCACCATAACTAATTCCCAAATGTATTAATACTTCGAAAGTTGGTTTGGGGTCGTTATTTAATCAATTTAACACTAATCTGGAGCCATTTTTTTTCCGATTTAGAGTCATCATAGAGCCATTACCACATAGGTCACCATTTCTGACGGCCTTCAGAATGTTTGACCGACCAAAAAAATAAATCGATTTTGTAAGAATGTGTGTTCCCTCCGTAACTGCTTCCCAAAGATATTCAAACTTCGAAAGATGGTATGGGGTAGTTATTTCAACAATTTAACACTCATCTGGAGAAATGTTTTACGATTTAGAGTCATCATAGAGCCATTACCACATAGGTCACCATTTCTGACGGCTGTCAGAATGTGTGACCCACTAAAAAATTAAAACGATTTTGTAAGAATGTTTGTTTTCCCGTAACTGCTTCCCAAAGATATTCAAACTTCGAAAGATGGTATGGGGTAGTTATTTCAACAATTTAACACTCATCTGGAGAAATGTTTTACGATTTAGAGTCATCATAGAGCCATTACCACATAGGTCACCATTTCTGACGGCCGTCAGAATGTGTGACCCACCAAAAATTAAAAGATTTTGTAAGAATGTGTGTTCCCACCATAACTAATTCCCAAATGTATTAATACTTCGAAAGATGGTTTGGGGTAGTTATTTAATCAATTTAACACTAATCTGGAGCCATTTTTTTCCGATTTAGAGTCATCATAGAGCCATTACCACATAGGTCACCATTTCTGACGGCTGTCAGAATGTGTGACCCACTAAAAAATTAAAACGATTTTGTAAGAATGTTTGTTTTCCCGTAACTGCTTCCCAAATGTAATAACTTCGAAAATTGGTTTAGGGTTGTTATTTAATCAATTTAACACTAATCTGGAGCCATTTTTTTTCCGATTTAGAGTCATCATAGAGCCATTACCACATAGGTCACCATTTCTGACGGCCGTCAGAATGTGTGACCCACCAAAAAAATAAATCGATTTTGTAAGAATGTGTGTTCCCTCCGTAACTGCTTCCCAAAGATATTCAAACTTCGAAAGATGGTATGGGGTAGTTATTTCAACAATTTAACACTCATCTGGAGAAATGTTTTACGATTTAGAGTCATCATAGAGCCATTACCACATAGGTCACCATTTCTGACGGCCGTCAGAATGTGTGACCCACCAAAAATTAAAACGATTTTGTAAGAATGTGTGTTCCCACCATAACTAATTCCCAAATGTATTAATACTTCGAAAGTTGGTTTGGGGTCGTTATTTAATCAATTTAACACTAATCTGGAGCCATTTTTTTCCGATTTAGAGTCATCATAGAGCCATTACAACATAGGTCACCATTTCTGACGGCTGTCAGAATGTGTGACCCACTAAAAAATTAAAACGATTTTGTAAGAATGTTTGTTTTCCCGTAACTGCTTCCCAAATGTAATAACTTCGAAAATTGGTTTAGGGTTGTTATTTAATCAATTTAACACTAATCTGGAGCCATTTTTTTCTGATTTAGAGTCATCATAGAGCCATTACCACATAGGTCACCATTTCTGACGGCCATCAGAATGTGTGACCCACCAAAAAAATAAATCGATTTTGTAAGAATGTGTGTTCCCTCCGTAACTGCTTCCCAAAGATATTCAAACTTCGAAAGATGGTATGGGGTAGTTATTTCAACAATTTAACACTCATCTGGAGAAATGTTTTACGATTTAGAGTCATCATAGAGCCATTACCACATAGGTCACCATTTCTGACGGCCGTCAGAATGTGTGACCCACCAAAAATTAAAACGATTTTGTAAGAATGTGTGTTCCCACCATAACTAATTCCCAAATGTATTAATACTTCGAAAGTTGGTTTGGGGTCGTTATTTAATCAATTTAACACTAATCTGGAGCCATTTTTTTCCGACTTAGAGTCATCATAGAGCCATTACCACATAGGTCACCATTTCTGACGGCCGTCAGAATGTGTGACCCACCAAAAAAATAAATCGATTTTGTAAGAATGTGTGTTCCCTCCGTAACTGCTTCCCAAAGATATTCAAACTTCGAAAGATGGTATGGGGTAGTTATTTCAACAATTTAACACTCATCTGGAGAAATGTTTTACGATTTAGAGTCATCATAGAGCCATTACCACATAGGTCACCATTTCTGACGGCCGTCAGAATGTGTGACCCACCAAAAATTAAAACGATTTTGTAAGAATGTGTGTTCCCACCATAACTAATTCCCAAATGTATTAATACTTCGAAAGATGGTTTGGGGTAGTTATTTAATCAATTTAACACTAATCTGGAGCCATTTTTTTTTCCGATTTAGAGTCATCATAGAGCCATTACCACATAGGTCACCATTTCTGACGGCCTTCAGAATGTTTGACCCACCAAAAAAATAAATCGATTTTGTAAGAATGTGTGTTCCCTCCGTAACTGCTTCCCAAAGATATTCAAACTTCGAAAGATGGTATGGGGTAGTTATTTCAACAATTTAACACTCATCTGGAGAAATGTTTTACGATTTAGAGTCATCATAGAGCCATTACCACATAGGTCACCATTTCTGACGGCTGTCAGAATGTGTGACCCACTAAAAAATTAAAACGATTTTGTAAGAATGTTTGTTTTCCCGTAACTGCTTCCCAAAGATATTCAAACTTCGAAAGATGGTATGGGGTAGTTATTTCAACAATTTAACACTCATCTGGAGAAATGTTTTACGATTTAGAGTCATCATAGAGCCATTACCACATAGGTCACCATTTCTGACGGCCGTCAGAATGTGTGACCCACCAAAAATTAAAACGATTTTGTAAGAATGTGTGTTCCCACCATAACTAATTCCCAAATGTATTAATACTTCGAAAGTTGGTTTGGGGTCGTTATTTAATCAATTTAACACTAATCTGGAGCCATTTTTTTCCGATTTAGAGTCATCATAGAGCCATTACCACATAGGTCACCATTTCTGACGGCCGTCAGAATGTGTGACCCGCCAAAAAAATAAATCGATTTTGTAAGAATGTGTGTTCCCTCCGTAACTGCTTCCCAAAGATATTCAAACTTCGAAAGATGGTATGGGGTAGTTATTTCAACAATTTAACACTCATCTGGAGAAATGTTTTACGATTTAGAGTCATCATAGAGCCATTACCACATAGGTCACCATTTCTGACGGCCGTCAGAATGTGTGACCCACCAAAAATTAAAACGATTTTGTAAGAATGTGTGTTCCCACCATAACTAATTCCCAAATGTATTAATACTTCGAAAGTTGGTTTGGGGTCGTTATTTAATCAATTTAACACTAATCTGGAGCCATTTTTTTCCGATTTAGAGTCATCATAGAGCCATTACAACATAGGTCACCATTTCTGACGGCTGTCAGAATGTGTGACCCACTAAAAAATTAAAACGATTTTGTAAGAATGTTTGTTTTCCCGTAACTGCTTCCCAAATGTAATAACTTCGAAAATTGGTTTAGGGTTGTTATTTAATCAATTTAACACTAATCTGGAGCCATTTTTTTCCGATTTAGAGTCATCATAGAGCCATTACTACATAGGTCACCATTTCTGACGGCCGTCAGAATGTGTGACCCACCAAAAAAATAAATCGATTTTGTAAGAATGTGTGTTCCCTCCGTAACTGCTTCCCAAAGATATTCAAACTTCGAAAGATGGTATGGGGTAGTTATTTCAACAATTTAACACTCATCTGGAGAAATGTTTTACGATTTAGAGTCATCATAGAGCCATTACCACATAGGTCACCATTTCTGACGGCCGTCAGAATGTGTGACCCACCAAAAATTAAAACGATTTTGTAAGAATGTGTGTTCCCACCATAACTAATTCCCAAATGTATTAATACTTCGAAAGTTGGTTTGGGGTCGTTATTTAATCAATTTAACACTAATCTGGAGCCATTTTTTTCCGATTTAGAGTCATCATAGAGCCATTACAACATAGGTCACCATTTCTGACGGCTGTCAGAATGTGTGACCCACTAAAAAATTAAAACGATTTTGTAAGAATGTTTGTTTTCCCGTAACTGCTTCCCAAATGTAATAACTTCGAAAATTGGTTTAGGGTTGTTATTTAATCAATTTAACACTAATCTGGAGCAATTTTTTTCCGATTTAGAGTCATCATAGAGCCATTACTACATAGGTCACCATTTCTGACGGCCGTCAGAATGTGTGACCCACCAAAAAAATAAATCGATTTTGTAAGAATGTGTGTTCCCTCCGTAACTGCTTCCCAAAGATATTCAAACTTCGAAAGATGGTATGGGGTAGTTATTTCAACAATTTAACACTCATCTGGAGAAATGTTTTACGATTTAGAGTCATCATAGAGCCATTACCACATAGGTCACCATTTCTGACGGCCGTCAGAATGTGTGACCCACCAAAAATTAAAACGATTTTGTAAGAATGTGTGTTCCAACCATAACTAATTCCCAAATGTATTAATACTTCGAAAGTTGGTTTGGGGTCGTTATTTAATCAATTTAACACTAATCTGGAGCCATTTTTTTCCGATTTAGAGTCATCATAGAGCCATTACCACATAGGTCACCATTTCTGACGGCCGTCAGAATGTGTGACCCACCAAAAATTAAAACGATTTTGTAAGAATGTGTGTTCCCACCGTAACTAATTCCCAAATGTATTAATACTTCGAAAGATGGTTTGGGGTAGTTATTTAATCAATTTAACACTAATCTGGAGCCATTTTTTTCCGATTTAGAGTCTTCCTAGAGCCATTACCACATAGGTCACCATTTCTGACGGCCGTCAGAATGTGTGACCCACCAAAAAAATAAATCGATTTTGTAAGAATGTGTGTTCCCTCCGTAACTGCTTCCCAAAGATATTCAAACTTCGAAAGATGGTATGGGGTAGTTATTTCAACAATTTAACACTCATCTGGAGAAATGTTTTACGATTTAGAGTCATCATAGAGCCATTACCACATAGGTCACCATTTCTGACGGCCGTCAGAATGTGTGACCCACCAAAAATTAAAACGATTTTGTAAGAATGTGTGTTCCCACCATAACTAATTCCCAAATGTATTAATACTTCGAAAGTTGGTTTGGGGTCGTTATTTAATCAATTTAACACTAATCTGGAGCCATTTTTTTCCGATTTAGAGTCATCATAGAGCCATTACAACATAGGTCACCATTTCTGACGGCTGTCAGAATGTGTGACCCACTAAAAAATTTAAACGATTTTGTAAGAATGTTTGTTTTCCCGTAACTGCTTCCCAAATGTAATAACTTCGAAAATTGGTTTAGGGTTGTTATTTAATCAATTTAACACTAATCTGGAGCCATTTTTTTCCGATTTAGAGTCATCATAGAGCCATTACCTCATAGGTCACCATTTCTGACGGCCGTCAGAATGTGTGACCCACCAAAAAAATAAATCGATTTTGTAAGAATGTGTGTTCCCTCCGTAACTGCTTCCCAAAGATATTCAAACTTCGAAAGATGGTATGGGGTGGTTATTTCAACAATTTAACACTCATCTGGAGAAATGTTTTACGATTTAGAGTCATCATAGAGCCATTACCACATAGGTCACCATTTCTGACGGCCGTCAGAATGTGTGACCCACCAAAAATTAAAACGATTTTGTAAGAATGTGTGTTCCCACCATAACTAATTCCCAAATGTATTAATACTTCGAAAGTTGGTTTGGGGTCGTTATTTAATCAATTGACACTAATCTGGAGCCATTTTTTTCCGATTTAGAGTCATCATAGAGCCATTACCACATAGGTCACCATTTCTGACGGCCGTCAGAATGTGTGACCCACCAAAAAAATAAATCGATTTTGTAAGAATGTGTGTTCCCTCCGTAACTGCTTCCCAAAGATATTCAAACTTCGAAAGATGGTATGGGGTAGTTATTTCAACAATTTAACACTCATCTGGAGAAATGTTTTACGATGTAGAGTCATCATAGAGCCATTACCACATAGGTCACTATTTCTGACGTCCGTCAGAATGTGTGACCCACCAAAAATTAAAACGATTTTGTAAGAATGTGTGTTCCCACCATAACTAATTCCCAAATGTATTAATACTTCGAAAGTTGGTTTGGGGTCGTTATTTAATCAATTTAACACTAATCTGGAGCCATTTTTTTCCGATTTAGAGTCATCATAGAGCCATTACAACATAGGTCACCATTTCTGACGGCTGTCAGAATGTGTGACCCACTAAAAAATTAAAACGATTTTGTAAGAATGTTTGTTTTCCCGTAACTGCTTCCCAAATGTAATAACTTCGAAAATTGGTTTAGGGTTGTTATTTAATCAATTTAACACTAATCTGGAGCCATTTTTTTCCGATTTAGAGTCATCATAGAGCCATTACCTCATAGGTCACCATTTCTGACGGCCGTCAGAATGTGTGACCCACCAAAAAAATAAATCGATTTTGTAAGAATGTGTGTTCCCTCCGTAACTGCTTCCCAAAGATATTCAAACTTCGAAAGATGGTATGGGGTGGTTATTTCAACAATTTAACACTCATCTGGAGAAATGTTTTACGATTTAGAGTCATCATAGAGCCATTACCACATAGGTCACCATTTCTGACGGCCGTCAGAATGTGTGACCCACCAAAAATTAAAACGATTTTGTAAGAATGTGTGTTCCCACCATAACTAATTCCCAAATGTATTAATACTTCGAAAGTTGGTTTGGGGTCGTTATTTAATCAATTTAACACTAATCTGGAGCCATTTTTTTCCGATTTAGAGTCATCATAGAGCCATTACCACATAGGTCACCATTTCTGACGGCCGTCAGAATGTGTGACCCGCCAAAAAAATAAATCGATTTTGTAAGAATGTGTGTTCCCTCCGTAACTGCTTCCCAAAGATATTCAAACTTCGAAAGATGGTATGGGGTAGTTATTTCAACAATTTAACACTCATCTGGAGAAATGTTTTACGATTTAGAGTCATCATAGAGCCATTACCACATAGGTCACCATTTCTGACGGCCGTCAGAATGTGTGACCCACCAAAAATTAAAACGATTTTGTAAGAATGTGTGTTCCCACCATAACTAATTCCCAAATGTATTAATACTTCGAAAGTTGGTTTGGGGTCGTTATTTAATCAATTTAACACTAATCTGGAGCCATTTTTTTCCGATTTAGAGTCATCATAGAGCCATTACAACATAGGTCACCATTTCTGACGGCTGTCAGAATGTGTGACCCACTAAAAAATTAAAACGATTTTGTAAGAATGTTTGTTTTCCCGTAACTGCTTCCCAAATGTAATAACTTCGAAAATTGGTTTAGGGTTGTTATTTAATCAATTTAACACTAATCTGGAGCCATTTTTTTCCGATTTAGAGTCATCATAGAGCCATTACTACATAGGTCACCATTTCTGACGGCCGTCAGAATGTGTGACCCACCAAAAAAATAAATCGATTTTGTAAGAATGTGTGTTCCCTCCGTAACTGCTTCCCAAAGATATTCAAACTTCGAAAGATGGTATGGGGTAGTTATTTCAACAATTTAACACTCATCTGGAGAAATGTTTTACGATTTAGAGTCATCATAGAGCCATTACCACATAGGTCACCATTTCTGACGGCCGTCAGAATGTGTGACCCACCAAAAATTAAAACGATTTTGTAAGAATGTGTGTTCCCACCATAACTAATTCCCAAATGTATTAATACTTCGAAAGTTGGTTTGGGGTCGTTATTTAATCAATTTAACACTAATCTGGAGCCATTTTTTTTCCGATTTAGAGTCATCATAGAGCCATTACCACATAGGTCACCATTTCTGACGGCCTTCAGAATGTTTGACCGACCAAAAAAATAAATCGATTTTGTAAGAATGTGTGTTCCCTCCGTAACTGCTTCCCAAAGATATTCAAACTTCGAAAGATGGTATGGGGTAGTTATTTCAACAATTTAACACTCATCTGGAGAAATGTTTTACGATTTAGAGTCATCATAGAGCCATTACCACATAGGTCACCATTTCTGACGGCTGTCAGAATGTGTGACCCACTAAAAAATTAAAACGATTTTGTAAGAATGTTTGTTTTCCCGTAACTGCTTCCCAAAGATATTCAAACTTCGAAAGATGGTATGGGGTAGTTATTTCAACAATTTAACACTCATCTGGAGAAATGTTTTACGATTTAGAGTCATCATAGAGCCATTACCACATAGGTCACCATTTCTGACGGCCGTCAGAATGTGTGACCCACCAAAAATTAAAAGATTTTGTAAGAATGTGTGTTCCCACCATAACTAATTCCCAAATGTATTAATACTTCGAAAGATGGTTTGGGGTAGTTATTTAATCAATTTAACACTAATCTGGAGCCATTTTTTTCCGATTTAGAGTCATCATAGAGCCATTACCACATAGGTCACCATTTCTGACGGCTGTCAGAATGTGTGACCCACTAAAAAATTAAAACGATTTTGTAAGAATGTTTGTTTTCCCGTAACTGCTTCCCAAATGTAATAACTTCGAAAATTGGTTTAGGGTTGTTATTTAATCAATTTAACACTAATCTGGAGCCATTTTTTTTCCGATTTAGAGTCATCATAGAGCCATTACCACATAGGTCACCATTTCTGACGGCCGTCAGAATGTGTGACCCACCAAAAAAATAAATCGATTTTGTAAGAATGTGTGTTCCCTCCGTAACTGCTTCCCAAAGATATTCAAACTTCGAAAGATGGTATGGGGTAGTTATTTCAACAATTTAACACTCATCTGGAGAAATGTTTTACGATTTAGAGTCATCATAGAGCCATTACCACATAGGTCACCATTTCTGACGGCCGTCAGAATGTGTGACCCACCAAAAATTAAAACGATTTTGTAAGAATGTGTGTTCCCACCATAACTAATTCCCAAATGTATTAATACTTCGAAAGTTGGTTTGGGGTCGTTATTTAATCAATTTAACACTAATCTGGAGCCATTTTTTTCCGATTTAGAGTCATCATAGAGCCATTACAACATAGGTCACCATTTCTGACGGCTGTCAGAATGTGTGACCCACTAAAAAATTAAAACGATTTTGTAAGAATGTTTGTTTTCCCGTAACTGCTTCCCAAATGTAATAACTTCGAAAATTGGTTTAGGGTTGTTATTTAATCAATTTAACACTAATCTGGAGCCATTTTTTTCTGATTTAGAGTCATCATAGAGCCATTACCACATAGGTCACCATTTCTGACGGCCATCAGAATGTGTGACCCACCAAAAAAATAAATCGATTTTGTAAGAATGTGTGTTCCCTCCGTAACTGCTTCCCAAAGATATTCAAACTTCGAAAGATGGTATGGGGTAGTTATTTCAACAATTTAACACTCATCTGGAGAAATGTTTTACGATTTAGAGTCATCATAGAGCCATTACCACATAGGTCACCATTTCTGACGGCCGTCAGAATGTGTGACCCACCAAAAATTAAAACGATTTTGTAAGAATGTGTGTTCCCACCATAACTAATTCCCAAATGTATTAATACTTCGAAAGTTGGTTTGGGGTCGTTATTTAATCAATTTAACACTAATCTGGAGCCATTTTTTTCCGATTTAGAGTCATCATAGAGCCATTACCACATAGGTCACCATTTCTGACGGCCGTCAGAATGTGTGACCCACCAAAAAAATAAATCGATTTTGTAAGAATGTGTGTTCCCTCCGTAACTGCTTCCCAAAGATATTCAAACTTCGAAAGATGGTATGGGGTAGTTATTTCAACAATTTAACACTCATCTGGAGAAATGTTTTACGATTTAGAGTCATCATAGAGCCATTACCACATAGGTCACCATTTCTGACGGCCGTCAGAATGTGTGACCCACCAAAAATTAAAACGATTTTGTAAGAATGTGTGTTCCCACCATAACTAATTCCCAAATGTATTAATACTTCGAAAGATGGTTTGGGGTAGTTATTTAATCAATTTAACACTAATCTGGAGCCATTTTTTTTTCCGATTTAGAGTCATCATAGAGCCATTACCACATAGGTCACCATTTCTGACGGCCTTCAGAATGTTTGACCCACCAAAAAAATAAATCGATTTTGTAAGAATGTGTGTTCCCTCCGTAACTGCTTCCCAAAGATATTCAAACTTCGAAAGATGGTATGGGGTAGTTATTTCAACAATTTAACACTCATCTGGAGAAATGTTTTACGATTTAGAGTCATCATAGAGCCATTACCACATAGGTCACCATTTCTGACGGCTGTCAGAATGTGTGACCCACTAAAAAATTAAAACGATTTTGTAAGAATGTTTGTTTTCCCGTAACTGCTTCCCAAAGATATTCAAACTTCGAAAGATGGTATGGGGTAGTTATTTCAACAATTTAACACTCATCTGGAGAAATGTTTTACGATTTAGAGTCATCATAGAGCCATTACCACATAGGTCACCATTTCTGACGGCCGTCAGAATGTGTGACCCACCAAAAATTAAAACGATTTTGTAAGAATGTGTGTTCCCACCATAACTAATTCCCAAATGTATTAATACTTCGAAAGTTGGTTTGGGGTCGTTATTTAATCAATTTAACACTAATCTGGAGCCATTTTTTTCCGATTTAGAGTCATCATAGAGCCATTACCACATAGGTCACCATTTCTGACGGCCGTCAGAATGTGTGACCCGCCAAAAAAATAAATCGATTTTGTAAGAATGTGTGTTCCCTCCGTAACTGCTTCCCAAAGATATTCAAACTTCGAAAGATGGTATGGGGTAGTTATTTCAACAATTTAACACTCATCTGGAGAAATGTTTTACGATTTAGAGTCATCATAGAGCCATTACCACATAGGTCACCATTTCTGACGGCCGTCAGAATGTGTGACCCACCAAAAATTAAAACGATTTTGTAAGAATGTGTGTTCCCACCATAACTAATTCCCAAATGTATTAATACTTCGAAAGTTGGTTTGGGGTCGTTATTTAATCAATTTAACACTAATCTGGAGCCATTTTTTTCCGATTTAGAGTCATCATAGAGCCATTACAACATAGGTCACCATTTCTGACGGCTGTCAGAATGTGTGACCCACTAAAAAATTAAAACGATTTTGTAAGAATGTTTGTTTTCCCGTAACTGCTTCCCAAATGTAATAACTTCGAAAATTGGTTTAGGGTTGTTATTTAATCAATTTAACACTAATCTGGAGCCATTTTTTTCCGATTTAGAGTCATCATAGAGCCATTACTACATAGGTCACCATTTCTGACGGCCGTCAGAATGTGTGACCCACCAAAAAAATAAATCGATTTTGTAAGAATGTGTGTTCCCTCCGTAACTGCTTCCCAAAGATATTCAAACTTCGAAAGATGGTATGGGGTAGTTATTTCAACAATTTAACACTCATCTGGAGAAATGTTTTACGATTTAGAGTCATCATAGAGCCATTACCACATAGGTCACCATTTCTGACGGCCGTCAGAATGTGTGACCCACCAAAAATTAAAACGATTTTGTAAGAATGTGTGTTCCCACCATAACTAATTCCCAAATGTATTAATACTTCGAAAGTTGGTTTGGGGTCGTTATTTAATCAATTTAACACTAATCTGGAGCCATTTTTTTCCGATTTAGAGTCATCATAGAGCCATTACAACATAGGTCACCATTTCTGACGGCTGTCAGAATGTGTGACCCACTAAAAAATTAAAACGATTTTGTAAGAATGTTTGTTTTCCCGTAACTGCTTCCCAAATGTAATAACTTCGAAAATTGGTTTAGGGTTGTTATTTAATCAATTTAACACTAATCTGGAGCAATTTTTTTCCGATTTAGAGTCATCATAGAGCCATTACTACATAGGTCACCATTTCTGACGGCCGTCAGAATGTGTGACCCACCAAAAAAATAAATCGATTTTGTAAGAATGTGTGTTCCCTCCGTAACTGCTTCCCAAAGATATTCAAACTTCGAAAGATGGTATGGGGTAGTTATTTCAACAATTTAACACTCATCTGGAGAAATGTTTTACGATTTAGAGTCATCATAGAGCCATTACCACATAGGTCACCATTTCTGACGGCCGTCAGAATGTGTGACCCACCAAAAATTAAAACGATTTTGTAAGAATGTGTGTTCCAACCATAACTAATTCCCAAATGTATTAATACTTCGAAAGTTGGTTTGGGGTCGTTATTTAATCAATTTAACACTAATCTGGAGCCATTTTTTTCCGATTTAGAGTCATCATAGAGCCATTACCACATAGGTCACCATTTCTGACGGCCGTCAGAATGTGTGACCCACCAAAAATTAAAACGATTTTGTAAGAATGTGTGTTCCCACCGTAACTAATTCCCAAATGTATTAATACTTCGAAAGATGGTTTGGGGTAGTTATTTAATCAATTTAACACTAATCTGGAGCCATTTTTTTCCGATTTAGAGTCTTCCTAGAGCCATTACCACATAGGTCACCATTTCTGACGGCCGTCAGAATGTGTGACCCACCAAAAAAATAAATCGATTTTGTAAGAATGTGTGTTCCCTCCGTAACTGCTTCCCAAAGATATTCAAACTTCGAAAGATGGTATGGGGTAGTTATTTCAACAATTTAACACTCATCTGGAGAAATGTTTTACGATTTAGAGTCATCATAGAGCCATTACCACATAGGTCACCATTTCTGACGGCCGTCAGAATGTGTGACCCACCAAAAATTAAAACGATTTTGTAAGAATGTGTGTTCCCACCATAACTAATTCCCAAATGTATTAATACTTCGAAAGTTGGTTTGGGGTCGTTATTTAATCAATTTAACACTAATCTGGAGCCATTTTTTTCCGATTTAGAGTCATCATAGAGCCATTACAACATAGGTCACCATTTCTGACGGCTGTCAGAATGTGTGACCCACTAAAAAATTAAAACGATTTTGTAAGAATGTTTGTTTTCCCGTAACTGCTTCCCAAATGTAATAACTTCGAAAATTGGTTTAGGGTTGTTATTTAATCAATTTAACACTAATCTGGAGCCATTTTTTTCCGATTTAGAGTCATCATAGAGCCATTACCTCATAGGTCACCATTTCTGACGGCCGTCAGAATGTGTGACCCACCAAAAAAATAAATCGATTTTGTAAGAATGTGTGTTCCCTCCGTAACTGCTTCCCAAAGATATTCAAACTTCGAAAGATGGTATGGGGTGGTTATTTCAACAATTTAACACTCATCTGGAGAAATGTTTTACGATTTAGAGTCATCATAGAGCCATTACCACATAGGTCACCATTTCTGACGGCCGTCAGAATGTGTGACCCACCAAAAATTAAAACGATTTTGTAAGAATGTGTGTTCCCACCATAACTAATTCCCAAATGTATTAATACTTCGAAAGTTGGTTTGGGGTCGTTATTTAATCAATTGACACTAATCTGGAGCCATTTTTTTCCGATTTAGAGTCATCATAGAGCCATTACCACATAGGTCACCATTTCTGACGGCCGTCAGAATGTGTGACCCACCAAAAAAATAAATCGATTTTGTAAGAATGTGTGTTCCCTCCGTAACTGCTTCCCAAAGATATTCAAACTTCGAAAGATGGTATGGGGTAGTTATTTCAACAATTTAACACTCATCTGGAGAAATGTTTTACGATGTAGAGTCATCATAGAGCCATTACCACATAGGTCACTATTTCTGACGTCCGTCAGAATGTGTGACCCACCAAAAATTAAAACGATTTTGTAAGAATGTGTGTTCCCACCATAACTAATTCCCAAATGTATTAATACTTCGAAAGTTGGTTTGGGGTCGTTATTTAATCAATTTAACACTAATCTGGAGCCATTTTTTTCCGATTTAGAGTCATCATAGAGCCATTACAACATAGGTCACCATTTCTGACGGCTGTCAGAATGTGTGACCCACTAAAAAATTAAAACGATTTTGTAAGAATGTTTGTTTTCCCGTAACTGCTTCCCAAATGTAATAACTTCGAAAATTGGTTTAGGGTTGTTATTTAATCAATTTAACACTAATCTGGAGCCATTTTTTTCCGATTTAGAGTCATCATAGAGCCATTACCTCATAGGTCACCATTTCTGACGGCCGTCAGAATGTGTGACCCACCAAAAAAATAAATCGATTTTGTAAGAATGTGTGTTCCCTCCGTAACTGCTTCCCAAAGATATTCAAACTTCGAAAGATGGTATGGGGTGGTTATTTCAACAATTTAACACTCATCTGGAGAAATGTTTTACGATTTAGAGTCATCATAGAGCCATTACCACATAGGTCACCATTTCTGACGGCCGTCAGAATGTGTGACCCACCAAAAATTAAAACGATTTTGTAAGAATGTGTGTTCCCACCATAACTAATTCCCAAATGTATTAATACTTCGAAAGTTGGTTTGGGGTCGTTATTTAATCAATTTAACACTAATCTGGAGCCATTTTTTTCCGATTTAGAGTCATCATAGAGCCATTACCACATAGGTCACCATTTCTGACGGCCGTCAGAATGTGTGACCCGCCAAAAAAATAAATCGATTTTGTAAGAATGTGTGTTCCCTCCGTAACTGCTTCCCAAAGATATTCAAACTTCGAAAGATGGTATGGGGTAGTTATTTCAACAATTTAACACTCATCTGGAGAAATGTTTTACGATTTAGAGTCATCATAGAGCCATTACCACATAGGTCACCATTTCTGACGGCCGTCAGAATGTGTGACCCACCAAAAATTAAAACGATTTTGTAAGAATGTGTGTTCCCACCATAACTAATTCCCAAATGTATTAATACTTCGAAAGTTGGTTTGGGGTCGTTATTTAATCAATTTAACACTAATCTGGAGCCATTTTTTTCCGATTTAGAGTCATCATAGAGCCATTACAACATAGGTCACCATTTCTGACGGCTGTCAGAATGTGTGACCCACTAAAAAATTAAAACGATTTTGTAAGAATGTTTGTTTTCCCGTAACTGCTTCCCAAATGTAATAACTTCGAAAATTGGTTTAGGGTTGTTATTTAATCAATTTAACACTAATCTGGAGCCATTTTTTTCCGATTTAGAGTCATCATAGAGCCATTACTACATAGGTCACCATTTCTGACGGCCGTCAGAATGTGTGACCCACCAAAAAAATAAATCGATTTTGTAAGAATGTGTGTTCCCTCCGTAACTGCTTCCCAAAGATATTCAAACTTCGAAAGATGGTATGGGGTAGTTATTTCAACAATTTAACACTCATCTGGAGAAATGTTTTACGATTTAGAGTCATCATAGAGCCATTACCACATAGGTCACCATTTCTGACGGCCGTCAGAATGTGTGACCCACCAAAAATTAAAACGATTTTGTAAGAATGTGTGTTCCCACCATAACTAATTCCCAAATGTATTAATACTTCGAAAGTTGGTTTGGGGTCGTTATTTAATCAATTTAACACTAATCTGGAGCCATTTTTTTCCGATTTAGAGTCATCATAGAGCCATTACAACATAGGTCACCATTTCTGACGGCTGTCAGAATGTGTGACCCACTAAAAAATTAAAACGATTTTGTAAGAATGTTTGTTTTCCCGTAACTGCTTCCCAAATGTAATAACTTCGAAAATTGGTTTAGGGTTGTTATTTAATCAATTTAACACTAATCTGGAGCCATTTTTTTCCGATTTAGAGTCATCATAGAGCCATTACTACATAGGTCACCATTTCTGACGGCCGTCAGAATGTGTGACCCACCAAAAAAATAAATCGATTTTGTAAGAATGTGTGTTCCCTCCGTAACTGCTTCCCAAAGATATTCAAACTTCGAAAGATGGTATGGGGTAGTTATTTCAACAATTTAACACTCATCTGGAGAAATGTTTTACGATTTAGAGTCATCATAGAGCCATTACCACATAGGTCACCATTTCTGACGGCCGTCAGAATGTGTGACCCACCAAAAATTAAAACGATTTTGTAAGAATGTGTGTTCCAACCATAACTAATTCCCAAATGTATTAATACTTCGAAAGTTGGTTTGGGGTCGTTATTTAATCAATTTAACACTAATCTGGAGCCATTTTTTTCCGATTTAGAGTCATCATAGAGCCATTACCACATAGGTCACCATTTCTGACGGCCGTCAGAATGTGTGACCCACCAAAAATTAAAACGATTTTGTAAGAATGTGTGTTCCCACCGTAACTAATTCCCAAATGTATTAATACTTCGAAAGATGGTTTGGGGTAGTTATTTAATCAATTTAACACTAATCTGGAGCCATTTTTTTCCGATTTAGAGTCTTCCTAGAGCCATTACCACATAGGTCACCATTTCTGACGGCCGTCAGAATGTGTGACCCACCAAAAAAATAAATCGATTTTGTAAGAATGTGTGTTCCCTCCGTAACTGCTTCCCAAAGATATTCAAACTTCGAAAGATGGTATGGGGTAGTTATTTCAACAATTTAACACTCATCTGGAGAAATGTTTTACGATTTAGAGTCATCATAGAGCCATTACCACATAGGTCACCATTTCTGACCGCCGTCAGAATGTGTGACCCACCAAAAATTAAAACGATTTTGTAAGAATGTGTGTTCCCACCATAACTAATTCCCAAATGTATTAATACTTCGAAAGTTGGTTTGGGGTCGTTATTTAATCAATTTAACACTAATCTGGAGCCATTTTTTTCCGATTTAGAGTCATCATAGAGCCATTACAACATAGGTCACCATTTCTGACGGCTGTCAGAATGTGTGACCCACTAAAAAATTAAAACGATTTTGTAAGAATGTTTGTTTTCCCGTAACTGCTTCCCAAATGTAATAACTTCGAAAATTGGTTTAGGGTTGTTATTTAATCAATTTAACACTAATCTGGAGCCATTTTTTTCCGATTTAGAGTCATCATAGAGCCATTACCTCATAGGTCACCATTTCTGACGGCCGTCAGAATGTGTGACCCACCAAAAAAATAAATCGATTTTGTAAGAATGTGTGTTCCCTCCGTAACTGCTTCCCAAAGATATTCAAACTTCGAAAGATGGTATGGGGTGGTTATTTCAACAATTTAACACTCATCTGGAGAAATGTTTTACGATTTAGAGTCATCATAGAGCCATTACCACATAGGTCACCATTTCTGACGGCCGTCAGAATGTGTGACCCACCAAAAATTAAAAGATTTTGTAAGAATGTGTGTTCCCACCATAACTAATTCCCAAATGTATTAATACTTCGAAAGATGGTTTGGGGTAGTTATTTAATCAATTTAACACTAATCTGGAGCCATTTTTTCCGATTTAGAGTCATCATAGAGCCATTACCACATAGGTCACCATTTCTGACGGCCGTCAGAATGTGTGACCCACCAAAAATTAAAACGATTTTGTAAGAATGTGTGTTCCCACCGTAACTAATTCCCAAATGTATTAATACTTCGAAAGATGGTTTGGGGTAGTTATTTAATCAATTTAACACTAATCTGGAGCCATTTTTTTCCGATTTAGAGTCTTCCTAGAGCCATTACCACATAGGTCACCATTTCTGACGGCCGTCAGAATGTGTGACCCACCAAAAAAATAAATCGATTTTGTAAGAATGTGTGTTCCCTCCGTAACTGCTTCCCAAAGATATTCAAACTTCGAAAGATGGTATGGGGTAGTTATTTCAACAATTTAACACTCATCTGGAGAAATGTTTTACGATTTAGAGTCATCATAGAGCCATTACCACATAGGTCACCATTTCTGACCGCCGTCAGAATGTGTGACCCACCAAAAATTAAAACGATTTTGTAAGAATGTGTGTTCCCACCATAACTAATTCCCAAATGTATTAATACTTCGAAAGTTGGTTTGGGGTCGTTATTTAATCAATTTAACACTAATCTGGAGCCATTTTTTTCCGATTTAGAGTCATCATAGAGCCATTACAACATAGGTCACCATTTCTGACGGCTGTCAGAATGTGTGACCCACTAAAAAATTAAAACGATTTTGTAAGAATGTTTGTTTTCCCGTAACTGCTTCCCAAATGTAATAACTTCGAAAATTGGTTTAGGGTTGTTATTTAATCAATTTAACACTAATCTGGAGCCATTTTTTTCCGATTTAGAGTCATCATAGAGCCATTACCTCATAGGTCACCATTTCTGACGGCCGTCAGAATGTGTGACCCACCAAAAAAATAAATCGATTTTGTAAGAATGTGTGTTCCCTCCGTAACTGCTTCCCAAAGATATTCAAACTTCGAAAGATGGTATGGGGTGGTTATTTCAACAATTTAACACTCATCTGGAGAAATGTTTTACGATTTAGAGTCATCATAGAGCCATTACCACATAGGTCACCATTTCTGACGGCCGTCAGAATGTGTGACCCACCAAAAATTAAAAGATTTTGTAAGAATGTGTGTTCCCACCATAACTAATTCCCAAATGTATTAATACTTCGAAAGATGGTTTGGGGTAGTTATTTAATCAATTTAACACTAATCTGGAGCCATTTTTTCCGATTTAGAGTCATCATAGAGCCATTACCACATAGGTCACCATTTCTGACGGCCGTCAGAATGTGTGACCCACCAAAAAAATAAATCGATTTTGTAAGAATGTGTGTTCCCTCCGTAACTGCTTCCCAAAGATATTCAAACTTCGAAAGATGGTATGGGGTAGTTATTTCAACAATTTAACACTCATCTGGAGAAATGTTTTACGATTTAGAGTCATCATAGAGCCATTACCACATAGGTCACCATTTCTGACGGCCGTCAGAATGTGTGACCCACCAAAAATTAAAACGATTTTGTAAGAATGTGTGTTCCCACCGTAACTAATTCCCAAATGTATTAATACTTCGAAAGTTGGTTTGGGGTAGTTATTTAATCAATTTAACACTAATCTGGAGCCATTTTTTTTCCGATTTAGAGTCATCATAGAGCCATTACCACATAGGTCACCATTTCTGACGGCTGTCAGAATGTGTGACCCACTAAAAAATTAAAACGATTTTGTAAGAATGTTTGTTTTCCCGTAACTGCTTCCCAAATGTAATAACTTCGAAAATTGGTTTAGGGTTGTTATTTAATCAATTTAACACTAATCTGGAGCCATTTTTTTTCCGATTTAGAGTCATCATAGAGCCATTACCACATAGGTCACCATTTCTGACGGCCGTCAGAATGTGTGACCCACCAAAAAAATAAATCGATTTTGTAAGAATGTGTGTTCCCTCCGTAACTGCTTCCCAAAGATATTCAAACTTCGAAAGATGGTATGGGGTAGTTATTTCAACAATTTAACACTCATCTGGAGAAATGTTTTACGATTTAGAGTCATCATAGAGCCATTACCACATAGGTCACCATTTCTGACGGCCGTCAGAATGTGTGACCCACCCAAAATTAAAACGATTTTGTAAGAATGTGTGTTCCCACCATAACTAATTCCCAAATGTATTAATACTTCGAAAGTTGGTTTGGGGTCGTTATTTAATCAATTTAACACTAATCTGGAGCCATTTTTTTCCGATTTAGAGTCATCATAGAGCCATTACCACATAGGTCACCATTTCTGACGGCCGTCAGAATGTGTGACCCACCAAAAAAATAAATCGATTTTGTAAGAATGTGTGTTCCCTCCGTAACTGCTTCCCAAAGATATTCAAACTTCGAAAGATGGTATGGGGTAGTTATTTCAACAATTTAACACTCATCTGGAGAAATGTTTTACGATTTAGAGTCATCATAGAGCCATTACCACATAGGTCACCATTTCTGACGGCCGTCAGAATGTGTGACCCACCAAAAATTAAAACGATTTTGTAAGAATGTGTGTTCCCACCATAACTAATTCCCAAATGTATTAATACTTCGAAAGTTGGTTTGGGGTCGTTATTTAATCAATTTAACACTAATCTGGAGCCATTTTTTTCCGATTTAGAGTCATCATAGAGCCATTACCACATAGGTCACCATTTCTGACGGCCGTCAGAATGTGTGACCCACCAAAAAAATAAATCGATTTTGTAAGAATGTGTGTTCCCTCCGTAACTGCTTCCCAAAGATATTCAAACTTCGAAAGATGGTATGGGGTAGTTATTTCAACAATTTAACACTCATCTGGAGAAATGTTTTACGATTTAGAGTCATCATAGAGCCATTACCACATAGGTCACCATTTCTGACGGCCGTCAGAATGTGTGACCCACCAAAAATTAAAACGATTTTGTAAGAATGTGTGTTCCCACCATAACTAATTCCCAAATGTATTAATACTTCGAAAGTTGGTTTGGGGTAGTTATTTAATCAATTTAACACTAATCTGGAGCCATTTTTTTTCCGATTTAGAGTCATCATAGAGCCATTACCACATAGGTCACCATTTCTGACGGCCTTCAGAATGTTTGACCGACCAAAAAAATAAATCGATTTTGTAAGAATGTGTGTTCCCTCCGTAACTGCTTCCCAAAGATATTCAAACTTCGAAAGATGGTATGGGGTAGTTATTTCAACAATTTAACACTCATCTGGAGAAATGTTTTACGATTTAGAGTCATCATAGAGCCATTACCACATAGGTCACCATTTCTGACGGCTGTCAGAATGTGTGACCCACTAAAAAATTAAAACGATTTTGTAAGAATGTTTGTTTTCCCGTAACTGCTTCCCAAAGATATTCAAACTTCGAAAGATGGTATGGGGTAGTTATTTCAACAATTTAACACTCATCTGGAGAAATGTTTTACGATTTAGAGTCATCATAGAGCCATTACCACATAGGTCACCATTTCTGACGGCCGTCAGAATGTGTGACCCACCAAAAATTAAAAGATTTTGTAAGAATGTGTGTTCCCACCATAACTAATTCCCAAATGTATTAATACTTCGAAAGATGGTTTGGGGTAGTTATTTAATCAATTTAACACTAATCTGGAGCCATTTTTTCCGATTTAGAGTCATCATAGAGCCATTACCACATAGGTCACCATTTCTGACGGCCGTCAGAATGTGTGACCCACCAAAAAAATAAATCGATTTTGTAAGAATGTGTGTTCCCTCCGTAACTGCTTCCCAAAGATATTCAAACTTCGAAAGATGGTATGGGGTAGTTATTTCAACAATTTAACACTCATCTGGAGAAATGTTTTACGATTTAGAGTCATCATAGAGCCATTACCACATAGGTCACCATTTCTGACGGCCGTCAGAATGTGTGACCCACCAAAAATTAAAACGATTTTGTAAGAATGTGTGTTCCCACCGTAACTAATTCCCAAATGTATTAATACTTCGAAAGTTGGTTTGGGGTAGTTATTTAATCAATTTAACACTAATCTGGAGCCATTTTTTTTCCGATTTAGAGTCATCATAGAGCCATTACCACATAGGTCACCATTTCTGACGGCTGTCAGAATGTGTGACCCACTAAAAAATTAAAACGATTTTGTAAGAATGTTTGTTTTCCCGTAACTGCTTCCCAAATGTAATAACTTCGAAAATTGGTTTAGGGTTGTTATTTAATCAATTTAACACTAATCTGGAGCCATTTTTTTTCCGATTTAGAGTCATCATAGAGCCATTACCACATAGGTCACCATTTCTGACGGCCGTCAGAATGTGTGACCCACCCAAAAAATAAATCGATTTTGTAAGAATGTGTGTTCCCTCCGTAACTGCTTCCCAAAGATATTCAAACTTCGAAAGATGGTATGGGGTAGTTATTTCAACAATTTAACACTCATCTGGAGAAATGTTTTACGATTTAGAGTCATCATAGAGCCATTACCACATAGGTCACCATTTCTGACGGCCGTCAGAATGTGTGACCCACCAAAAATTAAAACGATTTTGTAAGAATGTGTGTTCCCACCATAACTAATTCCCAAATGTATTAATACTTCGAAAGATGGTTTGGGGTAGTTATTTAATCAATTTAACACTAATCTGGAGCCATTTTTTTTCCGATTTAGAGTCATCATAGAGCCATTACCACATAGGTCACCATTTCTGACG
Source organism: Hypomesus nipponensis (assembly GCF_054491055.1). Taxonomy (NCBI): domain Eukaryota; kingdom Metazoa; phylum Chordata; class Actinopteri; order Osmeriformes; family Osmeridae; genus Hypomesus; species Hypomesus nipponensis. Next base: position 20,201,597 of record NC_140371.1, on the reverse strand, counting down.
GCCTTCAGAATGTTTGACCGACCAAAAAAATAAATCGATTTTGTAAGAATGTGTGTTCCCTCCGTAACTGCTTCCCAAAGATATTCAAACTTCGAAAGATGGTATGGGGTAGTTATTTCAACAATTTAACACTCATCTGGAGAAATGTTTTACGATTTAGAGTCATCATAGAGCCATTACCACATAGGTCACCATTTCTGACGGCTGTCAGAATGTGTGACCCACTAAAAAATTAAAACGATTTTGTAAGAATGTTTGTTTTCCCGTAACTGCTTCCCAAAGATATTCAAACTTCGAAAGATGGTATGGGGTAGTTATTTCAACAATTTAACACTCATCTGGAGAAATGTTTTACGATTTAGAGTCATCATAGAGCCATTACCACATAGGTCACCATTTCTGACGGCCGTCAGAATGTGTGACTCACCAAAAATTAAAAGATTTTGTAAGAATGTGTGTTCCCACCATAACTAATTCCCAAATGTATTAATACTTCGAAAGATGGTTTGGGGTAGTTATTTAATCAATTTAACACTAATCTGGAGCCATTTTTTCCGATTTAGAGTCATCATAGAGCCATTACCACATAGGTCACCATTTCTGACGGCCGTCAGAATGTGTGACCCACCAAAAAAATAAATCGATTTTGTAAGAATGTGTGTTCCCTCCGTAACTGCTTCCCAAAGATATTCAAACTTCGAAAGATGGTATGGGGTAGTTATTTCAACAATTTAACACTCATCTGGAGAAATGTTTTACGATTTAGAGTCATCATAGAGCCATTACAACATAGGTCACCATTTCTGACGGCTGTCAGAATGTGTGACCCACTAAAAAATTAAAACGATTTTGTAAGAATGTTTGTTTTCCCGTAACTGCTTCCCAAATGTAATAACTTCGAAAATTGGTTTAGGGTTGTTATTTAATCAATTTAACACTAATCTGGAGCCATTTTTTTCCGATTTAGAGTCATCATAGAGCCATTACTACATAGGTCACCATTTCTGACGGCCGTCAGAATGTGTGACCCACCAAAAAAATAAATCGATTTTGTAAGAATGTGTGTTCCCTCCGTAACTGCTTCCCAAAGATATTCAAACTTCGAAAGATGGTATGGGGTAGTTATTTCAACAATTTAACACTCATCTGGAGAAATTTTTTACGATTTAGAGTCATCATAGAGCCATTACCACATAGGTCACCATTTCTGACGGCCGTCAGAATGTGTGACCCACCAAAAATTAAAACGATTTTGTAAGAATGTGTGTTCCCACCATAACTAATTCCCAAATGTATTAATACTTCGAAAGTTGGTTTGGGGTCGTTATTTAATCAATTTAACACTAATCTGGAGCCATTTTTTTCCGATTTAGAGTCATCATAGAGCCATTACAACATAGGTCACCATTTCTGACGGCTGTCAGAATGTGTGACCCACTAAAAAATTAAAACGATTTTGTAAGAATGTTTGTTTTCCCGTAACTGCTTCCCAAATGTAATAACTTCGAAAATTGGTTTAGGGTTGTTATTTAATCAATTTAACACTAATCTGGAGCCATTTTTTTCCGATTTAGAGTCATCATAGAGCCATTACTACATAGGTCACCATTTCTGACGGCCGTCAGAATGTGTGACCCACCAAAAAAATAAATCGATTTTGTAAGAATGTGTGTTCCCTCCGTAACTGCTTCCCAAAGATATTCAAACTTCGAAAGATGGTATGGGGTAGTTATTTCAACAATTTAACACTCATCTGGAGAAATGTTTTACGATTTAGAGTCATCATAGAGCCATTACCACATAGGTCACCATTTCTGACGGCCGTCAGAATGTGTGACCCACCCAAAATTAAAACGATTTTGTAAGAATGTGTGTTCCCACCATAACTAATTCCCAAATGTATTAATACTTCGAAAGTTGGTTTGGGGTCGTTATTTAATCAATTTAACACTAATCTGGAGCCATTTTTTTCCGATTTAGAGTCATCATAGAGCCATTACCACATAGGTCACCATTTCTGACGGCCGTCAGAATGTGTGACCCACCAAAAAAATAAATCGATTTTGTAAGAATGTGTGTTCCCTCCGTAACTGCTTCCCAAAGATATTCAAACTTCGAAAGATGGTATGGGGTAGTTATTTCAACAATTTAACACTCATCTGGAGAAATGTTTTACGATTTAGAGTCATCATAGAGCCATTACCACATAGGTCACCATTTCTGACGGCCGTCAGAATGTGTGACCCACCAAAAATTAAAACGATTTTGTAAGAATGTGTGTTCCCACCATAACTAATTCCCAAATGTATTAATACTTCGAAAGTTGGTTTGGGGTCGTTATTTAATCAATTTAACACTAATCTGGAGCCATTTTTTTCCGATTTAGAGTCATCATAGAGCCATTACCACATAGGTCACCATTTCTGACGGCCGTCAGAATGTGTGACCCACCAAAAAAATAAATCGATTTTGTAAGAATGTGTGTTCCCTCCGTAACTGCTTCCCAAAGATATTCAAACTTCGAAAGATGGTATGGGGTAGTTATTTCAACAATTTAACACTCATCTGGAGAAATGTTTTACGATTTAGAGTCATCATAGAGCCATTACCACATAGGTCACCATTTCTGACGGCCGTCAGAATGTGTGACCCACCAAAAATTAAAACGATTTTGTAAGAATGTGTGTTCCCACCATAACTAATTCCCAAATGTATTAATACTTCGAAAGATGGTTTGGGGTAGTTATTTAATCAATTTAACACTAATCTGGAGCCATTTTTTTTCCGATTTAGAGTCATCATAGAGCCATTACCACATAGGTCACCATTTCTGACGGCCTTCAGAATGTTTGACCGACCAAAAAAATAAATCGATTTTGTAAGAATGTGTGTTCCCTCCGTAACTGCTTCCCAAAGATATTCAAACTTCGAAAGATGGTATGGGGTAGTTATTTCAACAATTTAACACTCATCTGGAGAAATGTTTTACGATTTAGAGTCATCATAGAGCCATTACCACATAGGTCACCATTTCTGACGGCTGTCAGAATGTGTGACCCACTAAAAAATTAAAACGATTTTGTAGAATGTTTGTTTTCCCGTAACTGCTTCCCAAAGATATTCAAACTTCGAAAGATGGTATGGGGTAGTTATTTCAACAATTTAACACTCATCTGGAGAAATGTTTTACGATTTAGAGTCATCATAGAGCCATTACCACATAGGTCACCATTTCTGACGGCCGTCAGAATGTGTGACCCACCAAAAATTAAAAGATTTTGTAAGAATGTGTGTTCCCACCATAACTAATTCCCAAATGTATTAATACTTCGAAAGATGGTTTGGGGTAGTTATTTAATCAATTTAACACTAATCTGGAGCCATTTTTTCCGATTTAGAGTCATCATAGAGCCATTAGCACATAGGTCACCATTTCTGACGGCCGTCAGAATGTGTGACCCACCAAAAAAATAAATCGATTTTGTAAGAATGTGTGTTCCCTCCGTAACTGCTTCCCAAAGATATTCAAACTTCGAAAGATGGTATGGGGTAGTTATTTCAACAATTTAACACTCATCTGGAGAAATGTTTTACGATTTAGAGTCATCATAGAGCCATTACCACATAGGTCACCATTTCTGACGGCCGTCAGAATGTGTGACCCACCAAAAATTAAAACGATTTTGTAATAATGTGTGTTCTCACCGTAACTAATTCCCAAATGTATTAATACTTCGAAAGTTGGTTTGGGGTAGTTATTTAATCAATTTAACACTAATCTGGAGCCATTTTTTTTCCGATTTAGAGTCATCATAGAGCCATTACCACATAGGTCACCATTTCTGACGGCTGTCAGAATGTGTGACCCACTAAAAAATTAAAACGATTTTGTAAGAATGTTTGTTTTCCCGTAACTGCTTCCCAAATGTAATAACTTCGAAAATTGGTTTAGGGTTGTTATTTAATCAATTTAACACTAATCTGGAGCCATTTTTTTTCCGATTTAGAGTCATCATAGAGCCATTACCACATAGGTCACCATTTCTGACGGCCGTCAGAATGTGTGACCCACCAAAAAAATAAATCGATTTTGTAAGAATGTGTGTTCCCTCCGTAACTGCTTCCCAAAGATATTCAAACTTCGAAAGATGGTATGGGGTAGTTATTTCAACAATTTAACACTCATCTGGAGAAATGTTTTACGATTTAGAGTCATCATAGAGCCATTACCACATAGGTCACCATTTCTGACGGCCGTCAGAATGTGTGACCCACCAAAAATTAAAACGATTTTGTAAGAATGTGTGTTCCCACCATAACTAATTCCCAAATGTATTAATACTTCGAAAGTTGGTTTGGGGTCGTTATTTAATCAATTTAACACTAATCTGGAGCCATTTTTTTCCGATTTAGAGTCATCATAGAGCCATTACCACATAGGTCACCATTTCTGACGGCCGTCAGAATGTGTGACCCGCCAAAAAAATAAATCGATTTTGTAAGAATGTGTGTTCCCTCCGTAACTGCTTCCCAAAGATATTCAAACTTCGAAAGATGGTATGGGGTAGTTATTTCAACAATTTAACACTCATCTGGAGAAATGTTTTACGATTTAGAGTCATCATAGAGCCATTACCACATAGGTCACCATTTCTGACGGCTGTCAGAATGTGTGACCCACTAAAAAATTAAAACGATTTTGTAAGAATGTTTGTTTTCCCGTAACTGCTTCCCAAAGATATTCAAACTTCGAAAGATGGTATGGGGTAGTTATTTCAACAATTTAACACTCATCTGGAGAAATGTTTTACGATTTAGAGTCATCATAGAGCCATTACCACATAGGTCACCATTTCTGACGGCCGTCAGAATGTGTGACCCACCAAAAATTAAAAGATTTTGTAAGAATGTGTGTTCCCACCATAACTAATTCCCAAATGTATTAATACTTCGAAAGATGGTTTGGGGTAGTTATTTAATCAATTTAACACTAATCTGGAGCCATTTTTTCCGATTTAGAGTCATCATAGAGCCATTAGCACATAGGTCACCATTTCTGACGGCCGTCAGAATGTGTGACCCACCAAAAAAATAAATCGATTTTGTAAGAATGTGTGTTCCCTCCGTAACTGCTTCCCAAAGATATTCAAACTTCGAAAGATGGTATGGGGTAGTTATTTCAACAATTTAACACTCATCTGGAGAAATGTTTTACGATTTAGAGTCATCATAGAGCCATTACCACATAGGTCACCATTTCTGACGGCCGTCAGAATGTGTGACCCACCAAAAATTAAAACGATTTTGTAATAATGTGTGTTCTCACCGTAACTAATTCCCAAATGTATTAATACTTCGAAAGTTGGTTTGGGGTAGTTATTTAATCAATTTAACACTAATCTGGAGCCATTTTTTTTCCGATTTAGAGTCATCATAGAGCCATTACCACATAGGTCACCATTTCTGACGGCTGTCAGAATGTGTGACCCACTAAAAAATTAAAACGATTTTGTAAGAATGTTTGTTTTCCCGTAACTGCTTCCCAAATGTAATAACTTCGAAAATTGGTTTAGGGTTGTTATTTAATCAATTTAACACTAATCTGGAGCCATTTTTTTTCCGATTTAGAGTCATCATAGAGCCATTACCACATAGGTCACCATTTCTGACGGCCGTCAGAATGTGTGACCCACCAAAAAAATAAATCGATTTTGTAAGAATGTGTGTTCCCTCCGTAACTGCTTCCCAAAGATATTCAAACTTCGAAAGATGGTATGGGGTAGTTATTTCAACAATTTAACACTCATCTGGAGAAATGTTTTACGATTTAGAGTCATCATAGAGCCATTACCACATAGGTCACCATTTCTGACGGCCGTCAGAATGTGTGACCCACCAAAAATTAAAACGATTTTGTAAGAATGTGTGTTCCCACCATAACTAATTCCCAAATGTATTAATACTTCGAAAGTTGGTTTGGGGTCGTTATTTAATCAATTTAACACTAATCTGGAGCCATTTTTTTCCGATTTAGAGTCATCATAGAGCCATTACCACATAGGTCACCATTTCTGACGGCCGTCAGAATGTGTGACCCGCCAAAAAAATAAATCGATTTTGTAAGAATGTGTGTTCCCTCCGTAACTGCTTCCCAAAGATATTCAAACTTCGAAAGATGGTATGGGGTAGTTATTTCAACAATTTAACACTCATCTGGAGAAATGTTTTACGATTTAGAGTCATCATAGAGCCATTACCACATAGGTCACCATTTCTGACGGCCGTCAGAATGTGTGACCCACCAAAAATTAAAACGATTTTGTAAGAATGTGTGTTCCCACCATAACTAATTCCCAAATGTATTAATACTTCGAAAGTTGGTTTGGGGTCGTTATTTAATCAATTTAACACTAATCTGGAGCCATTTTTTTCCGATTTAGAGTCATCATAGAGCCATTACAACATAGGTCACCATTTCTGACGGCTGTCAGAATGTGTGACCCACTAAAAAATTAAAACGATTTTGTAAGAATGTTTGTTTTCCCGTAACTGCTTCCCAAATGTAATAACTTCGAAAATTGGTTTAGGGTTGTTATTTAATCAATTTAACACTAATCTGGAGCCATTTTTTTCCGATTTAGAGTCATCATAGAGCCATTACCACATAGGTCACCATTTCTGACGGCCATCAGAATGTGTGACCCACCAAAAAAATAAATCGATTTTGTAAGAATGTGTGTTCCCTCCGTAACTGCTTCCCAAAGATATTCAAACTTCGAAAGATGGTATGGGGTAGTTATTTCAACAATTTAACACTCATCTGGAGAAATGTTTTACGATTTAGAGTCATCATAGAGCCATTACCACATAGGTCACCATTTCTGACGGCCGTCAGAATGTGTGACCCACCAAAAATTAAAACGATTTTGTAAGAATGTGTGTTCCCACCATAACTAATTCCCAAATGTATTAATACTTCGAAAGTTGGTTTGGGGTCGTTATTTAATCAATTTAACACTAATCTGGAGCCATTTTTTTCCGATTTAGAGTCATCATAGAGCCATTACAACATAGGTCACCATTTCTGACGGCTGTCAGAATGTGTGACCCACTAAAAAATTAAAACGATTTTGTAAGAATATTTGTTTTCCCGTAACTGCTTCCCAAATGTAATAACTTCGAAAATTGGTTTAGGGTTGTTATTTAATCAATTTAACACTAATCTGGAGCCATTTTTTTCCGATTTAGAGTCATCATAGAGCCATTACTACATAGGTCACCATTTCTGACGGCCGTCAGAATGTGTGACCCACCAAAAAAATAAATCGATTTTGTAAGAATGTGTGTTCCCTCCGTAACTGCTTCCCAAAGATATTCAAACTTCGAAAGATGGTATGGGGTAGTTATTTCAACAATTTAACACTCATCTGGAGAAATGTTTTACGATTTAGAGTCATCATAGAGCCATTACCACATAGGTCACCATTTCTGACGGCCGTCAGAATGTGTGACCCACCCAAAATTAAAACGATTTTGTAAGAATGTGTGTTCCCACCATAACTAATTCCCAAATGTATTAATACTTCGAAAGTTGGTTTGGGGTCGTTATTTAATCAATTTAACACTAATCTGGAGCCATTTTTTTCCGATTTAGAGTCATCATAGAGCCATTACCACATAGGTCACCATTTCTGACGGCCGTCAGAATGTGTGACCCACCAAAAAAATAAATCGATTTTGTAAGAATGTGTGTTCCCTCCGTAACTGCTTCCCAAAGATATTCAAACTTCGAAAGATGGTATGGGGTAGTTATTTCAACAATTTAACACTCATCTGGAGAAATGTTTTACGATTTAGAGTCATCATAGAGCCATTACCACATAGGTCACCATTTCTGACGGCCGTCAGAATGTGTGACCCACCAAAAATTAAAACGATTTTGTAAGAATGTGTGTTCCCACCATAACTAATTCCCAAATGTATTAATACTTCGAAAGTTGGTTTGGGGTCGTTATTTAATCAATTTAACACTAATCTGGAGCCATTTTTTTTCCGATTTAGAGTCATCATAGAGCCATTACCACATAGGTCACCATTTCTGACGGCCTTCAGAATGTTTGACCGACCAAAAAAATAAATCGATTTTGTAAGAATGTGTGTTCCCTCCGTAACTGCTTCCCAAAGATATTCAAACTTCGAAAGATGGTATGGGGTAGTTATTTCAACAATTTAACACTCATCTGGAGAAATGTTTTACGATTTAGAGTCATCATAGAGCCATTACCACATAGGTCACCATTTCTGACGGCTGTCAGAATGTGTGACCCACTAAAAAATTAAAACGATTTTGTAAGAATGTTTGTTTTCCCGTAACTGCTTCCCAAAGATATTCAAACTTCGAAAGATGGTATGGGGTAGTTATTTCAACAATTTAACACTCATCTGGAGAAATGTTTTACGATTTAGAGTCATCATAGAGCCATTACCACATAGGTCACCATTTCTGACGGCCGTCAGAATGTGTGACCCACCAAAAATTAAAAGATTTTGTAAGAATGTGTGTTCCCACCATAACTAATTCCCAAATGTATTAATACTTCGAAAGATGGTTTGGGGTAGTTATTTAATCAATTTAACACTAATCTGGAGCCATTTTTTCCGATTTAGAGTCATCATAGAGCCATTAGCACATAGGTCACCATTTCTGACGGCCGTCAGAATGTGTGACCCACCAAAAAAATAAATCGATTTTGTAAGAATGTGTGTTCCCTCCGTAACTGCTTCCCAAAGATATTCAAACTTCGAAAGATGGTATGGGGTAGTTATTTCAACAATTTAACACTCATCTGGAGAAATGTTTTACGATTTAGAGTCATCATAGAGCCATTACCACATAGGTCACCATTTCTGACGGCCGTCAGAATGTGTGACCCACCAAAAATTAAAACGATTTTGTAATAATGTGTGTTCTCACCGTAACTAATTCCCAAATGTATTAATACTTCGAAAGTTGGTTTGGGGTAGTTATTTAATCAATTTAACACTAATCTGGAGCCATTTTTTTTCCGATTTAGAGTCATCATAGAGCCATTACCACATAGGTCACCATTTCTGACGGCTGTCAGAATGTGTGACCCACTAAAAAATTAAAACGATTTTGTAAGAATGTTTGTTTTCCCGTAACTGCTTCCCAAATGTAATAACTTCGAAAATTGGTTTAGGGTTGTTATTTAATCAATTTAACACTAATCTGGAGCCATTTTTTTTCCGATTTAGAGTCATCATAGAGCCATTACCACATAGGTCACCATTTCTGACGGCCGTCAGAATGTGTGACCCACCAAAAAAATAAATCGATTTTGTAAGAATGTGTGTTCCCTCCGTAACTGCTTCCCAAAGATATTCAAACTTCGAAAGATGGTATGGGGTAGTTATTTCAACAATTTAACACTCATCTGGAGAAATGTTTTACGATTTAGAGTCATCATAGAGCCATTACCACATAGGTCACCATTTCTGACGGCCGTCAGAATGTGTGACCCACCAAAAATTAAAACGATTTTGTAAGAATGTGTGTTCCCACCATAACTAATTCCCAAATGTATTAATACTTCGAAAGTTGGTTTGGGGTCGTTATTTAATCAATTTAACACTAATCTGGAGCCATTTTTTTCCGATTTAGAGTCATCATAGAGCCATTACCACATAGGTCACCATTTCTGACGGCCGTCAGAATGTGTGACCCGCCAAAAAAATAAATCGATTTTGTAAGAATGTGTGTTCCCTCCGTAACTGCTTCCCAAAGATATTCAAACTTCGAAAGATGGTATGGGGTAGTTATTTCAACAATTTAACACTCATCTGGAGAAATGTTTTACGATTTAGAGTCATCATAGAGCCATTACCACATAGGTCACCATTTCTGACGGCTGTCAGAATGTGTGACCCACTAAAAAATTAAAACGATTTTGTAAGAATGTTTGTTTTCCCGTAACTGCTTCCCAAAGATATTCAAACTTCGAAAGATGGTATGGGGTAGTTATTTCAACAATTTAACACTCATCTGGAGAAATGTTTTACGATTTAGAGTCATCATAGAGCCATTACCACATAGGTCACCATTTCTGACGGCCGTCAGAATGTGTGACCCACCAAAAATTAAAAGATTTTGTAAGAATGTGTGTTCCCACCATAACTAATTCCCAAATGTATTAATACTTCGAAAGATGGTTTGGGGTAGTTATTTAATCAATTTAACACTAATCTGGAGCCATTTTTTCCGATTTAGAGTCATCATAGAGCCATTAGCACATAGGTCACCATTTCTGACGGCCGTCAGAATGTGTGACCCACCAAAAAAATAAATCGATTTTGTAAGAATGTGTGTTCCCTCCGTAACTGCTTCCCAAAGATATTCAAACTTCGAAAGATGGTATGGGGTAGTTATTTCAACAATTTAACACTCATCTGGAGAAATGTTTTACGATTTAGAGTCATCATAGAGCCATTACCACATAGGTCACCATTTCTGACGGCCGTCAGAATGTGTGACCCACCAAAAATTAAAACGATTTTGTAATAATGTGTGTTCTCACCGTAACTAATTCCCAAATGTATTAATACTTCGAAAGTTGGTTTGGGGTAGTTATTTAATCAATTTAACACTAATCTGGAGCCATTTTTTTTCCGATTTAGAGTCATCATAGAGCCATTACCACATAGGTCACCATTTCTGACGGCTGTCAGAATGTGTGACCCACTAAAAAATTAAAACGATTTTGTAAGAATGTTTGTTTTCCCGTAACTGCTTCCCAAATGTAATAACTTCGAAAATTGGTTTAGGGTTGTTATTTAATCAATTTAACACTAATCTGGAGCCATTTTTTTTCCGATTTAGAGTCATCATAGAGCCATTACCACATAGGTCACCATTTCTGACGGCCGTCAGAATGTGTGACCCACCAAAAAAATAAATCGATTTTGTAAGAATGTGTGTTCCCTCCGTAACTGCTTCCCAAAGATATTCAAACTTCGAAAGATGGTATGGGGTAGTTATTTCAACAATTTAACACTCATCTGGAGAAATGTTTTACGATTTAGAGTCATCATAGAGCCATTACCACATAGGTCACCATTTCTGACGGCCGTCAGAATGTGTGACCCACCAAAAATTAAAACGATTTTGTAAGAATGTGTGTTCCCACCATAACTAATTCCCAAATGTATTAATACTTCGAAAGTTGGTTTGGGGTCGTTATTTAATCAATTTAACACTAATCTGGAGCCATTTTTTTCCGATTTAGAGTCATCATAGAGCCATTACCACATAGGTCACCATTTCTGACGGCCGTCAGAATGTGTGACCCGCCAAAAAAATAAATCGATTTTGTAAGAATGTGTGTTCCCTCCGTAACTGCTTCCCAAAGATATTCAAACTTCGAAAGATGGTATGGGGTAGTTATTTCAACAATTTAACACTCATCTGGAGAAATGTTTTACGATTTAGAGTCATCATAGAGCCATTACCACATAGGTCACCATTTCTGACGGCCGTCAGAATGTGTGACCCACCAAAAATTAAAACGATTTTGTAAGAATGTGTGTTCCCACCATAACTAATTCCCAAATGTATTAATACTTCGAAAGTTGGTTTGGGGTCGTTATTTAATCAATTTAACACTAATCTGGAGCCATTTTTTTCCGATTTAGAGTCATCATAGAGCCATTACAACATAGGTCACCATTTCTGACGGCTGTCAGAATGTGTGACCCACTAAAAAATTAAAACGATTTTGTAAGAATGTTTGTTTTCCCGTAACTGCTTCCCAAATGTAATAACTTCGAAAATTGGTTTAGGGTTGTTATTTAATCAATTTAACACTAATCTGGAGCCATTTTTTTTTCCGATTTAGAGTCATCATAGAGCCATTACCACATAGGTCACCATTTCTGACGGCCGTCAGAATGTGTGACCCACCAAAAAAATAAATCGATTTTGTAAGAATGTGTGTTCCCTCCGTAACTGCTTCCCAAAGATATTCAAACTTCGAAAGATGGTATGGGGTAGTTATTTCAACAATTTAACACTCATCTGGAGAAATGTTTTACGATTTAGAGTCATCATAGAGCCATTACCACATAGGTCACCATTTCTGACGGCCGTCAGAATGTGTGACCCACCAAAAATTAAAACGATTTTGTAAGAATGTGTGTTCCCACCATAACTAATTCCCAAATGTATTAATACTTCGAAAGTTGGTTTGGGGTCGTTATTTAATCAATTTAACACTAATCTGGAGCCATTTTTTTCCGATTTAGAGTCATCATAGAGCCATTACCACATAGGTCACCATTTCTGACGGCCGTCAGAATGTGTGACCCGCCAAAAAAATAAATCGATTTTGTAAGAATGTGTGTTCCCTCCGTAACTGCTTCCCAAAGATATTCAAACTTCGAAAGATGGTATGGGGTAGTTATTTCAACAATTTAACACTCATCTGGAGAAATGTTTTACGATTTAGAGTCATCATAGAGCCATTACCACATAGGTCACCATTTCTGACGGCTGTCAGAATGTGTGACCCACTAAAAAATTAAAACGATTTTGTAAGAATGTTTGTTTTCCCGTAACTGCTTCCCAAAGATATTCAAACTTCGAAAGATGGTATGGGGTAGTTATTTCAACAATTTAACACTCATCTGGAGAAATGTTTTACGATTTAGAGTCATCATAGAGCCATTACCACATAGGTCACCATTTCTGACGGCCGTCAGAATGTGTGACCCACCAAAAATTAAAAGATTTTGTAAGAATGTGTGTTCCCACCATAACTAATTCCCAAATGTATTAATACTTCGAAAGATGGTTTGGGGTAGTTATTTAATCAATTTAACACTAATCTGGAGCCATTTTTTCCGATTTAGAGTCATCATAGAGCCATTAGCACATAGGTCACCATTTCTGACGGCCGTCAGAATGTGTGACCCACCAAAAAAATAAATCGATTTTGTAAGAATGTGTGTTCCCTCCGTAACTGCTTCCCAAAGATATTCAAACTTCGAAAGATGGTATGGGGTAGTTATTTCAACAATTTAACACTCATCTGGAGAAATGTTTTACGATTTAGAGTCATCATAGAGCCATTACCACATAGGTCACCATTTCTGACGGCCGTCAGAATGTGTGACCCACCAAAAATTAAAACGATTTTGTAATAATGTGTGTTCTCACCGTAACTAATTCCCAAATGTATTAATACTTCGAAAGTTGGTTTGGGGTAGTTATTTAATCAATTTAACACTAATCTGGAGCCATTTTTTTTCCGATTTAGAGTCATCATAGAGCCATTACCACATAGGTCACCATTTCTGACGGCTGTCAGAATGTGTGACCCACTAAAAAATTAAAACGATTTTGTAAGAATGTTTGTTTTCCCGTAACTGCTTCCCAAATGTAATAACTTCGAAAATTGGTTTAGGGTTGTTATTTAATCAATTTAACACTAATCTGGAGCCATTTTTTTTTCCGATTTAGAGTCATCATAGAGCCATTACCACATAGGTCACCATTTCTGACGGCCGTCAGAATGTGTGACCCACCAAAAAAATAAATCGATTTTGTAAGAATGTGTGTTCCCTCCGTAACTGCTTCCCAAAGATATTCAAACTTCGAAAGATGGTATGGGGTAGTTATTTCAACAATTTAACACTCATCTGGAGAAATGTTTTACGATTTAGAGTCATCATAGAGCCATTACCACATAGGTCACCATTTCTGACGGCCGTCAGAATGTGTGACCCACCAAAAATTAAAACGATTTTGTAAGAATGTGTGTTCCCACCATAACTAATTCCCAAATGTATTAATACTTCGAAAGTTGGTTTGGGGTCGTTATTTAATCAATTTAACACTAATCTGGAGCCATTTTTTTCCGATTTAGAGTCATCATAGAGCCATTACCACATAGGTCACCATTTCTGACGGCCGTCAGAATGTGTGACCCGCCAAAAAAATAAATCGATTTTGTAAGAATGTGTGTTCCCTCCGTAACTGCTTCCCAAAGATATTCAAACTTCGAAAGATGGTATGGGGTAGTTATTTCAACAATTTAACACTCATCTGGAGAAATGTTTTACGATTTAGAGTCATCATAGAGCCATTACCACATAGGTCACCATTTCTGACGGCCGTCAGAATGTGTGACCCACCAAAAATTAAAACGATTTTGTAAGAATGTGTGTTCCCACCATAACTAATTCCCAAATGTATTAATACTTCGAAAGTTGGTTTGGGGTCGTTATTTAATCAATTTAACACTAATCTGGAGCCATTTTTTTCCGATTTAGAGTCATCATAGAGCCATTACAACATAGGTCACCATTTCTGACGGCTGTCAGAATGTGTGACCCACTAAAAAATTAAAACGATTTTGTAAGAATGTTTGTTTTCCCGTAACTGCTTCCCAAATGTAATAACTTCGAAAATTGGTTTAGGGTTGTTATTTAATCAATTTAACACTAATCTGGAGCCATTTTTTTCCGATTTAGAGTCATCATAGAGCCATTACCACATAGGTCACCATTTCTGACGGCCATCAGAATGTGTGACCCACCAAAAAAATAAATCGATTTTGTAAGAATGTGTGTTCCCTCCGTAACTGCTTCCCAAAGATATTCAAACTTCGAAAGATGGTATGGGGTAGTTATTTCAACAATTTAACACTCATCTGGAGAAATGTTTTACGATTTAGAGTCATCATAGAGCCATTACCACATAGGTCACCATTTCTGACGGCCGTCAGAATGTGTGACCCACCAAAAATTAAAAGATTTTGTAAGAATGTGTGTTCCCACCATAACTAATTCCCAAATGTATTAATACTTCGAAAGATGGTTTGGGGTAGTTATTTAATCAATTTAACACTAATCTGGAGCCATTTTTTCCGATTTAGAGTCATCATAGAGCCATTAGCACATAGGTCACCATTTCTGACGGCCGTCAGAATGTGTGACCCACCAAAAAAATAAATCGATTTTGTAAGAATGTGTGTTCCCTCCGTAACTGCTTCCCAAAGATATTCAAACTTCGAAAGATGGTATGGGGTAGTTATTTCAACAATTTAACACTCATCTGGAGAAATGTTTTACGATTTAGAGTCATCATAGAGCCATTACCACATAGGTCACCATTTCTGACGGCCGTCAGAATGTGTGACCCACCAAAAATTAAAACGATTTTGTAATAATGTGTGTTCTCACCGTAACTAATTCCCAAATGTATTAATACTTCGAAAGTTGGTTTGGGGTAGTTATTTAATCAATTTAACACTAATCTGGAGCCATTTTTTTTCCGATTTAGAGTCATCATAGAGCCATTACCACATAGGTCACCATTTCTGACGGCTGTCAGAATGTGTGACCCACTAAAAAATTAAAACGATTTTGTAAGAATGTTTGTTTTCCCGTAACTGCTTCCCAAATGTAATAACTTCGAAAATTGGTTTAGGGTTGTTATTTAATCAATTTAACACTAATCTGGAGCCATTTTTTTTCCGATTTAGAGTCATCATAGAGCCATTACCACATAGGTCACCATTTCTGACGGCCGTCAGAATGTGTGACCCACCAAAAAAATAAATCGATTTTGTAAGAATGTGTGTTCCCTCCGTAACTGCTTCCCAAAGATATTCAAACTTCGAAAGATGGTATGGGGTAGTTATTTCAACAATTTAACACTCATCTGGAGAAATGTTTTACGATTTAGAGTCATCATAGAGCCATTACCACATAGGTCACCATTTCTGACGGCCGTCAGAATGTGTGACCCACCAAAAATTAAAACGATTTTGTAAGAATGTGTGTTCCCACCATAACTAATTCCCAAATGTATTAATACTTCGAAAGTTGGTTTGGGGTCGTTATTTAATCAATTTAACACTAATCTGGAGCCATTTTTTTCCGATTTAGAGTCATCATAGAGCCATTACCACATAGGTCACCATTTCTGACGGCCGTCAGAATGTGTGACCCGCCAAAAAAATAAATCGATTTTGTAAGAATGTGTGTTCCCTCCGTAACTGCTTCCCAAAGATATTCAAACTTCGAAAGATGGTATGGGGTAGTTATTTCAACAATTTAACACTCATCTGGAGAAATGTTTTACGATTTAGAGTCATCATAGAGCCATTACCACATAGGTCACCATTTCTGACGGCTGTCAGAATGTGTGACCCACTAAAAAATTAAAACGATTTTGTAAGAATGTTTGTTTTCCCGTAACTGCTTCCCAAAGATATTCAAACTTCGAAAGATGGTATGGGGTAGTTATTTCAACAATTTAACACTCATCTGGAGAAATGTTTTACGATTTAGAGTCATCATAGAGCCATTACCACATAGGTCACCATTTCTGACGGCCGTCAGAATGTGTGACCCACCAAAAATTAAAAGATTTTGTAAGAATGTGTGTTCCCACCATAACTAATTCCCAAATGTATTAATACTTCGAAAGATGGTTTGGGGTAGTTATTTAATCAATTTAACACTAATCTGGAGCCATTTTTTCCGATTTAGAGTCATCATAGAGCCATTAGCACATAGGTCACCATTTCTGACGGCCGTCAGAATGTGTGACCCACCAAAAAAATAAATCGATTTTGTAAGAATGTGTGTTCCCTCCGTAACTGCTTCCCAAAGATATTCAAACTTCGAAAGATGGTATGGGGTAGTTATTTCAACAATTTAACACTCATCTGGAGAAATGTTTTACGATTTAGAGTCATCATAGAGCCATTACCACATAGGTCACCATTTCTGACGGCCGTCAGAATGTGTGACCCACCAAAAATTAAAACGATTTTGTAATAATGTGTGTTCTCACCGTAACTAATTCCCAAATGTATTAATACTTCGAAAGTTGGTTTGGGGTAGTTATTTAATCAATTTAACACTAATCTGGAGCCATTTTTTTTCCGATTTAGAGTCATCATAGAGCCATTACCACATAGGTCACCATTTCTGACGGCTGTCAGAATGTGTGACCCACTAAAAAATTAAAACGATTTTGTAAGAATGTTTGTTTTCCCGTAACTGCTTCCCAAATGTAATAACTTCGAAAATTGGTTTAGGGTTGTTATTTAATCAATTTAACACTAATCTGGAGCCATTTTTTTTCCGATTTAGAGTCATCATAGAGCCATTACCACATAGGTCACCATTTCTGACGGCCGTCAGAATGTGTGACCCACCAAAAAAATAAATCGATTTTGTAAGAATGTGTGTTCCCTCCGTAACTGCTTCCCAAAGATATTCAAACTTCGAAAGATGGTATGGGGTAGTTATTTCAACAATTTAACACTCATCTGGAGAAATGTTTTACGATTTAGAGTCATCATAGAGCCATTACCACATAGGTCACCATTTCTGACGGCCGTCAGAATGTGTGACCCACCAAAAATTAAAACGATTTTGTAAGAATGTGTGTTCCCACCATAACTAATTCCCAAATGTATTAATACTTCGAAAGTTGGTTTGGGGTCGTTATTTAATCAATTTAACACTAATCTGGAGCCATTTTTTTCCGATTTAGAGTCATCATAGAGCCATTACCACATAGGTCACCATTTCTGACGGCCGTCAGAATGTGTGACCCGCCAAAAAAATAAATCGATTTTGTAAGAATGTGTGTTCCCTCCGTAACTGCTTCCCAAAGATATTCAAACTTCGAAAGATGGTATGGGGTAGTTATTTCAACAATTTAACACTCATCTGGAGAAATGTTTTACGATTTAGAGTCATCATAGAGCCATTACCACATAGGTCACCATTTCTGACGGCCGTCAGAATGTGTGACCCACCAAAAATTAAAACGATTTTGTAAGAATGTGTGTTCCCACCATAACTAATTCCCAAATGTATTAATACTTCGAAAGTTGGTTTGGGGTCGTTATTTAATCAATTTAACACTAATCTGGAGCCATTTTTTTCCGATTTAGAGTCATCATAGAGCCATTACAACATAGGTCACCATTTCTGACGGCTGTCAGAATGTGTGACCCACTAAAAAATTAAAACGATTTTGTAAGAATGTTTGTTTTCCCGTAACTGCTTCCCAAATGTAATAACTTCGAAAATTGGTTTAGGGTTGTTATTTAATCAATTTAACACTAATCTGGAGCCATTTTTTTTCCGATTTAGAGTCATCATAGAGCCATTACCACATAGGTCACCATTTCTGACGGCCGTCAGAATGTGTGACCCACCAAAAAAATAAATCGATTTTGTAAGAATGTGTGTTCCCTCCGTAACTGCTTCCCAAAGATATTCAAACTTCGAAAGATGGTATGGGGTAGTTATTTCAACAATTTAACACTCATCTGGAGAAATGTTTTACGATTTAGAGTCATCATAGAGCCATTACCACATAGGTCACCATTTCTGACGGCCGTCAGAATGTGTGACCCACCAAAAATTAAAACGATTTTGTAAGAATGTGTGTTCCCACCATAACTAATTCCCAAATGTATTAATACTTCGAAAGTTGGTTTGGGGTCGTTATTTAATCAATTTAACACTAATCTGGAGCCATTTTTTTCCGATTTAGAGTCATCATAGAGCCATTACCACATAGGTCACCATTTCTGACGGCCGTCAGAATGTGTGACCCGCCAAAAAAATAAATCGATTTTGTAAGAATGTGTGTTCCCTCCGTAACTGCTTCCCAAAGATATTCAAACTTCGAAAGATGGTATGGGGTAGTTATTTCAACAATTTAACACTCATCTGGAGAAATGTTTTACGATTTAGAGTCATCATAGAGCCATTACCACATAGGTCACCATTTCTGACGGCTGTCAGAATGTGTGACCCACTAAAAAATTAAAACGATTTTGTAAGAATGTGTGTTCCCACCATAACTAATTCCCAAATGTATTAATACTTCGAAAGATGGTTTGGGGTAGTTATTTAATCAATTTAACACTAATCTGGAGCCATTTTTTCCGATTTAGAGTCATCATAGAGCCATTAGCACATAGGTCACCATTTCTGACGGCCGTCAGAATGTGTGACCCACCAAAAAAATAAATCGATTTTGTAAGAATGTGTGTTCCCTCCGTAACTGCTTCCCAAAGATATTCAAACTTCGAAAGATGGTATGGGGTAGTTATTTCAACAATTTAACACTCATCTGGAGAAATGTTTTACGATTTAGAGTCATCATAGAGCCATTACCACATAGGTCACCATTTCTGACGGCCGTCAGAATGTGTGACCCACCAAAAATTAAAACGATTTTGTAATAATGTGTGTTCTCACCGTAACTAATTCCCAAATGTATTAATACTTCGAAAGTTGGTTTGGGGTAGTTATTTAATCAATTTAACACTAATCTGGAGCCATTTTTTTTCCGATTTAGAGTCATCATAGAGCCATTACCACATAGGTCACCATTTCTGACGGCTGTCAGAATGTGTCACCCACTAAAAAATTAAAACGATTTTGTAAGAATGTTTGTTTTCCCGTAACTGCTTCCCAAATGTAATAACTTCGAAAATTGGTTTAGGGTTGTTATTTAATCAATTTAACACTAATCTGGAGCCATTTTTTTTTCCGATTTAGAGTCATCATAGAGCCATTACCACATAGGTCACCATTTCTGACGGCCGTCAGAATGTGTGACCCACCAAAAAAATAAATCGATTTTGTAAGAATGTGTGTTCCCTCCGTAACTGCTTCCCAAAGATATTCAAACTTCGAAAGATGGTATGGGGTAGTTATTTCAACAATTTAACACTCATCTGGAGAAATGTTTTACGATTTAGAGTCATCATAGAGCCATTACCACATAGGTCACCATTTCTGACGGCCGTCAGAATGTGTGACCCACCAAAAATTAAAACGATTTTGTAAGAATGTGTGTTCCCACCATAACTAATTCCCAAATGTATTAATACTTCGAAAGTTGGTTTGGGGTCGTTATTTAATCAATTTAACACTAATCTGGAGCCATTTTTTTCCGATTTAGAGTCATCATAGAGCCATTACCACATAGGTCACCATTTCTGACGGCCGTCAGAATGTGTGACCCGCCAAAAAAATAAATCGATTTTGTAAGAATGTGTGTTCCCTCCGTAACTGCTTCCCAAAGATATTCAAACTTCGAAAGATGGTATGGGGTAGTTATTTCAACAATTTAACACTCATCTGGAGAAATGTTTTACGATTTAGAGTCATCATAGAGCCATTACCACATAGGTCACCATTTCTGACGGCCGTCAGAATGTGTGACCCACCAAAAATTAAAACGATTTTGTAAGAATGTGTGTTCCCACCATAACTAATTCCCAAATGTATTAATACTTCGAAAGTTGGTTTGGGGTCGTTATTTAATCAATTTAACACTAATCTGGAGCCATTTTTTTCCGATTTAGAGTCATCATAGAGCCATTACAACATAGGTCACCATTTCTGACGGCTGTCAGAATGTGTGACCCACTAAAAAATTAAAACGATTTTGTAAGAATGTTTGTTTTCCCGTAACTGCTTCCCAAATGTAATAACTTCGAAAATTGGTTTAGGGTTGTTATTTAATCAATTTAACACTAATCTGGAGCCATTTTTTTCCGATTTAGAGTCATCATAGAGCCATTACCACATAGGTCACCATTTCTGACGGCCATCAGAATGTGTGACCCACCAAAAAAATAAATCGATTTTGTAAGAATGTGTGTTCCCTCCGTAACTGCTTCCCAAAGATATTCAAACTTCGAAAGATGGTATGGGGTAGTTATTTCAACAATTTAACACTCATCTGGAGAAATGTTTTACGATTTAGAGTCATCATAGAGCCATTACCACATAGGTCACCATTTCTGACGGCCGTCAGAATGTGTGACCCACCAAAAATTAAAACGATTTTGTAAGAATGTGTGTTCCCACCATAACTAATTCCCAAATGTATTAATACTTCGAAAGTTGGTTTGGGGTCGTTATTTAATCAATTTAACACTAATCTGGAGCCATTTTTTTCCGATTTAGAGTCATCATAGAGCCATTACCACATAGGTCACCATTTCTGACGGCCGTCAGAATGTGTGACCCACCAAAAAAATAAATCGATTTTGTAAGAATGTGTGTTCCCTCCGTAACTGCTTCCCAAAGATATTCAAACTTCGAAAGATGGTATGGGGTAGTTATTTCAACAATTTAACACTCATCTGGAGAAATGTTTTACGATTTAGAGTCATCATAGAGCCATTACCACATAGGTCACCATTTCTGACGGCCATCAGAATGTGTGACCCACCAAAAAAATAAATCGATTTTGTAAGAATGTGTGTTCCCTCCGTAACTGCTTCCCAAAGATATTCAAACTTCGAAAGATGGTATGGGGTAGTTATTTCAACAATTTAACACTCATCTGGAGAAATGTTTTACGATTTAGAGTCATCATAGAGCCATTACCACATAGGTCACCATTTCTGACGGCCGTCAGAATGTGTGACCCACCAAAAATTAAAACGATTTTGTAAGAATGTGTGTTCCCACCATAACTAATTCCCAAATGTATTAATACTTCGAAAGTTGGTTTGGGGTCGTTATTTAATCAATTTAACACTAATCTGGAGCCATTTTTTTCCGATTTAGAGTCATCATAGAGCCATTACCACATAGGTCACCATTTCTGACGGCCGTCAGAATGTGTGACCCACCAAAAAAATAAATCGATTTTGTAAGAATGTGTGTTCCCTCCGTAACTGCTTCCCAAAGATATTCAAACTTCGAAAGATGGTATGGGGTAGTTATTTCAACAATTTAACACTCATCTGGAGAAATGTTTTACGATTTAGAGTCATCATAGAGCCATTACCACATAGGTCACCATTTCTGACGGCCGTCAGAATGTGTGACCCACCAAAAAAATAAATCGATTTTGTAAGAATGTGTGTTCCCACCATAACTAATTCCCAAATGTATTAATACTTCGAAAGTTGGTTTGGGGTCGTTATTTAATCAATTTAACACTAATCTGGAGCCATTTTTTTCCGATTTAGAGTCATCATAGAGCCATTACCACATAGGTCACCATTTCTGACGGCCGTCAGAATGTGTGACCCGCCAAAAAAATAAATCGATTTTGTAAGAATGTGTGTTCCCTCCGTAACTGCTTCCCAAAGATATTCAAACTTCGAAAGATGGTATGGGGTAGTTATTTCAACAATTTAACACTCATCTGGAGAAATGTTTTACGATTTAGAGTCATCATAGAGCCATTACCACATAGGTCACCATTTCTGACGGCCGTCAGAATGTGTGACCCACCAAAAATTAAAACGATTTTGTAAGAATGTGTGTTCCCACCATAACTAATTCCCAAATGTATTAATACTTCGAAAGTTGGTTTGGGGTCGTTATTTAATCAATTTAACACTAATCTGGAGCAATTTTTTTCCGATTTAGAGTCATCATAGAGCCATTACAACATAGGTCACCATTTCTGACGGCTGTCAGAATGTGTGACCCACTAAAAAATTAAAACGATTTTGTAAGAATGTTTGTTTTCCCGTAACTGCTTCCCAAATGTAATAACTTCGAAAATTGGTTTAGGGTTATTTAATCAATTTAACACTAATCTGGAGCCATTTTTTTCCGATTTAGAGTCATCATAGAGCCATTACCACATAGGTCACCATTTCTGACGGCCGTCAGAATGTGTGACCCACCAAAAAAATAAATCGATTTTGTAAGAATGTGTGTTCCCTCCGTAACTGCTTCCCAAAGATATTCAAACTTCGAAAGATGGTATGGGGTAGTTATTTCAACAATTTAACACTCATCTGGAGAAATGTTTTACGATTTAGAGTCATCATAGAGCCATTACCACATAGGTCACCATTTCTGACGGCCGTCAGAATGTGTGACCCACCAAAAATTAAAACGATTTTGTAAGAATGTGTGTTCCCACCATAACTAATTCCCAAATGTATTAATACTTCGAAAGTTGGTTTGGGGTCGTTATTTAATCAATTTAACACTAATCTGGAGCCATTTTTTTCCGATTTAGAGTCATCATAGAGCCATTACCACATAGGTCACCATTTCTGACGGCCGTCAGAATGTGTGACCCGCCAAAAAAATAAATCGATTTTGTAAGAATGTGTGTTCCCTCCGTAACTGCTTCCCAAAGATATTCAAACTTCGAAAGATGGTATGGGGTAGTTATTTCAACAATTTAACACTCATCTGGAGAAATGTTTTACGATTTAGAGTCATCATAGAGCCATTACCACATAGGTCACCATTTCTGACGGCCGTCAGAATGTGTGACCCACCAAAAAAATAAATCGATTTTGTAAGAATGTGTGTTCCCTCCGTAACTGCTTCCCAAAGATATTCAAACTTCGAAAGATGGTATGGGGTAGTTATTTCAACAATTTAACACTCATCTGGAGAAATGTTTTACGATTTAGAGTCATCATAGAGCCATTACCACATAGGTCACCATTTCTGACGGCCGTCAGAATGTGTGACCCACCAAAAATTAAAACGATTTTGTAAGAATGTGTGTTCCCACCATAACTAATTCCCAAATGTATTAATACTTCGAAAGTTGGTTTGGGGTCGTTATTTAATCAATTTAACACTAATCTGGAGCCATTTTTTTCCGATTTAGAGTCATCATAGAGCCATTACAACATAGGTCACCATTTCTGACGGCTGTCAGAATGTGTGACCCACTAAAAAATTCAAACGATTTTGTAAGAATGTTTGTTTTCCCGTAACTGCTTCCCAAATGTAATAACTTCGAAAATTGGTTTAGGGTTGTTATTTAATCAATTTAACACTAATCTGGAGCCATTTTTTTCCGATTTAGAGTCATCATAGAGCCATTACCAAATAGGTCACCATTTCTGACGGCCGTCAGAATGTGTGACCCACCAAAAAAATACATCGATTTTGTAAGAATGTGTGTTCCCTCCGTAACTGCTTCCCAAAGATATTCAAACTTCGAAAGATGGTATGGGGTAGTTATTTCAACAATTTAACACTCATCTGGAGAAATGTTTTACGATTTAGAGTCATCATAGAGCCATTACCACATAGGTCACCATTTCTGACGGCCGTCAGAATGTGTGACCCACCAAAAAAATAAATCGATTTTGTAAGAATGTGTGTTCCCACCATAACTAATTCCCAAATGTATTAATACTTCGAAAGTTGGTTTGGGGTCGTTATTTAATCAATTTAACACTAATCTGGAGCCATTTTTTTCCGATTTAGAGTCATCATAGAGCCATTACCACATAGGTCACCATTTCTGACGGCCGTCAGAATGTGTGACCCGCCAAAAAAATAAATCGATTTTGTAAGAATGTGTGTTCCCTCCGTAACTGCTTCCCAAAGATATTCAAACTTCGAAAGATGGTATGGGGTAGTTATTTCAACAATTTAACACTCATCTGGAGAAATGTTTTACGATTTAGAGTCATCATAGAGCCATTACCACATAGGTCACCATTTCTGACGGCCGTCAGAATGTGTGACCCACCAAAAATTAAAACGATTTTGTAAGAATGTGTGTTCCCACCATAACTAATTCCCAAATGTATTAATACTTCGAAAGTTGGTTTGGGGTCGTTATTTAATCAATTTAACACTAATCTGGAGCAATTTTTTTCCGATTTAGAGTCATCATAGAGCCATTACAACATAGGTCACCATTTCTGACGGCTGTCAGAATGTGTGACCCACTAAAAAATTAAAACGATTTTGTAAGAATGTTTGTTTTCCCGTAACTGCTTCCCAAATGTAATAACTTCGAAAATTGGTTTAGGGTTGTTATTTAATCAATTTAACACTAATCTGGAGCAATTTTTTTCCGATTTAGAGTCATCATAGAGCCATTACCACATAGGTCACCATTTCTGACGGCCGTCAGAATGTGTGACCCACCAAAAAAATAAATCGATTTTGTAAGAATGTGTGTTCCCTCCGTAACTGCTTCCCAAAGATATTCAAACTTCGAAAGATGGTATGGGGTAGTTATTTCAACAATTTAACACTCATCTGGAGAAATGTTTTACGATTTAGAGTCATCATAGAGCCATTACCACATAGGTCACCATTTCTGACGGCCGTCAGAATGTGTGACCCACCAAAAATTAAAACGATTTTGTAAGAATGTGTGTTCCCACCATAACTAATTCCCAAATGTATTAATACTTCGAAAGTTGGTTTGGGGTCGTTATTTAATCAATTTAACACTAATCTGGAGCCATTTTTTTCCGATTTAGAGTCATCATAGAGCCATTACCACATAGGTCACCATTTCTGACGGCCGTCAGAATGTGTGACCCGCCAAAAAAATAAATCGATTTTGTAAGAATGTGTGTTCCCTCCGTAACTGCTTCCCAAAGATATTCAAACTTCGAAAGATGGTATGGGGTAGTTATTTCAACAATTTAACACTCATCTGGAGAAATGTTTTACGATTTAGAGTCATCATAGAGCCATTACCACATAGGTCACCATTTCTGACGGCCGTCAGAATGTGTGACCCACCAAAAATTAAAACGATTTTGTAAGAATGTGTGTTCCCACCATAACTAATTCCCAAATGTATTAATACTTCGAAAGTTGGTTTGGGGTCGTTATTTAATCAATTTAACACTAATCTGGAGCCATTTTTTTCCGATTTAGAGTCATCATAGAGCCATTACAACATAGGTTACCATTTCTGACGGCTGTCAGAATGTGTGACCCACTAAAAAATTCAAACGATTTTGTAAGAATGTTTGTTTTCCCGTAACTGCTTCCCAAATGTAATAACTTCGAAAATTGGTTTAGGGTTGTTATTTAATCAATTTAACACTAATCTGGAGCCATTTTTTTCCGATTTAGAGTCATCATAGAGCCATTACCACATAGGTCACCATTTCTGACGGCCGTCAGAATGTGTGACCCACCAAAAAAATAAATCGATTTTGTAAGAATGTGTGTTCCCTCCGTAACTGCTTCCCAAAGATATTCAAACTTCGAAAGATGGTATGGGGTAGTTATTTCAACAATTTAACACTCATCTGGAGAAATGTTTTACGATTTAGAGTCATCATAGAGCCATTACCACATAGGTCACCATTTCTGACGGCCGTCAGAATGTGTGACCCACCAAAAATTAAAACGATTTTGTAAGAATGTGTGTTCCCACCATAACTAATTCCCAAATGTATTAATACTTCGAAAGTTGGTTTGGGGTCGTTATTTAATCAATTTAACACTAATCTGGAGCCATTTTTTTCCGATTTAGAGTCATCATAGAGCCATTACAACATAGGTCACCATTTCTGACGGCTGTCAGAATGTGTGACCCACTAAAAAATTAAAACGATTTTGTAAGAATGTTTGTTTTCCCGTAACTGCTTCCCAAATGTAATAACTTCGAAAATTGGTTTAGGGTTGTTATTTAATCAATTTAACACTAATCTGGAGCCATTTTTTTCCGATTTAGAGTCATCATAGAGCCATTACCACATAGGTCACCATTTCTGACGGCCGTCAGAATGTGTGACCCACCAAAAAAATAAATCGATTTTGTAAGAATGTGTGTTCCCTCCGTAACTGCTTCCCAAAGATATTCAAACTTCGAAAGATGGTATGGGGTAGTTATTTCAACAATTTAACACTCATCTGGAGAAATGTTTTACGATTTAGAGTCATCATAGAGCCATTACCACATAGGTCACCATTTCTGACGGCCGTCAGAATGTGTGACCCACCAAAAATTAAAACGATTTTGTAAGAATGTGTGTTCCCACCATAACTAATTCCCAAATGTATTAATACTTCGAAAGTTGGTTTGGGGTCGTTATTTAATCAATTTAACACTAATCTGGAGCCATTTTTTTCCGATTTAGAGTCATCATAGAGCCATTACAACATAGGTCACCATTTCTGACGGCTGTCAGAATGTGTGACCCACTAAAAAATTCAAACGATTTTGTAAGAATGTTTGTTTTCCCGTAACTGCTTCCCAAATGTAATAACTTCGAAAATTGGTTTAGGGTTGTTATTTAATCAATTTAACACTAATCTGGAGCCATTTTTTTCCGATTTAGAGTCATCATAGAGCCATTACCACATAGGTCACCATTTCTGACGGCCGTCAGAATGTGTGACCCACCAAAAAAATAAATCGATTTTGTAAGAATGTGTGTTCCCTCCGTAACTGCTTCCCAAAGATATTCAAACTTCGAAAGATGGTATGGGGTAGTTATTTCAACAATTTAACACTCATCTGGAGAAATGTTTTACGATTTAGAGTCATCATAGAGCCATTACCACATAGGTCACCATTTCTGACGGCCGTCAGAATGTGTGACCCACCAAAAATTAAAACGATTTTGTAAGAATGTGTGTTCCCACCATAACTAATTCCCAAATGTATTAATACTTCGAAAGTTGGTTTGGGGTCGTTATTTAATCAATTTAACACTAATCTGGAGCCATTTTTTTCCGATTTAGAGTCATCATAGAGCCATTACAACATAGGTCACCATTTCTGACGGCTGTCAGAATGTGTGACCCACTAAAAAATTAAAACGATTTTGTAAGAATGTTTGTTTTCCCGTAACTGCTTCCCAAATGTAATAACTTCGAAAATTGGTTTAGGGTTGTTATTTAATCAATTTAACACTAATCTGGAGCCATTTTTTTCCGATTTAGAGTCATCATAGAGCCATTACCACATAGGTCACCATTTCTGACGGCCGTCAGAATGTGTGACCCACCAAAAAAATAAATCGATTTTGTAAGAATGTGTGTTCCCTCCGTAACTGCTTCCCAAAGATATTCAAACTTCGAAAGATGGTATGGGGTAGTTATTTCAACAATTTAACACTCATCTGGAGAAATGTTTTACGATTTAGAGTCATCATAGAGCCATTACCACATAGGTCACCATTTCTGACGGCCGTCAGAATGTGTGACCCACCAAAAATTAAAACGATTTTGTAAGAATGTGTGTTCCCACCATAACTAATTCCCAAATGTATTAATACTTCGAAAGTTGGTTTGGGGTCGTTATTTAATCAATTTAACACTAATCTGGAGCCATTTTTTTCCGATTTAGAGTCATCATAGAGCCATTACAACATAGGTCACCATTTCTGACGGCTGTCAGAATGTGTGACCCACTAAAAAATTCAAACGATTTTGTAAGAATGTTTGTTTTCCCGTAACTGCTTCCCAAATGTAATAACTTCGAAAATTGGTTTAGGGTTGTTATTTAATCAATTTAACACTAATCTGGAGCCATTTTTTTCCGATTTAGAGTCATCATAGAGCCATTACCACATAGGTCACCATTTCTGACGGCCGTCAGAATGTGTGACCCACCAAAAAAATAAATCGATTTTGTAAGAATGTGTGTTCCCTCCGTAACTGCTTCCCAAAGATATTCAAACTTCGAAAGATGGTATGGGGTAGTTATTTCAACAATTTAACACTCATCTGGAGAAATGTTTTACGATTTAGAGTCATCATAGAGCCATTACCACATAGGTCACCATTTCTGACGGCCGTCAGAATGTGTGACCCACCAAAAATTAAAACGATTTTGTAAGAATGTGTGTTCCCACCATAACTAATTCCCAAATGTATTAATACTTCGAAAGTTGGTTTGGGGTCGTTATTTAATCAATTTAACACTAATCTGGAGCCATTTTTTTCCGATTTAGAGTCATCATAGAGCCATTACCACATAGGTCACCATTTCTGACGGCCGTCAGAATGTGTGACCCGCCAAAAAAATAAATCGATTTTGTAAGAATGTGTGTTCCCTCCGTAACTGCTTCCCAAAGATATTCAAACTTCGAAAGATGGTATGGGGTAGTTATTTCAACAATTTAACACTCATCTGGAGAAATGTTTTACGATTTAGAGTCATCATAGAGCCATTACCACATAGGTCACCATTTCTGACGGCCGTCAGAATGTGTGACCCACCAAAAATTAAAACGATTTGGTAAGAATGTGTGTTCCCACCATAACTAATTCCCAAATGTATTAATACTTCGAAAGTTGGTTTGGGGTCGTTATTTAATCAATTTAACACTAATCTGGAGCCATTTTTTTCCGATTTAGAGTCATCATAGAGCCATTACAACATAGGTCACCATTTCTGACGGCTGTCAGAATGTGTGACCCACTAAAAAATTAAAACGATTTTGTAAGAATGTTTGTTTTCCCGTAACTGCTTCCCAAATGTAATAACTTCGAAAATTGGTTTAGGGTTGTTATTTAATCAATTTAACACTAATCTGGAGCCATTTTTTTCCGATTTAGAGTCATCATAGAGCCATTACCACATAGGTCACCATTTCTGACGGCCGTCAGAATGTGTGACCCACCAAAAAAATAAATCGATTTTGTAAGAATGTGTGTTCCCTCCGTAACTGCTTCCCAAAGATATTCAAACTTCGAAAGATGGTATGGGGTAGTTATTTCAACAATTTAACACTCATCTGGAGAAATGTTTTACGATTTAGAGTCATCATAGAGCCATTACCACATAGGTCACCATTTCTGACGGCCGTCAGAATGTGTGACCCACCAAAAATTAAAACGATTTTGTAAGAATGTGTGTTCCCACCATAACTAATTCCCAAATGTATTAATACTTCGAAAGTTGGTTTGGGGTCGTTATTTAATCAATTTAACACTAATCTGGAGCCATTTTTTTCCGATTTAGAGTCATCATAGAGCCATTACAACATAGGTCACCATTTCTGACGGCTGTCAGAATGTGTGACCCACTAAAAAATTCAAACGATTTTGTAAGAATGTTTGTTTTCCCGTAACTGCTTCCCAAATGTAATAACTTCGAAAGTTGGTTTGGGGTCGTTATTTAATCAATTTAACACTAATCTGGAGCCATTTTTTTCCGATTTAGAGTCATCATAGAGCCATTACCACATAGGTCACCATTTCTGACGGCCGTCAGAATGTGTGACCCGCCAAAAAAATAAATCGATTTTGTAAGAATGTGTGTTCCCTCCGTAACTGCTTCCCAAAGATATTCAAACTTCGAAAGATGGTATGGGGTAGTTATTTCAACAATTTAACACTCATCTGGAGAAATGTTTTACGATTTAGAGTCATCATAGAGCCATTACCACATAGGTCACCATTTCTGACGGCCGTCAGAATGTGTGACCCACCAAAAATTAAAACGATTTTGTAAGAATGTGTGTTCCCACCATAACTAATTCCCAAATGTATTAATACTTCGAAAGTTGGTTTGGGGTCGTTATTTAATCAATTTAACACTAATCTGGAGCCATTTTTTTCCGATTTAGAGTCATCATAGAGCCATTACAACATAGGTCACCATTTCTGACGGCTGTCAGAATGTGTGACCCACTAAAAAATTAAAACGATTTTGTAAGAATGTTTGTTTTCCCGTAACTGCTTCCCAAATGTAATAACTTCGAAAATTGGTTTAGGGTTGTTATTTAATCAATTTAACACTAATCTGGAGCCATTTTTTTCCGATTTAGAGTCATCATAGAGCCATTACCACATAGGTCACCATTTCTGACGGCCGTCAGAATGTGTGACCCACCAAAAAAATAAATCGATTTTGTAAGAATGTGTGTTCCCTCCGTAACTGCTTCCCAAAGATATTCAAACTTCGAAAGATGGTATGGGGTAGTTATTTCAACAATTTAACACTCATCTGGAGAAATGTTTTACGATTTAGAGTCATCATAGAGCCATTACCACATAGGTCACCATTTCTGACGGCCGTCAGAATGTGTGACCCACCAAAAATTAAAACGATTTTGTAAGAATGTGTGTTCCCACCATAACTAATTCCCAAATGTATTAATACTTCGAAAGTTGGTTTGGGGTCGTTATTTAATCAATTTAACACTAATCTGGAGCCATTTTTTTCCGATTTAGAGTCATCATAGAGCCATTACCACATAGGTCACCATTTCTGACGGCCGTCAGAATGTGTGACCCGCCAAAAAAATAAATCGATTTTGTAAGAATGTGTGTTCCCTCCGTAACTGCTTCCCAAAGATATTCAAACTTCGAAAGATGGTATGGGGTAGTTATTTCAACAATTTAACACTCATCTGGAGAAATGTTTTACGATTTAGAGTCATCATAGAGCCATTACCACATAGGTCACCATTTCTGACGGCCGTCAGAATGTGTGACCCACCAAAAATTAAAACGATTTTATAAGAATGTGTGTTCCCACCATAACTAATTCCCAAATGTATTAATACTTCGAAAGTTGGTTTGGGGTCGTTATTTAATCAATTTAACACTAATCTGGAGCCATTTTTTTCCGATTTAGAGTCATCATAGAGCCATTACAACATAGGTCACCATTTCTGACGGCTGTCAGAATGTGTGACCCACCAAAAAAATAAATCGATTTTGTAAGAATGTGTGTTCCCTCCGTAACTGCTTCCCAAAGATATTCAAACTTCGAAAGATGGTATGGGGTAGTTATTTCAACAATTTAACACTCATCTGGAGAAATGTTTTACGATTTAGAGTCATCATAGAGCCATTACCACATAGGTCACCATTTCTGACGGCCGTCAGAATGTGTGACCCACCAAAAATTAAAACGATTTTGTAAGAATGTGTGTTCCCACCATAACTAATTCCCAAATGTATTAATACTTCGAAAGTTGGTTTGGGGTCGTTATTTAATCAATTTAACACTAATCTGGAGCCATTTTTTTCCGATTTAGAGTCATCATAGAGCCATTACAACATAGGTCACCATTTCTGACGGCTGTCAGAATGTGTGACCCACTAAAAAATTAAAACGATTTTGTAAGAATGTTTGTTTTCCCGTAACTGCTTCCCAAATGTAATAACTTCGAAAATTGGTTTAGGGTTGTTATTTAATCAATTTAACACTAATCTGGAGCCATTTTTTTCCGATTTAGAGTCATCATAGAGCCATTACCACATAGGTCACCATTTCTGACGGCCGTCAGAATGTGTGACCCACCAAAAAAATAAATCGATTTTGTAAGAATGTGTGTTCCCTCCGTAACTGCTTCCCAAAGATATTCAAACTTCGAAAGATGGTATGGGGTAGTTATTTCAACAATTTAACACTCATCTGGAGAAATGTTTTACGATTTAGAGTCATCATAGAGCCATTACCACATAGGTCACCATTTCTGACGGCCGTCAGAATGTGTGACCAACCAAAAATTAAAACGATTTTGTAAGAATGTGTGTTCCCACCATAACTAATTCCCAAATGTATTAATACTTCGAAAGTTGGTTTGGGGTCGTTATTTAATCAATTTAACACTAATCTGGAGCCATTTTTTTCCGATTTAGAGTCATCATAGAGCCATTACCACATAGGTCACCATTTCTGACGGCCGTCAGAATGTGTGACCCACCAAAAAAATAAATCGATTTTGTAAGAATGTGTGTTCCCTCCGTAACTGCTTCCCAAAGATATTCAAACTTCGAAAGATGGTATGGGGTAGTTATTTCAACAATTTAACACTCATCTGGAGAAATGTTTTACGATTTAGAGTCATCATAGAGCCATTACCACATAGGTCACCATTTCTGACGGCCGTCAGAATGTGTGACCCACCAAAAATTAAAACGATTTTGTAAGAATGTGTGTTCCCACCATAACTAATTCCCAAATGTATTAATACTTCGAAAGTTGGTTTGGGGTCGTTATTTAATCAATTTAACACTAATCTGGAGCCATTTTTTTCCGATTTAGAGTCATCATAGAGCCATTACAACATAGGTCACCATTTCTGACGGCTGTCAGAATGTGTGACCCACTAAAAAATTAAAACGATTTTGTAAGAATGTTTGTTTTCCCGTAACTGCTTCCCAAATGTAATAACTTCGAAAATTGGTTTAGGGTTGTTATTTAATCAATTTAACACTAATCTGGAGCCATTTTTTTCCGATTTAGAGTCATCATAGAGCCATTACCACATAGGTCACCATTTCTGACGGCCGTCAGAATGTGTGACCCACCAAAAAAATGAATCGATTTTGTAAGAATGTGTGTTCCCTCCGTAACTGCTTCCCAAAGATATTCAAACTTCGAAAGATGGTATGGGGTAGTTATTTCAACAATTTAACACTCATCTGGAGAAATGTTTTACGATTTAGAGTCATCATAGAGCCATTACCACATAGGTCACCATTTCTGACGGCCGTCAGAATGTGTGACCCACCAAAAATTAAAACGATTTTGTAAGAATGTGTGTTCCCACCATAACTAATTCCCAAATGTATTAATACTTCGAAAGTTGGTTTGGGGTCGTTATTTAATCAATTTAACACTAATCTGGAGCCATTTTTTTCCGATTTAGAGTCATCATAGAGCCATTACCACATAGGTCACCATTTCTGACGGCCGTCAGAATGTGTGACCCACCAAAAAAATAAATCGATTTTGTAAGAATGTGTGTTCCCTCCGTAACTGCTTCCCAAAGATATTCAAACTTCGAAAGATGGTATGGGGTAGTTATTTCAACAATTTAACACTCATCTGGAGAAATGTTTTACGATTTAGAGTCATCATAGAGCCATTACCACATAGGTCACCATTTCTGACGGCCGTCAGAATGTGTGACCCACCAAAAATTAAAACGATTTTGTAAGAATGTGTGTTCCCACCATAACTAATTCCCAAATGTATTAATACTTCGAAAGTTGGTTTGGGGTCGTTATTTAATCAATTTAACACTAATCTGGAGCCATTTTTTTCCGATTTAGAGTCATCATAGAGCCATTACCACATAGGTCACCATTTCTGACGGCCGTCAGAATGTGTGACCCACCAAAAATTAAAACGATTTTGTAAGAATGTGTGTTCCCACCATAACTAATTCCCAAATGTATTAATACTTCGAAAGTTGGTTTGGGGTCGTTATTTAATCAATTTAACACTAATCTGGAGCCATTTTTTTCCGATTTAGAGTCATCATAGAGCCATTACAACATAGGTCACCATTTCTGACGGCTGTCAGAATGTGTGACCCACTAAAAAATTAAAACGATTTTGTAAGAATGTTTGTTTTCCCGTAACTGCTTCCCAAATGTAATAACTTCGAAAATTGGTTTAGGGTTGTTATTTAATCAATTTAACACTAATCTGGAGCCATTTTTTTCCGATTTAGAGTCATCATAGAGCCATTACCACATAGGTCACCATTTCTGACGGCCGTCAGAATGTGTGACCCACCAAAAAAATAAATCGATTTTGTAAGAATGTGTGTTCCCTCCGTAACTGCTTCCCAAAGATATTCAAACTTCGAAAGATGGTATGGGGTAGTTATTTCAACAATTTAACACTCATCTGGAGAAATGTTTTACGATTTAGAGTCATCATAGAGCCATTACCACATAGGTCACCATTTCTGACGGCCGTCAGAATGTGTGACCCACCAAAAATTAAAACGATTTTGTAAGAATGTGTGTTCCCACCATAACTAATTCCCAAATGTATTAATACTTCGAAAGTTGGTTTGGGGTCGTTATTTAATCAATTTAACACTAATCTGGAGCCATTTTTTTCCGATTTAGAGTCATCATAGAGCCATTACCACATAGGTCACCATTTCTGACGGCCGTCAGAATGTGTGACCCGCCAAAAAAATAAATCGATTTTGTAAGAATGTGTGTTCCCTCCGTAACTGCTTCCCAAAGATATTCAAACTTCGAAAGATGGTATGGGGTAGTTATTTCAACAATTTAACACTCATCTGGAGAAATGTTTTACGATTTAGAGTCATCATAGAGCCATTACCACATAGGTCACCATTTCTGACGGCCGTCAGAATGTGTGACCCACCAAAAATTAGAACGATTTTGTAAGAATGTGTGTTCCCACCATAACTAATTCCCAAATGTATTAATACTTCGAAAGTTGGTTTGGGGTCGTTATTTAATCAATTTAACACTAATCTGGAGCCATTTTTTTCCGATTTAGAGTCATCATAGAGCCATTACAACATAGGTCACCATTTCTGACGGCTGTCAGAATGTGTGACCCACTAAAAAATTAAAACGATTTTGTAAGAATGTTTGTTTTCCCGTAACTGCTTCCCAAATGTAATAACTTCGAAAATTGGTTTAGGGTTGTTATTTAATCAATTTAACACTAATCTGGAGCCATTTTTTTCCGATTTAGAGTCATCATAGAGCCATTACCACATAGGTCACCATTTCTGACGGCCGTCAGAATGTGTGACCCACCAAAAAAATAAATCGATTTTGTAAGAATGTGTGTTCCCTCCGTAACTGCTTCCCAAAGATATTCAAACTTCGAAAGATGGTATGGGGTAGTTATTTCAACAATTTAACACTCATCTGGAGAAATGTTTTACGATTTAGAGTCATCATAGAGCCATTACCACATAGGTCACCATTTCTGACGGCCGTCAGAATGTGTGACCCACCAAAAATTAAAACGATTTTGTAAGAATGTGTGTTCCCACCATAACTAATTCCCAAATGTATTAATACTTCGAAAGTTGGTTTGGGGTCGTTATTTAATCAATTTAACACTAATCTGGAGCCATTTTTTTCCGATTTAGAGTCATCATAGAGCCATTACCACATAGGTCACCATTTCTGACGGCCGTCAGAATGTGTGACCCACCAAAAATTAAAACGATTTTGTAAGAATGTGTGTTCCCACCATAACTAATTCCCAAATGTATTAATACTTCGAAAGTTGGTTTGGGGTCGTTATTTAATCAATTTAACACTAATCTGGAGCCATTTTTTTCCGATTTAGAGTCATCATAGAGCCATTACAACATAGGTCACCATTTCTGACGGCTGTCAGAATGTGTGACCCACTAAAAAATTAAAACGATTTTGTAAGAATGTTTGTTTTCCCGTAACTGCTTCCCAAATGTAATAACTTCGAAAATTGGTTTAGGGTTGTTATTTAATCAATTTAACACTAATCTGGAGCCATTTTTTTCCGATTTAGAGTCATCATAGAGCCATTACAACATAGGTCACCATTTCTGACGGCTGTCAGAATGTGTGACCCACTAAAAAATTAAAACGATTTTGTAAGAATGTTTGTTCCCACCATAACTAATTCCCAAATGTATTAATACTTCGAAAGTTGGTTTGGGGTCGTTATTTAATCAATTTAACACTAATCTGGAGCCATTTTTTTCCGATTTAGAGTCATCATAGAGCCATTACAACATAGGTCACCATTTCTGACGGCTGTCAGAATGTGTGACCCACTAAAAAATTAAAACGATTTTGTAAGAATGTTTGTTTTCCCGTAACTGCTTCCCAAATGTAATAACTTTGAAAATTGGTTTAGGGTTGTTATTTAATCAATTTAACACTAATCTGGAGCCATTTTTTTCCGATTTAGAGTCATCATAGAGCCATTACCACATAGGTCACCATTTCTGACGGCCGTCAGAATGTGTGACCCACCCAAAAAATAAATCGATTTTGTAAGAATGTGTGTTCCCTCCGTAACTGCTTCCCAAAGATATTCAAACTTCGAAAGATGGTATGGGGTAGTTATTTCAACAATTTAACACTCATCTGGAGAAATGTTTTACGATTTAGAGTCATCATAGAGCCATTACCACATAGGTCACCATTTCTGACGGCCGTCAGAATGTGTGACCCACCAAAAATTAAAACGATTTTGTAAGAATGTGTGTTCCCACCATAACTAATTCCCAAATGTATTAATACTTCGAAAGTTGGTTTGGGGTCGTTATTTAATCAATTTAACACTAATCTGGAGCCATTTTTTTCCGATTTAGAGTCATCATAGAGCCATTACCACATAGGTCACCATTTCTGACGGCCGTCAGAATGTGTGACCCGCCAAAAAAATAAATCGATTTTGTAAGAATGTGTGTTCCCTCCGTAACTGCTTCCCAAAGATATTCAAACTTCGAAAGATGGTATGGGGTAGTTATTTCAACAATTTAACACTCATCTGGAGAAATGTTTTACGATTTAGAGTCATCATAGAGCCATTACCACATAGGTCACCATTTCTGACGGCCGTCAGAATGTGTGACCCACCAAAAATTAGAACGATTTTGTAAGAATGTGTGTTCCCACCATAACTAATTCCCAAATGTATTAATACTTCGAAAGTTGGTTTGGGGTCGTTATTTAATCAATTTAACACTAATCTGGAGCCATTTTTTTCCGATTTAGAGTCATCATAGAGCCATTACAACATAGGTCACCATTTCTGACGGCTGTCAGAATGTGTGACCCACTAAAAAATTAAAACGATTTTGTAAGAATGTTTGTTTTCCCGTAACTGCTTCCCAAATGTAATAACTTCGAAAATTGGTTTAGGGTTGTTATTTAATCAATTTAACACTAATCTGGAGCCATTTTTTTCCGATTTAGAGTCATCATAGAGCCATTACCACATAGGTCACCATTTCTGACGGCCGTCAGAATGTGTGACCCACCAAAAAAATAAATCGATTTTGTAAGAATGTGTGTTCCCTCCGTAACTGCTTCCCAAAGATATTCAAACTTCGAAAGATGGTATGGGGTAGTTATTTCAACAATTTAACACTCATCTGGAGAAATGTTTTACGATTTAGAGTCATCATAGAGCCATTACCACATAGGTCACCATTTCTGACGGCCGTCAGAATGTGTGACCCACCAAAAATTAAAACGATTTTGTAAGAATGTGTGTTCCCACCATAACTAATTCCCAAATGTATTAATACTTCGAAAGTTGGTTTGGGGTCGTTATTTAATCAATTTAACACTAATCTGGAGCCATTTTTTTCCGATTTAGAGTCATCATAGAGCCATTACCACATAGGTCACCATTTCTGACGGCCGTCAGAATGTGTGACCCACCAAAAATTAAAACGATTTTGTAAGAATGTGTGTTCCCACCATAACTAATTCCCAAATGTATTAATACTTCGAAAGTTGGTTTGGGGTCGTTATTTAATCAATTTAACACTAATCTGGAGCCATTTTTTTCCGATTTAGAGTCATCATAGAGCCATTACAACATAGGTCACCATTTCTGACGGCTGTCAGAATGTGTGACCCACTAAAAAATTAAAACGATTTTGTAAGAATGTTTGTTTTCCCGTAACTGCTTCCCAAATGTAATAACTTCGAAAATTGGTTTAGGGTTGTTATTTAATCAATTTAACACTAATCTGGAGCCATTTTTTTCCGATTTAGAGTCATCATAGAGCCATTACAACATAGGTCACCATTTCTGACGGCTGTCAGAATGTGTGACCCACTAAAAAATTAAAACGATTTTGTAAGAATGTTTGTTCCCACCATAACTAATTCCCAAATGTATTAATACTTCGAAAGTTGGTTTGGGGTCGTTATTTAATCAATTTAACACTAATCTGGAGCCATTTTTTTCCGATTTAGAGTCATCATAGAGCCATTACAACATAGGTCACCATTTCTGACGGCTGTCAGAATGTGTGACCCACTAAAAAATTAAAACGATTTTGTAAGAATGTTTGTTTTCCCGTAACTGCTTCCCAAATGTAATAACTTCGAAAATTGGTTTAGGGTTGTTATTTAATCAATTTAACACTAATCTGGAGCCATTTTTTTCCGATTTAGAGTCATCATAGAGCCATTACCACATAGGTCACCATTTCTGACGGCCGTCAGAATGTGTGACCCACCCAAAAAATAAATCGATTTTGTAAGAATGTGTGTTCCCTCCGTAACTGCTTCCCAAAGATATTCAAACTTCGAAAGATGGTATGGGGTAGTTATTTCAACAATTTAACACTCATCTGGAGAAATGTTTTACGATTTAGAGTCATCATAGAGCCATTACCACATAGGTCACCATTTCTGACGGCCGTCAGAATGTGTGACCCACCAAAAATTAAAACGATTTTGTAAGAATGTGTGTTCCCACCATAACTAATTCCCAAATGTATTAATACTTCGAAAGTTGGTTTGGGGTCGTTATTTAATCAATTTAACACTAATCTGGAGCCATTTTTTTCCGATTTAGAGTCATCATAGAGCCATTACCACATAGGTCACCATTTCTGACGGCCGTCAGAATGTGTGACCCGCCAAAAAAATAAATCGATTTTGTAAGAATGTGTGTTCCCTCCGTAACTGCTTCCCAAAGATATTCAAACTTCGAAAGATGGTATGGGGTAGTTATTTCAACAATTTAACACTCATCTGGAGAAATGTTTTACGATTTAGAGTCATCATAGAGCCATTACCACATAGGTCACCATTTCTGACGGCCGTCAGAATGTGTGACCCACCAAAAATTAAAACGATTTTGTAAGAATGTGTGTTCCCACCATAACTAATTCCCAAATGTATTAATACTTCGAAAGTTGGTTTGGGGTCGTTATTTAATCAATTTAACACTAATCTGGAGCCATTTTTTTCCGATTTAGAGTCATCATAGAGCCATTACAACATAGGTCACCATTTCTGACGGCTGTCAGAATGTGTGACCCACTAAAAAATTAAAACGATTTTGTAAGAATGTTTGTTTTCCCGTAACTGCTTCCCAAATGTAATAACTTCGAAAATTGGTTTAGGGTTGTTATTTAATCAATTTAACACTAATCTGGAGCCATTTTTTTCCGATTTAGAGTCATCATAGAGCCATTACCACATAGGTCACCATTTCTGACGGCCGTCAGAATGTGTGACCCGCCAAAAAAATAAATCGATTTTGTAAGAATGTGTGTTCCCTCCGTAACTGCTTCCCAAAGATATTCAAACTTCGAAAGATGGTATGGGGTAGTTATTTCAACAATTTAACACTCATCTGGAGAAATGTTTTACGATTTAGAGTCATCATAGAGCCATTACCACATAGGTCACCATTTCTGACGGCCGTCAGAATGTGTGACCCACCAAAAATTAAAACGATTTTGTAAGAATGTGTGTTCCCACCATAACTAATTCCCAAATGTATTAATACTTCGAAAGTTGGTTTGGGGTCGTTATTTAATCAATTTAACACTAATCTGGAGCCATTTTTTTCCGATTTAGAGTCATCATAGAGCCATTACAACATAGGTCACCATTTCTGACGGCTGTCAGAATGTGTGACCCACTAAAAAATTAAAACGATTTTGTAAGAATGTTTGTTTTCCCGTAACTGCTTCCCAAATGTAATAACTTCGAAAATTGGTTTAGGGTTGTTATTTAATCAATTTAACACTAATCTGGAGCCATTTTTTTTCCGATTTAGAGTCATCATAGAGCCATTACCACATAGGTCACCATTTCTGACGGCCGTCAGAATGTGTGACCCACCAAAAAAATAAATCGATTTTGTAAGAATGTGTGTTCCCTCCGTAACTGCTTCCCAAAGATATTCAAACTTCGAAAGATGGTATGGGGTAGTTATTTCAACAATTTAACACTCATCTGGAGAAATGTTTTACGATTTAGAGTCATCATAGAGCCATTACCACATAGGTCACCATTTCTGACGGCCGTCAGAATGTGTGACCCACCAAAAATTAAAACGATTTTGTAAGAATGTGTGTTCCCACCATAACTAATTCCCAAATGTATTAATACTTCGAAAGTTGGTTTGGGGTCGTTATTTAATCAATTTAACACTAATCTGGAGCCATTTTTTTCCGATTTAGAGTCATCATAGAGCCATTACCACATAGGTCACCATTTCTGACGGCCGTCAGAATGTGTGACCCACCAAAAAAATTAATCGATTTTGTAAGAATGTGTGTTCCCTCCGTAACTGCTTCCCAAAGATATTCAAACTTCGAAAGATGGTATGGGGTAGTTATTTCAACAATTTAACACTCATCTGGAGAAATGTTTTACGATGTAGAGTCATCATAGAGCCATTACCACATAGGTCACTATTTCTGACGTCCGTCAGAATGTGTGACCCACCAAAAATTAAAACGATTTTGTAAGAATGTGTGTTCCCACCGTAACTAATTCCCAAATGTATTAATACTTCGAAAGATGGTTTGGGGTAGTTATTTAATCAATTTAACACCAATCTGAAGCCATTTTTTTCCGATTTAGAGTCTTCCTAGAGCCATTACCACATAGGTCACCATTTCTGACGGCCGTCAGAATGTGTGACCCACCAAAAAAATAAATCGATTTTGTAAGAATGTGTGTTCCCTCCGTAACTGCTTCCCAAAGATATTCAAACTTCGAAAGATGGTATGGGGTAGTTATTTCAACAATTTAACACTCATCTGGAGAAATGTTTTACGATTTAGAGTCATCATAGAGCCATTACCACATAGGTCACCATTTCTGACGGCCGTCAGAATGTGTGACCCACCAAAAATTAAAACGATTTTGTAAGAATGTGTGTTCCCACCATAACTAATTCCCAAATGTATTAATACTTCGAAAGTTGGTTTGGGGTCGTTATTTAATCAATTTAACACTAATCTGGAGCCATTTTTTTCCGATTTAGAGTCATCATAGAGCCATTACAACATAGGTCACCATTTCTGACGGCTGTCAGAATGTGTGACCCACTAAAAAATTAAAACGATTTTGTAAGAATGTTTGTTTTCCCGTAACTGCTTCCCAAATGTAATAACTTCGAAAATTGGTTTAGGGTTGTTATTTAATCAATTTAACACTAATCTGGAGCCATTTTTTTTCCGATTTAGAGTCATCATAGAGCCATTACCACATAGGTCACCATTTCTGACGGCCGTCAGAATGTGTGACCCACCAAAAAAATAAATCGATTTTGTAAGAATGTGTGTTCCCTCCGTAACTGCTTCCCAAAGATATTCAAACTTCGAAAGATGGTATGGGGTAGTTATTTCAACAATTTAACACTCATCTGGAGAAATGTTTTACGATTTAGAGTCATCATAGAGCCATTACCACATAGGTCACCATTTCTGACGGCCGTCAGAATGTGTGACCCACCAAAAATTAAAACGATTTTGTAAGAATGTGTGTTCCCACCATAACTAATTCCCAAATGTATTAATACTTCGAAAGTTGGTTTGGGGTCGTTATTTAATCAATTTAACACTAATCTGGAGCCATTTTTTTCCGATTTAGAGTCATCATAGAGCCATTACCACATAGGTCACCATTTCTGACGGCCGTCAGAATGTGTGACCCACCAAAAAAATAAATCGATTTTGTAAGAATGTGTGTTCCCTCCGTAACTGCTTCCCAAAGATATTCAAACTTCGAAAGATGGTATGGGGTAGTTATTTCAACAATTTAACACTCATCTGGAGAAATGTTTTACGATGTAGAGTCATCATAGAGCCATTACCACATAGGTCACTATTTCTGACGTCCGTCAGAATGTGTGACCCACCAAAAATTAAAACGATTTTGTAAGAATGTGTGTTCCCACCGTAACTAATTCCCAAATGTATTAATACTTCGAAAGATGGTTTGGGGTAGTTATTTAATCAATTTAACACCAATCTGAAGCCATTTTTTTCCGATTTAGAGTCTTCCTAGAGCCATTACCACATAGGTCACCATTTCTGACGGCCGTCAGAATGTGTGACCCACCAAAAAAATAAATCGATTTTGTAAGAATGTGTGTTCCCTCCGTAACTGCTTCCCAAAGATATTCAAACTTCGAAAGATGGTATGGGGTAGTTATTTCAACAATTTAACACTCATCTGGAGAAATGTTTTACGATTTAGAGTCATCATAGAGCCATTACCACATAGGTCACCATTTCTGACGGCCGTCAGAATGTGTGACCCACCAAAAATTAAAACGATTTTGTAAGAATGTGTGTTCCCACCATAACTAATTCCCAAATGTATTAATACTTCGAAAGTTGGTTTGGGGTCGTTATTTAATCAATTTAACACTAATCTGGAGCCATTTTTTTCCGATTTAGAGTCATCATAGAGCCATTACAACATA
Source organism: Hypomesus nipponensis (assembly GCF_054491055.1). Lineage (NCBI taxonomy): Eukaryota > Metazoa > Chordata > Actinopteri > Osmeriformes > Osmeridae > Hypomesus > Hypomesus nipponensis. The sequence continues at coordinate 20,158,654 of NC_140371.1, read as the reverse complement.
GGTCACCATTTCTGACGGCTGTCAGAATGTGTGACCCACTAAAAAATTAAAACGATTTTGTAAGAATGTTTGTTTTCCCGTAACTGCTTCCCAAATGTAATAACTTCGAAAATTGGTTTAGGGTTGTTATTTAATCAATTTAACACTAATCTGGAGCCATTTTTTTTCCGATTTAGAGTCATCATAGAGCCATTACCACATAGGTCACCATTTCTGACGGCCGTCAGAATGTGTGACCCACCAAAAAAATAAATCGATTTTGTAAGAATGTGTGTTCCCTCCGTAACTGCTTCCCAAAGATATTCAAACTTCGAAAGATGGTATGGGGTAGTTATTTCAACAATTTAACACTCATCTGGAGAAATGTTTTACGATTTAGAGTCATCATAGAGCCATTACCACATAGGTCACCATTTCTGACGGCCGTCAGAATGTGTGACCCACCAAAAATTAAAACGATTTTGTAAGAATGTGTGTTCCCACCATAACTAATTCCCAAATGTATTAATACTTCGAAAGTTGGTTTGGGGTCGTTATTTAATCAATTTAACACTAATCTGGAGCCATTTTTTTCCGATTTAGAGTCATCATAGAGCCATTACCACATAGGTCACCATTTCTGACGGCCGTCAGAATGTGTGACCCACCAAAAAAATTAATCGATTTTGTAAGAATGTGTGTTCCCTCCGTAACTGCTTCCCAAAGATATTCAAACTTCGAAAGATGGTATGGGGTAGTTATTTCAACAATTTAACACTCATCTGGAGAAATGTTTTACGATGTAGAGTCATCATAGAGCCATTACCACATAGGTCACTATTTCTGACGTCCGTCAGAATGTGTGACCCACCAAAAATTAAAACGATTTTGTAAGAATGTGTGTTCCCACCGTAACTAATTCCCAAATGTATTAATACTTCGAAAGATGGTTTGGGGTAGTTATTTAATCAATTTAACACCAATCTGAAGCCATTTTTTTCCGATTTAGAGTCTTCCTAGAGCCATTACCACATAGGTCACCATTTCTGACGGCCGTCAGAATGTGTGACCCACCAAAAAAATAAATCGATTTTGTAAGAATGTGTGTTCCCTCCGTAACTGCTTCCCAAAGATATTCAAACTTCGAAAGATGGTATGGGGTAGTTATTTCAACAATTTAACACTCATCTGGAGAAATGTTTTACGATTTAGAGTCATCATAGAGCCATTACCACATAGGTCACCATTTCTGACGGCCGTCAGAATGTGTGACCCACCAAAAATTAAAACGATTTTGTAAGAATGTGTGTTCCCACCATAACTAATTCCCAAATGTATTAATACTTCGAAAGTTGGTTTGGGGTCGTTATTTAATCAATTTAACACTAATCTGGAGCCATTTTTTTCCGATTTAGAGTCATCATAGAGCCATTACAACATAGGTCACCATTTCTGACGGCTGTCAGAATGTGTGACCCACTAAAAAATTAAAACGATTTTGTAAGAATGTTTGTTTTCCCGTAACTGCTTCCCAAATGTAATAACTTCGAAAATTGGTTTAGGGTTGTTATTTAATCAATTTAACACTAATCTGGAGCCATTTTTTTCCGATTTAGAGTCATCATAGAGCCATTACCACATAGGTCACCATTTCTGACGGCCGTCAGAATGTGTGACCCACCAAAAAAATAAATCGATTTTGTAAGAATGTGTGTTCCCTCCGTAACTGCTTCCCAAAGATATTCAAACTTCAAAAGATGGTATGGGGTAGTTATTTCAACAATTTAACACTCATCTGGAGAAATGTTTTACGATTTAGAGTCATCATAGAGCCATTACCACATAGGTCACCATTTCTGACGGCCGTCAGAATGTGTGACCCACCAAAAATTAAAACGATTTTGTAAGAATGTGTGTTCCCACCATAACTAATTCCCAAATGTATTAATACTTCGAAAGTTGGTTTGGGGTCGTTATTTAATCAATTTAACACTAATCTGGAGCCATTTTTTTCCGATTTAGAGTCATCATAGAGCCATTACCACATAGGTCACCATTTCTGACGGCCGTCAGAATGTGTGACCCGCCAAAAAAATTAATCGATTTTGTAAGAATGTGTGTTCCCTCCGTAACTGCTTCCCAAAGATATTCAAACTTCGAAAGATGGTATGGGGTAGTTATTTCGACAATTTAACACTCATCTGGAGAAATGTTTTACGATTTAGAGTCATCATAGAGCCATTACCACATAGGTCACCATTTCTGACGGCCGTCAGAATGTGTGACCCACCAAAAATTAAAACGATTTTGTAAGAATGTGTGTTCCCACCATAACTAATTCCCAAATGTATTAATACTTCGAAAGTTGGTTTGGGGTCGTTATTTAATCAATTTAACACTAATCTGGAGCCATTTTTTTCCGATTTAGAGTCATCATAGAGCCATTACAACATAGGTCACCATTTCTGACGGCTGTCAGAATGTGTGACCCACTAAAAAATTAAAAGATTTTGTAAGAATGTTTGTTTTCCCGTAACTGCTTCCCAAATGTAATAACTTCGAAAATTGGTTTAGGGTTGTTATTTAATCAATTTAACACTAATCTGGAGCCATTTTTTTCCGATTTAGAGTCATCATAGAGCCATTACCACATAGGTCACCATTTCTGACGGCCGTCAGAATGTGTGACCCACCAAAAAAATAAATCGATTGTGTAAGAATGTGTGTTCCCTCCGTAACTGCTTCCCAAAGATATTCAAACTTCGAAAGATGGTATGGGGTAGTTATTTCAACAATTTAACACTCATCTGGAGAAATGTTTTACGATGTAGAGTCATCATAGAGCCATTACCACATAGGTCACTATTTCTGACGTCCGTCAGAATGTGTGACCCACCAAAAATTAAAACGATTTTGTAAGAATGTGTGTTCCCACCGTAACTAATTCCCAAATGTATTAATACTTCGAAAGATGGTTTGGGGTAGTTATTTAATCAATTTAACACCAATCTGAAGCCATTTTTTTCCGATTTAGAGTCTTCCTAGAGCCATTACCACATAGGTCACCATTTCTGACGGCCGTCAGAATGTGTGACCCACCAAAAAAATTAATCGATTTTGTAAGAATGTGTGTTCCCTCCGTAACTGCTTCCCAAAGATATTCAAACTCCGAAAGATGGTATGGGGTAGTTATTTCAACAATTTAACACTCATCTGGAGAAATGTTTTACGATTTAGAGTCATCATAGAGCCATTACCACATAGGTCACCATTTCTGACGGCCGTCAGAATGTGTGACCCACCAAAAATTAAAACGATTTTGTAAAAATGTGTGTTCCCACCATAACTAATTCCCAAATGTATTAATACTTCGAAAGTTGGTTTGGGGTCGTTATTTAATCAATTTAACACTAATCTGGAGCCATTTTTTTTCCGATTTAGAGTCATCATAGAGCCATTACAACATAGGTCACCATTTCTGACGGCTGTCAGAATGTGTGACCCACTAAAAAATAAAAACGATTTTGTAAGAATGTTTGTTTTCCCGTAACTGCTTCCCAAATGTAATAACTTCGAAAATTGGTTTAGGGTTGTTATTTAATCAATTTAACACTAATCTGGAGCCATTTTTTTCCGAATTAGAGTCATCAGAGAGCCATTACCACATAGGTCACCATTTCTGACGGCCGTCAGAATGTGTGACCCAACAAAAATTAAAACGATTTTGTAAGAATGTGTGTTCCCACCATAACTAATTCCCAAATGTATTAATACTTCGAAAGATGGTTTGGGGTAGTTATTTAATCAATTTAACACTAATCTGGAGCCATTTTTTCCGATTTAGAGTCATCATAGAGCCATTACAACATAGGTCACCATTTCTGACGGCTGTCAGAATGTGTGACCCACTAAAAAATTAAAACGATTTTGTAAGAATGTTTGTTTTCCCGTTACTGCTTCCCAAATGTAATAACTTCGAAAATTGGTTTAGGGTTGTTATTTAATCAATTTAACACTAATCTGGAGCCATTTTTTTCCGATTTAGAGTCATCATAGAGCCATTACCACATAGGTCACCATTTCTGACGGCCGTCAGAATGTGTGACCCACCAAAAAAATAAAACGATTTTGTAAGAATGTGTGTTCCCTCCGTAACTGCTTCCAAAAGATATTCAAACTTCGAAAGATGGTATGGGGTAGTTATTTCAACAATTTAACACTCATCTGGAGAAATGTTTTACGATTTAGAGTCATCATAGAGCCATTACCACATAAGTCACCATTTCTGACGGCCGTCAGAATGTGTGACCCACCAAAAATTAAAACGATTTTGTAAGAATGTGTGTTCCCACCATAACTAATTCCCAAATGTATTAATACTTCGGAAGATGGTTTGGGGTAGTTATTTAATCAATTTAACACTAATCTGGAGCCATTTTTTTCCGATTTAGAGTCATCATAGAGCCATTACAACATAGGTCACCATTTCTGACGGCTGTCAGAATGTGTGACCCACTAAAAAATTAAAACGATTTTGTAAGAATGTTTGTTTTTCCGTTACTGCTTCCCAAATGTATTAATACTTCGAAAGATGGTTTGGGGTAGTTATTTAATCAATTTAACACTAATCTGGAGCCATTTTTTCCGATTTAGAGTCATCATAGAGCCATTACCACATAGGTCACCATTTCTGACGGCCGTCAGAATGTGTGACCCACCAAAAAAATAAAACGATTTTGTAAGAATGTGTGTTCCCTCCGTAACTGCTTCCAAAAGATATTCAAACTTCGAAAGATGGTATGGGGTAGTTATTTCAACAATTTAACACTCATCTGGAGAATTGTTTTACGATTTAGAGTCATCATAGAGCCATTACCACATAGGTCACCATTTCTGACGGCCGTCAGAATGTGTGACCCACCAAAAATTAAAACGATTTTGTAAGAATGTGTGTTCCCACCATAACTAATTCCCAAATGTATTAATACTTCGAAAGATGGTTTGGGGTAGTTATTTAATCAATTTAACACTAATCTGGAGCCATTTTTTTCCGATTTAGAGTCATCATAGAGCCATTACCACATAGGTCACCATTTCTGACGGCCGTCAGAATGTGTGACCCACCAAAAAAATAAATCGATTTTGTAAGAATGTGTGTTCCCTCCGTAACTGCTTCCCAAAGATATTCAAACTTCGAAAGATGGTATGGGGTAGTTATTTCAACAATTTAACACTCATCTGGAGAAATGTTTTACGATGTAGAGTCATCATAGAGCCATTACCACATAGGTCACTATTTCTGACGGCCGTCAGAATGTGTGACCCACCAAAAATTAAAACGATTTTGTAAGAATGTGTGTTCCCACCGTAACTAATTCCCAAATGTATTAATACTTCGAAAGATGGTTTGGGATAGTTATTTAATCAATTAACACCAATCTGAAGCCATTTTTTTCCGATTTAGAGTCTTCCTAGAGCCATTACCACATAGGTCACCATTTCTGACGGCCGTCAGAATGTGTGACCCACCGAAAAAATTAATCGATTTTGTAAGAATGTGTGTTCCCTCCGTAACTGCTTCCCAAAGATATTCAAACTTCGAAAGATGGTATGGGGTAGTTATTTCAACAATTTAACACTCATCTGGAGAAATGTTTTACGATTTAGAGTCATCATAGAGCCATTACCACATAGGTCACCATTTCTGACTCCCGTCAGAATGTGTGACCCACCAAAAATTAAAACGATTTTGTAAAAATGTGTGTTCCCACCATAACTAATTCCCAAATGTATTAATACTTCGAAAGTTGGTTTGGGGTAGTTATTTAATCAATTTAACACTAATCTGGAGCCATTTTTTTTCCGATTTAGAGTCATCATAGAGCCATTACAACATAGGTCACCATTTCTGACGGCTGTCAGAATGTGTGACCCACTAAAAAATTAAAACGATTTTGTAAGAATGTTTGTTTTCCCGTTACTGCTTCCCAAATGTAATAACTTCGAAAATTGGTTTAGGGTTGTTATTTAATCAATTTAACACTAATCTGGAGCCATTTTTTTCCGATTTAGAGTCATCATAGAGCCATTACCACATAGGTCACCATTTCTGACGGCCGTCAGAATGTGTGACCCACCAAAAAAATAAAACGATTTTGTAAGAATGTGTGTTCCCTCCGTAACTGCTTCCCAAAGATATTCAAACTTCGAAAGATGGTATGGGGTAGTTATTTCAACAATTTAACACTCATCTGGAGAAATGTTTTACGATTTAGAGTCATCATAGAGCCATTACCACATAAGTCACCATTTCTGACGGCCGTCAGAATGTGTGACCCACCAAAAATTAAAACGATTTTGTAAGAATGTGTGTTCCCACCATAACTAATTCCCAAATGTATTAATACTTCGGAAGATGGTTTGGGGTAGTTATTTAATCAATTTAACACTAATCTGGAGCCATTTTTTTCCGATTTAGAGTCATCATAGAGCCATTACAACATAGGTCACCATTTCTGACGGCTGTCAGAATGTGTGACCCACTAAAAAATTAAAACGATTTTGTAAGAATGTTTGTTTTCCCGTTACTGCTTCCCAAATGTATTAATACTTCGAAAGATGGTTTGGGGTAGTTATTTAATCAATTTAACACTAATCTGGAGCCATTTTTTCCGATTTAGAGTCATCATAGAGCCATTACCACATAGGTCACCATTTCTGACGGCCGTCAGAATGTGTGACCCACCAAAAAAATAAAACGATTTTGTAAGAATGTGTGTTCCCTCCGTAACTGCTTCCAAAAGATATTCAAACTTCGAAAGATGGTGTGGGGTAGTTATTTCAACAATTTAACACTCATCTGGAGAAATGTTTTACGATTTAGAGTCATCATAGAGCCATTACCACATAGGTCACCATTTCTGACGGCCGTCAGAATGTGTGACCCACCAAAAATTAAAACGATTTTGTAAGAATGTGTGTTCCCTCCGTAACTGCTTCCAAAAGATATTCAAACTTCGAAAGATGGTATGGGGTAGTTATTTCAACAATTTAACACTCATCTGGAGAAATGTTTTACGATTTAGAGTCATCATAGAGCCATTACCACATAGGTCACCATTTCTCACGGCCGTCAGAATGTGTGACCCACCAAAAATTAAAACGATTTTGTAAGAATGTGTGTTCCCTCCGTAACTGCTTCCAAAAGATATTCAAACTTCGAAAGATGGTATGGGGTAGTTATTTCAACAATTTAACACTCATCTGGAGAAATGTTTTACGATTTAGAGTCATCATAGAGCCATTACCACATAGGTCACCATTTCTGACGGCCGTCAGAATGTGTGACCCACCAAAAATTAAAACGATTTTGTAAGAATGTGTGTTCCCACCATACCTAATTCCCAAATGTATTAATACTTCGGAAGATGGTTTGGGGTAGTTATTTAATCAATTTAACACTAATCTGGAGCCATTTTTTTCCGATGTAGAGTCATCATAGAGCCATTACAACATAGGTCACCATTTCTGACGGCTGTCAGAATGTGTGACCCACTAAAAAATTAAAACGATTTTGTAAGAATGTTTGTTTTCCCGTTACTGCTTCCCAAATGTATTAATACTTCGAAAGATGGTTTGGGGTAGTTATTTAATCAATTTAACACTAATCTGGAGCCATTTTTTCCGATTTAGAGTCATCATAGAGCCATTACCACATAGGTCACCATTTCTGACGGCCGTCAGAATGTGTGACCCACCAAAAAAATAAAACGATTTTGTAAGAATGTGTGTTCCCTCCGTAACTGCTTCCAAAAGATATTCAAACTTCGAAAGATGGTATGGGGTAGTTATTTCAACAATTTAACACTCATCTGGAGAAATGTTTTACGATTTAGAGTCATCATAGAGCCATTACCACATAGGTCACCATTTCTGACGGCCGTCAGAATGTGTGACCCACCAAAAATTAAAACGATTTTGTAAGAATGTGTGTTCCCACCATAACTAATTCCCAAATGTATTAATACTTCGAAAGATGGTTTGGGGTAGTTATTTAATCAATTTAACACTAATCTGGAGCCATATTTTCCGATTTAGAGTCATCATAGAGCCATTACAACATAGGTCACCATTTCTGACGGCTGTCAGAATGTGTGACCCACTAAAAAATAAATCGATTTTGTAAGAATGTGTGTTCCCTCCGTAACTGCTTCCCAAAGATATTCAAACATCGAAAGATGGTATGGGGTAGTTATTTCAACAATTTAACACTCATCTGGAGAAATGTTTTACGATTTAGATTCATCATAGAGCCATTACCACATAGGTCACCATTTCTGACGGCCGTCAGAATGTGTGACCCACCAAAAATTAAAACGATTTTGTAAGAATGTGTGTTCCCACCATAACTAATTCCCAAATGTATTAATACTTCGAAAGATGGTTTGGGGTAGTTATTTAATCAATTTAACACTAATCTGGAGCCATTTTTTCCGATTTAGAGTCATCATAGAGCCATTACAACATAGGTCACCATTTCTGACGGCTGTCAGAATGTGTGACCCACCCAAAAAATAAAACGATTTTGTAAGAATGTGTGTTCCCACCGTAACTAATTCCCAAATGTATTAATACTTCGAAAGATGGTTTGGGGTAGTTATTTAATCAATTTAACACTCATCTGGAGAAATGTTTTACGATTTAGAGTCATCATAGAGCCATTACCACATAGGTCACCATTTCTGACGGCCGTCAGAATGTGTGACCCACCAAAAATTAAAACGATTTTGTAAGAATGTGTGTTCCCACCATAACTAATTCCCAAATGTATTAATACTTCGAAAGATGGTTTGGGGTAGTTATTTAATCAATTTAACACTAATCTGGAGCCATTTTTTCCGATTTAGAGTCATCATAGAGCCATTACAACATAGGTCACCATTTCTGACGGCTGTCAGAATGTGTGACCCACTAAAAAATTAATCGATTTTGTAAGAATGTGTGTTCCCTCCGTAACTGCTTCCCAAAGATATTCAAACTTCGAAAGATGGTATGGGGTAGTTATTTAATCAATTTAACACTAATCTGGAGCCATTTTTACCGATTTAGAGTCATCATAGAGCCATTACCACATAGGTCACCATTCCTGACGGCCGTCAGAATGTGTGACCCACCCAAAAAATAAAACGATTTTGTAAGAATGTGTGTTCCCTCCGAAACTGCTTCCAAAAGATATTCAAACTTCGAAAGATGGTATGGGGTAGTTATTTCAACAATTTAACACTCATCTGGAGAAATGTTTTACGATTTAGAGTCATCATAGAGCCAATACCACATAGGTCACCATTTCTGACGGCCATCAGAATGTGTGACCCACCAAAAATTAAAACGATTTTGTAAGAATGTGTGTTCCCACCATAACTAATTCCCAAATGTATTAATACTTCGAAAGATGGTTTGGGGTAGTTATTTAATCAATTTAACACTAATCTGGAGCCATTTTTTCCGATTTAGAGTCATCATAGAGCCATTACAACATAGGTCACCATTTCTGACGGCTGTCAGAATGTGTGACCCACCAAAAAAATAAAACGATTTTGTAAGAATGTGTGTTCCCTCCGTAACTGCTTCCAAAAGATATTCAAACTTCGAAAGATGGTATGGGGTAGTTATTTCAACAATTTAACACTCATCTGGAGAAATGTTTTACGATTTAGAGTCATCATAGAGCCATTACCACATAGGTCACCATTTCTGACGGCCGTCAGAATGTGTGACCCACCAAAAATTAAAACAATTTTGTAAGAATGTGTGTTCCCACCATAACTAATTCCCAAATGTATTAATACTTCGAAAGATGGTTTGGGGTAGTTATTTAATCAATTTAACACTAATCTGGAGCCATTTTTTCCGATTTAGAGTCATCATAGAGCCATTACAACATAGGTCACCATTTCTGACGGCCTTCAGAATGTTTGACCCACCAAAAAAATAAATCGATTTTGTAAGAATGTGTGTTCCTTCCGTAACTGCTTCCCAAAGATATTCAAACTTCGAAAGATGGTATGGGGTAGTTATTTCAACAATTTAACACTCATCTGGAGAAAAGTTTTACGATTTAGAGTCATCATAGAGCCATTACCACATAGGTCACCATTTCTGACGGCCGTCAGAATGTGTGACCCACCAAAAATTAAAACGATTTTGTAAGAATGTGTGTTCCCTCCGAAACTGCTTCCAAAAGATATTCAAACTTCGAAAGATGGTTTGGGGTAGTTATTTAATCAATTTAACACTAATCTGGAGCCATTTTTTTCCGATTTAGAGTCATCATAGAGCCATTACAACATAGGTCACCATTTCTGACGGCTGTCAGAATGTGTGACCCACTAAAAAATTAAAACGATTTTGTAAGAATGTTTGTTTTCCCGTAACTGCTTCCCAAAGATATTCAAACTTCGAAAGATGGTATGGGGTAGTTATTTCAACAATTTAACACTCATCTGGAGAAATGTTTTACGATTTAGAGTCATCATAGAGCCATTACCACATAGGTCACCATTTCTGACGGCCGTCAGAATGTGTGACCCACCAAAAATTAAAACGATTTTGTAAGAATGTGTGTTCACACCATAACTAATTCCCAAATGTATTAATACTTCGAAAGATGGTTTGGGGTAGTTATTTAATCAATTTAACACTAATCTGGAGCCATTTTTTTTTCGATTTAGAGTCATCATAGAGCCATTACCACATAGGTCACCATTTCTGACGGCCTTCAGAATGTTTGACCCACCAAAAAAATAAATCGATTTTGTAAGAATGTGTGTTCCCTCCGTAACTGCTTCCCAAAGATATTCAAACTTCGAAAGATGGTATGGGGTAGTTATTTCAACAATTTAACACTCATCTGGAGAAATGTTTTACGATTTAGAGTCATCATAGAGCCATTACCACATAGGTCACCATTTCTGACGGCTGTCAGAATGTGTGACCCACTAAAAAATTTAAACGATTTTGTAAGAATGTTTGTTTTCCCGTAACTGCTTCCCAAAGATATTCAAACTTCGAAAGATGGTATGGGGTAGTTATTTCAACAATTTAACACTCATTTGGAGCCATGTTTTCCGAGTTAGAATCATCAGAGAGCCATTACCACATAGGTCACCATTTCTGACGGCCGTCAGAATGTGTGACCCACCAAAAATTAAAAGATTTTGTAAGAATGTGTGTTCCCATAACTAATTCCCAAATGTATTAATACTTCGAAAGATGGTTTGGGGTAGTTATTTAATCAATTTAACACTAATCTGGAGCCATTTTTTCCGATTTAGAGTCATCATAGAGCCATTACAACATAGGTCACCATTTCTGACGGCTGTCAGAATGTGTGACCCACTAAAAAATAAATCGATTTTGTAAGAATGTGTGTTCCCTCCGTAACTGCTTCCCAAAGATATTCAAACTTCGAAAGATGGTATGAGGTAGTTATTTCAACAATGTAACACTCATCTGGAGAAATGTTTTAAGATTTAGATTCATCATAGAGCCATTACCACATAGGTCACCATTTCTGACGGCCGTCAGAATGTGTGACCCACCAAAAATTAAAACGATTTTGTAAGAATGTGTGTTCCCACCATAACTAATTCCCAAATGTATTAATACTTCGAAAGATGGTTTGGGGTAGTTATTTAATCAATTTAACACTAATCTGGAGCCATTTTTTCCGATTAAGAGTCATCATAGAGCCATTACAACATAGGTCACCATTTCTGACGGCTGTCAGAATGTGTGACCCACCCAAAAAATAAAACGATTTTGTAAGAATGTGTGTTCCCACCGTAACTAATTCCCAAATGTATTAATACTTCGAAAGATGGTTTGGGGTAGTTATTTAATCAATTTAACACTCATCTGGAGAAATGTTTTACGATTTAGAGTCATCATAGAGCCATTAGGTCACCATTTCTGACGGCCGTCAGAATGTGTGACCCACCAAAAATTAAAACGATTTTGTAAGAATGTTTTGTTCCCACCATAACTAATTCCCAAATGTATTAATACTTCGAAAGATGGTTTGGGGTAGTTATTTAATCAATTTAACACTAATCTGGAGCCATTTTTTCCGATTTAGAGTCATCATAGAGCCATTACAACATAGGTCACCATTTCTGACGGCTGTCAGAATGTGTGACCCACTAAAAAATAAATCGATTTTGTAAGAATGTGTGTTCCCTCCATAACTGCTTCCCAAAGATATTCAAACTTCGAAAGATGGTATGGGGTAGTTATTGCAACAATTTAACACTCATCTGGAGAAATGTTTTACGATTTAGAGTCATCATAGAGCCATTACCACATAGGTCACCATTTCTGACGGCCGTCAGAATGTGTGACCCACCAAAAATTAAAACGATTTTGTAAGAATGTGTGTTCCCACCATAACTAATTCCCAAATGTATTAATACTTCGAAAGATGGTTTGGGGTAGTTATTTAATCAATTTAACACTAATCTGGAGCCATTTTTTCCAATTTAGAGTCATCATAGAGCCATTACAACATAGGTCACCATTTCTGACGGCTGTCAGAATGTGTGACCCACTAAAAAATAAAACGATTTTGTAAGAATGTGTGTTCCCTCCGTAACTGCTTCCCAAAGATATTCAAACATCGAAAGATGGTATGGGGTAGTTATTTCAACAATTTAACACTCATCTGGAGAAATGTTTTACGATTTAGATTCATCATAGAGCCATTACCACATAGGTCACCATTTCTGACGGCCGTCAGAATGTGTGACCCACTAAAAAATTAAAACGATTTTGTAAGAATGTGTGTTCCCACCATAACTAATTCCCAAATGTATTAATACTTCGAAAGATGGTTTGGGGTAGTTATTTAATCAATTTAACACTAATCTGGAGCCATTTTTTCCGATTTAGAGTCATCATAGAGCCATTACAACATAGGTCACCATTTCTGACGGCTGTCAGAATGTGTGACCCACCGAAAAAAAAAACGATTTTGTAAGAATGTGTGTTCCCACCGTAACTAATTCCCAAATGTATTAATACTTCGAAAGATGGTTTGGGGTAGTTATTTAATCAATTTAACACTCATCTGGAGAAATGTTTTACGATTTAGAGTCATCATAGAGCCATTACCACATAGGTCACCATTTCTGACGGCCGTCAGAATGTGTGACCCACCAAAAATTAAAACAATTTTGTAAGAATGTGTGTTCCCACCATAACTAATTCCCAAATGTATTAATACTTCGAAAGATGGTTTGGGGTAGTTATTTAATCAATTTAACACTAATCTGGAGCCATTTTTTCCGATTTAGAGTCATCATAGAGCCATTACAACATAGGTCACCATTTCTGACGGCTGTCAGAATGTGTGACCCAATAAAAAATTAATCGATTTTGTAAGAATGTGTGTTCCCTCCGTAACTGCTTCCCAAAGATATTCAAACTTCGAAAGATGGTATGGGGTAGTTATTTCAACAATTTAACACTCATCTGGAGAAATGTTTTACGATTTAGAGTCATTATAGAGCCATTACCACATAGGTCACCATTTCTGACGGCCGTCAGAATGTGTGACCCACCAAAAATTAAAACGATTTTGTAAGAATGTGTGTTCCCACCATAACTAATTCCCTAATGTATTAATACTTCGAAAGATGGTTTGGGGTAGTTATTTAATCAATTTAACACTAATCTGGAGCCATTTTTTTCCGATTTAGAGTCATCATAGAGCCATTACCACATAGGTCACCATTTCTGACGGCTGTCAGAATGTGTGACCCACTAAAAAATTAAAACGATTTTGTAAGAATGTTTGTTTTCCCGTAACTGCTTCCCAAAGATATTCAAACTTCGAAAGATGGTATGGGGTAGTTATTTCAACAATTTAACACTCATTTGGAGCCATGTTTTCCGAGTTAGAATCATCATAGAGCCATTACCACATAGGTCACCATTTCTGACGGCCGTCAGAATGTGTGACCCACCAAAAATTAAAAGATTTTGTAAGAATGTGTGTTCCCACCATAACTAATTCCCAAATGTATTAATACTTCGAAAGATGGTTTGGGGTAGTTATTTAATCAATTTAACACTAATCTGGAGCCATTTTTTCCGATTTAGAGTCATCATAGAGCCATTACAACATAGGTCACCATTTCTGACGGCTGTCAGAATGTGTGACCCACTAAAAAATAAATCGATTTTGTAAGAATGTGTGTTCCCTCCGTAACTGCTTCCCAAAGATATTCAAACTTCGAAAGATGGTATGAGGTAGTTATTTCAACAATGTAACACTCATCTGGAGAAATGTTTTAAGATTTAGATTCATCATAGAGCCATTACCACATAGGTCACCATTTCTGACGGCCGTCAGAATGTGTGACCCACCAAAAATTAAAACGATTTTGTAAGAATGTGTGTTCCCACCATAACTAATTCCCAAATGTATTAATACTTCGAAAGATGGTTTGGGGTAGTTATTTAATCAATTTAACACTAATCTGGAGCCATTTTTTCCGATTAAGAGTCATCATAGAGCCATTACAACATAGGTCACCATTTCTGACGGCTGTCAGAATGTGTGACCCACCCAAAAAATAAAACGATTTTGTAAGAATGTGTGTTCCCACCGTAACTAATTCCCAAATGTATTAATACTTCGAAAGATGGTTTGGGGTAGTTATTTAATCAATTTAACACTCATCTGGAGAAATGTTTTACGATTTAGAGTCATCATAGAGCCATTACCACATAGGTCACCATTTCTGACGGCCGTCAGAATGTGTGACCCACCAAAAATTAAAACGATTTTGTAAGAATGTTTTGTTCCCACCATAACTAATTCCCAAATGTATTAATACTTCGAAAGATGGTTTGGGGTAGTTATTTAATCAATTTAACACTAATCTGGAGCCATTTTTTCCGATTTAGAGTCATCATAGAGCCATTACAACATAGGTCACCATTTCTGACGGCTGTCAGAATGTGTGACCCACTAAAAAATAAATCGATTTTGTAAGAATGTGTGTTCCCTCCATAACTGCTTCCCAAAGATATTCAAACTTCGAAAGATGGTATGGGGTAGTTATTGCAACAATTTAACACTCATCTGGAGAAATGTTTTACGATTTAGAGTCATCATAGAGCCATTACCACATAGGTCACCATTTCTGACGGCCGTCAGAATGTGTGACCCACCAAAAATTAAAACGATTTTGTAAGAATGTGTGTTCCCACCATAACTAATTCCCAAATGTATTAATACTTCGAAAGATGGTTTGGGGTAGTTATTTAATCAATTTAACACTAATCTGGAGCCATTTTTTCCAATTTAGAGTCATCATAGAGCCATTACAACATAGGTCACCATTTCTGACGGCTGTCAGAATGTGTGACCCACTAAAAAATAAAACGATTTTGTAAGAATGTGTGTTCCCTCCGTAACTGCTTCCCAAAGATATTCAAACATCGAAAGATGGTATGGGGTAGTTATTTCAACAATTTAACACTCATCTGGAGAAATGTTTTACGATTTAGATTCATCATAGAGCCATTACCACATAGGTCACCATTTCTGACGGCCGTCAGAATGTGTGACCCACTAAAAAATTAAAACGATTTTGTAAGAATGTGTGTTCCCACCATAACTAATTCCCAAATGTATTAATACTTCGAAAGATGGTTTGGGGTAGTTATTTAATCAATTTAACACTAATCTGGAGCCATTTTTTCCGATTTAGAGTCATCATAGAGCCATTACAACATAGGTCACCATTTCTGACGGCTGTCAGAATGTGTGACCCACCGAAAAAAAAAACGATTTTGTAAGAATGTGTGTTCCCACCGTAACTAATTCCCAAATGTATTAATACTTCGAAAGATGGTTTGGGGTAGTTATTTAATCAATTTAACACTCATCTGGAGAAATGTTTTACGATTTAGAGTCATCATAGAGCCATTACCACATAGGTCACCATTTCTGACGGCCGTCAGAATGTGTGACCCACCAAAAATTAAAACAATTTTGTAAGAATGTGTGTTCCCACCATAACTAATTCCCAAATGTATTAATACTTCGAAAGATGGTTTGGGGTAGTTATTTAATCAATTTAACACTAATCTGGAGCCATTTTTTCCGATTTAGAGTCATCATAGAGCCATTACAACATAGGTCACCATTTCTGACGGCTGTCAGAATGTGTGACCCAATAAAAAATTAATCGATTTTGTAAGAATGTGTGTTCCCTCCGTAACTGCTTCCCAAAGATATTCAAACTTCGAAAGATGGTATGGGGTAGTTATTTCAACAATTTAACACTCATCTGGAGAAATGTTTTACGATTTAGAGTCATTATAGAGCCATTACCACATAGGTCACCATTTCTGACGGCCGTCAGAATGTGTGACCCACCAAAAATTAAAACGATTTTGTAAGAATGTGTGTTCCCACCATAACTAATTCCCTAATGTATTAATACTTCGAAAGATGGTTTGGGGTAGTTATTTAATCAATTTAACACTAATCTGGAGCCATTTTTTTCCGATTTAGAGTCATCATAGAGCCATTACCACATAGGTCACCATTTCTGACGGCTGTCAGAATGTGTGACCCACTAAAAAATTAAAATGATTTTGTAAGAATGTTTGTTTTCCCGTAACTGCTTCCCAAAGATATTCAAACTTCGAAAGATGGTATGGGGTAGTTATTTCAACAATTTAACACTCATTTGGAGCCATGTTTTCCGAGTTAGAATCATCATAGAGCCATTACCACATAGGTCACCATTTCTGACGGCCGTCAGAATGTGTGACCCACCAAAAATTAAAAGATTTTGTAAGAATGTGTGTTCCCACCATAACTAATTCCCAAATGTATTAATACTTCGAAAGATGGTTTGGGGTAGTTATTTAATCAATTTAACACTAATCTGGAGCCATTTTTTCCGATTTAGAGTCATCATAGAGCCATTACAACATAGGTCACCATTTCTGACGGCTGTCAGAATGTGTGACCCACTAAAAAATAAATCGATTTTGTCAGAATGTGTGTTCCCTCCGTAACTGCTTCCCAAAGATATTCAAACTTCGAAAGATGGTATGAGGTAGTTATTTCAACAATGTAACACTCATCTGGAGAAATGTTTTAAGATTTAGATTCATCATAGAGCCATTACCACATAGGTCACCATTTCTGACGGCCGTCAGAATGTGTGACCCACCAAAAATTAAAACGATTTTGTAAGAATGTGTGTTCCCACCATAACTAATTCCCAAATGTATTAATACTTCGAAAGATAGTTTGGGGTAGTTATTTAATCAATTTAACACTAATCTGGAGCCATTTTTTCCGATTAAGAGTCATCATAGAGCCATTACAACATAGGTCACCATTTCTGACGGCTGTCAGAATGTGTGACCCACCCAAAAAATAAAACGATTTTGTAAGAATGTGTGTTCCCACCGTAACTAATTCCCAAATGTATTAATACTTCGAAAGATGGTTTGGGGTAGTTATTTAATCAATTTAACACTCATCTGGAGAAATGTTTTACGATTTAGAGTCATCATAGAGCCATTACCACATAGGTCACCATTTCTGACGGCCGTCAGAATGTGTGACCCACCAAAAATTAAAACGATTTTGTAAGAATGTGTGTTCCCACCATAACTAATTCCCAAATGTATTAATACTTCGAAAGATGGTTTGGGGTAGTTATTTAATCAATTTAACACTAATCTGGAGCCATTTTTTCCAATTTAGAGTCATCATAGAGCCATTACAACATAGGTCACCATTTCTGACGGCTGTCAGAATGTGTGACCCACTAAAAAATAAAACGATTTTGTAAGAATGTGTGTTCCCTCCGTAACTGCTTCCCAAAGATATTCAAACATCGAAAGATGGTATGGGGTAGTTATTTCAACAATTTAACACTCATCTGGAGAAATGTTTTACGATTTAGATTCATCATAGAGCCATTACCACATAGGTCACCATTTCTGACGGCCGTCAGAATGTGTGACCCACTAAAAAATTAAAACGATTTTGTAAGAATGTGTGTTCCCACCATAACTAATTCCCAAATGTATTAATACTTCGAAAGATGGTTTGGGGTAGTTATTTAATCAATTTAACACTAATCTGGAGCCATTTTTTCCGATTTAGAGTCATCATAGAGCCATTACAACATAGGTCACCATTTCTGACGGCTGTCAGAATGTGTGACCCACCCAAAAAATAAATCGATTTTGTAAGAATGTGTGTTCCCTCCGTAACTGCTTCCCAAAGATATTCAAACATCGAAAGATGTTATGGGGTAGTTATTTCAACAATTTAACACTCATCTGGAGAAATGTTTTACGATTTAGATTCATCATAGAGCCATTACAACATAGGTCACCATTTCTGACGGCTGTCAGAATGTGTGACCCACCCAAAAAATAAAACGATTTTGTAAGAATGTGTGTTCCCACCGTAACTAATTCCCAAATGTATTAATACTTCGAAAGATGGTTTGGGGTAGTTATTTAATCAATTTAACACTCATCTGGAGAAATGTTTTACGATTTAGAGTCATCATAGAGCCATTACCACATAGGTCACCATTTCTGACGGCCGTCAGAATGTGTGACCCACCAAAAATTAAAACAATTTTGTAAGAATGTGTGTTCCCACCATAACTAATTCCCAAATGTATTAATACTTCGAAAGATGGTTTGGGGTAGTTATTTAATCAATTTAACACTAATCTGGAGCCATTTTTTCCGATTTAGAGTCATCATAGAGCCATTACAACATAGGTCACCATTTCTGACGGCTGTCAGAATGTGTGACCCACCCAAAAAATAAAACGATTTTGTAAGAATGTGTGTTCCCACCGTAACTAATTCCCAAATGTATTAATACTTCGAAAGATGGTTTGGGGTAGTTATTTAATCAATTTAACACTCATCTGGAGAAATGTTTTACGATTTAGAGTCATCATAGAGCCATTACCACATAGGTCACCATTTCTGACGGCCGTCAGAATGTGTGACCCACCAAAAATTAAAACAATTTTGTAAGAATGTGTGTTCCCACCATAACTAATTCCCAAATGTATTAATACTTCGAAAGATGGTTTGGGGTAGTTATTTAATCAATTTAACACTAATCTGGAGCCATTTTTTCCGATTTAGAGTCATCATAGAGCCATTACAACATAGGTCACCATTTCTGACGGCTGTCAGAATGTGTGACCCACTAAAAAATTAATCGATTTTGTAAGAATGTGTGTTCCCTCCGTAACTGCTTCCCAAAGATATTCAAACTTCGAAAGATGGTATGGGGTAGTTATTTCAACAATTTAACACTCATCTGGAGAAATGTTTTACGATTTAGAGTCATTATAGAGCCATTACCACATAGGTCACCATTTCTGACGGCCGTCAGAATGTGTGACCCACCAAAAATTAAAACGATTTTGTAAGAATGTGTGTTCCCACCATAACTAATTCCCAAATGTATTAATACTTCGAAAGATGGTTTGGGGTAGTTATTTAATCAATTTAACACTAATCTGGAGCCATTTTTTTCCGATTTAGAGTCATCATAGAGCCATTACCACATAGGTCACCATTTCTGACGGCCTTCAGAATGTTTGACCCACCCAAAAAATAAATCAATTTTGTAAGAATGTGTGTTCCTTCCGTAACTGCTTCCCAAAGATATTCAAACTTCGAAAGATGGTATATGGGGTAGTTATTTCAACAATTTAACACTCATCTGGAGAAATGTTTTACGATTTAGAGTCATCATAGAGCCATTACCACATAGGTCACCATTTCTGACGGCCGTCAGAATGTGTGACCCACCAAAAATTAAAACGATTTTGTAAGAATGTGTGTTCCCACCATAACTAATTCCCAAATGTATTAATACTTCGAAAGATGGTTTGGGGTAGTTATTTAATCAATTTAACACTAATCTGGAGCCATTTTTTCCGATTTAGAGTCATCATAGAGCCATTACAACATAGGTCACCATTTCTGACGGCTGTCAGAATGTGTGACCCACTAAAAAATTAATCGATTTTGTAAGAATGTGTGTTCCCTCCGTAACTGCTTCCCAAAGATATTCAAACTTCGAAAGATGGTATGGGGTAGTTATTTCAACAATTTAACACTCATCTGGAGAAATGTTTTACGATTTAGAGTCATTATAGAGCCATTACCACATAGGTCACCATTTCTGACGGCCGTCAGAATGTGTGACCCACCAAAAATTAAAACGATTTTGTAAGAATGTGTGTTCCCACCATAACTAATTCCCTAATGTATTAATACTTCGAAAGATGGTTTGGGGTAGTTATTTAATCAATTTAACACTAATCTGGAGCCATTTTTTTCCGATTTAGAGTCATCATAGAGCCATTACCACATAGGTCACCATTTCTGACGGCTGTCAGAATGTGTGACCCACTAAAAAATTAAAACGATTTTGTAAGAATGTTTGTTTTCCCGTAACTGCTTCCCAAAGATATTCAAACTTCGAAAGATGGTATGGGGTAGTTATTTCAACAATTTAACACTCATTTGGAGCCATGTTTTCCGAGTTAGAATCATCATAGAGCCATTACCACATAGGTCACCATTTCTGACGGCCGTCAGAATGTGTGACCCACCAAAAATTAAAAGATTTTGTAAGAATGTGTGTTCCCACCATAACTAATTCCCAAATGTATTAATACTTCGAAAGATGGTTTGGGGTAGTTATTTAATCAATTTAACACTAATCTGGAGCCATTTTTTCCGATTTAGAGTCATCATAGAGCCATTACAACATAGGTCACCATTTCTGACGGCTGTCAGAATGTGTGACCCACTAAAAAATAAATCGATTTTGTAAGAATGTGTGTTCCCTCCGTAACTGCTTCCCAAAGATATTCAAACTTCGAAAGATGGTATGAGGTAGTTATTTCAACAATGTAACACTCATCTGGAGAAATGTTTTAAGATTTAGATTCATCATAGAGCCATTACCACATAGGTCACCATTTCTGACGGCCGTCAGAATGTGTGACCCACCAAAAATTAAAACGATTTTGTAAGAATGTGTGTTCCCACCATAACTAATTCCCAAATGTATTAATACTTCGAAAGATGGTTTGGGGTAGTTATTTAATCAATTTAACACTAATCTGGAGCCATTTTTTCCAATTTAGAGTCATCATAGAGCCATTACAACATAGGTCACCATTTCTGACGGCTGTCAGAATGTGTGACCCACTAAAAAATAAATCGATTTTGTAAGAATGTGTTTTCCCTCCGTAACTGCTTCCCAAAGATATTCAAACTTCGAAAGATGGTATGGGGTAGTTATTTAATCAATTTAACACTCATCTGGAGAAATGTTTTAAGATTTAGATTCATCATAGAGCCATTACAACATAGGTCACCATTTCTGACGGCTGTCAGAATGTGTGACCCACCCAAAAAATAAAACGATTTTGTAAGAATGTGTGTTCCCACCGTAACTAATTCCCAAATGTATTAATACTTCGAAAGATGGTTTGGGGTAGTTATTTAATCAATTTAACACTCATCTGGAGAAATGTTTTACGATTTAGAGTCATCATAGAGCCATTACCACATAGGTCACCATTTCTGACGGCCGTCAGAATGTGTGACCCACCAAAAATTAAAACAATTTTGTAAGAATGTGTGTTCCCACCATAACTAATTCCCAAATGTATTAATACTTCGAAAGATGGTTTGGGGTAGTTATTTAATCAATTTAACACTAATCTGGAGCCATTTTTTCCGATTTAGAGTCATCATAGAGCCATTACAACATAGGTCACCATTTCTGACGGCTGTCAGAATGTGTGACCCACCCAAAAAATAAAACGATTTTGTAAGAATGTGTGTTCCCACCGTAGCTAATTCCCAAATGTATTAATACTTCGAAAGATGGTTTGGGGTAGTTATTTAATCAATTTAACACTCATCTGGAGAAATGTTTTACGATTTAGAGTCATTATAGAGCCATTACCACATAGGTCACCATTTCTGACGGCCGTCAGAATGTGTGACCCACCAAAAATTAAAACGATTTTGTAAGAATGTGTGTTCCCACCATAACTAATTCCCAAATGTATTAATACTTCGAAAGATGGTTTGGGGTAGTTATTTAATCAATTTAACACTAATCTGGAGCCATTTTTTTCCGATTTAGAGTCATCATAGAGCCATTACCACATAGGTCACCATTTCTGACGGCCTTCAGAATGTTTGACCCACCCAAAAAATAAATCGATTTTGTAAGAATGTGTGTTCCTTCCGTAACTGCTTCCCAAAGATATTCAAACTTCGAAAGATGGTATATGGGGTAGTTATTTCAACAATTTAACACTCATCTGGAGAAATGTTTTACGATTTAGAGTCATCATAGAGCCATTACCACATAGGTCACCATTTCTGACGGCCGTCAGAATGTGTGACCCACCAAAAATTAAAACGATTTTGTAAGAATGTGTGTTCCCACCATAACTAATTCCCAAATGTATTAATACTTCGAAAGATGGTTTGGGGTAGTTATTTAATCAATTTAACACTAATCTGGAGCCATTTTTTCCGATTTAGAGTCATCATAGAGCCATTACAACATAGGTCACCATTTCTGACGGCTGTCAGAATGTGTGACCCACTAAAAAATTAATCGATTTTGTAAGAATGTGTGTTCCCTCCGTAACTGCTTCCCAAAGATATTCAAACTTCGAAAGATGGTATGGGGTAGTTATTTCAACAATTTAACACTCATCTGGAGAAATGTTTTACGATTTAGAGTCATTATAGAGCCATTACCACATAGGTCACCATTTCTGACGGCCGTCAGAATGTGTGACCCACCAAAAATTAAAACGATTTTGTAAGAATGTGTGTTCCCACCATAACTAATTCCCTAATGTATTAATACTTCGAAAGATGGTTTGGGGTAGTTATTTAATCAATTTAACACTAATCTGGAGCCATTTTTTTCCGATTTAGAGTCATCATAGAGCCATTACCACATAGGTCACCATTTCTGACGGCTGTCAGAATGTGTGACCCACTAAAAAATTAAAACGATTTTGTAAGAATGTTTGTTTTCCCGTAACTGCTTCCCAAAGATATTCAAACTTCGAAAGATGGTATGGGGTAGTTATTTCAACAATTTAACACTCATTTGGAGCCATGTTTTCCGAGTTAGAATCATCATAGAGCCATTACCACATAGGTCACCATTTCTGACGGCCGTCAGAATGTGTGACCCACCCAAAAAATAAATCGATTTTGTAAGAATGTGTGTTCCTTCCGTAACTGCTTCCCAAAGATATTCAAACTTCGAAAGATGGTATATGGGGTAGTTATTTCAACAATTTAACACTCATCTGGAGAAATGTTTTACGATTTAGAGTCATCATAGAGCCATTACCACATAGGTCACCATTTCTGACGGCTGTCAGAATGTGTGACCCACCAAAAATTAAAACGATTTTGTAAGAATGTGTGTTCCCACCATAACTAATTCCCAAATGTATTAATACTTCGAAAGATGGTTTGGGGTAGTTATTTAATAAATTTAACACTAATCTGGAGCCATTTTTTCCGATTTAGAGTCATCGTAGAGCCATTACAACATAGGTCACCATTTCTGACGGCTGTCAGAATGTGTGACCCACCCAAAAAATAAAACGATTTTGTAAGAATGTGTGTTCCCACCGTAACTAATTCCCAAATGTATTAATACTTCGAAAGATGGTTTGGGGTAGTTATTTAATCAATTTAACACTCATCTGGAGAAATGTTTTACGATTTAGAGTCATCATAGAGCCATTACCACATAGGTCACCATTTCTGACGGCCGTCAGAATGTGTGACCCACCAAAAATTAAAACGATTTTGTAAGAATGTGTGTTCCCACCATAACTAATTCCCAAATGTATTAATACTTCGAAAGATGGTTTGGGGTAGTTATTTAATCAATTTAACACTAATCTGGAGCCATTTTTTCCGATTTAGAGTCATCATAGAGCCATTACAACATAGGTCACCATTTCTGACGGCTGTCAGAATGTGTGACCCACTAAAAAATAAATCGATTTTGTAAGAATGTGTGTTCCCTCCGTAACTGCTTCCCAAAGATATTCAAACATCGAAAGATGGTATGGGGTAGTTATTTCAACAATTTAACACTCATCTGGAGAAATGTTTTACGATTTAGATTCATCATAGAGCCATTACCACATAGGTCACCATTTCTGACGGCCGTCAGAATGTGTGACCCACCAAAAATTAAAACGATTTTGTAAGAATGTGTGTTCCCACCATAACTAATTCCCAAATGTATTAATACTTCGAAAGATGGTTTGGGGTAGTTATTTAATCAATTTAACACTAATCTGGAGCCATTTTTTCCGATTTAGAGTCATCGTAGAGCCATTACAACATAGGTCACCATTTCTGACGGCTGTCAGAATGTGTGACCCACCCAAAAAATAAAACGATTTTGTAAGAATGTGTGTTCCCACCGTAACTAATTCCCAAATGTATTAATACTTCGAAAGATGGTTTGGGGTAGTTATTTAATCAATTTAACACTCATCTGGAGAAATGTTTTACGATTTAGAGTCATCATAGAGCCATTACCACATAGGTCACCATTTCTGACGGCCGTCAGAACGTGTGACCCACCAAAAATTAAAACGATTTTGTAAGAATGTGTGTTCCCACCATAACTAATTCCCAAATGTATTAATACTTCGAAAGATGGTTTGGGGTAGTTATTTAATAAATTTAACACTAATCTGGAGCCATTTTTTCCGATTTAGAGTCATCATAGAGCCATTACAACATAGGTCACCATTTCTGACGGCTGTCAGAATGTGTGACCCACTAAAAAATTAATCGATTTTGTAAGAATGTGTGTTCCCTCCGTAACTGCTTCCCAAAGATATTCAAACTTCGAAAGATGGTATGGGGTAGTTATTTCAACAATTTAACACTCATCTGGAGAAATGTTTTACGATTTAGAGTCATTATAGAGCCATTACCACATAGGTCACCATTTCTGACGGCCGTCAGAATGTGTGACCCACCAAAAATTAAAACGATTTTGTAAGAATGTGTGTTCCCACCATAACTAATTCCCAAATGTATTAATACTTCGAAAGATGGTTTGGGGTAGTTATTTAATCAATTTAACACTAATCTGGAGCCATTTTTTTCCGATTTAGAGTCATCATAGAGCCATTACCACATAGGTCACCATTTCTGACGGCCTTCAGAATGTTTGACCCACCCAAAAAATAAATCGATTTTGTAAGAATGTGTGTTCCTTCCGTAACTGCTTCCCAAAGATATTCAAACTTCGAAAGATGGTATATGGGGTAGTTATTTCAACAATTTAACACTCATCTGGAGAAATGTTTTACGATTTAGAGTCATCATAGAGCCATTACCACATAGGTCACCATTTCTGACGGCTGTCAGAATGTGTGACCCACCAAAAATTAAAACGATTTTGTAAGAATGTGTGTTCCCACCATAACTAATTCCCAAATGTATTAATACTTCGAAAGATGGTTTGGGGTAGTTATTTAATCAATTTAACACTAATCTGGAGCCATTTTTTCCGATTTAGAGTCATCATAGAGCCATTACAACATAGGTCACCATTTCTGACGGCTGTCAGAATGTGTGACCCACTAAAAAATAAATCGATTTTGTAAGAATGTGTGTTCCCTTCGTAACTGCTTCCCAAAGATATTCAAACTTCGAAAGATGGTATGGGGTAGTTATTTCAACAATTTAACACTCATCTGGAGAAATGTTTTACGATTTAGAGTCATCATAGAGCCATTACCACATAGGTCACCATTTCTGACGGCCGTCAGAATGTGTGACCCACCAAAAATTAAAACGATTTTGTAAGAATGTGTGTTCCCACCATAACTAATTCCCAAATGTATTAATACTTCGAAAGATGGTTTGGGGTAGTTATTTAATCAATTTAACACTAATCTGGAGCCATTTTTTTCCGATTTAGAGTCATCATAGAGCCATTACCACATAGGTCACCATTTCTGACGGCCGTCAGAATGTGTGACCCACCAAAAATTAAAACGATTTTGTAAGAATGTGTGTTCCAACCATAACTAATTCCCAAATGTATTAATACTTCGAAAGATGGTTTGGGGTAGTTATTTAATCAATTTAACACTAATCTGGAGCCATTTTTTTCCGATTTAGAGTCATCATAGAGCCATTACCACATAGGTCACCATTTCTGACGGCCTTCAGAATGTTTGACCCACCCAAAAAATAAATCGATTTTGTAAGAATGTGTGTTCCTTCCGTAACTGCTTCCCAAAGATATTCAAACTTCGAAAGATGGTATGGGGTAGTTATTTCAACAATTTAACACTCATCTGGAGAAATGTTTTACGATTTAGAGTCATCATAGAGCCATTACCACATAGGTCACCATTTCTGACGGCCGTCAGAATGTGTGACCCACCAAAAATTAAAACGATTTTGTAAGAATGTGTGTTCCCACCATAACTAATTCCCAAATGTATTAATACTTCGAAAGATGGTTTGGGGTAGTTATTTAATCAATTTAACACTAATCTGGAGCCATTTTTTTACGATTTAGAGTCATCATAGAGCCATTACCACATAGGTCACCATTTCTGACGGCCTTCAGAATGTTTGACCCACCAAAAAAATAAATCGATTTTGTAAGAATGTGTGTTCCCTCCGTAACTGCTTCCCAAAGATATTCAAACTTCGAAAGATGGTATGGGGTAGTTATTTCAACAATTTAACACTCATCTGGAGAAATGTTTTACGATTTAGAGTCATCATAGAGCCATTACCACATAGGTCACCATTTCTGACGGCTGTCAGAATGTGTGACCCACTAAAAAATTAAA
Source organism: Hypomesus nipponensis (assembly GCF_054491055.1). Classification (NCBI taxonomy): domain Eukaryota; kingdom Metazoa; phylum Chordata; class Actinopteri; order Osmeriformes; family Osmeridae; genus Hypomesus; species Hypomesus nipponensis. Next base: position 20,131,682 of record NC_140371.1, on the reverse strand, counting down.
ACGATTTTGTAAGAATGTTTGTTTTCCCGTAACTGCTTCCCAAAGATATTCAAACTTCGAAAGATGGTATGGGGTAGTTATTTCAACAATTCAACATTCATTTGGAGCCATGTTTTCCGAGTTAGAATCATCATAGAGCCATTACCACATAGGTCACCATTTCTGACGGACGTCAGAATGTGTGACCCACCAAAAATTAAAAGATTTTGTAAGAATGTGTGTTCCCACCATAACTAATTCCCAAAAGTATTAATACTTCGAAAGATGGTTTGGGGTAGTTATTTAATCAATTTAACACTAATCTGGAGCCATTTTTTCCGATTTAGAGTCATCATAGAGCCATTACCACATAGGTCACCATTTCTGACGGCCGTCAGAATGTGTGACCCACCAAAAAAATAAAACGATTTTGTAAGAATGTGTGTTCCCTCCGTAACTGCTTCCAAAAGATATTCAAACTTCGAAAGATGGTATGGGGTAGTTATTTCAACAATTTAACACTCATCTGGAGAAATGTTTTACGATTTAGAGTCATCATAGAGCCATTACCACATAGGTCACCATTTCTGACGGCCGTCAGAATGTGTGACCCACCAAAAATTAAAACGATTTTGTAAGAATGTGTGTTCCCACCATAACTAATTCCCAAATGTATTAATACTTCGAAAGATGGTTTGGGGTAGTTATTTAATCAATTTAACACTAATCTGGAGCCATTTTTTCCGATTTAGAGTCATCATAGAGCCATTACAACATAGGTCACCATTTCTGACGGCTGTCAGAATGTGTGACCCACTAAAAAATAAATCGATTTTGTAAGAATGTGTGTTCCCTCCGTAACTGTTTCCCAAAGATATTCAAACTTCGAAAGATGTTATGGGGTAGTTATTTCAACAATTTAACACTCATCTGGAGAAATGTTTTAAGATTTAGATTCATCATAGAGCCATTACCACATAGGTCACCATTTCTGACGGCCGTCAGAATGTGTGACCCACCAAAAATTAAAAGATTTTGTAAGAATGTGTGTTCCCACCATAACTAATTCCCAAATGTATTAATACTTCGAAAGATGGTTTGGGGTAGTTATTTAATCAATTTAACACTAATCTGGAGCCATTTTTTCCGATTTAGAGTCATCATAGAGCCATTACCACATAGGTCACCATTTCTGACGGCCGTCAGAATGTGTGACCCACCAAAAAAATAAAACGATTTTGTAAGAATGTGTGTTCCCTCCGTAACTGCTTCCAAAAGATATTCAAACTTCGAAAGATGGTATGGGGTAGTTATTTCAACAATTTAACACTCATCTGGAGAAATGTTTTACGATTTAGAGTCATCATAGAGCCATTACCACATAGGTCACCATTTCTGACGGCCGTCAGAATGTGTGACCCACCAAAAATTAAAACGATTTTGTAAGAATGTGTGTTCCCATCATAACTAATTCCCAAATGTATTAATACTTCGAAAGATGGTTTGGGGTAGTTATTTAATCAATTTAACACTAATCTGGAGCCATTTTTTCCGATTTAGAGTCATCATAGAGCCATTACAACATAGGTCACCATTTCTGACGGCTGTCAGAATGTGTGACCCACTAAAAAATAAATCGATTTTGTAAGAATGTGTGTTCCCTCCGTAACTGTTTCCCAAAGATATTCAAACTTCGAAAGATGGTATGGGGTAGTTATTTCAACAATTTAACACTCATCTGGAGAAATGTTTTAAGATTTAGATTCATCATAGAGCCATTACCACATAGGTCACCATTTCTGACGGCCGTCAGAATGTGTGACCCACCAAAAATTAAAACGATTTTGTAAGAATGTGTGTTCCCACCATAACTAATTCCCAAATGTATTAATACTTCGAAAGATGGTTTGGGGTAGTTATTTAATCAATTTAACACTAATCTGGAGCCATTTTTTCCGATTAAGAGTCATCATAGAGCCATTACAACATAGGTCACCATTTCTGACGGCTGTCAGAATGTGTGACCCACCCAAAAAATAAAACGATTTTGTAAGAATGTGTGTTCCCACCGTAACTAATTCCCAAATGTATTAATACCTCGAAAGATGGTTTGGGGTAGTTATTTAATCAATTTAACACTCATCTGGAGAAATGTTTTACGATTTAGAGTCATCATAGAGCCATTACCACATAGGTCACCATTTCTGACGGCCGTCAGAATGTGTGACCCACCAAAAATTAAAACAATTTTGTAAGAATGTGTGTTCCCACCATAACTAATTCCCAAATGTATTAATACTTCGAAAGATGGTTTGGGGTAGTTATTTAATCAATTTAACACTAATCTGGAGCCATTTTTTCCGATTTAGAGTCATCATAGAGCCATTACAACATAGGTCACCATTTCTGACGGCTGTCAGAATGTGTGACCCACCCAAAAAATAAATCGATTTTGTAAGAATGTGTGTTCCCACCGTAACTGCTTCCCAAAGATATTCAAACATCGAAAGATGGTATGGGGTAGTTATTTAATCAATTTAACACTCATCTGGAGAAATGTTTTACGATTTAGAGTCATCATAGAGCCATTACCACATAGGTCACCATTTCTGACGGCCGTCAGAATGTGTGACCCACCAAAAATTAAAACGATTTTGTAAGAATGTGTGTTCCCACCATAACTAATTCCCAAATGTATTAATATTTCGAAAGATGGTTTGGGGTAGTTATTTAATCAATTTAACACTAATCTGGAGCCATTTTTTCCGATTTAGAGTCATCATAGAGCCATTACAACATAGGTCACCATTTCTGACGGCTGTCAGAATGTGTGACCCACTAAAAAATAAATCGATTTTGTAAGAATGTGTGTTCCCTTCGTAACTGCTTCCCAAAGATATTCAAACTTCGAAAGATGGTATGGGGTAGTTATTTCAACAATTTAACACTCATCTGGAGAAATGTTTTACGATTTAGAGTCATCATAGAGCCATTACCACATAGGTCACCATTTCTGACGGCCGTCAGAATGTGTGACCCACCAAAAATTAAAACGATTTTGTAAGAATGTGTGTTCCCACCATAACTAATTCCTAAATGTATTAATACTTCGAAAGATGGTTTGGGGTAGTTATTTAATCAATTTAACACTAATCTGGAGCCATTTTTTTCCGATTTAGAGTCATCATAGAGCCATTACCACATAGGTCACCATTTCTGACGGCCGTCAGAATGTGTGACCCACCAAAAATTAAAACGATTTTGTAAGAATGTGTGTTCCAACCATAACTAATTCCCAAATGTATTAATACTTCGAAAGATGGTTTGGGGTAGTTATTTAATCAATTTAACACTAATCTGGAGCCATTTTTTTACGATTTAGAGTCATCATAGAGCCATTACCACATAGGTCACCATTTCTGACGGCCTTCAGAATGTTTGACCCACCAAAAAAATAAATCGATTTTGTAAGAATGTGTGTTCCCTCCGTAACTGCTTCCCAAAGATATTCAAACTTCGAAAGATGGTATGGGGTAGTTATTTCAACAATTTAACACTCATCTGGAGAAATGTTTTACGATTTAGAGTCATCATAGAGCCATTACCACATAGGTCACCATTTCTGACGGCTGTCAGAATGTGTGACCCACTAAAAAATTAAAACGATTTTGTAAGAATGTTTGTTTTCCCGTAACTGCTTCCCAAAGATATTCAAACTTCGAAAGATGGTATGGGGTAGTTATTTCAACAATTCAACATTCATTTGGAGCCATGTTTTCCGAGTTAGAATCATCATAGAGCCATTACCACATAGGTCACCATTTCTGACGGACGTCAGAATGTGTGACCCACCAAAAATTAAAAGATTTTGTAAGAATGTGTGTTCCCACCATAACTAATTCCCAAAAGTATTAATACTTCGAAAGATGGTTTGGGGTAGTTATTTAATCAATTTAACACTAATCTGGAGCCATTTTTTCCGATTTAGAGTCATCATAGAGCCATTACCACATAGGTCACCATTTCTGACGGCCGTCAGAATGTGTGACCCACCAAAAAAATAAAACGATTTTGTAAGAATGTGTGTTCCCTCCGTAACTGCTTCCAAAAGATATTCAAACTTCGAAAGATGGTATGGGGTAGTTATTTCAACAATTTAACACTCATCTGGAGAAATGTTTTACGATTTAGAGTCATCATAGAGCCATTACCACATAGGTCACCATTTCTGACGGCCGTCAGAATGTGTGACCCACCAAAAATTAAAACGATTTTGTAAGAATGTGTGTTCCCACCATAACTAATTCCCAAATGTATTAATACTTCGAAAGATGGTTTGGGGTAGTTATTTAATCAATTTAACACTAATCTGGAGCCATTTTTTCCGATTTAGAGTCATCATAGAGCCATTACAACATAGGTCACCATTTCTGACGGCTGTCAGAATGTGTGACCCACTAAAAAATAAATCGATTTTGTAAGAATGTGTGTTCCCTCCGTAACTGTTTCCCAAAGATATTCAAACTTCGAAAGATGTTATGGGGTAGTTATTTCAACAATTTAACACTCATCTGGAGAAATGTTTTAAGATTTAGATTCATCATAGAGCCATTACCACATAGGTCACCATTTCTGACGGCCGTCAGAATGTGTGACCCACCAAAAATTAAAAGATTTTGTAAGAATGTGTGTTCCCACCATAACTAATTCCCAAATGTATTAATACTTCGAAAGATGGTTTGGGGTAGTTATTTAATCAATTTAACACTAATCTGGAGCCATTTTTTCCGATTTAGAGTCATCATAGAGCCATTACCACATAGGTCACCATTTCTGACGGCCGTCAGAATGTGTGACCCACCAAAAAAATAAAACGATTTTGTAAGAATGTGTGTTCCCTCCGTAACTGCTTCCAAAAGATATTCAAACTTCGAAAGATGGTATGGGGTAGTTATTTCAACAATTTAACACTCATCTGGAGAAATGTTTTACGATTTAGAGTCATCATAGAGCCATTACCACATAGGTCACCATTTCTGACGGCCGTCAGAATGTGTGACCCACCAAAAATTAAAACGATTTTGTAAGAATGTGTGTTCCCATCATAACTAATTCCCAAATGTATTAATACTTCGAAAGATGGTTTGGGGTAGTTATTTAATCAATTTAACACTAATCTGGAGCCATTTTTTCCGATTTAGAGTCATCATAGAGCCATTACAACATAGGTCACCATTTCTGACGGCTGTCAGAATGTGTGACCCACTAAAAAATAAATCGATTTTGTAAGAATGTGTGTTCCCTCCGTAACTGTTTCCCAAAGATATTCAAACTTCGAAAGATGGTATGGGGTAGTTATTTCAACAATTTAACACTCATCTGGAGAAATGTTTTAAGATTTAGATTCATCATAGAGCCATTACCACATAGGTCACCATTTCTGACGGCCGTCAGAATGTGTGACCCACCAAAAATTAAAACGATTTTGTAAGAATGTGTGTTCCCACCATAACTAATTCCCAAATGTATTAATACTTCGAAAGATGGTTTGGGGTAGTTATTTAATCAATTTAACACTAATCTGGAGCCATTTTTTCCGATTAAGAGTCATCATAGAGCCATTACAACATAGGTCACCATTTCTGACGGCTGTCAGAATGTGTGACCCACCCAAAAAATAAAACGATTTTGTAAGAATGTGTGTTCCCACCGTAACTAATTCCCAAATGTATTAATACCTCGAAAGATGGTTTGGGGTAGTTATTTAATCAATTTAACACTCATCTGGAGAAATGTTTTACGATTTAGAGTCATCATAGAGCCATTACCACATAGGTCACCATTTCTGACGGCCGTCAGAATGTGTGACCCACCAAAAATTAAAACAATTTTGTAAGAATGTGTGTTCCCACCATAACTAATTCCCAAATGTATTAATACTTCGAAAGATGGTTTGGGGTAGTTATTTAATCAATTTAACACTAATCTGGAGCCATTTTTTCCGATTTAGAGTCATCATAGAGCGATTACAACATAGGTCACCATTTCTGACGGCTGTCAGAATGTGTGACCCACTAAAAAATAAAACGATTTTGTAAGAATGTGTGTTCCCTCCGTAACTGCTTCCAAAAGATATTCAAACTTCGAAAGATGGTATGGGGTAGTTATTTCAACAATTTAACACTCATCTGGAGAAATGTTTTACGATTTAGAGTCATCATAGAGCCATTACCACATAGGTCACCATTTCTGACGGCCGTCAGAATGTGTGACCCACCAAAAATTAAAACAATTTTGTAAGAATGTGTGTTCCCACCATAACTAATTCCCAAATGTATTAATACTTCGAAAGATGGTTTGGGGTAGTTATTTAATCAATTTAACACTAATCTGGAGCCATTTTTTCCGATTTAGAGTCATCATAGAGCCATTACAACATAGGTCACCATTTCTGACGGCTGTCAGAATGTGTGACCCACCCAAAAAATAAAACGATTTTGTAAGAATGTGTGTTCCCACCGTAACTAATTCCCAAATGTATTAATACCTCGAAAGATGGTTTGGGGTAGTTATTTAATCTATTTAACACTCATCTGGAGAAATGTTTTACGATTTAGAGTCATCATAGAGCCATTACCACATAGGTCACCATTTCTGACGGCCGTCAGAATGTGTGACCCACCAAAAATTAAAACAATTTTGTAAGAATGTGTGTTCCCACCATAACTAATTCCCAAATGTATTAATACTTCGAAAGATGGTTTGGGGTAGTTATTTAATCAATTTAACACTAATCTGGAGCCATTTTTTCCGATTTAGAGTCATCATAGAGCCATTACAACATAGGTCACCATTTCTGACGGCCTTCAGAATGTTTGACCCACCAAAAAAATAAATCGATTTTGTAAGAATGTGTGTTCCTTCCGTAACTGCTTCCCAAAGATATTCAAACTTCGAAAGATGGTATGGGGTAGTTATTTCAACAATTTAACACTCATCTGGAGAAATGTTTTACGATTTAGAGTCATCATAGAGCCATTACCACATAGGTCACCATTTCTGACGGCCGTCAGAATGTGTGACCCACCAAAAATTAAAACGATTTTGTAAGAATGTGTGTTCCCACCATAACTAATTCCCAAATGTATTAATACTTCGAAAGATGGTTTGGGGTAGTTATTTAATCAATTTAACACTAATGTGGAGCCATTTTTTTCCGATTTAGAGTCATCATAGAGCCATTACAACATAGGTCACCATTTCTGACGGCTGTCAGAATGTGTGACCCACTAAAAAATTAAAACGATTTTGTAAGAATGTTTGTTTTCCCGTAACTGCTTCCCAAAGATATTCAAACTTCGAAAGATGGTATGGGGTAGTTATTTCAACAATTTAACACTCATCTGGAGAAATGTTTTACGATTTAGAGTCATCATAGAGCCATTACCACATAGGTCACCATTTCTGACGGCCGTCAGAATGTGTGACCCACCAAAAATTAAAACGATTTTGTAAGAATGTGTGTTCCCACCATAACTAATTCCCAAATGTATTAATACTTCGAAAGATGGTTTGGGGTAGTTATTTAATCAATTTAACACTAATCTGGAGCCATTTTTTTCCGATTTAGAGTCATCATAGAGCCATTACCACATAGGTCACCATTTCTGACGGCTGTCAGAATGTGTGACCCACTAAAAAATAAAACGATTTTGTAAGAATGTGTGTTCCCTCCGTAACTGCTTCCAAAAGATATTCAAACTTCGAAAGATGGTATGGGGTAGTTATTTCAACAATTTAACACTCATCTGGAGAAATGTTTTACGATTTAGAGTCATCATAGAGCCATTACCACATAGGTCACCATTTCTGACGGCCGTCAGAATGTGTGACCCACCAAAAATTAAAACAATTTTGTAAGAATGTGTGTTCCCACCATAACTAATTCCCAAATGTATTAATACTTCGAAAGATGGTTTGGGGTAGTTATTTAATCAATTTAACACTAATCTGGAGCCATTTTTTCCGATTTAGAGTCATCATAGAGCCATTACAACATAGGTCACCATTTCTGACGGCTGTCAGAATGTGTGACCCACTAAAAAATAAAACGATTTTGTAAGAATGTGTGTTCCCTCCGTAACTGCTTCCAAAAGATATTCAAACTTCGAAAGATGGTATGGGGTAGTTATTTCAACAATTTAACACTCATCTGGAGAAATGTTTTACGATTTAGAGTCATCATAGAGCCATTACCACATAGGTCACCATTTCTGACGGCCGTCAGAATGTGTGACCCACCAAAAATTAAAACAATTTTGTAAGAATGTGTGTTCCCACCATAACTAATTCCCAAATGTATTAATACTTCGAAAGATGGTTTGGGGTAGTTATTTAATCAATTTAACACTAATCTGGAGCCATTTTTTCCGATTTAGAGTCATCATAGAGCCATTACAACATAGGTCACCATTTCTGACGGCCTTCAGAATGTTTGACCCACCAAAAAAATAAATCGATTTTGTAAGAATGTGTGTTCCTTCCGTAACTGCTTCCCAAAGATATTCAAACTTCGAAAGATGGTATGGGGTAGTTATTTCAACAATTTAACACTCATCTGGAGAAATGTTTTACGATTTAGAGTCATCATAGAGCCATTACCACATAGGTCACCATTTCTGACGGCCGTCAGAATGTGTGACCCACCAAAAATTAAAACGATTTTGTAAGAATGTGTGTTCCCACCATAACTAATTCCCAAATGTATTAATACTTCGAAAGATGGTTTGGGGTAGTTATTTAATCAATTTAACACTAATCTGGAGCCATTTTTTCCGATTTAGAGTCATCATAGAGCGATTACAACATAGGTCACCATTTCTGACGGCCTTCAGAATGTTTGACCCACCAAAAAAATAAATCGATTTTGTAAGAATGTGTGTTCCTTCCGTAACTGCTTCCCAAAGATATTCAAACTTCGAAAGATGGTATGGGGTAGTTATTTCAACAATTTAACACTCATCTGGAGAAATGTTTTACGATTTAGAGTCATCATAGAGCCATTACCACATAGGTCACCATTTCTGACGGCCGTCAGAATGTGTGACCCACCAAAAATTAAAACGATTTTGTAAGAATGTGTGTTCCCACCATAACTAATTCCCAAATGTATTAATACTTCGAAAGATGGTTTGGGGTAGTTATTTAATCAATTTAACACTAATGTGGAGCCATTTTTTTCCGATTTAGAGTCATCATAGAGCCATTACAACATAGGTCACCATTTCTGACGGCTGTCAGAATGTGTGACCCACTAAAAAATTAAAACGATTTTGTAAGAATGTTTGTTTTCCCGTAACTGCTTCCCAAAGATATTCAAACTTCGAAAGATGGTATGGGGTAGTTATTTCAACAATTTAACACTCATCTGGAGAAATGTTTTACGATTTAGAGTCATCATAGAGCCATTACCACATAGGTCACCATTTCTGACGGCCGTCAGAATGTGTGACCCACCAAAAATTAAAACGATTTTGTAAGAATGTGTGTTCCCACCATAACTAATTCCCAAATGTATTAATACTTCGAAAGATGGTTTGGGGTAGTTATTTAATCAATTTAACACTAATCTGGAGCCATTTTTTTCCGATTTAGAGTCATCATAGAGCCATTACCACATAGGTCACCATTTCTGACGGCCTTCAGAATGTTTGACCCACCAAAAAAATAAATCGATTTTGTAAGAATGTGTGTTCCCTCCGTAACTGCTTCCCAAAGATATTCAAACTTCGAAAGATGGTATGGGGTAGTTATTTCAACAATTTAACACTCATCTGGAGAAATGTTTTACGATTTAGAGTCATCATAGAGCCATTACCACATAGGTCACCATTTCTGACGGTTGTCAGAATGTTTGACCCACTAAAAAATTAAAACGATTTTGTAAGAATGTTTGTTTTCCCGTAACTGCTTCCCAAAGATATTCAAACTTCGAAAGATGGTATGGGGTAGTTATTTTAACAATTTAACACTCATTTGGAGCCATGTTTTCCGAGTTAGAATCATCATAGAGCCATTACCACATAGGTCACCATTTCTGACGGCCGTCAGAATGTGTGACCCACCAAAAATTAAAAGATTTTGTAAGAATGTGTGTTCCCACCATAACTAATTCCCAAATGTATTAATACTTCGAAAGATGGTTTGGGGTAGTTATTTAATCAATTTAACACTAATCTGGAGCCATTTTTTCCGATTTAGAGTCATCATAGAGCCATTACCACATAGGTCACCATTTCTGACGGCCGTCAGAATGTGTGACCCACCCAAAAAATAAAACGATTTTGTAAGAATGTGTGTTCCCTCCGAAACTGCTTCCAAAAGATATTCAAACTTCGAAAGATGGTATGGGGTAGTTATTTCAACAATTTAACACTCATCTGGAGAAATGTTTTACGATTTAGAGTCATCATAGAGCCATTACCACATAGGTCACCATTTCTGACGGCCGTCAGAATGTGTGACCCACCAAAAATTAAAACGATTTTGTAAGAATGTGTGTTCCCACCATAACTAATTCCCAAATGTATTAATACTTCGAAAGATGGTTTGGGGTAGTTATTTAATCAATTTAACACTAATCTGGAGCCATTTTTTCCGATTTAGAGTCATCATAGAGCCATTACAACATAGGTCACCATTTCTGACGGCTGTCAGAATGTGTGACCCACTAAAAAATAAATCGATTTTGTAAGAATGTGTGTTCCCTCCGTAACTGCTTCCCAAAGATATTCAAACTTCGAAAGATGGTATGGGGTAGTTATTTCAACAATGTTACACTCATCTGGAGAAATGTTTTAAGATTTAGATTCATCATAGAGCCATTACCACATAGGTCACCATTTCTGACGGCCTTCAGAATGTGTGACCCACCAAAAATTAAAACGATTTTGTAAGAATGTGTGTTCCCACCATAACTAATTCCCAAATGTATTAATACTTCGAAAGATGGTTTGGGGTAGTTATTTAATCAATTTAACACTAATCTGGAGCCATTTTTTCCGATTAAGAGTCATCATAGAGCCATTACCACATAGGTCACCATTTCTGACGGCCGTCAGAATGTGTGACCCACTAAAAAATTTAAACGATTTTGTAAGAATGTTTGTTTTCCCGTAACTGCTTCCCAAAGATATTCAAACTTCGAAAGATGGTATGGGGTAGTTATTTCAACAATTTAACACTCATTTGGAGCCATGTTTTCCGAGTTAGAATCATCATAGAGCCATTACCACATAGGTCACCATTTCTGACGGCCGTCAGAATGTGTGACCCACCAAAAATTAAAAGATTTTGTAAGAATGTGTGTTCCCACCATAACTAATTCCCAATTGTATTAATACTTCGAAAGATGGTTTGGGGTAGTTATTTAATCAATTTAACACTAATCTGGAGCCATTTTTTCCGATTTAGAGTCATCATAGAGCCATTACAACATAGGTCACCATTTCTGACGGCTGTCAGAATGTGTGACCCACTAAAAAATAAAACGATTTTGTAAGAATGTGTGTTCCCTCCGTAACTGCTTCCCAAAGATATTCAAACTTCGAAAGATGGTATGGGGTAGTTATTTCAACAATGTAACACTCATCTGGAGAAATGTTTTAAGATTTAGATTCATCATAGAGCCATTACCACATAGGTCACCATTTCTGACGGCTGTCAGAATGTGTGACCCACTAAAAAATTAAAACAATTTTGTAAGAATGTTTGTTTTCCCGTAACTGCTTCCCAAAGATATTCAAACTTCGAAAGATGGTATGGGGTAGTTATTTCAACAATTTAACACTCATCTGGAGAAATGTTTTACGATTTAGAGTCATCATAGAGCCATTACCACATAGGTCACCATTTCTGACGGCCGTCAGAATGTGTGACCCACCAAAAATTAAAACGATTTTGTAAGAATGTGTGTTCCCACCATAACTAATTCCCAAATGTATTAATACTTCGAAAGATGGTTTGGGGTAGTTATTTAATCAATTTAACACTAATCTGGAGCCATTTTTTTCCGATTTAGAGTCATCATAGAGCCATTACCACATAGGTCACCATTTCTGACGGCCTTCAGAATGTTTGACCCACCAAAAAAATAAATCGATTTTGTAAGAATGTGTGTTCCCTCCGTAACTGCTTCCCAAAGATATTCAAACTTCGAAAGATGGTATGGGGTAGTTATTTCAACAATTTAACACTCATCTGGAGAAATGTTTTACGATTTAGAGTCATCATAGAGCCATTACCACATAGGTCACCATTTCTGACGGCTGTCAGAATGTGTGACCCACTAAAAAATTAAAACGATTTTGTAAGAATGTTTGTTTTCCCGTAACTGCTTCCCAAAGATATTCAAACTTCGAAAGATGGTATGGGGTAGTTATTTCAACAATTTAACACTCATTTGGAGCCATGTTTTCCGAGTTAGAATCATCATAGAGCCATTACCACATAGGTCACCATTTCTGACGGCCGTCAGAATATGTGACCCACCAAAAATTAAAAGATTTTGTAAGAATGTGTGTTCCCACCATAACTAATTCCCAAATGTATTAATACTTCGAAAGATGGTTTGGGGTAGTTATTTAATCAATTTAACACTAATCTGGAGCCATTTTTTCCGATTTAGAGTCATCATAGAGCCATTACCACATAGGTCACCATTTCTGACGGCCGTCAGAATGTGTGACCCACCAAAAAAATAAAACGATTTTGTAAGAATGTGTGTTCCCTCCGAAACTGCTTCCAAAAGATATTCAAACTTCGAAAGATGGTATGGGGTAGTTATTTCAACAATTTAACACTCATCTGGAGAAATGTTTTACGATTTAGAGTCATCATAGAGCCATTACCACATAGGTCACCATTTCTGACGTCCGTCAGAATGTTTGACCCACCAAAAATTAAAACGATTTTGTAAGAATGTGTGTTCCCACCATAACTAATTCCCAAATGTATTAATATTTCGAAAGATGGTTTGGGGTAGTTATTTAATCAATTTAACACTAATCTGGAGCCATTTTTTCCGATTTAGAGTCATCATAGAGCCATTACAACATAGGTCACCATTTCTGACGGCTGTCAGAATGTGTGACCCACTAAAAAATAAATCGATTTTGTAAGAATGTGTGTTCCCTCCGTAACTGCTTCCCAAAGATATTCAAACTTCGAAAGATGGTATGGGGTAGTTATTTCAACAATTTAACACTCATCTGGAGAAATGTTTTACGATTTAGAGTCATCATAGAGCCATTACCACATAGGTCAACATTTCTGACGGCCGTCAGAATGTGTGACCCACCAAAAATTAAAACGATTTTGTAAGAATGTGTGTTCCCACCATAACTAATTCCCAAATGTATTAATACTTCGAAAGATGGTTTGGGGTAGTTATTTAATCAATTTAACACTAATCTGGAGCCATTTTTTCCGATTTAGAGTCATCATAGAGCCATTACAACATAGGTCACCATTTCTGACGGCTGTCAGAATGTGTGACCCACCCAAAAAATAAATCGATTTTGTAAGAATGTGTGTTCCCACCGTAACTAATTCCCAAATGTATTAATACTTCGAAAGATGGTTTGGGGTAGTTATTTAATCAATTTAACACTCATCTGGAGAAATGTTTTACGATTTAGAGTCATCATAGAGCCATTACCACATAGGTCACCATTTCTGACGGCCGTCAGAATGTGTGACCCACCAAAAATTAAAACGATTTTGTAAGAATGTGTGTTCCCACCATAACTAATTCCCAAATGTATTAATACTTCGAAAGATGGTTTGGGGTAGTTATTTAATCAATTTAACACTAATCTGGAGCCATTTTTTCCGATTTAGAGTCATCATAGAGCCATTACAACATAGGTCACCATTTCTGACGGCTGTCAGAATGTGTGACCCACTAAAAAATAAATCGATTTTGTAAGAATGTGTGTTCCCTCCGTAACTGCTTCCCAAAGATATTCAAACATCGAAAGATGGTATGGGGTAGTTATTTCAACAATTTAACACTCATCTGGAGAAATGTTTTACGATTTAGAGTCATCATAGAGCCATTACCACATAGGTCACCATTTCTGACGGCCGTCAGAATGTTTGACCCACCAAAAATTAAAACGATTTTGTAAGAATGTGTGTTCCCACCATAACTAATTCCCAAATGTATTAATATTTCGAAAGATGGTTTGGGGTAGTTATTTAATCAATTTAACACTAATCTGGAGCCATTTTTTCCGATTTAGAGTCATCATAGAGCCATTACAACATAGGTCACCATTTCTGACGGCTGTCAGAATGTGTGACCCACTAAAAAATAAATCGATTTTGTAAGAATGTGTGTTCCCTCCGTAACTGCTTCCCAAAGATATTCAAACTTCGAAAGATGGTATGGGGTAGTTATTTCAACAATTTAACACTCATCTGGAGAAATGTTTTACGATTTAGAGTCATCATAGAGCCATTACCACATAGGTCACCATTTCTGACGGCCGTCAGAATGTGTGACCCACCAAAAATTAAAACGATTTTGTAAGAATGTGTGTTCCCACCATAACTAATTCCCAAATGTATTAATACTTCGAAAGATGGTTTGGGGTAGTTATTTAATCAATTTAACACTAATCTGGAGCCATTTTTTCCGATTTAGAGTCATCATAGAGCCATTACAACATAGGTCACCATTTCTGACGGCTGTCAGAATGTGTGACCCACCCAAAAAATAAATCGATTTTGTAAGAATGTGTGTTCCCACCGTAACTAATTCCCAAATGTATTAATACTTCGAAAGATGGTTTGGGGTAGTTATTTAATCAATTTAACACTCATCTGGAGAAATGTTTTACGATTTAGAGTCATCATAGAGCCATTACCACATAGGTCACCATTTCTGACGGCCTTCAGAATGTTTGACCGACCAAAAAAATAAATCGATTTTGTAAGAATGTGTGTTCCCTCCGTAACTGCTTCCCAAAGATATTCAAACTTCGAAAGATGGTATGGGGTAGTTATTTCAACAATTTAACACTCATCTGGAGAAATGTTTTACGATTTAGAGTCATCATAGAGCCATTACCACATAGGTCACCATTTCTGACGGCTGTCAGAATGTGTGACCCACTAAAAAATTAAAACGATTTTGTAAGAATGTTTGTTTTCCCGTAACTGCTTCCCAAAGATATTCAAACTTCGAAAGATGGTATGGGGTAGTTATTTCAACAATTTAACACTCATCTGGAGAAATGTTTTACGATTTAGAGTCATCATAGAGCCATTACCACATAGGTCACCATTTCTGACGGCCGTCAGAATGTGTGACCCACCAAAAATTAAAACGATTTTGTAAGAATGTGTGTTCCCACCATAACTAATTCCCAAATGTATTAATACTTCGAAAGATGGTTTGGGGTAGTTATTTAATCAATTTAACACTAATCTGGAGCCATTTTTTCCGATTTAGAGTCATCATAGAGCCATTACAACATAGGTCACCATTTCTGACGGCTGTCAGAATGTGTGACCCACTAAAAAATAAATCGATTTTGTAAGAATGTGTGTTCCCTCCGTAACTGCTTCCCAAAGATATTCAAACTTCGAAAGATGGTATGGGGTAGTTATTTCAACAATGTTACACTCATCTGGAGAAATGTTTTAAGATTTAGATTCATCATAGAGCCATTACCACATAGGTCACCATTTCTGACGGCCTTCAGAATGTGTGACCCACCAAAAATTAAAAGATTTTGTAAGAATGTGTGTTCCCACCATAACTAATTCCCAATTGTATTAATACTTCGAAAGATGGTTTGGGGTAGTTATTTAATCAATTTAACACTAATCTGGAGCCATTTTTTCCGATTTAGAGTCATCATAGAGCCATTACAACATAGGTCACCATTTCTGACGGCTGTCAGAATGTGTGACCCACTAAAAAATAAAACGATTTTGTAAGAATGTGTGTTCCCTCCGTAACTGCTTCCCAAAGATATTCAAACTTCGAAAGATGGTATGGGGTAGTTATTTCAACAATTTAACACTCATCTGGAGAAATGTTTTACGATTTAGAGTCATCATAGAGCCATTACCACATAGGTCACCATTTCTGACGGCTGTCAGAATGTGTGACCCACTAAAAAATTAAAACGATTTTGTAAGAATGTTTGTTTTCCCGTAACTGCTTCCCAAAGATATTCAAACTTCGAAAGATGGTATGGGGTAGTTATTTCAACAATTTAACACTCATTTGGAGCCATGTTTTCCGAGTTAGAATCATCATAGAGCCATTACCACATAGGTCACCATTTCTGACGGACGTCAGAATATGTGACCCACCAAAAATTAAAAGATTTTGTAAGAATGTGTGTTCCCACCATAACTAATTCCCAAATGTATTAATACTTCGAAAGATGGTTTGGGGTAGTTATTTAATCAATTTAACACTAATCTGGAGCCATTTTTTCCGATTTAGAGTCATCATAGAGCCATTACCACATAGGTCACCATTTCTGACGGCCGTCAGAATGTGTGACCCACCAAAAAAATAAAACGATTTTGTAAGAATGTGTGTTCCCTCCGAAACTGCTTCCAAAAGATATTCAAACTTCGAAAGATGGTATGGGGTAGTTATTTCAACAATTTAACACTCATCTGGAGAAATGTTTTACGATTTAGAGTCATCATAGAGCCATTACCACATAGGTCACCATTTCTGACGTCCGTCAGAATGTTTGACCCACCAAAAATTAAAACGATTTTGTAAGAATGTGTGTTCCCACCATAACTAATTCCCAAATGTATTAATATTTCGAAAGATGGTTTGGGGTAGTTATTTAATCAATTTAACACTAATCTGGAGCCATTTTTTCCGATTTAGAGTCATCATAGAGCCATTACAACATAGGTCACCATTTCTGACGGCTGTCAGAATGTGTGACCCACTAAAAAATAAATCGATTTTGTAAGAATGTGTGTTCCCTCCGTAACTGCTTCCCAAAGATATTCAAACTTCGAAAGATGGTATGGGGTAGTTATTTCAACAATTTAACACTCATCTGGAGAAATGTTTTACGATTTAGAGTCATCATAGAGCCATTACCACATAGGTCACCATTTCTGACGGCCGTCAGAATGTGTGACCCACCAAAAATTAAAACGATTTTGTAAGAATGTGTGTTCCCACCATAACTAATTCCCAAATGTATTAATACTTCGAAAGATGGTTTGGGGTAGTTATTTAATCAATTTAACACTAATCTGGAGCCATTTTTTCCGATTTAGAGTCATCATAGAGCCATTACAACATAGGTCACCATTTCTGACGGCTGTCAGAATGTGTGACCCACCCAAAAAATAAATCGATTTTGTAAGAATGTGTGTTCCCACCGTAACTAATTCCCAAATGTATTAATACTTCGAAAGATGGTTTGGGGTAGTTATTTAATCAATTTAACACTCATCTGGAGAAATGTTTTACGATTTAGAGTCATCATAGAGCCATTACCACATAGGTCACCATTTCTGACGGCCGTCAGAATGTGTGACCCACCAAAAATTAAAACGATTTTGTAAGAATGTGTGTTCCCACCATAACTAATTCCCAAATGTATTAATACTTCGAAAGATGGTTTGGGGTAGTTATTTAATCAATTTAACACTAATCTGGAGCCATTTTTTTCCGATTTAGAGTCATCATAGAGCCATTACCACATAGGTCACCATTTCTGACGGCCTTCAGAATGTTTGACCCACCAAAAAAATAAATCGATTTTGTAAGAATGTGTGTTCCCTCCGTAACTGCTTCCCAAAGATATTCAAACTTCGAAAGATGGTATGGGGTAGTTATTTCAACAATTTAACACTCATCTGGAGAAATGTTTTACGATTTAGAGTCATCATAGAGCCATTACCACATAGGTCACCATTTCTGACGGCCGTCAGAATGTGTGACCCACCAAAAATTAAAACGATTTTGTAAGAATGTGTGTTCCCACCATAACTAATTCCCAAATGTATTAATACTTCGAAAGATGGTTTGGGGTAGTTATTTAATCAATTTAACACTAATCTGGAGCCATTTTTTTCCGATTTAGAGTCATCATAGAGCCATTACCACATAGGTCACCATTTCTGACGGCCTTCAGAATGTTTGACCCACCAAAAAAATAAATCGATTTTGTAAGAATGTGTGTTCCCTCCGTAACTGCTTCCCAAAGATATTCAAACTTCGAAAGATGGTATGGGGTAGTTATTTCAACAATTTAACACTCATCTGGAGAAATGTTTTACGATTTAGAGTCATCATAGAGCCATTACCACATAGGTCACCATTTCTGACGGCTGTCAGAATGTGTGACCCACTAAAAAATTAAAACGATTTTGTAAGAATGTTTGTTTTCCCGTAACTGCTTCCCAAAGATATTCAAACTTCGAAAGATGGTATGGGGTAGTTATTTCAACAATTTAACACTCATTTGGAGCCATGTTTTCCGAGTTAGAATCATCATAGAGCCATTACCACATAGGTCACCATTTCTGACGGCCGTCAGAATATGTGACCCACCAAAAATTAAAAGATTTTGTAAGAATGTGTGTTCCCACCATAACTAATTCCCAAATGTATTAATACTTCGAAAGATGGTTTGGGGTAGTTATTTAATCAATTTAACACTAATCTGGAGCCATTTTTTCCGATTTAGAGTCATCATAGAGCCATTACAACATAGGTCACCATTTCTGACGGCTGTCAGAATGTGTGACCCACCCAAAAAATAAATCGATTTTGTAAGAATGTGTGTTCCCACCGTAACTAATTCCCAAATGTATTAATACTTCGAAAGATGGTTTGGGGTAGTTATTTAATCAATTTAACACTCATCTGGAGAAATGTTTTACGATTTAGAGTCATCATAGAGCCATTACCACATAGGTCACCATTTCTGACGGCCGTCAGAATGTGTGACCCACCAAAAATTAAAACGATTTTGTAAGAATGTGTGTTCCCACCATAACTAATTCCCAAATGTATTAATACTTCGAAAGATGGTTTGGGGTAGTTATTTAATCAATTTAACACTAATCTGGAGCCATTTTTTCCGATTTAGAGTCATCATAGAGCCATTACAACATAGGTCACCATTTCTGACGGCTGTCAGAATGTGTGACCCACTAAAAAATAAATCGATTTTGTAAGAATGTGTATTCCCTCCGTAACTGCTTCCCAAAGATATTCAAACATCGAAAGATGGTATGGGGTAGTTATTTCAACAATTTAACACTCATCTGGAGAAATGTTTTACGATTTAGAGTCATCATAGAGCCATTACCACATAGGTCACCATTTCTGACGGCCGTCAGAATGTTTGACCCACCAAAAATTAAAACGATTTTGTAAGAATGTGTGTTCCCACCATAACTAATTCCCAAATGTATTAATATTTCGAAAGATGGTTTGGGGTAGTTATTTAATCAATTTAACACTAATCTGGAGCCATTTTTTCCGATTTAGAGTCATCATAGAGCCATTACAACATAGGTCACCATTTCTGACGGCTGTCAGAATGTGTGACCCACTAAAAAATAAATCGATTTTGTAAGAATGTGTGTTCCCTCCGTAACTGCTTCCCAAAGATATTCAAACTTCGAAAGATGGTATGGGGTAGTTATTTCAACAATTTAACACTCATCTGGAGAAATGTTTTACGATTTAGAGTCATCATAGAGCCATTACCACATAGGTCACCATTTCTGACGGCCGTCAGAATGTGTGACCCACCAAAAATTAAAACGATTTTGTAAGAATGTGTGTTCCCACCATAACTAATTCCCAAATGTATTAATACTTCGAAAGATGGTTTGGGGTAGTTATTTAATCAATTTAACACTAATCTGGAGCCATTTTTTCCGATTTAGAGTCATCATAGAGCCATTACAACATAGGTCACCATTTCTGACGGCTGTCAGAATGTGTGACCCACCCAAAAAATAAATCGATTTTGTAAGAATGTGTGTTCCCACCGTAACTAATTCCCAAATGTATTAATACTTCGAAAGATGGTTTGGGGTAGTTATTTAATCAATTTAACACTCATCTGGAGAAATGTTTTACGATTTAGAGTCATCATAGAGCCATTACCACATAGGTCACCATTTCTGACGGCCGTCAGAATGTGTGACCCACCAAAAATTAAAACGATTTTGTAAGAATGTGTGTTCCCACCATAACTAATTCCCAAATGTATTAATACTTCGAAAGATGGTTTGGGGTAGTTATTTAATCAATTTAACACTAATCTGGAGCCATTTTTTCCGATTTAGAGTCATCATAGAGCCATTACAACATAGGTCACCATTTCTGACGGCTGTCAGAATGTGTGACCCACTAAAAAATAAATCGATTTTGTAAGAATGTGTGTTCCCTCCGTAACTGCTTCCCAAAGATATTCAAACTTCGAAAGATGGTATGGGGTAGTTATTTCAACAATTTAACACTCATTTGGAGCCATGTTTTCCGAGTTAGAATCATCATAGAGCCATTACCACATAGGTCACCATTTCTGACGGCCGTCAGAATATGTGACCCACCAAAAATTAAAAGATTTTGTAAGAATGTGTGTTCCCACCATAACTAATTCCCAAATGTATTAATACTTCGAAAGATGGTTTGGGGTAGTTATTTAATCAATTTAACACTAATCTGGAGCCATTTTTTCCGATTTAGAGTCATCATAGAGCCATTACAACATAGGTCACCATTTCTGACGGCTGTCAGAATGTGTGACCCACCCAAAAAATAAATCGATTTTGTAAGAATGTGTGTTCCCACCGTAACTAATTCCCAAATGTATTAATACTTCGAAAGATGGTTTGGGGTAGTTATTTAATCAATTTAACACTCATCTGGAGAAATGTTTTACGATTTAGAGTCATCATAGAGCCATTACCACATAGGTCACCATTTCTGACGGCCGTCAGAATGTGTGACCCACCAAAAATTAAAACGATTTTGTAAGAATGTGTGTTCCCACCATAACTAATTCCCAAATGTATTAATACTTCGAAAGATGGTTTGGGGTAGTTATTTAATCAATTTAACACTAATCTGGAGCCATTTTTTCCGATTTAGAGTCATCATAGAGCCATTACAACATAGGTCACCATTTCTGACGGCTGTCAGAATGTGTGACCCACTAAAAAATAAATCGATTTTGTAAGAATGTGTATTCCCTCCGTAACTGCTTCCCAAAGATATTCAAACATCGAAAGATGGTATGGGGTAGTTATTTCAACAATTTAACACTCATCTGGAGAAATGTTTTACGATTTAGAGTCATCATAGAGCCATTACCACATAGGTCACCATTTCTGACGGCCGTCAGAATGTTTGACCCACCAAAAATTAAAACGATTTTGTAAGAATGTGTGTTCCCACCATAACTAATTCCCAAATGTATTAATATTTCGAAAGATGGTTTGGGGTAGTTATTTAATCAATTTAACACTAATCTGGAGCCATTTTTTCCGATTTAGAGTCATCATAGAGCCATTACAACATAGGTCACCATTTCTGACGGCTGTCAGAATGTGTGACCCACTAAAAAATAAATCGATTTTGTAAGAATGTGTGTTCCCTCCGTAACTGCTTCCCAAAGATATTCAAACTTCGAAAGATGGTATGGGGTAGTTATTTCAACAATTTAACACTCATCTGGAGAAATGTTTTACGATTTAGAGTCATCATAGAGCCATTACCACATAGGTCACCATTTCTGACGGCCGTCAGAATGTGTGACCCACCAAAAATTAAAACGATTTTGTAAGAATGTGTGTTCCCACCATAACTAATTCCCAAATGTATTAATACTTCGAAAGATGGTTTGGGGTAGTTATTTAATCAATTTAACACTAATCTGGAGCCATTTTTTCCGATTTAGAGTCATCATAGAGCCATTACAACATAGGTCACCATTTCTGACGGCTGTCAGAATGTGTGACCCACCCAAAAAATAAATCGATTTTGTAAGAATGTGTGTTCCCACCGTAACTAATTCCCAAATGTATTAATACTTCGAAAGATGGTTTGGGGTAGTTATTTAATCAATTTAACACTCATCTGGAGAAATGTTTTACGATTTAGAGTCATCATAGAGCCATTACCACATAGGTCACCATTTCTGACGGCCGTCAGAATGTGTGACCCACCAAAAATTAAAACGATTTTGTAAGAATGTGTGTTCCCACCATAACTAATTCCCAAATGTATTAATACTTCGAAATATGGTTTGGGGTAGTTATTTAATCAATTTAACACTAATCTGGAGCCATTTTTTCCGATTTAGAGTCATCATAGAGCCATTACAACATAGGTCACCATTTCTGACGGCTGTCAGAATGTGTGACCCACTAAAAAATAAATCGATTTTGTAAGAATGTGTGTTCCCTCCGTAACTGCTTCCCAAAGATATTCAAACATCGAAAGATGGTATGGGGTAGTTATTTCAACAATTTAACACTCATCTGGAGAAATGTTTTACGATTTAGATTCATCATAGAGCCATTACCACATAGGTCACCATTTCTGACGGCCGTCAGAATGTGTGACCCACCAAAAATTAAAACGATTTTGTAAGAATGTGTGTTCCCACCATAACTAATTCCCAAATGTATTAATACTTCGAAAGATGGTTTGGGGTAGTTATTTAATCAATTTAACACTAATCTGGAGCCATTTTTTCCGATTTAGAGTCATCATAGAGCCATTACAACATAGGTCACCATTTCTGACGGCTGTCAGAATGTGTGACCCACCCAAAAAATAAATCGATTTTGTAAGAATGTGTGTTCCCACCGTAACTAATTCCCAAATGTATTAATACTTCGAAAGATGGTTTGGGGTAGTTATTTAATCAATTTAACACTCATCTGGAGAAATGTTTTACGATTTAGAGTCATCATAGAGCCATTACCACATAGGTCACCATTTCTGACGGCCGTCAGAATGTGTGACCCACCAAAAATTAAAACGATTTTGTAAGAATGTGTGTTCCCACCATAACTAATTCCCAAATGTATTAATACTTCGAAAGATGGTTTGGGGTAGTTATTTAATCAATTTAACACTAATCTGGAGCCATTTTTTCCGATTTAGAGTCATCATAGAGCCATTACAACATAGGTCACCATTTCTGACGGCTGTCAGAATGTGTGACCCACCCAAAAAATAAATCGATTTTGTAAGAATGTGTGTTCCCACCGTAACTGCTTCCCAAAGATATTCAAACATCGAAAGATGGTATGGGGTAGTTATTTAATCAATTTAACACTCATCTGGAGAAATGTTTTACGATTTAGAGTCATCATAGAGCCATTACCACATAGGTCACCATTTCTGACGGCCGTCAGAATGTGTGACCCACCAAAAATTAAAACGATTTTGTAAGAATGTGTGTTCCCACCATAACTAATTCCCAAATGTATTAATACTTCGAAATATGGTTTGGGGTAGTTATTTAATCAATTTAACACTAATCTGGAGCCATTTTTTCCGATTTAGAGTCATCATAGAGCCATTACAACATAGGTCACCATTTCTGACGGCTGTCAGAATGTGTGACCCACTAAAAAATAAATCGATTTTGTAAGAATGTGTGTTCCCTCCGTAACTGCTTCCCAAAGATATTCAAACATCGAAAGATGGTATGGGGTAGTTATTTCAACAATTTAACACTCATCTGGAGAAATGTTTTACGATTTAGATTCATCATAGAGCCATTACCACATAGGTCACCATTTCTGACGGCCGTCAGAATGTGTGACCCACCAAAAATTAAAACGATTTTGTAAGAATGTGTGTTCCCACCATAACTAATTCCCAAATGTATTAATACTTCGAAAGATGGTTTGGGGTAGTTATTTAATCAATTTAACACTAATCTGGAGCCATTTTTTCCGATTTAGAGTCATCATAGAGCCATTACAACATAGGTCACCATTTCTGACGGCTGTCAGAATGTGTGACCCACCCAAAAAATAAATCGATTTTGTAAGAATGTGTGTTCCCACCGTAACTAATTCCCAAATGTATTAATACTTCGAAAGATGGTTTGGGGTAGTTATTTAATCAATTTAACACTCATCTGGAGAAATGTTTTACGATTTAGAGTCATCATAGAGCCATTGCCACATAGGTCACCATTTCTGACGGCCGTCAGAATGTGTGACCCACCAAAAATTAAAACGATTTTGTAAGAATGTGTGTTCCCACCATAACTAATTCCCAAATGTATTAATACTTCGAAAGATGGTTTGGGGTAGTTATTTAATCAATTTAACACTAATCTGGAGCCATTTTTTCCGATTTAGAGTCATCATAGAGCCATTACAACATAGGTCACCATTTCTGACGGCTGTCAGAATGTGTGACCCACCCAAAAAATAAATCGATTTTGTAAGAATGTGTGTTCCCACCGTAACTAATTCCCAAATGTAATAATACTTCGAAAGATGGTTTGGGGTCGTTATTTAATCAATTTAACACTCATCTGGAGAAATGTTTTACGATTTAGAGTCATCATAGAGCCATTACCACATAGGTCACCATTTCTGACGGCCGTCAGAATGTGTGACCCACCAAAAATGAAAACGATTTTGTAAGAATGTGTGTTCCCACCATAACTAATTCCCAAATGTATTAATACTTCGAAAGATGGTTTGGGGTAGTTATTTAATCAATTTAACACTAATCTGGAGCAATTTTTTCCGATTTAGAGTCATCATAGAGCCATTACCACATAAGTCACCATTTCTGACGGCCGTCAGAATGTGTGACCCACCAAAAATTAAAACGATTTTGTAAGAATGTATGTTCCCACCATAACTAATTCCCAAATGTATTAATACTTCGAAAGATGGTTTGGGGTAGTTATTTAATCAATTTAACACTAATCTGGAGCCATTTTTTTCCGATTTAGAGTCATCATAGAGCCATTACAACATAGGTCACCATTTCTGACGGCTGTCAGAATGTGTGACCCACTAAAAAATTAAAACGATTTTGTAAGAATGTTTGTTTTCCCGTTACTGCTTCCCAAATGTATTAATACTTCGAAAGATGGTTTGGGGTAGTTATTTAATCAATTTAACACTAATCTGGAGCCATTTTTTCCGATTTAGAGTCATCATAGAGCCATTACCACATAGGTCACCATTTCTGACGGCCTTCAGAATGTTTGACCCACCAAAAAAATAAATCGATTTTGTAAGAATGTGTGTTCCCTCCGTAACTGCTTCCCAAAGATATTCAAACTTCGAAAGATATATGGGGTAGTTATTTCAACAATTTAACACTCATCTGGAGAAATGTTTTACGATTTAGAGTCATCATAGAGCCATTACCACATAGGTCACCATTTCTGACGGCTGTCAGAATGTGTGACCCACTAAAAAATTAAAACGATTTTGTAAGAATGTTTGTTTTCCCGTAACTGCTTCCCAAAGATATTCAAACTTCGAAAGATGGTATGGGGTAGTTATTTCAACAATTTAACACTCATTTGGAGCCATGTTTTCCGAGTTAGAATCATCATAGAGCCATTACCACATAGGTCACCATTTCTGACGGCCGTCAGAATGTGTGACCCACCAAAAATTAAAAGATTTTGTAAGAATGTGTGTTCCCACCATAACTAATTCCCAAATGTATTAATACTTCGAAAGATGGTTTGGGGTAGTTATTTAATCAATTTAACACTAATCTGGAGCCATTTTTTCCGATTTAGAGTCATCATAGAGCCATTACCACATAGGTCACCATTTCTGACGGCCGTCAGAATGTGTGACCCACCCAAAAAATAAAACGATTTTGTAAGAATGTGTGTTCCCTCCGAAACTGCTTCCAAAAGATATTCAAACTTCGAAAGATGGTATGGGGTAGTTATTTCAACAATTTAACACTCATCTGGAGAAATGTTTTACGATTTAGAGTCATCATAGAGCCATTACCACATAGGTCACCATTTCTGACGGCCGTCAGAATGTGTGACCCACCAAAAATTAAAACGATTTTGTAAGAATGTGTGTTCCCACCATAACTAATTCCCAAATGTATTAATACTTCGAAAGATGGTTTGGGGTAGTTATTTAATCAATTTACACTAATCTGGAGCCATTTTTTCCGATTTAGAGTCATCATAGAGCCATTACAACATAGGTCACCATTTCTGACGGCTGTCAGAATGTGTGACCCACTAAAAAATAAATCGATTTTGTAAGAATGTGTGTTCCCTCCGTAACTGCTTCCCAAAGATATTCAAACTTCGAAAGATGGTATGGGGTAGTTATTTCAACAATGTAACACTCATCTGGAGAAATGTTTTAAGATTTAGATTCATCATAGAGCCATTACCACATAGGTCACCATTTCTGACGGCCGTCAGAATGTGTGACCCACCAATAATTAAAACGATTTTGTAAGAATGTGTGTTCCCACCATAACTAATTCCCAAATGTATTAATACTTCGAAAGATGGTTTGGGGTAGTTATTTAATCAATTTAACACTAATCTGGAGCCATTTTTTCCGATTAAGAGTCATCATAGAGCCATTACAACATAGGTCACCATTTCTGACGGCTGTCAGAATGTGTGACCCACCCAAAAAATAAAACGATTTTGTAAGAATGTGTCTTCCCACCGTAACTAATTCCCAAATGTATTAATACTTCGAAAGATGGTTTGGGGTAGTTATTTAATCAATTTAACACTCATCTGGAGAAATGTTTTACGATTTAGAGTCATCATAGAGCCATTACCACATAGGTCACCATTTCTGACGGCCGTCAGAATGTGTGACCCACCAAAAATTAAAACGATTTTGTAAGAATGTGTGTTTCCACCATAACTAATTCCCAAATGTATTAATACTTCGAAAGATGGTTTGGGGTAGTTATTTAATCAATTTAACACTAATCTGGAGCCATTTTTTCCGATTTAGAGTCATCATAGAGCCATTACAACATAGGTCACCATTTCTGACGGCTGTCAGAATGTGTGACCCACCAAAAAAATAAAACGATTTTGTAAGAATGTGTGTTCCCTCCGTAACTGCTTCCAAAAGATATTCAAACTTCGAAAGATGGTATGGGGTAGTTATTTCAACAATTTAACACTCATCTGGAGAAATGTTTTACGATTTAGAGTCATCATAGAGCCATTACCACATAGGTCACCATTTCTGACGGCCGTCAGAATGTGTGACCCACCAAAAATTAAAACAATTTTGTAAGAATGTGTGTTCCCACCATAACTAATTCCCAAATGTATTAATACTTCGAAAGATGGTTTGGGGTAGTTATTTAATCAATTTAACACTAATCTGGAGCCATTTTTTCCGATTTAGAGTCATCATAGAGCCATTACAACATAGGTCACCATTTCTGACGGCTGTCAGAATGTGTGACCCACTAAAAAATTAATCGATTTTGTAAGAATGTGTGTTCCCTCCGTAACTGCTTCCCAAAGATATTCAAACTTCGAAAGATGGTATGGGGTAGTTATTTCAACAATTTAACACTCATCTGGAGAAATGTTTTACGATTTAGAGTCATTATAGAGCCATTACCACATAGGTCACCATTTCTGACGGCCGTCAGAATGTGTGACCCACCAAAAATTAAAACGATTTTGTAAGAATGTGTGTTCCCACCATAACTAATTCCCAAATGTATTAATACTTCGAAAGATGGTTTGGGGTAGTTATTTAATCAATTTAACACTAATCTGGAGCCATTTTTTTCCGATTTAGAGTCATCATAGAGCCATTACCACATAGGTCACCATTTCTGACGGCCTTCAGAATGTTTGACCCATGCACCCAAAAAATAAATCGATTTTGTAAGAATGTGTGTTCCTTCCGTAACTGCTTCCCAAAGATATTCAAACTTCGAAAGATGGTATGGGGTAGTTATTTCAACAATTTAACACTCATCTGGAGAAATGTTTTACGATTTAGAGTCATCATAGAGCCATTACCACATAGGTCACCATTTCTGACGGCTGTCAGAATGTGTGACCCACTAAAAAATTAAAACGATTTTGTAAGAATGTTTGTTTTCCCGTAACTGCTTCCCAAAGATATTCAAACTTCGAAAGATGGTATGGGGTAGTTATTTTAACAATTCAACACTCATTTGGAGCCATGTTTTCCGAGTTAGAGTCATCATAGAGCCATTACCACATAGGTCACCATTTCTGACGGCCGTCAGAATGTGTGACCCACCAAAAATTAAAAGATTTTGTAAGAATGTGTGTTCCCACCATAACTAATTCCCAAAAGTATTAATACTTCGAAAGATGGTTTGGGGTAGTTATTTAATCAATTTAACACTAATCTGGAGCCATTTTTTCCGATTTAGAGTCATCATAGAGCCATTACCACATAGGTCACCATTTCTGACGGCCGTCAGAATGTGTGACCCACCAAAAAAATAAAACGATTTTGTAAGAATGTGTGTTCCCTCCGTAACTGCTTCCAAAAGATATTCAAACTTCGAAAGATGGTATGGGGTAGTTATTTCAACAATTTAACACTCATCTGGAGAAATGTTTTACGATTTAGAGTCATCATAGAGCCATTACCACATAGGTCACCATTTCTGACGGCCGTCAGAATGTGTGACCCACCAAAAATTAAAACGATTTTGTAAGAATGTGTGTTCCCACCATAACTAATTCCCAAATGTATTAATACTTGGAAAGATGGTTTGGGGTAGTTATTTAATCAATTTAACACTAATCTGGAGCCATTTTTTCCAATTTAGAGTCATCATAGAGCCATTACAACATAGGTCACCATTTCTGACGGCTGTCAGAATGTGTGACCCACTAAAAAATAAATCGATTTTGTAAGAATGTGTGTTCCCTCCGTAACTGCTTCCCAAAGATATTCAAACATCGAAAGATGGTATGGGGTAGTTATTTCAACAATTTAACACTCATCTGGAGAAATGTTTTACGATTTAGATTCATCATAGAGCCATTACCACATAGGTCACCATTTCTGACGGCCGTCAGAATGTGTGACCCACCAAAAATTAAAACGATTTTGTAAGAATGTGTGTTCCCACCATAACTAATTCCCAAATGTATTAATACTTCGAAAGATGGTTTGGGGTAGTTATTTAATCAATTTAACACTAATCTGGAGCCATTTTTTCCGATTAAGAGTCATCATAGAGCCATTACAACATAGGTCACCATTTCTGACGGCTGTCAGAATGTGTGACCCACCCAAAAAATAAAACGATTTTGTAAGAATGTGTGTTCCCACCGTAACTAATTCCCAAATGTATTAATACTTCGAAAGATGGTTTGGGGTAGTTATTTAATCAATTTAACACTCATCTGGAGAAATGTTTTACGATTTAGAGTCATCATAGAGCCATTACCACATAGGTCACCATTTCTGACGGCCGTCAGAATGTGTGACCCACTAAAAAATAAATCGATTTTGTAAGAATGTGTTTTCCCTCCGTAACTGCTTCCCAAAGATATTCAAACTTCGAAAGATGGTATGGGGTAGTTATTTCAACAATTTAACACTCATCTGGAGAAAGGTTTTACGATTTAGAGTCATCATAGAGCCATTACCACATAGGTCACCATTTCTGACGGCCGTCAGAATGTGTGACCCACCAAAAATTAAAATGATTTTGTAAGAATGTGTGTTCCCACCATAACTAATTCCCAAATGTATTAATACTTCGAAAGATGGTTTGGGGTAGTTATTTAATCAATTTAACACTAATCTGGAGCCATTTTTTTCCGATTTAGAGTCATCATAGAGCCATTACCACATAGGTCACCATTTCTGACGGCCGTCAGAATGTGTGACCCACCAAAATTTAAAACGATTTTGTAAGAATGTGTGTTCCCACCATAACTAATTCCCAAATGTATTAATACTTAGAAAGATGGTTTGGGGTAGTTATTTAATCAATTTAACACTAATCTGGAGCCATTTTTTTCCGATTTAGAGTCATCATAGAGCCATTACCACATAGGTCACCATTTCTGACGGCCTTCAGAATGTTTGACCCACCCAAAAAATAAATCGATTTTGTAAGAATGTGTGTTCCTTCCGTAACTGCTTCCCAAAGATATTCAAACTTCGAAAGATGGTATGGGGTAGTTACAGTATTTCAACAATTTAACACTCATCTGGAGAAATGTTTTACGAGTTAGAGTCATCATAGAGCCATTACCACATAGGTCACCATTTCTGACGGCCGTCAGAATGTGTGACCCACTAAAAATTAAAACGATTTTGTAAGAATGTGTGTTCCCACCATAACTAATTCCCAAATGTATTAATACTTCGAAAGATGGTTTGGGGTAGTTATTTAATCAATTTAACACTAATCTGGAGCCATTTTTTTCCGATTTAGAGTCATCATAGAGCCAATACCACCTAGGTCACCATTTCTGACGGCCGTCAGAATGTGTGACCCACAAAAAAATATATCGTTTTTTTAAGAATGTGTGTTCCCACCCTTACTGCTTCCCAAATGTATTAACACTTCTAAAGATGGTTTGGGGTAGTTATTTTATAATTTCACACTAATCTGGAGCATTTGTTTCGGGATTTAGAGTCATCATAGAGCCAATACCACATAGGTCACCATTTCTGACGGCCGTCAGAATGTGTGACCCACGGAAAATAATTCGTTTTTTAAGAATGTGTGTTCCCACCCTTACTGCTTCCCAAATATATTAACACTTCTAAAGACGGTTTGGGGTAGTTATTTTATAATTTCACACTAATATTGAGCATTTTTTTCGGGATTTAGAGTCATCATAGAGCCAATACCACATAGGTCACCATTTCTGACGGCCGTCAGAATGTGTGACCCACAAACAAAAGGATTTAAGCATGTGTGTTCCCACCCAAACTGCTTCCCATATTTATTTAAACTTCGAAAGATGCTTTGGGGTAGTTATTTCACACTCATCTGGAGCATTTTTTTCGGGTTTTAGAGTCATCATAGAGCCTGTACCACATAGTTCACCATTTCTGACGGCCGTCAGAATGTGTGACCCACGGAAAATATTTCGTTTTTTAAGAATGTGTGTTCCCACCCTTACTGCTTCCCAAATGTATTAACACTTCTAAAGACGGTTTGGGGTAGTTATTTTATAATTTCACACTAATATGGAGCATTTTTTTCGGGATTTAGAGTCATCATAGAGCCAATACCACCTAGGTCACCATTTCTGACGGCCGTCAGAATGTGTGACCCACAAAAAAATATATCGTTTTTTTAAGAATGTGTGTTCCCACCCTTACTGCTTCCCAAATGTATTAACACTTCTAAAGACGGTTTGGGGTAGTTATTTTATAATTTCACACTAATATGGAGCATTTTTTTCGGGATTTAGAGTCATCATAGAGCCAATACCACCTAGGTCACCATTTCTGACGGCCGTCAGAATGTGTGACCCACAAAAAAATATATCGTTTTTTTAAGAATGTGTGTTCCCACCCTTACTGCTTCCCAAATGTATTAACACTTCTAAAGATGGTTTGGGGTAGTTATTTTATAATTTCACACTAATCTGGAGCATTTGTTTCGGGATTTAGAGTCATCATAGAGCCAATACCACATAGGTCACCATTTCTGACGGCCGTCAGAATGTGTGACCCACGGAAAAAAATATAGTTTTTTTTAAGAATGTGTGTTCCCACCCTAACTGCTTCCCAAATGTATTAAAACTTCGAAAGATTGTTTGGTGTGGTTATTTCATCAATTCACACTAATCTGGAGCCATGTTTTCGGATTTAGAGTCATCATAGAGCCAATACCACATAGGTCACCATTTCTGACGGCCGTCAGAATGTGTGACCCACAAACAAAAGGATTTAAGCATGTGTGTTCCCACCCAAACTGCTTCCCATATGTATTTAAACTTCGAAAGATGCTTTGGGGTAGTTATTTCACACTCATCTGGAGCATTTTTTTCGGGTTTTAGAGTCATCATAGAGCCTGTACCACATAGTTCACCATTTCTGACGGCCGTCAGAATGTGTGACCCACGGAAAATATTTCGTTTTTTAAGAATGTGTGTTCCCACCCTTACTGCTTCCCAAATGTATTAACACTTCTAAAGACGGTTTGGGGTAGTTATTTTATAATTTCACACTAATATGGAGCATTTTTTTCGGGATTTAGAGTCATCATAGAGCCAATACCACATAGGTCACCATTTCTGACGGCCGTCAGAATGTGTGACCCACAAACAAAAGGATTTAAGCATGTGTGTTCCCAGCCAAACTGCTTCCCAAATGTATTTAAACTTCGAAAGATGGTTGGGGTAGTTATTTTATCATTTCACACTAATTTGGAGCATTTTTTTTCGGGATTTAGAGTCATATTAGAACCATGACCACATAGGTCACCATTTCTGACGGCCGTCAGAATGTGTGACCCACAAAAAAATATAGTTTTTTTAAAGAATGTGTGTTCCCACCCTAACTGCTTCCCAAATGTATTAACACTTCGAAAAATGCTTTGGGGTAATTATTTCATCAATTCACACTAATCTGGAGCCATGTTTTCGGAATTAGAGTCATCATAGAGCCATTACCACCTAGGTCACCATTTCTGACGGCCGTCAGAATGTGTGACCCACAAAAAAATATATCGTTTTTTTAAGAATGTGTGTTCCCACCCTTAATGCTTCCCAAATGTATTAACACTTCTAAAGATGGTTTGGGGTAGTTATTTTATAATTTCACACTAATCTGGAGCATTTGTTTCGGGATTTAGAGTCATCATAGAGCCAATACCACATAGGTCACAATTTCTGACGGCCGTCAGAATGTGTGACCCACGGAAAATATTTCGTTTTTTAAGAATGTGTGTTCCCACCCTTACTGCTTCCCAAATGTATTAACACTTCTAAAGACGGTTTGGGGTAGTTATTTTATAATTTCACACTAATATGGAGCATTTTTTTCGGGATTTAGAGTCATCATAGAGCCAATACCACCTAGGTCACCATTTCTGACGGCCGTCAGAATGTGTGACCCACAAAAAAATATATCGTTTTTTTAAGAATGTGTGTTCCCACCCTTACTGCTTCCCAAATGTATTAACACTTCTAAAGATGGTTTGGGGTAGTTATTTCATAATTTCACACTAATCTGGAGCATTTGTTTCGGGATTTAGAGTCATCATAGAGCCAATACCACATAGGTCACCATTTCTGACGGCCGTCAGAATGTGTGACCCACGGAAAAAAATATAGTTTTTTTTAAGAATGTGTGTTCCCACCCTAACTGCTTCCCAAATGTATTAAAACTTCGAAAGATTGTTTGGTGTGGTTATTTCATCAATTCACACTAATCTGGAGCCATGTTTTCGGATTTAGAGTCATCATGAGGGTTTAGGTTGGTTGAGGGGCAGTTCTATGGGCGTATGTGAAGCCCTCTGTGACATGCTTGCGTGTAAAAAGGGCTATACAAATAAATTTGATTTGATTTGATTTGATCATAGAGCCAATACCACATAGGTCACCATTTCTGACGGCCGTCAGAATGTGTGACCCACAAACAAAAGGATTTAAGCATGTGTGTTCCCACCCAAACTGCTTCCCATATGTATTTAAACTTCGAAAGATGCTTTGGGGTAGTTATTTCACACTCATCTGGAGCATTTTTTTCGGGTTTTAGAGTCATCATAGAGCCTGTACCACATAGTTCACCATTTCTGACGGCCGTCAGAATGTGTGACCCACGGAAAATATTTCGTTTTTTAAGAATGTGTGTTCCCACCCTTACTGCTTCCCAAATGTATTAACACTTCTAAAGACGGTTTGGGGTAGTTATTTTATAATTTCACACTAATATGGAGCATTTTTTTCGGGATTTAGAGTCATCATAGAGCCAATACCACATAGGTCACCATTTCTGACGGCCGTCAGAATGTGTGACCCACAAACAAAAGGATTTAAGCATGTGTGTTCCCAGCCAAACTGCTTCCCAAATGTATTTAAACTTCGAAAGATGGTTGGGGTAGTTATTTTATCATTTCACACTAATTTGGAGCATTTTTTTTCGGGATTTAGAGTCATATTAGAACCATGACCACATAGGTCACCATTTCTGACGGCCGTCAGAATGTGTGACCCACAAAAAAATATAGTTTTTTTAAAGAATGTGTGTTCCCACCCTAACTGCTTCCCAAATGTATTAACACTTCGAAAAATGCTTTGGGGTAATTATTTCATCAATTCACACTAATCTGGAGCCATGTTTTCGGAATTAGAGTCATCATAGAGCCATTACCACCTAGGTCACCATTTCTGACGGCCGTCAGAATGTGTGACCCACAAAAAAATATATCGTTTTTTTAAGAATGTGTGTTCCCACCCTTACTGCTTCCCAAATGTATTAACACTTCTAAAGATGGTTTGGGGTAGTTATTTTATAATTTCACACTAATCTGGAGCATTTGTTTCGGGATTTAGAGTCATCATAGAGCCAATACCACATAGGTCACCATTTCTGACGGCCGTCAGAATGTGTGACCCACGGAAAATAATTCGTTTTTTTTAAGAATGTGTGTTCCCACCCTAACTGCTTCCCAAATGTATTAACACTTTGAAAAATGCTTTGGGGTAGTTATTTCACACTAATATGGAGCATTTTTTTCGGGATTTAGAGTCATCATAGAGCCAATACCACATAGGTCACAATTTCTGACGGCCGTCAGAATGTGTGACCCACGGAAAATATTTCGTTTTTTAAGAATGTGTGTTCCCACCCTTACTGCTTCCCAAATGTATTAACACTTCTAAAGACGGTTTGGGGTAGTTATTTTATAATTTCACACTAATATGGAGCATTTTTTTCGGGATTTAGAGTCATCATAGAGCCAATACCACATAGGTCACCATTTCTGACGGCCGTCAGAATGTGTGACCCACAAACAAAAGGATTTAAGCATGTGTGTTCCCACCCAAACTGCTTCCCATATGTATTTAAACTTCGAAAGATGCTTTGGGGTAGTTATTTCACACTAATCTGGAGCAATTTTTTCGGGTTTTAGAGTCATCATAGAGCCTCTACCACATAGTTCACCATTTCTGACAGCCGTCAGAATGTGTGACCCACAAACAAAAGGATTTTAGCATGTGTGTTCCCACCCAAACTGCTTCCCAAATGTATTAACACTTCGAAAAATGCTTTGGGGTAATTATTTCATCAATTCACACTAATAAGGAGCCATGTTTTCGGAATTAGAGTCATCATAGAGCCATTACCACCTAGGTCACCATTTCTGACGGCCGTCAGAATGTGTGACCCACAAAAAAATATATCGTTTTTTTAAGAATGTGTGTTCCCATCCTTACTGCTTCCCAAATGTATTAACACTTCTAAAGATGGTTTGGGGTAGTTATTTTATAATTTCAAACTAATCTGGAGCATTTGTTTCGGGATTTAGAGTCGTCATAGAGCCAATACCACATAGGTCACCATTTCTGACGGCCGTCAGAATGTGTGACCCACGGAAAAAAATATAGTTTTTTTTAAGAATGTGTGTTCCCACCCTAACTGCTTCCCAAATGTATTAACACTTCGAAAAATGCTTTGGGGTATTATTTCACAGTAATATGGAGCATTTTTTTCGGGATTTAGAGTCATGAGAGAGCCAATACCACATAGGTCACCATTTCTGACGGCCGTCAGAATGTGTGACCCACGGAAAATAATTCGTTTTTTTTAAGAATGTGTGTTCCCACCCTAACTGCTTCCCAAATGTATTAACACTTTGAAAAATGCTTTGGGGTAGTTATTTCACACTAATATGGAGCATTTTTTTCGGGATTTAGAGTCATCATAGAGCCAATACCACATAGGTCACAATTTCTGACGGCCGTCAGAATGTGTGACCCACGGAAAATATTTCGTTTTTTAAGAATGTGTGTTCCCACCCTTACTGCTTCCCAAATGTATTAACACTTCTAAAGACGGTTTGGGGTAGTTATTTTATAATTTCACACTAATATGGAGCATTTTTTTCGGGATTTAGAGTCATCATAGAGCCAATACCACCTAGGTCACCATTTCTGACGGCCGTCAGAATGTGTGACCCACAAAAAAATATATCGTTTTTTTAAGAATGTGTGTTCCCACCCTTACTGCTTCCCAAATGTATTAACACTTCTAAAGATGGTTTGGGGTAGTTATTTTATAATTTCACACTAATCTGGAGCATTTGTTTCGGGATTTAGAGTCATCATAGAGCCAATACCACATAGGTCACCATTTCTGACGGCCGTCAGAATGTGTGACCCACGGATAAAAATATAGTTTTTTTTAAGAATGTGTGTTCCCACCCTAACTGCTTCCCAAATGTATTAAAACTTCGAAAGATTGTTTGGTGTGGTTATTTCATCAATTCACACTAATCTGGAGCCATGTTTTCGGATTTAGAGTCATCATAGAGCCAATACCACATAGGTCACCATTTCTGACGGCCGTCAGAATGTGTGACCCACAAACAAAAGGATTTAAGCATGTGTGTTCCCACCCAAACTGCTTCCCATATGTATTTAAACTTCGAAAGATGCTTTGGGGTAGTTATTTCACACTCATCTGGAGCATTTTTTTCGGGTTTTAGAGTCATCATAGAGCCTGTACCACATAGTTCACCATTTCTGACGGCCGTCAGAATGTGTGACCCACGGAAAATATTTCGTTTTTTAAGAATGTGTGTTCCCACCCTTACTGCTTCCCAAATGTATTAACACTTCTAAAGACGGTTTGGGGTAGTTATTTTATAATTTCACACTAATATGGAGCATTTTTTTCGGGATTTAGAGTCATCATAGAGCCATGACCACATAGGTCACCATTTCTGACGGCCGTCAGAATGTGTGACCCACAAAAAAATATCGTTTTTTTAAAGAATGTGTGTTCCCACCCTAACTGCTTCCCAAATGTATTAACACTTCGAAAAATGCTTTGGGGTAATTATTTCATCAATTCACACTAATCTGGAGCCATGTTTTCGGAATTAGAGTCATCATAGAGCCATTACCACCTAGGTCACCATTTCTGACGGCCGTCAGAATGTGTGACCCACAAAAAAATATATCGTTTTTTTAAGAATGTGTGTTCCCACCCTTACTGCTTCCCAAATGTATTAACACTTCTAAAGACAGTTTGGGGTAGTTATTTTATAATTTCACACTAATCTGGAGCATTTGTTTCGGGATTTAGAGTCATCATAGAGCCAATACCACATAGGTCACCATTTCTGACGGCCGTCAGAATGTGTGACCCACGGAAAAAAATATAGTTTTTTTTAAGAATGTGTGTTCCCACCCTAACTGCTTCCCAAATGTATTAACACTTCGAAAAATGCTTTGGGGTAGTTATTTCACAGTAATATGGAGCATTTTTTTCGGGATTTAGAGTCATGAGAGAGCCAATACCACATAGGTCACCATTTCTGACGGCCGTCAGAATGTGTGACCCACGGAAAATAATTCGTTTTTTAAGAATGTGTGTTCCCACCCTAACTGCTTCCCAAATGTATTAAAACTTCGAAAGATCGTTTGGTGTGGTTATTTCATCAATTCACACTAATCTGGAGCCATGTTTTCGGATTTAGAGTCATCATAGAGCCAATACCACATAGGTCACCATTTCTGACGGCCGTCAGAATGTGTGACCCACAAACAAAAGGATTTAAGCATGTGTGTTCCCACCCAAACTGCTTCCCATATGTAGTTAAACTTCGAATGATGCTTTGGGGTAGTTATTTCACACTAATCTGGAGCAATTTTTTCGGGTTTTAGAGTCATCATAGAGCCTGTACCACATAGTTCACCATTTCTGACAGCCGTCAGAATGTGTGACCCACAAACAAAAGGATTTAAGCATGTGTGTTCCCACCCAAACTGCTTCCCAAATGTATTAACACTTCGAAAAATGCTTTGGGGTAGTTATTTCACACTAATATGGAGCATTTTTTTCGGGATTTAGAGTCATCATAGAGCCAATACCACATAGGTCACCATTTCTGACGGCCGTCAGAATGTGTGACCCACAAAAAAATATCGTTTTTTTAAAGAATGTGTGTTCCCACCCTAACTGCTTCCCAAATGTATTAACACTTCGAAAAATGCTTTGGGGTAATTATTTCATCAATTCACACTAATAAGGAGCCATGTTTTCGGAATTAGAGTCATCATAGAGCCATTACCACCTAGGTCACCATTTCTGACGGCCGTCAGAATGTGTGACCCACAAAAAAATATATCGTTTTTTTAAGAATGTGTGTTCCCATCCTTACTGCTTCCCAAATGTATTAACACTTCTAAAGATGGTTTGGGGTAGTTATTTTATAATTTCAAACTAATCTGGAGCATTTGTTTCGGGATTTAGAGTCGTCATAGAGCCAATACCACATAGGTCACCATTTCTGACGGCCGTCAGAATGTGTGACCCACGGAAAAAAATATAGTTTTTTTTAAGAATGTGTGTTCCCACCCTAACTGCTTCCCAAATGTATTAACACTTCGAAAAATGCTTTGGGGTAGTTATTTCACAGTAATATGGAGCATTTTTTTCGGGATTTAGAGTCATGAGAGAGCCAATACCACATAGGTCACCATTTCTTACGGCCGTCAGAATGTGTGACCCACAAACAAAAGGATTTAAGCATGTGTGTTCCCAGCCAAACTGCTTCCCAAATGTATTTAAACTTCGAAAGATGGTTGGGGTAGTTATTTTATAATTTCACACTAATTTGGAGCATTTTTTTCGGAATTAGAGTCATCATAGAGCCATTACCACATAGGACACCATCTCTGACGGCCATAAGAATGTGTGACCCACAAAAAAATATCGTTTTTTTTTTGAATGTGTGTTCCCACCCTAACTGCTTCCCAAATGTATTAACACTTCGAAAAATGCTTTGGGGTAATTATTTCATCAATTCACACTAATCTGGAGCCATGTTTTCGGAATTAGAGTCTATCTGCTTCCCAAATGTATTAAAACTTCGAAAGATGGCTGGGGTAGTTATTTCATCAATTCATACTAATCTGGAGCCATGTTTTTCGGATTTAGAGTCATCATATAGAGCCAATACCACATAGGTCACCATTTCTGACAGCCGTCAGAATGTGTGACCCACATACAAAGGGATTTAAGCATGTGTGTTCCCACACTAACTGCTTCCCACATGTATTAACACTTCGAAAGATTGTTTGGTGTGGTTATTTCATCAATTCACACTAATCTGGAGCCATGTTTTCAGATTTAGAGTCATCATAGAGCCAATACCACATAGGTCACCATTTCTGACGGCCGTCAGAATGTGTGACCCACGGAAAATAATTCGTTTTTTAAGAATGTGTGTTCCCACCCTAACTGCTTCCCAAATGTATTAAAACTTCGAAAGATTGTTTGGTGTGGTTATTTCATCAATTCACACTAATATGGAGCATTTTTTTCGGGATTTAGAGTCATCATAGAGCCAATACCACATAGGTCACCATTTCTGACGGCCGTCAGAATGTGTGACCCACGGAAAATATTTCGTTTTTTAAGAATGTGTGACCCACCCTTACTGCTTCCCAAATGAATTAACACTTCGAAAAATGCTTTGGGGTAATTATTTCATCAATTCACACTAATCTGGAGCCATGTTTTCGGAATTAGAGTCTATCTGCTTCCCAAATGTATTAAAACTTCGAAAGATGGCTGGGGTAGTTATTTCATCAATTCATACTAATCTGGAGCCATGTTTTTCGGATTTAGAGTCATCATATAGAGCCAATACCACATAGGTCACCATTTCTGACAGCCGTCAGAATGTGTGACCCACATACAAAGGGATTTAATCATGTGTGTTCCCACACTAACTGCTTCCCATATGTATTTAAACTTCGAAAGATAGTTGGGGTAGTTATTTTATCATTTCACACTAATTTGGAGCATTTTTTTTCGGGATTTAGAGTCATATTAGAACCATGACCACATAGGTCACCATTTCTGACGGCCGTCAGAATGTGTGACCCACAAAAAAATATATCGTTTTTTTAAGAATGTGTGTTCCCACCCTTACTGCTTCCCAAATGTATTAACACTTCTAAAGATGGTTTGGGGTAGTTATTTTATAATTTCACATTAATCTGGAGCATTTGTTTCGGGATTTAGAGTCGTCATAGAGCCAATACCACATAGGTCACCATTTCTGACGGCCGTCAGAATGAGTGACCCACGGAAAAAAATATAGTTTTTTTTAAGAATGTGTGTTCCCACCCTAACTGCTTCCCAAATGTATTAACACTTCGAAAAATGCTTTGGGGTAGTTATTTCACACTAATATGGAGCATTTTCTTCGGGATTTAGAGTCATCATAGAGCCAATACCACATAGGTCACCATTTCTGACGGCCGTCAGAATGTGTGACCCACGGAAAATAATTCGTTTTTTAAGAATGTGTGTTCCCACCCTAACTGCTTCCCAAATGTATTAAAACTTCGAAAGATTGTTTGGTGTGGTTATTTCATCAATTCACACTAATCTGGAGCCATGTTTTCGGATTTAGAGTCATCATAGAGCCAATACCACATAGGTCACCATTTCTGACAGCCGTCAGAATGTGTGACCCACAAACAAAAGGATTTAAGCATGTGTGTTCCCACCCTAACTGCTTCCCAAATGTATTAAAACTTCGAAAGAAGATGTGGGGTAGTTATTTTATCATTTCACACTAATTTGGAGCATTTTTTGGGGGATTTAGAGTCATTTTAGAACCTTGACCACATATGTCACCATTTCTGACGGCCGTCAGAATGTGTGACCCACGGAAAATAATTCGTTTTTTAAGAATGTGTGTTCCCACCCTATATGCTTCCCAAATGTATTAACACTTCGAAAAATGCTTTGGGGTAGTTATTTCACACTAATCTGGAGCAATTTTTTCGGGTTTTAGAGTCATCATAGAGCCTGTACCACATAGTTCACCATTTCTGACAGCCGTCAGAATGTGTGACCCACAAACAAAAGGATTTAAGCATGTGTGTTCCCACCCAAACTGCTTCCCAAATGTATTAATACTTCGAAAGATGGTGTGGGGTAGTTATTTGATAATTTCACACTAATTTGGAGCATTTTTTTTCGGGATTTAGAGTCATATTAGAACCATGACCACATAGGTCACCATTTCTGACGGCCGTCAGAATGTGTGACCCACGGAAAATAATTCGTTTTTTAAGAATGTGTGTTCCCACCCTATCTGCTTCCCAAATGTATTAACACTTCGAAAAATGCTTTGGGGTAGTTATTTCACACTAATCTGGAGCAATTTTTTCGGGTTTTAGAGTCATCATAGAGCCTGTACCACATAGTTCACCATTTCTGACAGCCGTCAGAATGTGTGACCCACAAACAAAAGGATTTAAGCATGTGTGTTCCCACCCAAACTGCTTCCCAAATGTATTAATACTTCGAAAGATGGTGTGGGGTAGTTATTTGATCATTTCACACTAATTTGGAGATTTTTTTTCGGGATTTAGAGTCATATTAGAACCATGACCACATAGGTCACCATTTCTGACGGCCGTCAGAATGTGTGACCCACGGAAAATAATTCGTTTTTTAAGAATTTGTGTTCCCACCCTATCTGCTTCCCAAATGTATTAACACTTCGAAAAATGCTTTGGGGTAGTTATTTCACACTAATATGGAGCATTTTTTTCGGGATTTAGAGTCATCATAGAGCCAATACCACATAGGTCACCATTTCTGACGGCCGTCAGAATGTGTGACCCACCAAAAATTAAAATGATTTTGTAAGAATGTGTGTTCCCACCGTAACTAATTCCCAAATGTATTAATACTTCGAAAGATGGTTTGGGGTAGTTATTTAATCAATTTAACACTAATCTGGAGCCATTTTTTTCCGATTTAGAGTCATCATAGAGCCATTACAACATAGGTCACCATTTCTGACGGCCGTCAGAATGTGTGACCCACTAAAAAATTAAAACGATTTTGTAAGAATGATTGTTTTCCCGTAACTGCTTCCCAAATGTAATAACTTCGAAAATTGGTTTAGGGTTGTTATTTCAACAATTTAACACTCATTTGGAGCCATGTTTTCCGAGTTAGAACCATCATAGAGCCATTACCACATTGGTCATTATTTCTGACGGCTGTCAGAATGTGTGACCCACCAAAAAA
Organism: Hypomesus nipponensis; assembly: GCF_054491055.1. Lineage (NCBI taxonomy): Eukaryota > Metazoa > Chordata > Actinopteri > Osmeriformes > Osmeridae > Hypomesus > Hypomesus nipponensis. The sequence continues at coordinate 20,089,391 of NC_140371.1, read as the reverse complement.
ATAAAACGATTTTGTAAGAATGTGTGTTCCCTCCGTAACTGCTTCCAAAAGATATTCAAACTTCTAAAGATGGTATGGGGTAATTATTTCAACAATTTAACACTCATCTGGAGACATGTTTCCGATTTAGAGTCATCATAGTGCCTTTATCAAATAGGTCACCATTTCTGACGGCTGTCAGAATGTGTGACCCACCCAAAAAATAAAACGATTTTTTAAGAATGTGTGTTCCCACCATAACTAATTCCCAAATGTATTAATACTTCGAAAGATGGTTTGGGGTAGTTATTTAATCAATTTAACACTAATCTGGAGCCATTTTTTTCCGATTTAGAGTCATCATAGAGCCATTACCACATAGGTCACCATTTCTGACGGCCGTCAGAATGTGTGACCCACCAAAAAAATAAATGTTTTCCCGTAACTGCTTCCCAAATGTATTAACTTCGAAAATTGGTTAAGGGTTATTATATCAACAATTTAACACTCATTTGGAGCCATATTTTCCAATTTAGAATCATCATAGAGCCATTACCACATTGGTCATCATTTCTGACAACTGTCAGAATGTGTGACCCACCAAAAAAATAAAACGATTTTGCAAGAGTTTATGATCCCTCCGTAACTGCTTCCCAAAGATATTCAACTTCGATAGATGGTATGGGGTAGTTTTTTCAACAATTTAACACTCATCTGGAGCCATGTTTTCCGATTGAGAGTCATCATAGTGTAATTGAAGTGATCTTACAAGTTCCGTCAAAGGTATACAGGCAACCGTCCGCTCCCACCGGGAGTCGAACTCATCACCTCTGACTTCCCAAGCGCCACCACTACCTACTAAGCCAACGAAACCTAGTGCTACAATGACGAGGGTGACCTATTACACACTTGAGGAGTGAGTTTCAACAAACCGGTTACATTAGCACCATTATCAAATAGGTCACCATTTCTGACGGCCGTCAGAATGTGTGACCCACCGAAAAAATAAAAATATTTTTTTAAGAATATTTGTTTTCCCGTAACTGCTTCCCAAAGATATTCAAACTTCAAAATATGGTATGGGGTAGTTATTTCAACAATTTAACACTCATCTGGGGAAATGTTTTCCGATTTAGAGTCATCGTAGAGCCATTACCACATAGGTCACCATTTCTGACGGCCGTCAGAATGTGTGACCCACCAAAAAAATAAATGTTTTCCCGTAACTGCTTCCCAAATGTATTAACTTCGAAAATTGGTTAAGGGTTGTTATTTCAACAATTCAACACTCATTTGGAGCCATGTTTTCCGATTTAGAGTCATCATAGAGCCATTACTACATAGGTCACCATTTCTGACGGCCGTCAGAATGTGTGACCCACCAAAAAAAAAAATGTTTTCCCGTAACTGCTTCCCAAATGTATTAACTTCGAAAATTGGTTAAGGGTTGTTATTTCAACAATTCAACACTCATTTGGAGCCATGTTTTCCGATTTAGAGTCATCATAGAGCCATTACTACATAGGTCACCATTTCTGACGGCCGTCAGAATGTGTGACTCACCGAAAAAATAAAAATATTTTTTAAGAATGTTTATTTTCCCGTAACTGCTTCCCAAAGATATTCAAACTTCGAAAGATGGTATGGGGTAGTTATTTCAACAATTTAACACTCATCTGGGGAAATGTTTTACGATTTAGAGTCATCATAGAGCCATTACCACATAGGTCACCATTTCTGACGGCTGTCAGAATGTGTGACCCACCAAAAATTAAAACGATTTTGTAATAATGTGTGTTCCCACCGTAACTAATTCCCAAATGTATTAATACTTCGAAAGATGGTTTGGGGTAGTTAATTAATCAATTTAACACTAATCTGGAGCCATTTTTTCCGATTTAGAGTCATCATAGAGCCATTACTACATAGGTCACCATTTCGGCCGTCAGAATGTGTGACCCACCAAAAATTAAAACGATTTTGTAATAATGTGTGTTCCCCCTGTAACTGCTTCCCACATGTTTTAAAACTTCGAAAGATGGCTTGGGGTAGTTATTTAATCAATTCACACTAATTTTTAGCCATTTTTTTTCCGATTTAGAGTCATCCTAGAGCCTTTACCACATAGGTCACCATTTCTGACGGCCGTCAGAATGTGTGACCCACCAAAAAAATAAAACGATTTTTTAAGAATGTTTGTTTTCCCGTAACTGCTTCCCAAATATATTAAAACTTCGAAAGATGGCTTCGGGTAGTTATTTCACCTCTGCCTTCCCAAGCGCCACCACTACCAACTACGCCAATGAAAATCTAGTGATATGTTGACGCGGGTGACCTATTACATACTTGAGGAGTGAGTTTCAACACACACCGGCTATATTAGCACCATTATCAAATAGGTCACCATTTCTGACGGCCGTCAGAATGTGTGACCCACCAAAAAAATAAAACGATTTTTTAAGAATGTTTGTTTTCCCGTAACTGCTTCCCAAATGTATTAAAACTTCGAAAGATGGCTTGGGGTAGTTATTTCATCAATTCACACGTATTTGGAGCCTTTTTTCCGAATTAGAGTCATCATAGAGCCATTACCACATAGGTCACCATTTCTGACGGCCGTCAGAATGTGTGACCCACAAAAAATATATATATATTTTTTTAAGAAAGTGTGTTCCCACCGTAATTGCTTGCCAAAGGTATGAACATTTCAAAAGATTGTTTGGGGTAGTTATTTCATCAATTCACACGAATCTGGAGCCATTGTTTCGATTTTAGAGTCATCATAGAGCTATTACCACAGAGTTCACCATTTATGACGGCTGTCAGAATGTGTGACCCATGAAAAAAATATTTATATTTTTAAGAAAGTGTGTTCCCACCGTAATTGCTTGCCAAAGGTATGAACATTTCTAAAGATGGGTTGGGGTATTTATTTCATCAATACACACTAATCTGGAGCCATTGTTTCGATTTTAGAGTCATCATAGAGCCATTACCACAGAGTTCACCATTTATGACGGCTGTCAGAATGTGTGACCCATGAAAAAAATATTTATATTTTTAAGAAAGTGTGTTCCCACCGTAATTGCTTGCCAAAGGTATGAACATTTCTAAAGATTGTTTGGGGTAGTTATTTCATCAATTCACACTAATCAGGAGCCATTGTTTCGTTTTTCGAGTCATCATAGAGCCATTACCACATAGGTCACCATTTCTGACGGCCGTCAGAATGTGTGACCCACAAAAAATATATATATTTTTTTTTAAGAAAGTGTGTTCCCACCGTAATTGCTCGCCAAAGGTATGAACATTTCAAAACATTGTTTGGGGTAGTTATTTCATCAATTCACACGAATCTGGAGCCATTGTTTCGATTTTAGAGTCATCATAGAGCCATTACCACAGAGGTCACCATTTCTGACGGCTGTCAGAATGTGTGACCCATAAAAAAAATATTTATATTTTTTTACGAATGTGTTCCCACCGTAATTCTTCCCAAAGGTATGAACATTTCAAAATATGGTTTGGGGTAGTTATTTCATCAATTCACACTAATCACGAGCCATTGTTTTGATTTTAGAGTCATCATAGAGCCATTACCACAGAGGTCACCATTTCTGACGGCCGTCAGAATTTGTGACCCACAAAAAATATATATATTTTTTTAAGAAAGTGTGTTCCCACCGTAATTGCTTGCCAAAGGTATGAACATTTCTAAAGATGGGTTGGGGTATTTATTTCATCAATACACACTAATCTGGAGCCATTGTTTCGATTTTAGAGTCATCATAGAGCTATTACCACAGAGTTCACCATTTATGACGGCTGTCAGAATGTGTGACCCATGAAAAAAATATTTATATTTTTAAGAAAGTGTGTTCCCACTGTAATTGCTTGCCAAAGGTATGAACATTTCTAAAGATTGTTTGGGGTAGTTATTTCATCAATTCACACTAATCAGGAGCCATTGTTTCGTTTTTCGAGTCATCATAGAGCCATTACCACATAGGTCACCATTTCTGACGGCCGTCAGAATGTGTGACCCATAAAAAAAATATTTATATTTTTAAGAAAGTGTGTTCCCACCGTAATTGCTCGCCAAAGGTATGAACATTTCAAAAGATTGTTTGGGGTAGTTATTTCATCAATTCACACTAATCAGGAGCCATTGTTTCGATTTTAGAGTCATCATAGAGCCATTACCACATAAGTTACCATTTCTGACGGCCGTCAGAATGTGTGACCCAAAAGAAAATATTTATATTTTTTTAGGAATGTGTTCCCACCGTAATTGCTTCCCAAAGGTATGAAAATTTCGAAAGATGGTTTGGGGTAGTTATTTCATCAATTCACATTAATCAGGAGCCATTGTTTCGATTTTAGAGTCATCATAGAGCCATTACCACAGAGGTCACCATTTCTGACGGCCGTCAAAATGTGTGACCCACAAAAAATATATATATATTTTTAAGAAAGTTTGTTCCCACCCTAATTGCTTGCCAAAGGTATGAACATTTCTAAAGATGGGTTGGGGTATTTATTTAATCAACAAACACTAATCTGGAGCCATTGTTTCGATTTTAGAGTCATCATAGAGCCATTACCACAGAAGTCACCATTTCTGACGGCCGTCAGAATGTGTGACCCATAAAAAAAATATTTTGATTTTTTTAGGAATGTGTTCCCACCGTAATTGCTTCCCAAAGGTATGAACATTTTGAAATATGGTTTGGGGTAGTTATTTCATCAATTTACTCTAATCAGGAGCCATTGTTTCGATTTTAGAGTCATCATAGAGCCATTACCACAGAAGTCACAATTTCTGACGGCCGTCAGAATGTGTGACCCATAAAAAAAATATTTATATTTTTTTAGGAATGTGTTCCCACCGTAATTGCTTCCCAAAGGTATTACCACTTTGAGCGATGGTTTAGGCTAGTTATTTCATCTCTTCACACTAATCTGGAGCCATTGTTTCGATTTTAGAGTCATCATACCATAGAGGTTAACATTTCTGACGGCCGTCAGAATGTGTGACCCAAAAAATAAAAAATAAAACGTGTGACCCCACCGTAACTGTTTCCCAAAGGCTTTAAACTTTGAACGATGGTTTGGGGCAGTTATGTCAATCTGTCTTACTCATTTGGACTCATTTTTTCTTATTTGGAGACCTTCCAAGACTTCACGAAGGTCTCTGGTGCGGTGCTCAACCTCACCATATCTTCTACGAAGTTCTTTTGGCGCTGGAGGGGAACGGCGGATGTACCAGGGGGGCTGGCCCACTGTTCAGAGCCCCTGCTGATCTTTGGGGGTCCACGTTTAGTCAGCCCACTGCGCCACGGCCAACTGGACCAGTCACCGAAACGCAGTTGAGCGGAAGTTGTCCCTATGGAAGGCCAGGACTTTGACATTTGTGGGGAAGGTATTGGTCCTGAAGATGGAGTTGTTGCCGACCCTCAATCCCCTTCTTGCTTTCTGCATTGTCAGAGTATTGTCAGATTTCTCCATTGTCAGAGCATTGTCAGATTTCTCCATTGTCAGAGCATTGTCAGATTTCTCCATTGTCAGAGCATTGTCAGATTTCTCCATTGTCAGAGCATTGTCAGATTTGGTCATTATTTCACATATCAAAGTGAAACTTTGCAGGGTACTTCAGAGTGATGTCATGTTGAACACAATAAGGTTTGAAAAACCATCAGTCAAAATTATATTCGATTTATAAACACAAAGAAATGTAAATAAATACACCTTTTTCAGCCCTTTTGTATTTGATTTAACTGTCTTAAGTAACGTTTTTAAATACATCAATGTACAAACTTCCAAGGCCAATTTTTTTTTTGAGAGATCGATCGATTTTGAAGGTTTTTTGCAAAATGTCACTGTACAGGAAAATCTATCATGGCGGACCTCATGGGTCCTTGAGGCTTTTTTGTTCCCCATCAGAAATAAGGCATGTTTACCAAGTTACAGAAGAATTTAAGTTATGGGGTGGAAATGCCATCTCTTTGAAAATAGGGCTTTAGGGTGTGGCCTGTGGCGCCCCCTACAGTCGAATGTGTCCCATATTTGGTGTAGGTGTACCTGCTTTGAGGTAAGTAACGGTTCTAAATGTATACCGCCTTATAGTCAGCGCAATTTCTTTTTATGCGTGCATGCGACGTATCCATGCAGTAGACGAATCTGTTTGTGGTCGAATCAAAACGAGTCCTGACTCTCAAGTCAGAAGAAAGATTCATTCAATTTTGAACGAATCATTTGCGCGGATGTTAATCACACGGTTCCTGACAACGCTTTCGGCTTTTTGAGAAGACGGCTTGTGGTAGAAGGCTGAGTTTAATTCAGAGCGGTGGTAATTTTACCACGTTAGCTTTCTTAAAATGGCAAGAACCATTGAGAGCGAGGATGAAATTCATTTTCTACGAACGGTGAGTAGCCTGTAGCCACTTGGACATACGAAATGCAATTAAAGAAATTGATTTAGACCTTTGAGGGACTTATTCCCAGTTGAGTTTCCTCCATAATTCATATCATACTGTACATAATAACAATATTCCGAAGACTGGGAAGTATATTTTCAATCTGTCAGAAAATAAATGACTATCCTGCTTGTATTGTTATTGTGTATGGTAGGCTGTGGCACAACAGTATACTTTTTAAACTTTAACAACAGTTCAAAATGTGTTAAATGTATTTATTATTTTATTTCAAACTATTCTTGAGACAATGAAACATCGTAGTTGTCCTTTTCAAAGCAGGGTGTTTCTGCACTCTTATAAGGACATCTCTTAGATGGCACCTCATTGACTCTGGAACACCATCTTATATTGCCTCTGTGTCTCCTTGTGTATACAGTGCAATGTTTTATTTTCCAAACTGTTTATATGAGCCTGCAGGGCTTTGTAAGCACAGACAGGGAATGACTAGGAATGTCAGCCCCATCACAAGACATGGCTCCGGACTCCATAAAATATGGATTAATCTTGGCCATGTAAATCCATCCATAACTTATCCCTGAATCAGTCTGTCTCTTTACAACGCTCCCACCCACGGCGTCCCGATTCTGTGTGCCCAACTGTGCGAGCGACATACTCCAGAAGCCCTCTGATAAGGAACTGGAGTGGGGGGTTTATGGCCGGGGTCAGAGCATGCACTGACACCTCATGGTGGCATCTGGCCTGACACAGAGGTGTCAGAGACCCTGTCTCTCCTCTTATCTCTGTCCAGCCTCCCTATAAGGCTGTCTGAGTGGGTGAGGTGACCTGATTCTCCTGGTGAGCACTTCAAAAAGGAATTTAGGGCAGACTGAATAAGGCCTGGATGACCCTAAAGCTAAAGAGTGTGTCTGTATGTGGATACTGTATTTAATGTGTGTATGTGTGTGTTTTCGGAAGAAGAAAATTAAGACTTTATTTGTCTCGCAGTAAGACACACACACAAGGAACACAGGAAGGAACACACACACGTGCGCATGTGTGTGAGAGTTTGTTTCAGAGTGTGTGCATGCAGCTCATTGACCTGTTCTGTCTGTGCTGTCAGAGTGACGAGGTGGTCCTGCAGAGTGCTTACACGTCCCAGCAAGAGCATCTGAAGCTGTGCCTGGCTGCAGAAGGCTACGGCTGCAGACTCTGCAGCCTGCAGTCCACCTCCCACTGCAAGGTAGTGTCCCATGCCTCACACACAGGTGCTATGGAGAGAAACATGGTTTGGGTATTAATTTGAGAAGAAAAAAAGCTACAGGTCGTTTATGAAATCTGTATGAATAAAACAAGAAGATCTGCTATCTTCTTGAACAAAAGTTCCTGATGTGAAACCTTTTGAATGCCAAGGCATTGGTAGACATTTGAATTTGAACGCATCTGTGTTTTTCAGGATGTTCCCCCAGACTTGTCGGTGTGTGCCTTTGTGCTGGCCCAGTGTCTGTCTGTCAGAGCCTTGCAGGAGATGCTGGCCAACAGGGAGGAAAAGGCTAATGGGGTGAGCAACACTCCCGGTCTTTATATGTGGACCTCCATACTGCATAGGGTTGCTGTTTGCTGTAGCCAGAGTTACCTCATTGCTCTCACTGTTTGTTGCTTGTTTACTGTGAACTACAGCATAGGTTATAGGTGCAGTATGATTCAGTCTCTGTTGTGTTCTGCAGATTGGACTGGGGGGAGGGAATCGTACCCTTCTCTATGGCCAGGCTGTTTTGCTACGACATTCCTACAGTGGAATGGTGAGCTTTCGTTACCAAAAGACTCCTATCTTGTTCTCTATATCTCTATGTTCATCAACCTTACAATACCTATTCTCTGATTTGTCTGTGTTTGATTCCTGCTTCCAGGGAGTTAGCATTTAAAATCTGTTTTAATTTCCTTTAGTATCTCTGCTGCTTGTCCACATCTGGGTCCTCCACTGACAAGCTTGCTTTTGACGTGGGTTTGCAGGAAGATAACACAGGTATTTGTGACGTTTCTGAGATCTAACTCAACTGAGCCTTTGAGGAGAGTGATAGGGCTTCAGACGCACTCATGTTGTTGCCCTCTGAACTTGACTGCGCCTGCAGGGGAGGCCTGCTGGTGGACCGTTCACCCCGCCTCCAAACAGAGGTCGGAGGGGGAAAAGGTGCGTGTCGGTGACGACCTCATCTTTGTCAGCGTCTCGTCAGAGAGATACCTGGTGAGCGAGAAGAACCTAGAACATTCACGATGAGATAAACAGACATGGCAGTCTATAGGGGGATTCATTTGCCTTCGATGGCGTGGAGAAAAACTGGTTGGGGCTCTATGGTTGGCTTCTTTGTTTTTCCATACAGCATTTGTCTTTTGGAAGTGTGGTGGATAACAAGAGCGAGAGCGGGAATCTTATCGTGGACGCATCTTTCCAGCAGACTCTCTGGAGCGTTGCTCCAATCTGTTCAGGAGGCGGAATAGCTGAAGGTAGAATCTATAACAGAATCTAAGAACAATTCCGTTACCAAAACATAGATTAAGCCTAGTCCTAAAATAAAGTAAAGATTCAATGAAAGATCTCCATTGAAAAAGTTTTTTTTAGGCTTAATCCTTGTCTGGGAAACTGGGCCTATACTGACAGTAACGGTTCTGCTGAACGATAGGTTATTTAAAGGGCGGGGATACGTTGAGGCTCCTGCATGGTCACACGGACGAGTGTCTGACCATCCCCTCTACGGAACAGGGGGAGGAGCTACGAAGGTCAGTCAGACACTCGTCACCATACAAACGGAGTGAAACCAGGAAGTAGCGTTGCCTTCCATCATGAGGCCCAATGCTGTCTGTCTGTCCAGGGTGGTGCACTATGAAGGAGGAGCTGTCTCCAGCCACGCCCGCTCCCTCTGGAGACTGGAGATTCTACGTGTTGCGTAAGTCTGTCTGAGAAAACCGTGGCAGCAACCATCCCTGACCTCCGTCTGAAC